>NC_044350.1:89416-689416 GCF_007364275.1 Archocentrus centrarchus | reverse complement strand
CAGTAGGAGCCTTTTTGAGCCTTTTTTGACAGTAGGACAATGTTTTGATCATTGTCCTACTGTATAACCCAAGTGTGCTTGAGCTTTAGGACATGAACTGATGAACGGACATCTTCAGGATTTTTTTTTTTTGATGGAAAACAGAATTCATGTTTCCGTCAATTACGGCAAGTTGTCCAGGTCCTGAAGCAAAGCAGCCCCAGACCATTACACTACCACCATATTTGACTGTTTGTATTCTGTTCTTTTTATAAAATAGTTACATCTGTTACATCTGTTTTACAACAGATGTAACAGGAAGCAAACCTTCCAAAAACGTTTGTCTTGTCAATCCACACAATAATTTCCCAAAAGTCTTGGGGATCATCAAGATGTTTATCTGGCAAATATCAAATAAGGCTTGTCAAATCAAGTTTTCTTTTTGGTCACCAGTGGTTTTCACATTGGAACTCTCCCGTGGATGCCATTTTTGTTCAGTCTCTTTCATACTTTACAGTCATGAACACTGACCTTAACTGAGGCCTGCAGTTCTTCAGATGTTGTTCTGGGTTCTTTAGAGACCTCCTGGATGAGTCGTCAATGCATCCTTGGAGTAATTTTAGTAGGCTGGCCACTCCTGGGAAGGTTCACCACTGTTTCAAGTTTTCTCCATTTCTGGAGAATGTCTCTGACTGTTCTCTGGAGTCCCAAAGCCTTTAGAAATTGTTTTGTAATCATTTCAACACTGATAGATGTCAGTTTGAGTTTCTTTAGATTATTGCATGATGTCTTGCTTTTTGAGATCTTTTAGCCTACATCACTTTAGCACTACACCTACATCACTCTATTTAAGTAATTTCTTTCTTTAGCAGGTCTGTGGCTAGTGAAATTGAACTCAACTGTGGTTATCACAGTTAATTCATAATTTAATAAAGATCACAATTACTTTTTTGTTTTGTTTTTTTCCCTAAATAAATGAAATGAAATTTAAAACTGCATTTTGTATTTACATGGGTTATCTTTAGCTAATTATTAAAATTTGCTTACTGGTCTGAAGCATGTGTGGCAAATATTTAAAAAATAAAAAACAGTAAGGGGGCAAAAATTTTCTTTTTCACAGCATGTAGAGTAAAAGACTTACATTGTATATGTCCCTGTACAATCCACCTTATAGCAGCCTGCAGTAGATCCCAATAAAACTTGCAAGCATCCACTAAGGCTATCCTGAGGATTTCTGTTGTTTTGACAAATATAGGATCCGCAATTAATTATCTGGAGCCTATCCCGGCTGCCATAGGGTGAGAGGGAGGGCACATTCTGGACAGGTCGGCAGTCTGTCACAGGACTAACACAGAGAGACAGACAACCATTCGTACTCACATTCACACTTATGGGCAATTTAGAATCACCAGTTAACCTAACCCCAATTACTGCATGTCTTTGGACTGTGGGAGGAGGCTGGAGTATCCGGAGAGCACACACACAGAAATTCATTTTGGGAAAGTGAGGCAGAACACCATAACTACCTATTTTCAATATGTTATGGCCAGATACCAAATCTTTCTAGAAAAGTCAAATTTAAGTTGTTACATGGTCTTTAAAATCACAATAGGCTTGCATGAAAATATTTTTTTCCTTTTATCTATTTTCAAACTCTAATATTGTATTATTGTAATTATTGTAGGGTCTTTACCCACAATACAAAGCGCCTTGAGGCGACAGTTTGTTGTGATTTGGCGCTATATAAATAAAATTGAATTGAATTGAATTGAATTAATATCTTTAAGATCATTTATCAGATTTGAGTAGTTTCATTGTATAGAGCAGCTAATTTCAAACTGGCAGCCTGCAGGCCACATCCCAGAGCTTTCCATCCCCCTCACCCTCTGAATATTACTGAAATCAAGACCAGCCTAGTGAGGGGGAAAAAATGAAGAGTTCAGATGCAAAAGCCGCTAAATACCCATCTTTGACTAATCTGAATTATCAAAAGCCTCAAAATGCCACTTCCCATTCCCGCAAAAGCCTCCATATTCCTAGAACCAGTCAGAATGCAAGATCGGACCATGTGACTTCAAGTATTTTCAGCACTGCGCTGCACTGAGGAGCCATCAGACTGTAAACACAGCTGAAGGTGAGTCTAACCTTGTTTTGTGCACAAAAAGGTTCGGGGATCAAACTTGGCTAAAGGAAGTAAAAGATCCGGAAGGATCATTACCGGCTGCCGAGCGTACTCCCCGGCCTGCTCGGGGATCCCGTCTCCTTTGCTGTGAGGGTCTCTCTCACACGGTCTGCTTGCGGGACAGGTAGGTGGCTGTACCTGCATGCGGGTGGGGGCCAGCCACACACACTATGCATCCCTTAGTTGTCACAAATCCCGCGGCTTAGCATCTATTATTCTGTTATTGTGAAAATAAATGTGCTGCCATTTTCTGCCATTGCGGTTGTACTGTGTGAATCTATGTAAAAATCTGTTTATCATCATCTAATATTTGGGCCTTTTACCTTCATTTACACTGGACATAAGACAGACTGAAGATTTTGCTTGTTTCGCCACAAAACAAAACATTATTGTTAAAAAGTAGGTAAATTACAATATTTACATTTTTGAAAGAAGGCACCTCACCATTGCATGTAAAATGAAATTACTGAACTTTACCATAATATCCAGCTTTAAAAAAATGTTCATTTTAAAGAAAAAATGTCCAGGCAGATTTAGATGGTTTTGCGTCTGAACTCTTCATATGTTCCTGTATTCACTTAAAGAACAAACAAAAACACCTTCTGAAAAGTAGATGTGCATAGATAAACTCGTTGCTCTCATTTAACATTTTATTACTTCCCGTGCTCATTATTTCTGTAATGATAGCATCTGCACACAATTGCGGTGTTTCCATAACAACCGTAAACATAACAGAGAAGAACGCGTAAGTGCACATCACATCATTAAAAATTGCATAAATCTGAAAGGAAAATTGATATGCATCATCTCCTGGGATTTTGTTCAGGGTGATCAGAGACGATCAGGCTGGAAGCTTTTGGTGACCTGACACGGAATGAACCATCTTGTATTATTTATTGGTTGGGATTTTTATTCCTCGCAAGGTCCGGAACACATGTTAAACTACCATTTGAGTTTTTCCAAACACGGCAGGTTAAATACCGTGAAGAAATCCCACATAGCATAGACTGAACTCACAGAACGCTCTGTGATCTCGACGCTATGGCACACCTGGGGAACAAATTGGGCGGGGGGAGACTCACATTGATGCTGAAAACAGACCTCGGCAAAGCCTGGAGTCAGCTCCGACATAGTTCTATGTGTGACCAAAACTAAGCTATAACTGAGATACTGTGTGAGTGAAGCTTAAACTGGCTTTCTGTACAATAGGTGTACGTGGCGTGTGAACAAGCACAGACAGTTGCTGTGAGCTGATACTCTTCACCTGACTGCAGCAGGAGCCTCTGGACGGCCACATTCAGGAGCCGTTTGAGCCGCTCGTTCTCCTCTTTGGAGCGTAGGATTTCGCTCTGGTACTCTACCACCGTGTCTTTAACAGCGCGAAAAATCTCTGCCGCCGCCGCCGTGAGCCTGTCGTTCAGAAACACGTTCAGGTGCTCCAGTTTGGTCATGCTTTCAACCACTGTCTCCGGAGACAGAACGTCCTTCTGTTTACATCCTCTCCACCGGAAGTTAAAGCACACCGGTTTCTGGCAGCTGTTCTACAAGCCCATGGGTGTGACGCCACCTGCTGACTGGAGGAGTCACTGACACGTGTGCTGTGCAAAAACTGCAAAGAAAGAAAAAGAAAAAGAAAAGACAAGTAAAAACGACAGATTTAACGACCTTTCTGTTGACGTTCTCTCCTCTTTACTTTTTATGTCATCAATTAAAAAAAAAAAGAATAAATAAGTTACCACTTAGTAACATCTCTTGGCAGGTACCATAGCCTGCAAATGTTTATCCAGGTGAGACTTTGACTGCAAATTAGGTATATTTTTGGTCTGTCTTGCACACAGGTCATGCTTAAGCTTTTTCCATGGATTGTTGACCACTATGAAAGCACTATCAAACAGTTCATCTGCATATTTTATTTTAACTACTACATCTTTACTGCAGGTTGTTCACTGTGTAAAACAAACGGTGGTGGATGATAGCAGCTACAAAGTTTTCTTTTCTTCACATTGGCACTTGTTGATCAGCTGGTTTTATGAACCTCTAGCAGTAAAGTTTTTAATGGTGATTGCAGGAACAAGCGCTGCTGTTTTGGACACTGGAAGAACGTTTCCTTTCACTCCACCTGAGCTCACATCTCTGTAACGGCTCCACCTCTTTGCATGTGCCCCGTGTGCAGACAGACTGTGCGTTAAACTGATGTCAGCACCGACCAAGTCATTAACCAGTTTTCTGATCCACCTTCTCCTCTGTTTAATAAATATTTTAAAACTCTCCTTGGTAGTCCAAGTCTGCTCATTGGGTCCACTTTATGCTCAATTATGACAATTTGTAATAGTAGTAGTAGTAGGAGACACCCAAACCATCATTTGTTCACATGCATGGGTCAGACACACTTCTAAATTAGTTCCTAAAGTAAAAATTGAGGTAAATATTGATAAATCACTGATTTGTGCAGGAAACATTCATGTGCACAATTTACAGATTTGTGGTAACCACTTATTTACAAATAGTGCATATGCACAAATCTGTGCATAAACACAGTGTCCAAATGTTTTATGTACAAATCAATATTTTCTTACCTGAATTTGATCTTACTTTGTAAGCAAATTTAGATATTTCTCATGCATATGAACAAATTATGAAGGTCTAGCTGTCTTACAAAATTTTAAAAACATAAACTGAACTGAATACCACTGGCTGCTACTGCTATTACCACTACCACTATATTAATTATTAATATTACTCTTGTTATTATTTTCTTGTTGTCGTTATTTACAGTTTTCCAAATGAAAATTAAAAGGCTGTAGGTTTTAACCTTTTAATTTAATCAAATTCCAATGGGCATTATCATATCTTTCATTAAAAATGACTTCCATCCTTGCTGGATGTCATCACTTACAGTCTAATTTCTTGGTCTTTTGTCCTGTCTCCCTCCCCTCACCCCTGACCTGTCGCAGCAGATGGCTGCTCCTCCCTCAGCCTGTTTCTGCCAGAGGTTTCTTCCTGTCAAAAGGGAGTTTTTCTTTCCCACAGCAGCCAAGTGCTTGCTTGTAGGGGTCCTGTACTTGTTGGGGTTTTCTCTGTATTACTGTAGGGTTTTTACCTTTACCTTTACCAATGTAAAGCACCTTGAGGTGACTGTTGTTGTGATTTGGTGCTATATAAACAAAACAAAATTGAATTGAACTGAATTTATTACTATCCCACAGACGCTGGATTCTTTAAAACAAGAAACATTTTGGAAAGTTATGCCTCTTCTGGCATCCTTCTTGGACTATTACATTATGTACTTCAATTTTTTTTGTTTGTTTTTTTGCCTTGCAGTGCAGGCTTCATTCTTGCATCATCATGACTGCTCTCTCCACCTCGACACAAACTGGGTTCTTCATGTAGAGAAACTGGGGTATGCTGTGTAGAGATAGCATGCAGATTACAGGTAGCAAGCATGACCCCGTAGACTTGGAATGACTGTTCACTAACATACACAAGGCGGTAAGAACATAGGCATAAGTGAGTTCATGTCATGGATATGATGGTGATTTGTGTGCAAACTCATTTTTTGTGCAGGGTAAGAACATTTCCACGCACATATATTTGTGAACGAGGCCCAATATTGTGTGCTGTTAACTGGAAAAACTGGAAGAATAAAAAAATGTTTAGGCCAATTATCTCCTTTGCAGCTGAGTATTGAGGAATCATGAGCGCCACCCAGTCTGACATGGAGCACAAAAATGAAATAAATAAGTTGCTATACCTTATAAATAAGTGCCTATACCTACATTGCTAACTTGTGGCCTGCCAATGGGAACTACATCGTTTTAAATGTGAATGGAGATCATTTTTAAATCATTTGTCTGAACTTTTTGAAAACAAAAAACACCATTTCCACTGGATTGTCCTCATGTAAACAGGGCCTACAAGTTTCACTTCTATTTTCGTTCACTGCCACCATCTTGGACTGTTAATTCGGGGTTGGATGCTGCGACTTTCCCTGTAAGAAATCCAACTTGAGGGACGTTCCAGAAAAAAACTTCCAACTGCAAACTTGGAAATTACAACTTCCGACTTAGGAACGCACATGATATTGAATAATGTGAATTAAATTTTAATAAAATGCGATGTTTATTAACAGCAAAGCTAATCAAAATCTCTGAGCATCTCATACAAAGGTGAACCTGGTATTCGTTAAAATAATTTTTTATTTACAGTAAATGTACAAGTCACTCTGAACAGTCAGCTTGTGTGAAACGGTGCGGACAGAGCAAATGCACATAATGAGAATAAAACAAGCTGTAACATGATCTGTAGGCAGCACTGCTGAAATCAAAGTGTTGTCCCCCCCAATTGTATAAAGAACATAGAAACAGTCCCTGAGGTGTTCAAAAAGAAAAAAACTGAGTTCTTGGACATTTACCCCAGAATAGTTGGCGTCAAAGTATGCCCACTGAATAACAAATGATTAAAAAATACATACATTTTAATGAAACATTATATAAACTAAAGGATAGCCACATAGTCACAGGCAGGGTGTGGACTCTATCAGATGTGAATAGAAAAGAAAAAAAAAAAAATCACTAAAGCACAGACACCTCACCAATAAATAAATCCTAACAGTAACCTGACCCAAAATTCTTCTCAAGTTCGGAGATACAGTCCTTGCTGAAATAAAACTGATACATTTCAATGTCATAATCTGGGAACAGGTTCATCACTCACAGACAGAAAAACAAAAACATAGTTTGGGACAGGTGAATATAAGTGCAGCAGTATTCATTAAATCTAGATTCAGCTTCTTCCTGCCTTTGCATACACAGTATACAGATATAACTTCTCTCTGAATTAATATCATCCAGACAACCTGAAAACATTCTTAACAGCATCTCTAAACACCACAGCTTTAGTCAAGGTTTTGTTCGAGAGGGACACATGATGAACATGACTGAGGCCCTGCAGAATAATTCCTCCATCATCAGATATTCACGTGGACAGGAAATGAAAGAGGATTGTCTATGAGAGAAGATGCCAAAAATTAAACAACATATATGACCCTAACTCTTAAAAAAGTTGAAATTTTAAGAACTACATATGTTTAAATTGCTCCATGGTAGATACTGGGATAAATATAAAGTCACAAAACAAGTCTGTGAGAGAGACTAAGGGGCAGGCTTTTGATTGTGTTTGACAGAGCTCTCAGCTGTCAATCATTTCAGAAAGCTCCTGCAGCAGGTCGTCCTCTCCGATGCCGGGGTCTACGTCATCATCAAGGTGGTCGTCAGTAAACTCGTTGATCAACTCCTCGAAGTCATCCATGGTGGAGGTGGGGGCGCCCGAGGTGGAGGCTACTCGGGATGCTGCAGTACTAGTTCTCCTTGATTTGGGCTGAGAGGGTGTCTTCAGGACTAGGCTGAATGACAAAAGGCCTTGTTATTTACTTAGTAACTAAATGCTGCACTCATGCAAACAAACTCTGAGCATCTTTTACAACAATTCCAATCCCAGTAATACTGGGATTATCTCTGCAAACAACTAGAGATGCACCGATCAACTGCCTAGAGGTCAGAATCATGTGATTTCCAGCATTCTTGGATCTGATCGGTGACTGGCTAGTCAGCTTCACATATGAGCCATTTAATGCATGTGCAACATGCACACAATAGCACAGTCAGAGTTCTAACCAGCGACTGCCCGGCACTGTGCTGGGCTGAGGTAGAGTCGCAACAGGCTGAGAATTTTAGTGGTTCACTATCAGAACTGTTGGTCATCCAATAAAATAAAAACCTGAATCAGCCAAGAAAATTGCAATTGCTGCATCTCTACAAAACAACATTTTGTATCATCAGTATCATTTGAGTGATGGATTAACTATGTGGTTTGAACTTAAAAGATAAGTTTGACTTTTTAAAAATATATTTAAAATAGATACCGTATTTTTGTCAATGTGTAAAACATAAAAAGTTAACCAGTGGTTAAGTTGTGAGGAGGATGGGGCTGCAACTAAAGATTATTTTGGTAGTTCATGAAGAGGTTTACCATTCAGAATAAACACTAATATTAATGCGAGGAGGGAAAAAAAGGAGCCAACATAGCTGCTCCTATTGTCCTTCACTCGTTAGCTGGCATAACTGAAATGGTGCCGCTTAGCAAACATCATCCATGAGAGCTTGTTTCCGACAAGTAAACTAATAGAAACGTTACTGTACAAACATTAACAAGGTATCAATGCAGCGTTTTAAATGCTCAGCACTGCAGCGATGCTGCTATGGATGGAAAGCTCTGCTTTTGCTTTGCCTCCGGAGCCATAGGTGCAGCACAATAACTGTTTTATCTATTTTTCCATGTGTAATTATCTTTTAGTTTGGAGCTCTTTACCTTTGGGGGACCATCCAGGACTCTCTAGCAGCAGCACCACTGATGGCTGGATTGCTTTCTTGGCCTAGACTCTGTTTGAAGACTGGGACAGTCTGAAGCTCCTCACTTGATGGGCTGGAGCTGGAGCCAGACCCCAGCTGGGTGATAAGACTACAGGGCACAGCGGAGCTCAGCTGACCATCCACACTGATAGATGGGAACACCTGACAATGGGGAACAAAATTCACAAACATAACATGACTGGTTAGATCACCCATCAATCATGAGCTTGAAAACAGGTGACATTTCACCTCTTATCCAAAAGGGTTATTTAGTTCTAAACCCAAAATGTGGCAAGTCCCTTAGTGGGGGTTGTCCCCTTTGGAGGTGGTCGGTGACCCACTATTAATCATGTGCTTCATCATATGAGCTAAGGTGTAAAAAAAAAAAGGCATGGGCCATTACCACCACGGGTTTCGGGTATCAACGTATCCCTAACGTATCATGTGACCTGTTGAGGTCACCTGAAGCAAGGTGTGAGTGGGGACTGAGGCACCTGTGAAGGGATCTCAAGACTGCATTGTCTTGAGATTGTTCACAGTGGACATAGATGGCATCTCTTACTCCTCTTTCAAACCATCTGTCTTCCCAGTCAAAAATGTGAACATTGACAAAAATGTAAAGTCTAGTCGCTTTCCCCCCCCCCAAGCTCTTGAGACTATCATGACCTGAATGACTGAGAATCTACACAGACATGATTCTTTTACATGTTTCTATACAGGATTATCAGAGTATAAATGATATAAATATCAACTGCATCAAATTAACTGAACACATGTCCAACCTACAGGTGTGTCTCTGTGTGGTGTCTCTTGCTGTGGCTCCTCCTTTGCTGCAGAGGGGCTGTTCAGGGGTTTGACAGCAGCTACAGCAGATTGTTCTGCTCCCCTCCTCCTTTGGCCAGGCTTCACCTGCACTGCAGGCTTCATGACAGATGGTTTCACATTCAATTTGGGTCTCACTGAAAGTAGAAAATAATGTTGATGAAATGCTTCAGTCTGCTCAGTCCCTTGTCATGGTCACACAAGACTTCCTTTACAGTTCTGGCAGGAGCAACAAAAGCAGGAACAAGGAAGAAGGTGCAGTGTTCTGGACTAGTGGATAATGTGAAGAATTTACTCATAACATTCATATTTATCTAGGTAATACTTCAGGTAAAACTGTACTGTGTCTGCGCGTCTATGGCACTCTGCTACATCCCAAAATGTAAAGCTTACCTAGGTATGGAAAGGTGTTTAACTCAAACCTGGAGCGTAAACCTGCTAGTTGGCTTGGCTTGAGGTCAGACTGCATTCTCATTATTAACTTTACACATGTATTACAACTACAAAAAGCTGGAGAAAAAAAGCCAGGCATACCATGACCTCTTTAAGAAAACTGACAATAACAAAGTCCTTTCAAAGTGCACCAATGCAGATTGTACTGACTGAACCAGGTCTGACATTTTCCCAACCTATCGAGTCTAAGCTGGTTGCTTTGAGCTGAAGAAGAAACATGGGTTACAAAATAAAGTATGTACGACAGCATTAGTGATGTGGTACCTTTAGTGTCTGCAGTGTTTTCTGGGGATTTCTGTTGATCATTATCCAGTGTTTCATCAGCAGTAGAGGTTGCTACCACAAGAGCCTGCGTGACTGGTGACAGTGCAGTGGAGATCTGTGTTTTCTTGTCTGGGACCATCCTGGCGCTGCAGTGGGACTTGGTCCTAGTCTGCTGTGCTGAAGACCTCGGCTTCACTGGGACTGAGGGCACAGTAACGCTGGCAGCTATTGTTTCAGGAGTAGCCACACTGTTCAGGGGTGATGCAGCCATTGATCTGAGAGGAACTAGCTTACGAACAGGGACTCTTTGGGTGTAATCAGCAGCTGGAGTTGTGGAAGAAGGTGAGGAGGAGGAGCACGGTGATGTAAGACTGCTTTTTGCAGGAACCTTCCTTTTCAGGGTACCACCAGCATTCTGGCTCTGGGGATGCTCTGCTTCAGCTGCTCCTGCTTTGGCCTGTTCCTCCATTTCCTGCTTTCGAATCTGTTTCTCCCGCATAATCTCCTCGAAGGTCTTGACCTTGATGGAGTTACTGGTCTAGAAAGACACAGGAAAATAACCATTATGAGCAGTCTGTTTGATAAATAACCTCAGCCTTTTCTTCTGTCTTGCAGACGGTACCTGAGGTACAACAACTGGAGTTTCCTGTGGCTTCTTTGTCACTTCAGCACTCTTCTCTGTTGCGATGCTACCTATGTTCAACATAAGATTCATGTTAGTGTTTCAAAAACAGAAAAACAAATTAATATTAATGTAATGTACTCCCATTTACACATAACTTTTCTAGTCTTATTAACCACTCAGAGCACTGTATTAACTGCAATTCAATCAGAAAGACATTTAAAACACAGGGTGTAACAAATCTACATGCTCTTCCTGTATTACCCCAGAGTAGGGCTGCGCAATGAATCAAATTTCAATTTTGACCAAAATAATTTTGATTATGCTTTTAACAGCCCTACCACAGAGGAGATCATAATATGCAAAAGGCTAAGTGAAGCCTTACTTTGAGGAGCCGGCTTCTTAATGAGCAGTAGGCGGGGCTTCTTGGTAGTGTTCTCTTCAGTATCAGAGCTCTTCTGTTTTTCAGCCTCCACTGCCTGCTTAGCCTGAATCCTTGCTGCCTTCTCCCTGCGGATCTCTTCCAGGGTTTTTACTCTAACTTCACCCACGTTTGTGACCTCAGGCCCAACCCCATCTACGTCCGACTCTTCCTTGCTCTTCCCTGGAGCGTTCTCCCATGTGCGATTGACCTTAGGTTCCTCCTCCTGCCTTTTTTTCTTGTCCCGAAGAATCTCAGAAAATGTTTTGACATTTCCGATGGAGGCGTCTTTCACACTGATGGCTCGCTTGATCCCACTGCTGGCTTTGCCAGTGCTGCCCTTGGTGTTTTTCTGGCTCTCAGGTTGGGACATGACTGCCTTCTCCTGTTTGATCTCCTCAAGAGTTTTTATATGTATCTGCTCAGGAACTTTCTGTGATACCACACTGCTCTCAGCTGCAACACACAAGAAAGTTATAGCTGATAGGTATGATTAATATTATTCCACAATCAATCTCAATGTAACTCATTCTCTTCAGACTTCTTACCTGACTGAGTGGCTGCAACAGGACCACAAAGCAATCCAAGTCTTTCTTTTGCAGGTTTTAAAGCTGAAAAAGCAGAAGACAAGTCTTCATTTTGTCGATCGTGAATGCCATCACAATACAACCAGAACATAAGGCCACAGCTGGTGCTCTTTGAATACTCGTTTGCTAGTTTTGAGGTTTTAGAGTACTCACCTTTCTGAGGGGGTATGGATGCTCGGTCCATGTCCATGACCCTACCCAAACGCTCAGCCAGACTCCTTTTCACGGGGACATCTTCTGCACTTCTTAGATCTACATCAAGGACAAACAACAAAGTTCTATTCTCTACATTATTATTCAGAGTGGTATCTGACAAGTGCAGCAAAACAGAAAAGTTTACCAGTGTTGTTAATCTTTCTTCCAAGTCTTTCAGTCACACTGACTCTTGCTCTCCCAGGTTCTTCAAACACAAGAGAGTCTAGAGTTAAAATGTAGTTGAGAACAGAAAAAAGTAATGGTATGAGGATATGCTTTTATTTATTTTTTCAACAATTTAAAATTAGGCTTACACTCACGAGCTACTTTGTAAGTAAATCTGTTGAAATGCTTGATAACGCAAATATCTAATCAGCCAATAACAAGGCATATGCAGTAAGACATACAGACATGGTCAAAATGGCCTTAAGTTCAAACTGAAAATCAGAATAGGTAAGAAAGGTGATTTAACTTTAAACATGGCTTGGTTATTGGTTCCAGATGGACTGCTCTGAGTATTTCAGAAACTGCTAATTAGGGTTGGGCGATATGGACCAAAAATAATATCTCGATATTTTTTTCTTCCAAAAAGGTACTTCTGAGTCAAAGCTACATGTCCCAAATGTCACACAGGCACTTGTATTAACATTCAGCTGTATGCTCCTCAAATAAATGAATGCTTTTTTCCTTCCATAACAAAAGACTCACAGCTGTGCTATTAAAATGTAAACAGAAAAGATACAGAGCAAAAACAGCAAAAGGCTGACTTATTCTTTAAAAGGCCAGTCTGCAGTGAAGTAGACTTCAAAGTGCTTCCTCCTGTGTGTACTCCTGTACATCTAATACTCTGTGCAATTAACTCCACTATTAAGGTCACGTGACTTGTGTTACAAACCAACTTCCACTATGGCGTTGCGGCATGGTGATACCTTCTTGCCTGCAAGAGGGCGGTGCATGCCAGTTTGGGTGCATGAGACCCAAACTGAATGTGAAACCGTGCACGCCTGCAGAAAAAGTCGCTAAATCTGTCGCTAGTCGCTTTTTTGGCTCTGAAATGCCGCTAAATTGGCAACACTGCCATGCTGTCACTTCCTGCATGATTTACGGGTGAAACGGTGAGGGAGAGAGTCGGGGCAGTCTGAAGCTGTGCAGAGACAAACTGGGAGAAGAGAAAGGTGAACTGGTGGAGCTACAAGTATGATTGTAACGCGACATAGACTATATTGATATAAACAATATTGTCTCATCTTATATCTCGTATGAAAATATATTGATATTTTTTAAAAACTCGATATATTGCCCAGCCCTCTAGGATGTACAGAGAATGGTCCAAAACAGAGAAAATATCAGTTAGTGGCAACTGTCTGGGCAAAAATGCCTTGCTGATGTCAGAGGAAAATGAGCAGGCTGCTTCAAGTTGATAGGAAGGCAAAAGTAACTCAAGCAACCACTCATTACAACCTAGGTATACAGAAGAAAATCTCTGACCACACAACATGCTGAACTTGAAAGCAGATGGTCTACAGCAGCAGCATACAGAAAGATGGACTAACCAAAATTGGACAGAAGATTGGAAAAACCCTGCATGGCACTAGTCTCACTTTCTGCTGTGACATTTGGATGACAGGATCAGAATTTGGCATGACTGACATCAAAGCATGGATACATCCTCCCTTGTATCAATTGTTCAGGCTGTAGGTGATGGTGTAATGATGTGCGGGATATTTTCTTGGAACCCTTGAGCATTCTTTAAACACCACCTGAGTATTGCTGTTGACCATGTCCATCCCTTTATAAACACAGTATATCCATCCTCTAATGGCCATTTCCAGCAGGATAAGGTGGAATATCGCAAAGCTCAAATCATCTCAGTCTGGCTTCTCAAATATACCTCGATATCCAGTGTGTGTGTAGTTTTCAAATAGGGAACATCACAATAAGAGGAGTATAGTCAACATAATGAGCAGTATAATTCTGTGCAGCAAGCCTGGAACAATTTGGGTTAAATATTGTACCTACTTCAGCCCACAATACTGAACTTCATTAAGTTGGTGCTGACATTTCTCCAGATTGGTCATGTGTTAGAGTTTATGCTGCCAGACTATCACAGATGAGAATGCAACTCTTTGAATTTCTGATCGTTTCAAAGTTAACAAATTTTTTTTTTTTTTACCATCTCTGGAGTCGAAAAGTGCTGGTCGAAAAAATGTGTGGATGTTTTCTTTCTCTCCATTGGTAGATGGTTCAGCAGTCTGGATGGGGTAACCAGCTCTCTTCATGCTGGCCTTCAGGGCTTTCCTTAGCCGGATCTCCTCCAATGTGCTCACTCCAAAGTTCAGTGAATCATCTGTAAACACAAAACATTATCTCATAAAGATCTTATGGGATTTGGGAGACTCAAGGATTAAATCAAATTGTGATAAAATGTAACTCAAGAGCTCGTGGCTCTGCAGTGTCACCTGATTTTGGTAGCTTTCTAGGAGAAGGGCCACCCTTTCCCTCCTCTCCCTCCTCTGAGAACTGGTCTGTAAGACACCAGTGATGAGAATCAAAAAAAAAAAAGTTCACTACATTATAGAAATGAATCCATTTCAAAATCAAATCCAGCTTACCATCTTCATCCTCATCATCATCTGCTGGATTAATCACCACTGGTGGATGGGTGGGGCTCGGTACTGGCTCCTGAGTTTCAGTCTTGATGACACTTCTGAGCTGAGGATTGACTGTGGTGGGAAGAAGAGCAGCTGCGGGGAGAACTGGTTCTTCATGCTGCTGTTCATTCTCCTTCTTCACACCTGGTACAGTAAGAGCCATTTTCATCACCATCTTGCAGTAGTGGAAGTAAAATAGTGACAAAATGTTGTTATGTCTGTTTAAATTAACTCCACTCACTCTTATCGGGTAGAACCAAGACACCTTCTACATAGCGGGGTTTTTCATGGTAGAAGGCACAATGTGGCTTCTGGCAGCCCGCCGGCTGTTTCTCCCAGTAACAAGCGATCTCCTTTCGATTTTTCTGTTTTGATGAAGAACATCAACATCATGTAACAGCATTCATGGAGAAGATAGGCTCCTAACTCTCAATTAGATGTGTCCAATATTACATGTATTACATGAGAAAAGTGATGTGATTTTCATGACTGTGAATTAGGTTGGGCCCTAAGGCTGAACTTGCTGCTTTGTATCGGATAAAAAGACGCAAAGTGCGTACTTGTCACCTTGTACGTGAACGCCGTCTGTGTTTACTTTGTGCTGCACACATGCTGCAGTAGTTTTGTTTGGACCATAAAATGTCTTCGCAGAACAACAGTGTGTTCTCCCATGTTTGTGCACTTCGGTTTCCATGTACAGACAAGGACCCACCCACAGTCATACGTAAAGGATCAGTTCGCAAAGCGTGGTGGAAACGCAGTGTTCTGTCCCTTTGCTGTTTGCAACACTGTAAATTTCCCATTATGTGAGACAAATAATGGATTATCTTAAATTTTTTCTCCTAATTAAATACCACACTATGGTTTCTAATGACACTTTTGACTCAAAACAATGTAGGTAAGATAAATTTTTAATTAGCCTTGTGTTTACAGAAAATATTCAGAAGTACTTCAGATTTTCAGATCTAGCAGTGAAAGAAGGTGTTTGCCTTTACAGTGCACTGAGTGTTCCTCCCAAAAGGCCCACAATCAGGATTGGAGCTCCTGGTTTCCAGGGAGACATGTTTTTTTCTTTTTCTTTTAACCCTTCATTGATGGCCATTCAAGACACACAGCTTCAAATTGACAAAGCCTGAAGGAGATATTTAAGAGTTGTCTTCTTTTTAAATTCGGCTTACCGTTATTTCCATATGGCGAAATTTGCAGACAGTACGGAAGCAGCGTCCTTCCTGCCAGAGGCTGCAGATCGTCTCATTGCCCATAGCTGCTTCACAGTGTCTGAATGGACAGCTGTCTCCCTGCACAAACAAACAGTAAGCTCATACTCTTCTTTCTGTTCACCACACACTTTCTAACCCAATGTGCGTATATAGCAGGTTTGCTTACTTTAGTGCAGGTAGAATAGTAGAAGAAGTAGCAGTCATTTCCATGGCTGGTCATAGTAAAGCTAGTATGTGTTCTAAGCGGTGGTGGTAATAAGGTTATGACCTCTGAACCTGGCAGCTGGTTCTCTTCAGGGCCAATGGGAATCTCCCTGGCAAGACAGAGCACAGAAGCAATATATCATTCTCATCGGCTTCTTAGTCATCATATCTCAGGCCAAATGAACACATATAATAAATTTGCTTTCCAAGTGAATATTTACATATCACAAAGTGTGCCACAGCAAGTGGATGCAAAGTAGTTTGTAACAAATAAGTTAATCAACAATATTTCTCAACTCTCAACTGAGTCTCTCATCCAGCACATTGACTGAGGCTGGAAACGGTAGTAAGCTCATCACAGGGTCCTTTATAATGTTCTGCTCTTTAGCCTCTGTGTGGCACACATCAGAACATTAACCAGAGATCTACCTGCTGCAGATTCTCACTGGAGCATTGCTCTTGCTTGTGGCAGAGAACAAAAAAAACAAAAGATCCTTGAAAGGTCTAATCCAAAGCAGTTTTCATCAATAAACTCTGAACACAAAGAATCAGTCTGGTATATTTTCCATCACCATAGTAGATTTTAAGTCAAACAATGAAGCTATCATTGAAGTGTGGACTTGCAGCATTTCTCCTGATTTACCTGAGGTGGTAGAGAAGTAGTCTCCCTCTTGAATGCACAGCTGGTAGGGTGTCTCCACGGTCGTAAGAAAGTCCTGAAGGAACACTTGATCCGTGAGATAAGAGGAAAAGTGGGGTGGGTCTCCCAGTGACACTTGTCTTCCTACGACATCCCTTTTCTGAGACTGAGACATCTTTATCTCTGCCAAACTGCTAAACATTACTGATGCTGATGCAATAGAGTCCTTTGGGAATTTTAAAAAAATATTACTACTAATAATTGGTATAGCTACTGAAATAAGTAAATAGGGGGACATAAACAGCATGAACACAAAAAGGGGGGGGAAGCCCTCAACTGATAGAGCAAAAGAGTTGAGAAAGGTGGGGTGGTAGGCTGAAAAAAAATCCTCAGCTTCTTCTTCAACTTGATGGCATTTTACACACTTGGTAACATTTGAGTGCTGGCAGTGGGGAAAAACTGGGCAGGACTTTCAAACTTCTAGGGACTTTCATGTCTTGATTACCAAATGCTGAAGAGAGAAAAAAAAATCTTCTGCCAATGTATTCTCATGGGGGGGGGGGGGGGGGGTGGGGGGGGGGTGGGGGGTAAAATTATCCGTATCCAGGGATCACCAAAGAGGGCCAAGATGACGGGTTTAAAACTACAAATTGATCAAAAACACTCCCCAGGGACCTGAAAATGGGTTATTAATAAACAGACAGAACAAACACAGCGCAGACATTTCCACACAGAGGAACAACATAAGACATATGTGCTCTCAATCCTGTCCAGAATAAACTGAAATCTGATTATATCGGGAAACTAGAAGAATGGACACACTTACATACTTGTATATTTCCAGTGTCTAATGCAAAACAAACACATTTACAGTTTTTGGGAGCGAAAACCAGGGATGCTTCTTTCTTCTAGACACAGAAACCTTTGCTTGCCAGTGACAATCACCCTTAACGATGACTGTCATCTTAATTATGGGTAAAAATTGTAACAAACAACCCTTAAAATTAAATACCCAGGTAAAAATAACGAATCACAAACTTGAGCAAAATAAAACCAGCTGATTAAAATTTTACCTTACATCAATATTCTGTATGTAAAGTTCAAGCTTGAAAACCAACAGCCAAGAAAACATTCACATACTTACTGTTGAATTATGAAAAAGTGGCTCAAAACTAACTGGAACGAACTACGTGTGATTGCCAGCCGTAAAGGAAAAACACCACTGTGCGAAAATGATGATTTGGATTAATAGTTAGTCTGGCTAACTCGTCTCTAGTTTAAAAATATGATGTATCTAATGTAAACTCTCAAATTATTACGCTATTTCAGTGAAGACTATTTTAGCTCGTGTAGATAACAGAGGCCTACCGAAACCTCCGACGATTATCGTAAGCTAAACGTTAAGACGGCTGTTTATTACCGTGGTATTCACTTTCATAACACTTCAATATAACAGCCATATGTATGTGTGTAAATAGTGCATGTGATGTTAAATTACCAGTTTCAATTTTAAAAAGATTTTTTAAAAGTTGTAAAATACACAACAAAATTCGACCCCTGCTCGGCGAATGCCTCAGCCGTACTCTGACTAAAGCAAAATGGCGGCCGTAGAACAAAAATACAAGTGGGCGGCCTTCCAGTGTGCGACGTTCAAGTGATGTGGAAATATCGTAGATTCGAAAACTGTACTTTGCCCAATTTATAATCATATATAATATGCGCACATGAATGAAACTCTTATTTTTAAGAATACTTTGTCTAAAAAAACAAAACAAACAAAAAAAAAAAACTAAAAAAAAAGTGCAGTGGTTTACACAGTCTCTAAACAAGCAAAAGATCTCCTGTTCGATCCTTTAGGGTTGGGTCAGGACAGGCGTCGGGCATAGGCATATATACGTCTATGGCCTCGGGTGTGAAAAATCTGCTAATTCAGCTATGCGGAGCTACCTGTTGCGGTGACCCTTAAAGAATAAGTGAACCGCTGAAAGTAATTTTTTTTTTTTACTTATTTGAAAGTAAATAAATAAACTCCATCAATACACCAAGACTAATTATGAACGATTTGATTACGGTGGAATACATCAAACTGACACAAGAGTGCAGCATTGCCTTTTGTTTACGTGGCCGAGATGCGCCACCTTTCGCGCGACGAATGGATGTTGAGTTTAAGTACTATCAACATTATACAGCACTGTGCAGCATTCACATTACCCTCCACCCTACCCACCACAACATTGACTGAAAGGCAATTGCGTTCTGACTTTTTAATACACTTTATTCTGAAAAGTAAAAATCGGAAGTGGTTTATATTTTACTTTGGCGAGTTTGGCGGGTGTTCAGTTGTACAGGTCTTGACAGTACCAGAGTTGACGGTTTGTGCAGGGAGGCAGCCTGACTTATTCTGCCTCCTGCTGCCAGCTCGTATGACACCATTCGAAAGCAGACTAATTTTAAGTTAGCTTTACATCCAAACTGACAAAAGTAACACCGTGACATTAACTGCTGGCTAGTTTTTACATGCTCCTATGGACACTGTTCAGGTAAGTGAGTTTGCTGAATGCTCTAGTTGACGTGAGTTCGCGTTAGCATGTGGCTATTAGAGGCTTGACTAACTAACTAGGGTAGGGCCCATTAGCTAGAAAGTGACCAACAGGTAACGACTTCGTTCACACCTGGCTAACTGTGTATTTGTGTGTCTTTGGTGCATAGAAAGCGATGTCTGGATTCTCTCTGGACCTTGGACCGTTGAAGGAACCTCTGGGATTTATTCGTGTCCTAGAATGGGTAAGCAATGTCAAAGACATGTTTTTCTACGTCAGTTATCCTCATAAGTGTGTAGTCTTCAGTCACTCAGCATTCCTATAACTGGTCATCTCAGTCCATTTATCTAAGCCCATGTACCAGTAATGAAACTAAGGTCTACAGTATTTTCAGGGAGATATTCTAGCAGTTAAATAACGGAAATGGGATGAAGAACTTTAAACTTTTCTGTTTCTGTTTTGTTGACTTGCAGCGTATGCTCAGTTTAGTCAGTTAAATTTTATCATAACACCGACCTTAAAATGTTAACCTAAACGAGGCTGTCAACCTTTACCCTTTCCATTCATAAATTCTGATGATGTGTAGAACTTGATCATACTGACAGCTAAAAGGTTACCAGGAAATTCCAAGAGTGTAGTGGGTACCTTGTGCTGTAGATCAGAGTCTTATAATAGTTAATAATTCTGGGAACCAGTTCTGTTTGATTGTTGTGTGAATGGCAGCTGCTGAGAATCGGATAGCTTGGGTTTATGTTCTGTGGCTCAGTTTAACGTGCTCCAAATATCTGAGCGTCTGTGATGGACCTTCTATTTTGAATGGACTGAATACTAAAAAAAGGAAACGGTTTAAGCTCGTCCCCTACTATGCTCGATGTTTTTAAAGCGTGGATTTGTGCAAAGTAACATACAGCAGGATATATCTGCCTCTGTTTCACTTTAGGAAGGCGAGGTAAAAGTCTGGCATCTATTTTATTTTAATGTAGAATCACTGGAAGGGTTTGCTATCAAATGTCTACCTCTCAAATGGACGATGAACTTAGTGAAATGTCAAGAAAAACCTAGCAGAATTAAACGAAATTTATGCTCCCGCAAATGTTTCCAAGTGCATACACGTTCCCGTTCAAACAACGAGCGGCGAGGGTTTACACCCAACACAGACGTGCTCCCGTGCAGTTCTCCAAAATCCCAATTGTGCATCGCTGGATGCGGATGAAGTATGCGTCTGCCGAATGCTGATTGGTTGACAAGTGTACCGGTGTTGCGCACAACAGGTGTGTTACTAAAAAGTGATCGTCTGCCAAAAAGTGATTTCCGATGTTCTTGTATGTGTGTCTGTGTTTTTTTTTTTTTGTTTGTTTGTTTGTTTTGTTTGTTTGTTTTTTAATTAACGTGTAATGTCTTTGCTTCGGTAAATACACTGTAGTGAACAGGATTTATGAAGGGCTTATACATAAAATGAAGAAATTACCTGTTTTGCAAGTATCTTTATGACTCTTTGTTATTGTATCTACGTTATAATCAATCCAGTACTTTTTGGCCACTTAAAATATCTTTATAAGACTGTAATGTTATATTTGTTGCAATTTCTGCTGCCCACTTGGGCAGATCTCTCAACACTTTTTACCCTGATAAATGCAGAATATTTCAAAGTCACTTTGTCAAAAAGTGATTGCAGCTTCTAACTTAAAACAGGAATGCTGTTCTTTTTTTCTCAGAATGACTTTATCCTTCATGACAGATATGTTTGACATATGTTTCATGAATTATAGGCCAAAAAGTCATTTGCAGCAGTTTAAATACAACCAATTATTTTTTAGCAAATACTGGAAATCATTTTTTTGGCAGGCCGTCACTTCTTTGCACAAGAAAGCCAACAGCAGCACAAGCAAGAGTGATCCACACACCGGTTGTACCACATACTTTGTACACTGCCTTCATCGGCAACAGGAGCTCTCAGCATGTAGATGTGCCATCCACGGACTGCCAGCAGACTGCGAACATGCTACCCCTGCTGAACCATAAATTCTGCTTACAGTACTGTGTAAAAGTCTTGAGCTACCTCTTACTTGTTAATACTTTGCTTCCATGGAGCCAGATATTCTCGTAATGTTTTAAAGTGACAGCTGCTGTTTTGCCACAGAAACTTATCTGCTGATTGGTGTAAATACATACTAAGATGAGTTAATGTCAACAGTTTGCCAGGTGATTTCAGAAAAAACGCCCAGCCTTGCAGTGTCCATATATATATATATATATATATATATATATATATATATATATATATATATATATGGCGTATAGATATAATAGAAAATGTAAATGGATATAATGATTTTTTTTTCGGTCTTGGCTTGACCAGAGAAATTGCAAAACCATACCTGGTGGTAATAAGCTACTAATGTAGCCATAGCTGCACTGGGGCAATCTGACAGAAGCGTGGCTGCCAGTTCACGCCTACGGCCCCCCCGACCACCACCAGACACCAACCACACAATCACTACAAGCCAAACAAACAAACAAAAAAGAAAGTGAGGAATGGCTTGTTTGTTTGTTTGTTTGTGAAGCCACTTAACACTGACCTGTGAATCATTCAAGCATCAAATGGCACCTAACTCAAGGGGTGAACCATGACTGATGGAAAGGGGGGAACCATGACAGAGTTATGCCAAATTACACAAGAGCTGGACTGAAAAATAATTGACAACAGGTCTTATTGAGTGATGAATTCAAATATGAGGTTTTTGGTTCTACACATAAATGAGCAAAGAGCCCACTTTAAATTGTATCTTTAGGCATTTTGTTATGAACAGCTTGTCAAAAAGCACATAATGTATTCCAATTTCTTTAGTTGAATCTATGAAAAATGCCAAGATAACAGTTTGATAGCCATAAAATAATGTTTTGCACCAACAGGCTGATTCCCAAATAACGTTTAGCTAATAACTTGGTATGTTTTGGGATAGTTTGTGTCTTTAAAAAAATTGTGGAAACTGGAAAAGTGGAGGACAAAATAAGCGGCAGGCCTTAAATGCTTACTTGTGGTTCCTATGATGCTTAAAAGTAGAGATGCAGGGCCTTCAGCTTTCAGGCCCCTGTTCTGTGGAACCAGCTCCCAGTTTGGATTCGGGAGACAGATGCCATCTCTATTTTTAAGATTTTATTTTTAGCCTTAAAACTTACCTTATCAAGAGGTGGACTTGCTAGTGTGTTTTGGATCTTTGTCCTGCAGCATAATCTAAGTGTGCTTGAGCTTCCGGACAACGTATGGCCATGAACTTTCAGGATTTTCTCGTACAGAACAGAATTCATGGTTCCATCAATTACGGCAAGTTGTCCAGGTTCTGAAGCAGCAAAGCAGCCCCAGACCGCCAAACTACCACCACTGTTTTTTCTTCTGATCATCTTATGAAGCACTGTTAGTTTTACTCCAGATGTAAGAGGAATCAGACCTTCTAAAAAGTTCAACTTTTGTCTCGTGAGTCTACAGAATATTTTCCCAAAAGTGTTGGGGATCATCAGGTTGTTTTCTGGCAAATGTGAGATAAGCCTTTGTGTTCTTTTTTGGTCATCAGTAGTTTCTGTCTGTCTCCCATGGATGGATGCCAGTCTCATTTTTTTTTTTTTTTTTTTTTGAATCAAGGCCTCACTTGCCTAGAGTTCACTGAGGCACTTCTTTAGATGTTCTGGGCTCTTTTGTGACCTCCTGGATGAGTTGTTGATGCGCTCTTGGAGTAATTTTCATAGGCTGGCGACAAGGTTCACCACTATTCTGTGTTTGCTTCATTTGTGAATAATGGCTCTAACTGTGGTTTGGTTGAGTCCCGAAGCCTTAGAAATTTCTTTGTAACTCTTTCCAGATTGATTAGATGTCAGTTACTTTGTTTCACAGTTCTTTATATTGGGGCATTATGTGTTGCATTTTGAGATCTTTTAGGCTACTTCACTTTGTCTGACAGGTTCCATTTAAGTGATTTCTTAATGCAGCAGGTCTGGCAGTGATCAGGTCTGGGTGTGGCTAGTGAAATTGAACTCGGTTTTCTAGAAATAGTTCTTAATCACAGTTTATTCTTGATTTAATGGGGGGGGGTTGCTTTTTCACATAGTTTTGAATAGGTTTATTTTCATAACAAATAAAGTCATTTAAAAACTGCATTTTGTATTTACTCTGTTGTATTTGTTTAACATTAAAAGGAAAAGAAAAATCAGGAAGGGCCAAATACTTTTCCATGGCATTGTATGTGTGACTGGGAAGAACAGCTTGACTCCTTCCTCTACATGCTCTTGAATATGTTTAAGTGATACTATTGAATATCAGGCTGGTGTGTATGCCACAGCTTGTAAACATGGACATTAGAACAATAGCAGCAGTTTTTTTGGTGTCAGTGTTTTGGCTCTTTTTGCAAGATTTAATTCTAAGTTACCTTTGCCTTATATCTTATACGTATGTGCCATATATGAATATAGAATTGTGTTTTAAAAGGTCCAGTCATTTGAATCAGAGCCTTGTGTCTTGCTTATCTACTCTGCCACTCCTTGAACATGAGAGGAAGGGAATGTGTCAGTCTGTAGGAGGCTGAGTGGAAACTCTGGACAGGGAATCGCTGTCCGGTGGAGGATTTATTTGGGGTATAGTCAGTTTGGCCTGGGTGAGTCAAACAGGGCTGAGATGAAAACTGAGAAATGTTGTGGAGATCCTGATATACCTGAAAGATGAAACCCATTCCTGAAAATCCTCAGTGGGCCTGATGTGTGCTAAATATTGCACTCCTTTCCTGTGTCTGTGGTTGTGGTGTTCAACTTCCTGTCTTTCCTACACTGCAGCAGGCTTTTCAGCGCTTGCTAGTGCTAATGGCCACACCTGCTAGCTAAATACTTGAGAAGACAATTACAACAGCAGTATTTCTGGGTTATCAGATATGAGCAGTTTCCTTCTGACCATATCACTTTCATTTGAAAATCACAAATCTCCTGAATGCTTGCTTGGTATTAAATTAAAGAACGCATGAGCAACACAACTCATGCACGCACGGTGTTATGCTTTGCTTCATTTTTTTTCCATCAAGCCTTAGAATTTATTAGACAATGTGCAAGTGCAACAATCAGTGAACCTGCCTGTGGGATCACTGTTATTTTAGTCCAAAGCAGTATATTGACACATCTTGTAGCTACTGTAGGCCAGTATATTGTATGAAACTGAACATGTATTACTTAAGCATTATAAGCATTTTAACAATGTTGACAAAGCTTGAATTATATGGTTCACCAAAAAAAGTCTCTATGCCATAGTAAAAAATGTTCTTCCTGCTTTCAATTTAGTGACAACTTTATAATGTTTGCCAGTTTGGGCTGTATAACACAGGGTCCAACACTACTTTTCCAGGTCGTGTCACTATAGTAGCATATAATAATCTGATCTTTAAAAATAGGATGAAACACTAGCACTTATTGTATTGTGTGCATTGTAGCTGGACAGTTATACAGTTTACTAATGTGGCACTGAAACAAGGAGGCATGGATCAGTTCACAGTTTGGTCCATACCTCTTTGTTTCGGAGCAGCTATGGCTCAGGAGGTAGAGCGGGTCATCTACCAGTCAGTGGTCCCCAGCCACTCCAGTCTGTATGTCAAAGTATCCTTGGGCATGATACTGAAACACAAATTGCCCCAGATTCATCTATCTGAGTGTGTGTGCGAATGTTAGACATGGTGCTTAGGTATAGAACAGAGAGCTTACATGAACATGTGTGTGATTGGGTCAGTGAGGCTTATTGTGTGCTTCGAGTGTTCAGAGTAGAAAACTGCTATAGAAGTACTAGTCCATTTATTTACCATTTCCTTTTTTAATGACTAGAGAATGATTGATTGATTGATTGAATCATGAACAAAAAAAATAAATAAATAAAACTCCATAATTGTTATTTACTTCCAGTCTTTTATTTATTTATATTTACATTTATGAGCTTTAAACGTTAAAGAATAGCATGCTTTACATAGGCATTAAACACTTAACTTCACAAGACTAAATACCATTTTCAAAAAGCAAATTCTAACCGGAATCATTACATATGTAACCATGGGGGTAGGAACCGGGGGTACATGTCCTTTCCAGTATTGAAGACAGGCGCATTTGTCCTACCCAAAAGTTACACCGTGGAGGAGAAAAATACTTGATTTTTAAATCACATGCTTTTATTTTGAAGGCGCAACATAGCAGCATGTCACTGCGCTCCCCCGCCCCCCTCTGAAGGGGGTGTTTGGGATGCGGAGACAGCAGCAGGAGTCAGAAACTCTTTTGAATTATGTAAAATGGTCTGTCGGGAATGTTGCCACAAATACGGCTTGTTTATAACGTCTTGTTGACAGTTTACTCACATAAATAGGATAAAATTGACTTACTGGACAAGAAGTCAATTTGCCAGCAATTTGTGGCTCCAAAAGAGAGGCAGAAAAAACATTTTGGCTCTTTTGCCTAGGCCAACGTTTTTTAACTTTTTGTGGCACCTGTTTGGCCGGTTATTAAATGCAGGGCTGTAAAGTGCAACAGCACACTGTGTTATCAGTGAGGCACACAGCTTGTCTATTAAATGTGAGCGGTATCATTTTTATTTATTTATGTTGGTTACTATTATTTTTATTGATATTTATTTTATTAGGTTTTGTTTTTGTTGGTTTTAAACTGAATAGGCATATTGTAATAGCTGTTTTTTTTTTTTTTTTTTACTTAAGGTTGATATTAAAATGTGAATAATTTGTTCATTACATTATCTGTGAGGTTTCTTTCATGTCAGAATGTTGTTTAATTAAAGAACCAGTTCTACTGCCAGTCAACCTACATAAATGCATTTTTGACCAGTATTAAATCTTTTCGACCAATAAAACATATCAAACGTTGCACTTGTGTGTGCTAATAAATAATTTTTGTGTACTGAAATATTTAGCTTGCTAGTACCAGTGCAGCCACCTGATAAAGTAAGCGTACAGCCCTAGAATGACATGGTCATTATGCTTGATAAAATATTCAAGACATTTTGTTTGGTGGTTTGCCCACGTCTTACGATTATAAAACATATACATATATAAATTATACATGCAATAATATAGGTTTATACAACACTATTTTTCAATGAAACATTTGAAAAAGAGGAAAAGAAAAGCTCAAATAGTCTTTTTTTAGTGCTTTGCTCAGAGTACAGTAATCCCTCACTTATCGCGGGTGTTACGTTCCAGGACCACTCGCGATAAGTGAAAATCCGCAAAGTAGGGACGCTATATTTATTTTAATACTTATACATTATTTTAGTAGTTATACACTATTTTAAGTTTTTATAAACCCTCCCCACACACTTATACACCAAATATATACATTACTGTACAACACGTACTACACATGTGAAGAATGAGTACCACAAAAATCCGCGAAACAGCGAAAATACTGCAGTAAATATTTTACACTAATATTGATTAAAAACCCGCGAAACAGTGAGTCTGTAAAAAGCGAACCGTGAAGTAGCGAGGGATTACTGTATTTACAGATCTGTCAGGTTTCCGATATGTGTCCCCCCCAATAGTAAACTCATTCCTACGCCCTTGTATGTAACTCATAAATTGTTTATGCCAGACAAACTTGTGATGTTAAAGGGTTAAACAAAGAGCTTTTAGCCTGAGGAAAATCACCAGCATCAGAATAAATTTTTTTTTTTTAACACGTTTGTTAATTTGTGTTTTACATCCCCAGGCATTATAAACAGTTTGGTTTATCAAAGAGTCAGAATTGATATGAACATGCATAGATTTATGTCAACTAAGGTAACAGAATTATCATGTTCAGAGGCCCAATCTATATATTGACTTTAATGTCCACTTTGTTATCCTTAAAGGTAGAACCAGGTTTAATTCCTTAAAAATATTCTGGTCAAATCAAATTAATGCCTACCCTCTGTTATTTCTTTTTCATCTTCAACAGGTCTTTGCAGTCTTTGCTTTTGCCACCACTGGAGGTTACTCGGGGACAACTCACTTCACAGTCAGTTGCCAAGGCAAAGACCTCATTGCAAGGGCTTTTTTTGGCTACCCATTCAGGTACTCAAGAACACTAGCACACTCCAGTCATACTAGTCTTTGATGCCCTACTAGTTCCAATACTGCTACCCATATTAAAATGCAAACTCCAGTTAGAGC
The DNA here is from genome assembly GCF_007364275.1 of Archocentrus centrarchus. Lineage (NCBI taxonomy): Eukaryota > Metazoa > Chordata > Actinopteri > Cichliformes > Cichlidae > Archocentrus > Archocentrus centrarchus. The sequence goes on along the minus strand of NC_044350.1, from coordinate 662,052 downwards.
ATGCTCTTCTTTTTTTTTTAGAGGGAAAACACATCTGTGGTTTACTGTGATAATGTAGTAGAAAACACACTTTCACAGTACTGACCGACTTGCAATGTTAATGCTATCCGAGAACTGCAAAAGCTTAAAATGACAATTTGATTGCAGACCAGACTCAACCAGACTAAACAGTGTTTGATATATGGTGAATAGTCTGTATTGCTGTGTCCAATCAAACAGGGAATGTCCATACAGACAGGTTCTGATATATATTTGAGAGTGACAAATTTTTCATAATGTTGGTACACCACCACAGTGCTTTTGAAATGTAGCAGGCAACATGAGATTGATGTGTAGATTTAAATCTTCAGTTCAAAGAGTTGTCCCAGAATCTTTTTTTTTCTGTTTGTTTTAATGGGCTTTTTTTTGTGTCCCAACACATAGCCTTTACTTGGCAAACCATCTAGGTTCTTTGTGCAAAATTGATCACCTCACTCTTATTTTCAATGTTCAGAAGGCGCTCACCAACTAGCCTCAGCCCTAACCAGCTAATGTTTGTTGTTCTATTTTCAAAAGTGACTTGACTGTTTCTAAATGATCTAGTCAAATGTCAGTTTCTGTGAGCTGCTAAGTACTAGCAGTGTTACAGTCCTCAGTTTGAATTTTACATTCTTTATTTATGTCAGAATGAAGTACAGTAGTAAGTGGGTAAATATTACCAAATCATCCTGGTAATGACTTGGTTTCATAATAAATACCTTCATGACAAGTGCTGTGAATTATTATTATTTTATTTATTTATTTATTTATTTTTTTGGTTAACTCGTTGACTCTTCTTAATTCACAGACTCTTAGCCAGAGGTGGCAAACGTGCAGAAATTAGAAGTACAAATACTTGTGTTAAAAAATACTCTAGTAAAAGTTGAAGTACTAATTCACCTTCTTTACTGAAGTAAAAGTGCAAAAGTACAGGCTCTGAAATGTACATAAAGTAAGAAAATAAAAGTAGCTCTTTGGAGGAAATTTCTACCAGCTATTTTTGTGCAAAGCTAACTGAACCTTGTGTTATATTAATGCAATAATAAAACAATATTATTACATGAGAATACAAACTCAATCTAAATTCTATTTCTAATGAATGCACTCAGCTTGAACACTGTTATGTAGAACATGAGCAGAGAAAAAGAAAGGGTGTGGCCCACGGGCCGTAGTTTGCCCACCCCTGTTGTAACGGGTGACTCTGCCTGACCTGAACAAGAAAATGAGTACAGTCAGGGGTTACAGTGGGATTCAGCTGGTGGGGGAACTCTAAGACAGGTTGTAGTGGCTCAGCATGGGGTAAAGAATCATAGCTCAATAATTTCTATTGTGATCTCCAGTAGATTTTCTTTGTGCCAGGCTGTGATCAGCTGACCTGTGCTGCTGCTGCACTGTGTGGATTTACACAACTGAATTCAACAAGATGTAACCCAATATTTCATAAGCTATCTTGGCTGATTTCCATCCCCTACACAGACAGCATACTCTTTATACTGTCTTTATACTTTGGAGCTGGTATAAAGGTTGAATTCAGTGAATGAATCAAAGCATCAGCAACTAAAATTCAAACTAATCTCTGCTACACTTGATGTTACCAGTAACTCTGACCATGAACACCACAGCTGCTGTGCACCAGTCCAGCACAGAGCTTTACTGTAGATTCACCACAGTACAGCCAGCTAAAATGTTTATCCTGCACTAAACTGCAGTATTTTAAATAACACAAAGTTAGTCTACCTCAGTTTGTTTTGCAGGACATTTCACAATACGAAAAACATCAACTTCACACCATATACAGATCCAAGATCTGATTTAAAAATGTAAGCTTTAAATGTCCAGTTTATCAGATCCCACTGAGCAGTCCGTGCCTTTCACTCTAACCTCTCCTCTTCCTCTCCTGTCCTCTTTCTTCCATCTTTCTCCATCCCCGAGTGAACTTCTTTCATATTATTTTCTCTCCCTGGAAACACAGCAGCTGTTCCTTTAGCTTGCAGACACACTGTGTGACAAACTGCAGACACTTTGTGTGTTTGCTGCTATTTGTTGAGCATTTAGAAAAGTTGTACAGTTGTCCCTCAGTATATCGTGGTTCACTTCAGTGATATAGTGAAGGACCTCTGAGGACCACACCTCTGCTCTTATCTTTGTACACCCTAAATTAAAAACTAAAAAAAAAAACATTTCTTTCTTATCTATCTGATAAAATAATTATAGTGGGTTATTTTTAACATCTACGTAGATGCTGAAAATGACACCCTCAGTCTATTAGGCTTAATTGGCATCTCTCAAAATGTAAATGAACTATTCATGATTTATTAAAGAAAATAATAACAACCCCAGGTTTTGTTTCAGCACCAGGGTTCTAGCCAGTGGTTGATCGCCGGGCTGTGGATTTCACCAGTTTGCTATCTGAACTCTTCTATCACTGCAATTAGCATACATGTGTGCACCCCTCGCACTCCCCCTTGTTGCAAATCCCAGGCTCATATTTTCTCTCACTGGACATATTTTCTCTTGCTAAATCACTTCACTATAGTATTTTTTTTTAAAGGGCCTCAGAAAAATATTGGCAGGTACCCTGGTCATGTAGCTGGAACGGGTAAGAAACCGGAATACCATATAAGCAGGGGGGCAGATAAAGGGAAGGATAAGGGAAACGGTGAGCCACAAAGCACAGCTGGCAAGATCCATCCACCCCCACCCATTCCCCAGTCACACTGTCCACACCGCCACCGTGACACCCCCCACCAGGGCAGGGACCAGACCCCACCAGAATCTTTTGCATGTGTGTGCTAAGCTAGTGTTGTGCATTAAAAGAAGTGTGACAAGTGAAGCCAATCTGACCCGGCGGGAGACCAGGGGGCAAAGGCAGAGTCAACCCCCCCCCCGGAACCAGGGGAAGCCCCAGCCCCCCGCAGACCAGCAGGGGCAGGGGAGAGTGAAGAAGGGGTGTGAAGGCAGGCACAGAAGACCTGCCCAAGGATCCCCAGAGGGGCAGAAATCATGGCGAGGGGATAGGGCTGACAGTGCAGAGGGTAATGATACAGCCAAGAACAGATCAAGGGTGAGGTGAAAGCAAGAGACCGCAGAGAGGTGGAGCAACCAAGGAGAGGGGCAGGGGAAGGGATCATGCCCACCATATACATGGCCAGGCTCCATGCGTCCAATCACCTAGAGGCCATCTTGTACCAGACAAAGGCAACCACGGTCAGCCATTTCAACCTTCCCCCCAACCCCAGTTTGTTTGTTATACACAGAGTTGAAATCTCTTTTATAAATGTAGGTGGTTGTAAAGGGCTGTTAAGCGTAGGAAATCTTTTCTTAATTTAATTCTTTAATTGCTGGTAGGAAAAAAAATTTCTGTTACCTAATCCAGATTTTTTAAAACTAGTTTATAGCTGATATGAATTTATCATCTTGAAAGAGGTGATGGAGGTCTGTGATTCCTTTCTGTTCCCATGATTTTAAGTGCACAGTTGCTCTGTTAATCTGCAAATCTGGGTTGTGCCATAGTGGAGAGAGCCTACAGGGTTCCATTCGCGAATTTGTAATCTCAAGGGTTTTCCACTAGGCTGTCAAGGTAGAGGAGATCGACAGGTTTTTGAAACAGTTGTGGCGTTTAATAAAGCAGTAATAAAGGGGAGGTCTGGAAGTTTAATGTTGTTACAATCTGATTGTTCTAATTATATCCAAGAACTGTGGGCTTCATTTGGGTGAATCTATTTGATAATTTGATAATATATTGTATCTGGTTAGCTAAATAGTAGTACAAAAAATTAGGTGCCTCCAAACCTTCTTTACTTTTTGAGTAGAAAGACAAATTTTAGCTTTCTTACTTTTCCAGTAGAACTTTATGATGCTAGAGCCTAGCAATTGAAACCATTTGGATGTAGGTTTGAATGGAATCATTGAGAAAAAAATCATTAATTTGGGATCAAACTTTCATTTTTATAGTAGCTATTTTTCCTACTAAGGAAATGGGAAGATTATTCCAGCGTTTTATGTTGCTGATAATTTTATCCAAAAGTTTAAGTGGAGCAAATCTATTAATTTAGAGGAAAACATATACTTTGAACATTTCTGGAGCAGGCTTCATCTCAGCATAATGTGAGGTTTAATTCAAAATAAGCTGTTAAAACAAGTATAACACATTTCTACATCAAGGAATAAAAATGAGCGACAGATTCATTTCCAAATATAGTGACAGCTGTCCAGTGAGACATTAAAGTTAAATAAAACTATCCAGTTATGAAGCTTAACTTTAACCTCAGCCATGATTTGCTCAGGAACAAATGAAACACTGAAATAAACCAATCATCAAATGTTAGATATCATCTGACTTATATTTCATGTTGACTTTCACTCTGTGGCGAAAGCCAGCGATGTGCCCGGAGACAGGCGTTCTTGCTGGGTATATTGAGCCTTGATTGCCCAGTTAGATGACAACTGGTGAGGCTGTTAGACTAGCGGAACCAACATTTCTGAAAACATCAGAGCACTTTTACAAATGGGCAATATCTTGATAAATCAAGCAGATATTTAAGGTTTGTGCATCTACAGTCTTATAAACATCCTAAGATTATTTTGTGTCACAGAAACATTCATCTTTGAAACTTTACTTACAGTTTTGGCTGCTCTTCTCCACCATTACCATTTTTGAGTTTCATTTAAGATTTATTCTGGGATCCTTGTCTGCACCAAATACACACAACTCACCACCCGATGCATCCTTGATAAAATGGGCAGACTAAGAGTACATCCAGATATTGGGTGTGTCTCAGTTCAGGGTCTGCATCCTTATAAAGACACATTTTAAGACCGATTACGTCACAACCAGACAATGAAGGTTGTCCCATTTATGGTCCCAATTCTAAGACACCTCCAAATGCAGCCCACAAATGTACTGAAAAGAAACCTGGGGTTGTTCTTATTTTCTTCAATTAGTGATGAATAGTAAGATGTCCTAACTTTACAGAGGGCTTGTTTTATTAGAGCAACAAACTCTTTTTCCAGGCTAAACAAACATCTTCTAAATTAGTGAGCCGTCATTCCCTCTCCAGCTTATGGGTTATCTTTAATCTTTACAGCTTTAAGCTGTGCATTTGTGAATTATACCAGGTAGTCAGGCACTTCTGATTTGAGGCTTTGAGGCTTGTACTGTAATAAAACTTATTCCCCACTACTATGTAATCCATTAAAGTAAATTTAAGTGTTATTAAGAAATGATCAGACAGGAGGGGGCTTTCAGGAAATATTGTTAATTCTTCAGTTTCTATGTCATATGTCAGGACAAGATCCAGAGTATGATTAAAGTGGTATTATTAAATAAATATCCGCCACTACCTTCAAATGTGGCCTTCGAAGGATGCAGCCCCTGAATTGGGACACACCCATTGGTTTGATGTGTACTTTGAATTGAAACCATACTTGTGCTGCAGCTGATGACATTTCACATGTCCACACAAGTGCACATGCTTAATAAGAAACGGCCTTTTTTTCTTTCTTGATTGTTTATTGATAAAAATTCCAGTCCACTGCAGTTTGACTGTATCACTAATCAGTCATCTCGGTAAAGTATTTTAAAAGTGGCCTTTTAGTGTTTAGCCTTTTTGTTCCCTTTCTTTGCTGGGCTTTTAGAGCATTTCTTGGCATGTAACTACAACCTGAAACAGTGCAAGACAGGGGAGAATGTAGTATATCAGCTGAGTGTACATGCACATCCTCATAAAAAAAACAAAACAAAACAAAAAACTAAAGTGGAACCACACTGTTCCTTTAATGAAAAAACTCTTATTTATAAGAAACTTGTCAATTTCCAAAGTTTCAATCCCTCTAAAATATCTGTATGATGGAGCTGAGATCTAGTTAGATCATTTACTTTTTGAGTCTTTTGTCTCTGAATCCTTTCATAATCTTTCCTTTTGCATTCCTTTGATGGAAGTGTAACCCAGGTGAGGACTAGTTTTCTCTGAATTCACACATTACAAAAACAGGTTTCAGCAGAAGAGCTGGTGAAGGTGCCTTCTTCCTCTCCAATTGTCCTCAGGTTGGCAGCACACCCGTATAGTATACCGTTATGTAACGAGTCTTCATCCAATAACACCTACCTGCAGGGTGACTTCTCCTCTTCAGCAGAGTTCTTTGTGTGTGTTGGTGTGTTTGCGTTCCTTTATTGCACCGCCACACTCATACTCTACCTGGGCTACCAGACTGTCTACCATCAGACCACCCGTGGTCCCATCATAGTGAGTACATATCTTGTACAGCAATGTTTGTGTGAGCGGTACATCAAAGTAACATCCACATGAATACCAGAACCCAAGGTTTACCAGTAAAACACCGAATAGTGACAAGACAACTGGGGCTATTTGCTTCACCTGTCAGTGGTTTTAATGTTGCGGCTGATGGGTGTAAAGTAAAAATCAGGGAAGTTTTGTCCTCCTTGATGGTCACTGGTTAAAATGTTTGCTTTGCTGTGGCAAATAAACTAATAATGCCATCCCTTGTGTAACCCTGAACACCAATATTGAGGCACAGAAAATTCTGCACAGATCAGGGCAGTTCAAAATAAACAAATACAGTAATCCCTCACTTATCGCGGGTGTTACATTCCAGGACCACCCGCGATAAGTGAAAATCCGCAAAGTAGAAACGCTATATTTATTTTAATACTTATACATTATTTTAGTAGTTATAGATTTTATAAACCCTCCCCACACACTTATACACCAAATATATACATTACTGTAAACACGTACTTCGCATGTGAAGAATGAGTACCGCAAAAATCCGCGAAAATACCGCAATAAATAGTTTACACTAATATTGATTGAAAACCCACGAAACAGCGAGTCCGCAAAAAGCGAACCGTGAGGTAGCGAGGCATTACTGTACCCAAAGATAAGAACTATACTTCTATAGCAGTTATGTAATTGAGCTTTTGTTCTTGACATTACAGCACACTCGTTTTATAAATCACAAAATTTTAACAATACTACATCAACTAACATGTTTTGAGTATTCCTGCGATGTGTATGTAAATGCTTAGCATTTATGTTTCCATCTGATAGGACCTGCTGCTGACTGCTGCCTTTGCCTTCCTGTGGCTCGTGTCCTCCTCAGCCTGGGGCAAAGGCCTAACTGATGTTAAATATGCCACTGACCCCTACCACCTAGTGGAGTGGTGCGATTACTGTAAACCAGGAGATTCTCCTTCAATGGGCCGCCTCAACGCCTCTGTGGTAAGTCTTAAATTTAAAGTTAAAATTTAGAATATCATTGTCTTTGAGAATTTAGGAGAGATTTAGGAGCTGCAGAGCTTGTTTGCAGATGGTGCAAATACCACAAAGCCGTGTATTTAAAATGATTTATTTTATGTAAACTGGAATTTCTCTTTCCTAACTTTCTTGACTTGTCATATCAGTCTTTATAGTAATTCAAGTAGTCAATCATGGGTCTCTAATACAGTGCAGATTATTTATGTGAAATCTACATGAAGCTGCTTTGCCACAGCATCGGGATGGTTTTCCATAGATACACTCAGACTTTGATAACCCATAATTTATCTTTGCAACGAGGCTGCATTCACAGTTTTTAAAGGCTTGTGAAGATAATACCATGTGTAATGTTCTGGTAAAAGTTTAAAAAGCAAGTGAAATTTGTATTTAAGTTTTTCTTGAAAGAATTTTGAGCAGAAATGTCTCTGTTTTTGTATAAAAGGCTTTGCTCCAATAATGTTGCTGTCACTTTCTGTTTTGAATCACATCTAAAGAACATCAATACCTGTATTGTTATTTTGCAATGACACTGAAGCAAAGCTGCTGGAGCAGTTTGACATTTCAACTTGGAAAGTCAAAACAGCCCCACCAATCCTGACTTCACAGTCCAAGATGGTGGCTGTGCACATAAACAGTAGTAAAACTATAAAATTGTAATCTGTACTGACACTGTTGTGTGTCTGTGACTGCCACATGCAGAGAGCATTGACCGGGCTCTATCCGTGAATGTGGGGCAGCATTGTGTGCAAGAAAATAACAAGTATTGCGCTGTATTGGTAGCTTGATAAGCAGGAAAACTAATCTTTATTTTCCCCCTTGCTTTTCTGACTTAAGTTCTTAAGTTGGGTTGGTGGGGCAGCTCTGACTATCCAAGTTGGAAATCTGAAAATTTCTGATGGGTATTGCATCTTAATTTATTTTATTTAATTGTTCAGTGTGTAACAGAGAGTTAAACTCTGTGGATTAAAAATGTTGCTCAAGTTCATATGCATGTGAAGGCAGACGAGCCTTGTGGCAATACAGTTTATTTTGCTAGGAAGCAGGTACAGTGATTTATTTAAACATGTGCAGACATATATGGAAATATAGTATATAAGGCAAAAACAGAGTTTGTACAATTCTAACGAGCTTGAAAGTCAATATTTGGTATGACTACCTTTATTCTTCAACACAGCCTGACTTCTCTTAGGCAGTTTCTTTGTCATTTTGTTAAGTAGTCTTCAGGAATAGTCCTCCAGACTTCTTTAAGGACATTCCAATGCTTTTCTTGGCTGCCTTTTGTTGTGTTGTCTGTCAAGATGATTCCACACTACTTCAGTAATGTTGAGGTCTGGGCTCTAAAGAGGCCAATCCATGACTGATTGTGTTCCACTGTGATTATTTTATTTTTTTGGTTGGTTCCATTCAGGTATGCTTTTACTGTATTGGCATTGTTTTTGGGATCATTGTCCTGGAGCAAAATGAAGTATTTGCCAATCATTCCAGATGGTATTGCATGGTGGATCAAAATCTGATAGTACTTTTTTTTGTTCATAATTCCATCAGTTTTGACAAGATTCCCAACACCACTGGCTGAAATGCAACCCCAAACAATGACAAAGCCTCCATTGTGTTTTGCAGATGGTTGTAGACACTCACTGTTGTACTTCTCTTTTTACCTCCTCTATACGATTTGATGATGATATGAACTAAAAATTTCATATTTGGTTTCATCACTCCAGAAGAGCTGTTGCAACTGATTTTCAGTTGAGTTTTTGTGTAATTTGCCATACCTCAGACTTTTCTCCCTGTTTCCCTTCCTTAAGAATGGCTTCTTTACAGCCACCCTTCCAATGAGACATTTCTGATGAGGCTTTAGCAAACAGTAGATGGATCAACTGAGGCCTAGGTGCATCTCTCAGGTCCTGTGTCAGGTCTTGGCTGTGTTTTTTTTTACCTGTTTCTTAAGGACATGACTTTCTGATGCTGTTCATCTGCTGTAGATAGTTTTTCTTCTTCTTCTTCAGCCTAACCCCTTTTGTCCTCTACTTGTCCAGTTTCCTTAAATTTTTTTAAGGACATATTGCATACCATGCTGAGAAATGCCAAGTTTTTGGCTAATAGCTGTTGGGGAATCACTTTATTTGTTCAAAAATTAATATTTTATGCTTGTCAAACAGTGTTTATCATAGATTCAACTAAAGAAATGGAAACAAATTGTTTAAATTTATGACAGGATGCTAGAAACAAAATGCTAAAGATACTAACTGAAATTGGTTATTTGCTAAGTTTTCTGTTATGTATTTACACAACACTGGTTCATCCCTTAAGATCAGTGCCTTTTTATGCTTGAATAATTAAAAAAAATAAAATTCTACTTAAAATGGTCAGCTACAAGGACTGGACTGAAAATGAGTGAAAAGTAGCCAATGTCTAAAGAAAAACTTTGATAGGCCTTTCGAAAGCCTGGAGAACTACTGCTCAAGATCACTTTAAAAAATTACAGAAAGGCTGGCTGCTTGGAAAACAAAATATAAAGTAATGAGGGGTGATTTTAAACTTTCGCATAGTACTGTATATATAGCTTAATAAATAAATGTAATGTAGTTTAATGCAGCCCTATTGGAAACCACAAATCACCCTCAGAAAGATGATTAAGCACTACTTTATACATTCTGTTTACAGAATCTCATTTGTCGCTTCTGTTTTCATGTCTTCCCACAGATTTTTGGCTTTTTGAACATGATCCTGTGGGCAGGTAACTGCTGGTTCATTTACAAGGAGACTTCCTTCCACAAGGATCCTGCCCCACCAGCCACTATGGAGGAAGGTGGAGCTCCAGGGCCCTAATCATATCATTGAAGGCTTTCCAGCATAGCCATATACCTACAGAGAAATGCTTTATGTCCCACACTGATCTACAGAAATACAAACAAAAGGAGGCAAATTGACCCACCCCCACCTCCAATGTGTAAACCTCAAATTCTTTGTATGTGGTGTTGAAGGCAGCAAGCCTGCAGTGCATTTGTTATCCTTTTGGGGAACCACCAGTAATGAAATTGTGATGTAAGACACCCGAATCTCATTTTGTCTGTGGGTGAGAGAAAAGGCAAAGCAAGACAGGCCTCCCATCCAATAAAAAACAGCATTGGCTTAAGAAACATCCAGAAGCACACATTTAGGTGGAAGCAACATTCTTTATGAGGAGAAATCCAACAGGATCCCACTCTTCTTCTGCCTAAACATGTCTGTCACTTAGTTTTTATTAGGTGAGCCATGGCCAAAAAGTCAAAATATGTGAAAGGTTCATTTCTTCCAGTTATGGAAGAAACTGATAGCAGAACAAGGAGATTCCCCCATTTCTGCACCCTGCATCTGAGGCACCTGACCACCTGATAACACATTGAAGCTGCAGTCTCAACACGCATTGATAATTCTGCTTTATTATTTAAAAGAGACACTAAGTAAAAAAAATAACACTACAGTCTGCTGCATTTATCTGTACTTGAAAAGGGTAAGCAAGCTATTATTTTGAAAGTTTCTTCATGTTGTGAAGGTATTTTTATTTTCAGTCAGTATCTGGAACAATAGAAGCTCTCTCCAGGTTTACTCCAGAAGCGTGAGGAACTAAACTGTGTTTAGTTCCCGTTTGATCGCAGTGTTACATAGACTGCTCTATAACACTAAGACTCACCTTTGTTTGAACTATCTTTTGTGAAAGGTAATCTGCAGTAACATTATTTATATATAATTCCCGTGTATTTTTGTCTACATCAACTGGTCCATTGCATATTTTTCTTGTTTATTTTTACCCCAAAGTTTCATTGCACAGCTTTTGTTTGTTTTCCTTTCTCTCTGTGTGTGTGTGTGTGTGTGTGTGTGTGTGTGTGTGTGTGTGTGTGTGTGTGTGTGTGTGTGTGTGTGGGTGTGTGTGTAGGTGTAGGTGTAGTTGTAAAACCAATTTTCAGTTAAACTGTTTTTACTGAGTTACTTTAGGCTTAATCTTGTTAGGACAAATAGTTGCAATCAACAGAAAAGACTAAATGTGGTTGTCAGTCTGCGTCAGCCTATGGTTTTACTCAACATGCCAACAGCCTGTGTCATACATTATAAACACCTACAGTTGTTTTAAGTCACTGAAACTGACATGTTGACTATGTGCATTGTGCTAAATTGAATCTAATGATCTCTATGAAGAACCTTATAGATTTCTGTCCTGTTGCTTCTGCAGGGGATATATGTTTGAGTCACTATAAGTAGAGTAATATATATTGAACAAATCATGCTGAAATTATACACAAATTTAGCAAGATCTTTTTTTACGAGATTAATTTGAGGACAGGGTTTATGGAATGCACTGTTGACACTGAACTTTGTGTTTTATGCTTTGTGCAAAAAGAAAAATGCTTATCTGTACTGACATTTGTAAAACATGAGAGCTGCAACTTCTGTGTTTTGTGGTGATGGGAAGTTATTAATTGATTGAAGACATTAAAGTGGAAAAAATAATAAAACACACTATGACATAAGAATTCAGATTCCCTTATTGCCATTCAGTCAATACATCACAGATGCATTGCTCAACAAAATTATGAGCACAAAAAAAGAACACAACACAAAAAAATCACAATAAAAACAACCAAGTTAAAACCCTTGTGCAACTCTCTGTTACACACTGAACAATTAAATAAAATAAATTAAGATGGTATTGCACTGTATAAGAACATTAAGTAAATACAGTATATACAAAATAATCTGTAAGGCTGAGGACTGCTCAGCAATTATGATCTTCATCTGAATTTAACAGTCTGACGGTTGTCATTTAAAAGCTGTCAGGGAACTTTACTGTTCTGCACTTCAGGCTGCAGTACCTTTTGCCTGAAGGCAGCAGGGAGAGCAGTGAAAGAATCAGTGATCTCCCTCATGATCCTTTTTGCACTTGACAGGCAGCATTATTGGGTGAGACCCTAATAATCTACTCAGCTGCCATCACCAGTTTCCTCAGTGTCTTTGTCTAAGACACTGCTATTCTCATGCCACAGAGAGAAGCTGCTTATTAGAGCTCTATGTTATGTCTGTATAAAGTGGTGAGGACATACATATGGGTTAAGAAGAACCCTTTTAACCTTTGTAGGAAGTGCAGGTACTGGTGATTATTTATTTTTTGACAAGTGAGGTGTGCATAGTCCTGGTCAGATTGTCAGTCGCATGCACCCCCAGCAATTTTAGATGTTGCACAATCTCCACAGCAGTGTCCTTGGTGTAGACCAGTGTGTGCATGGGCCAGTTTCTTCTGAAGTCAAACACCAGTTTTGTTTTTTCCAGTCAGGTTGTTGTTGTTGTTGCACAGTTCTGCAAAAAGTTTCACTTCCTCCCTGTAGTCTTTGTTGCCCTTGATGAGATGCTTTAAGATACTTTATGATGTAGTTATTAATGAACTTGTCTTGTGGCAAAAAGTGATCATCTGCCATAAAGAGATGTTTCTGTGTGGTTTTATGTGCACTGTCTTTGCTTAGATTGGTAACTAGAGTCCACATGATTTATGAAGGGCTTATATATAAAATGAAGAAATTAAGAAGTCTGTGTTATTGAACCTACATTATAATCAATCCAGTGCTTTTTGGCCACTTAAAGTATTTTTATAGCACTGTGATGTTATGTTTGTTGCAATTTCTGGAGCCCTCTAATCCAAATTTCTGTTTAAAAAGACATTTTTAATGTCAATGACAGTTTTTACCTTGATAAAAAACAAATATATAAAAGTCACTGCCAAAAACTGGTTAGTTTGGGAATGTCAATGGTAGTGGTGTACTTTGTTGTCTCCGGTGAGTGGTACCAATTGTAGGGTATAAATTCGTCATCTGACTCCTGCTGTTCATTTTCACAGTCGTCTGGTGGTGCACTTAGTTTTAGTGGTCTTTTGGGACGTGAGGATCTGACGGGTTCCAGGACAGGTAAGTAACCACATGGCAACAGTAGGTTTCTGTGGAGTGTTCTGATTGATTTCTCTTTATTCTCACGTTGCAGAGTATGCACTGGTTGCTGCTTGCTTGATTACTACATAAATCTCTGGTTCCCACCTGTCTGCAATTACAAACCAGTACCTTGTCCCCTCTTGCCAGTTCTGATGTGGTGACATGTTTGTCAAACTGTGCTTTGTTTCTAGACATGTCTTTCCCTGAATCTCTTCCTGCCAGTGCATAACATGAGTTTTCATGTATTGCCAGTTTAGCTGAGCTCAAACACATATTGACATTATACTCACTGTCCACAGGGTAATCCTGAAAGTAAGTTCTGTGTGAAAGCACTCGCTGAGGTATGCACAGGCACAGCAGGGGCAGGATACCCCCCCCCCCACACACACACACACACACACTATCTCAGTGAAGTGAGACAACAAGCCAAACAGAGTGGGACAAAGTTTGAATATGTGTTAAAGGATGTAATGAGTCAAATTAGCCAGCATCAGAACACTGACTCAGAGGGAGAAGACCAAGGAGGAGAAGCCAGCACCCTTCCTGCCAAGCCAGCAGGGGGTGCTAGCTGACTCCACAGAATACACTGTTCCCAGCACTTCTCACGCTATGCCTGACCAGCAGGGGTCTGAGTCGGTATCACATTCATAGTCACTCAATAAATCAGATTTAAATCCTCCAGGGATTCAAAAGGTTGCTGTGAAGCATATCTTTAGGACTGAGGAACTAGCTGCATACGTGGTACCTTCACTGAGACTCCAATCCTTTTCTGGGAAACTGCCAAAGCCTCTTAAAGAAGCTGATTACGAGACATGGAGGTCTCAAATTGAACTTCTCCTTGCTGATCCCAAATTACCTCTGCTACACATCACCAGAAGAATCCTGGAAAGTCTGCTGTCTCCTGCTATGGATGTTGTGAGGGGATTAAAACCTAACACTCTGCCTACCAACTATTTATAGGTTTTGGATTCTGCCTATGCCACAGTACAGGATGGAAAGGAGCTTTATGCCCAATTCTTAAACACCTTGCAGGATCCTGGTGAAAAGCCCTCTGCATACCTTCAAAGACTGTCACTCACTTTACAGTGGCTTGCAAAAGTATTCATACCCCTTGAACTTTCCCATTTTTGTCACATTACAAACATAAATATATTTCACTGGAATTTAATGTGAAAGACCAACAAAGTGGTATACAATTGTGAAGTGGAACAAAAATTATACATGATTCAAAACATTTTTTACAAATAAAAAGCTGAAAAGTGCGGTGTGCAAAAGTATTCAGCCCCCCTGAGTCAATACTTTGTGGAACCACCTTTTGCTGCAATTACAGCTGCAAGTCTTTTAGGGTATGTCTCCACCAGCTTTGCACATCTAGTGACTGAAATTTTTGCCCATTCTTCTTTGCAAAACAGCTCAAGCTCAGTCAGATTAGATGCAGTGAGTTTGTGAACAGCAGTTTTTTAGATCTTGCCACAAATTCTCGATTGGGTCTAGGTCTGGACTTTGGGCCGTTCTAACACATGAATATGTTTTGTTTTAAACCGTTCCATTGTAGCCCTGGCTTTATGTTTAGGGTCGTTGTCCTGCTGGAAGGTGAACCTCCGCCCCAGTCTCAAGTCTTTTGCAGACTCAACAGGTTTTCTTCCAAGATTGTCCTGTATTTGGCTCCATCCATCTTCCCATCAACTCTGACCAACTTCCCTGTCCCTGCTGAAGAGAAGCAGCCCCAGAGCATGATGCTGCCACCACCATATTTGACAGTGGGGATGGTGTGTTCACAGTGATGTGCAGTGTTAATTCTCCACCACACATAGCGTTTTGCATTTTGGCCAAAAAGTTCAATTTTGGTCTCATCTGACCAAAGCACCTTGTTCCACATGTTTGCTGTGTCCCCAACATGGCTTCTGGCAAACTGCAAATGGGACTTTTTATGGTTTTCTTTTAACAATGGCTTTCTTCTTGGCACTCTTCCATAAAGACCACATTTGTGCAGTGCACGACTAATAGTTGTCCTGTGGACAGATTCGCCCACCTGAGCTGTGGATCTCTGCATTTCTTCCAGAGTCACCATGGGCCTCTTGGCTGCATCTCTGATCAGTGCTCTCCTTCTTCGGCCTGTAAGTTTAGGTGGACGGCCTTGTCTTGGTAGGTTTACAGTTGTGCCATACGCTTTCCATTTCAGGATAATGGATTGAACAGTGCTCCGTGAGATGTTCAAAGCTTGGGAAATCTTTTTATAGCCTAAGCCTGCTTTAAACTTCTCCACAACCTTATTCCTGACCTGTCTGCTGTGTTCTTTGGATTTCATGATGCTGTTTACTCCCCAATATTCTCTTGACCAACCTCTGAGGCCGTCACAGAGCAGCTGTATTTGTACTGAGATTAGATTACACACAGGTGGACTCTTTTTAGTCATTAGCAGTCATCAGGCAACTTCTGAATGCAATTGGTTGCACTCAGAGAAAAGGGGGCTGAATACTTTTCCACACCGCACTTTTCAGTTTTTTTTTTGTAAAAAAATGTTTTGAATCATGTATAATTTTCGTTCCACTTCACAATTGTATACCACTTTGTGTTGGTCTTTCACATTAAATTCCAGTGAAATATATTTATGTTTGTGGTTGTAATGTGACAAAACATGGAAAAGTTCAAGCGGTATGAATACTTTTGCAAGCCACTCTATACATTGTGGTTAAGCGTGGTGGTGTTGCTGAATCAGATATAGATAAACAACTAATAAGACAGTTTTGCCGTGGTTGTTAGGACTATCGTGTCTTAGGGGTGGCTGTGGCTCAGGAGGGAGAGTGTGTCATCTACTAATTGGAAGGTTGGTGGTTTGATTTGACACAAAATGATCAATCTGTCTTTATTAGTTGGCTATGTGCCACAGGCCTTCAAGGTGGCTGTAATTAAACCGCTACTTAAAAAGCCATTACTTGACCCAGCTGTCTTAGCTAATTATAGGCCAATCTCCAACCTTCCTTTTTTCTCCAAGATTCTTGAAAGAGTAGTTGTAAAACAGCTAACTGATCATCTGCAGAGGAACGGTTTATTTGAAAGGTTTCAGTCAGGTTTCAGAATTCATCACAGTACAGAAACAGCATTAGTGAAGGTTACAAATGATCTTCTTAGAGCCTCTGACAGTGGACTCATCTCTGTTCTTGTCCTGTTGGACCTCAGTGCAGCTTTTGATACTATTGACATAACATTTTATTACAGAGAGTAGAGCATACTATAGGTATTAACGGTACTGCACTGCAGTGGTTTGAATCATATTTATCTAATAGACTCCAATTTGTTCATGTAAATGGGGAGTCTTCTTCAGACACTAAGGTTAATTATGGAGTTCCACAGGTTTCTGTGCTAGGACCGCTTCTATTTACATTATACATGCTTCCCTTAGGCAGTATTATTAGAAAGCATTACATCAATTTTCATTGTTATGCAGATGATACTCAGCTTTACCTATCAATGGTAAATGGTAAATGGACTAGTTCTTATATAGCACTTTTCTACTCAATCAGAGCACTCAAAGCGCTTATACAACCTGTTTTGCATTCACCCATGCACTCCCATTCATACAAGCACTTCCATCATTAATTAAGCTAAGTGCTTTTTTAATTAACTAGCATTCATACTCCGACAGAACGGTCGGAGAGCAACTTAGGGTTAAGTATCTTGCCCAAGGATACATTGGCATGTAGCCTGGAGTAGCCAGGATTCGAACCGCTGACCTTCCGATCAGTAGGTGACCTGCTCTACCTACTGAGCTACAGCCACCCAAATGAAGCCAGATGACATACATCAATTAGTTAAACTGCAGGAATGTCTTAAAGATATTAAGGCCTGGATGACCTCTAATTTCCTGCTTCTAAATTCAGATAAAACTGAAGTTCTTGTACTCGGCCCCACAAATCTTAGAAACATGGTGTCTAACCAGATACTTACTCTGGATGGCATTACTTTGGTCTCCAGTAACACTGTGAGAAATCTTGGAGTCATTTTTGACCAGGATATGTTCTTCAATGCACATATTAAACAAATATGTAGGACCGCTTTTTTGCATTTGCGCAATATTTCTAAAATTAGAAACATCCTTTGTCAGAGTGATGCTGAAAAGCTCATTCATGCATTTATTACTTCTAGGGTGGACTATTGTAATTCATTATCAGGCTGTCCTAAAAGCTCCCTGAAAAGCTTTCAGGTGATCCAAAATGCTGCAGCTAGAGTACTGACAGGGACTAGAAAGAGAGAGCAGATTTCTCCCATATTGGCTTCTCTTCATTGATTCCCTGTTAAATCTAGAATAGAATATAAAATCCTTCTCCTCACCTACAAGGTCTTGAATAGTCAGGCCCCATCTTATCTCAAAGACCTTATAGTCCCATATCACCCAAATAGAGCACTTTGCTCTCAGGCTGCTGGGTTACTTGTGGTTCCTAGAATACTTAAGAGTAGAATGGGAGGCAGAGCCTTCAGCTTTCAGGCACCTCTTCTGTGGAACCAGCTCCCAGCTTGGATTCGGGAGACAGACACCCTCTCTATTTTTAAGATTAGGCTTAAAACTTCCCTTTTTGATCAAGCTTATAGTTAGGGCTGGATCAGGTGACCGTGAACCACCCCTTAGTTATGCTGCTATAGGCCTAGGCTGCTGGGGGGTTCCCATAATGCACTGTTTCTTTTCATTCACCTCATTTACTTTGTTTATACTCCACTCTGCATTTAATCATTAATTGTTATTAATCTCTGGCTCTCTTCCACAGCATGTCTCTTTTTTTTTTCTCTCCCCTCAGCCTAACCAGTCACGACAGATGACTGCCCCTCCCTGAATCTGGTTCTGCTGGAGGTTTCTTCCTGTTAAAAGGGAGTTTTTTTCCTTTCCACTGTCGCCAAGTGCTTGCTCATAGGGGGTCGTTTTGATTGTTGGGTTTTCCCTGTATTATTGTAGGGTCTTTACCCACAATACAAAGCGCCTTGAGGCAACTGTTTGTTGTGATTTGGCGCTATATAAATAAAATTGAATTGAATTGAATTGATTACTGGCTGCTCTGGGCTGCATGCCAAAGTATCCTTGGGTAAGATACTGAACCCTAAGTTGCTCTCTGACGCAAGTGATTGTGTGTGAATGGTAGACAGTAAGCACTTAGCTACAGATGGAAGTGCTTGTATGAATGGGTGAATGCAAACATGTTGTAGAAGCGCTATATAAGAACTAGTCCATTTACCATTCAACAAAGCTGCAATTTGAGCAAAAGAAAATCTCCACTCTGGCCTCTTTCCCACCAACAGGGTTCCGGAGCCGGTGCCTTAATTTGAACCGTTAGGCAGGTTTTCCACCGCGGAAGCACTCGGTGCCAAAAAACGGGTTCAACTTCAGCCCGAAAACTAGCTGGTCTCGAACCAAGAACGCATGACAAAAGCAGCAGAAGGGCGTGACTCTGCCATCTCAACATCAAGTTTTCTACCATATTACATGAGAAAAGCAAAGCAATTTTCACAGCTGTGAATTAGGTTGGGCTCTAAGGCTGAACTTGCTGCTTTGTATCAGTTCATATCACAGATAAAAAGATGCAAATTGCCTACTTGTTGTCTTGCTCTATTCGCTGTCTGTTTACCTCTGTGCTGCACACAGATGCTGCAGTAGTTTGGTTTGGACCGTAAAACGTATTTGCAGCACGAGAAAGGGGAGCGTGTTCTCCCACGTTTGTGCGTTTCGGCTTCCGTGTCCAGACGAGGACCTGCCCACACTCATACGTAAAGGAGCAGTTCACAGAAATGCAGTGGAAACGCTCTTAAGCATTTCGCCAGTTCATTGGGAACAGCTGGAGCACTGGCATGTGAACCAGCTCCTCGGTGGTGGGAAAGAGGAGGACTGGCAGTTGGGTAAAGAGAGTCTAATGAAAAAACATATTAGTTAATCTCACAAAGTTCCTGCGCTTGTGGCAATACTGATAGAGATGCTGAAGCTATCAAAAAATGAAAGCAGCAAATGAAAAAAGTGTATCAACAAATCTCAGCTCTGCTGGCTCAGAATGCTCAAAAGTCCACTTCTCACAGTGACCCACAACCATAAAGTGGGTAGAACACCATCTTCAAGGCCCAGACCTGGATTTTGCCCTCGAATCATTCCAGCAGGCCAAACAGTGGTACTGCAAGGAACTGTCATTTTACAGTCCCTGCAAGCAGAGAAATCTGTTCTGGTAGGGCACCCCACCTCCTCACCATTACCTGGTGGCATAAGTGTGCAGGTATGCCTCGTTGATCTACTCAGCTCTCAACCATGTCTTCTACCGGTATACAATCAGTCCTACCATGATGTGGCCCTTCCTGTCCGAGCCACCATAGCTGAAATCGTTATAATCAGCTCTGTGTCCTGTAACAAGCCAGACATGCTAGAACAGGGGTGGGGAAACTTTTTGGCTCTGACTTTTTGAAATCTGACAGACAGGACGGGCCAGCACCAGATGCATACATATCAAACATGAATATAAAAAAGGCATTACAGTGTTAATACTTACATTTATTTTTCATGGGAACAGTGTTGTTTTTTCCAGTGCATCAAAGTCTAGTGTTTGTTGTAGCAATTCTCAGAATCCTGGACATCAGTCATGATTATGATATGATTTGATTTGGGCAATTCTGTACCAGTCTTCGGCGGGCTGGATTAAAAAGACCAATGTGGTGGGTGTGGCCCCCGGACCATAGTTTGCCCACCCCTTTCCTAGAATTTGCAGCCTCCGATCCAACAAGACCCATCTTCAGTTGTAACTTTGGAGACTCACCAATCACACCCAAATGGAAAGACCAGGTGACAAAAAAAAAAAAAAAATCTGAACAGTATTCCAGAGATATTTGCCAGACATGACCTGGATTTCGGAAGAACAGATGAGGTCAAACATAGAATCAACCTCTCTGACCCAACTCCATTTACAGTTTTTCTCAATTGCCAAAACACTAAACCCTGTTGTCTGAACCAAATGCTCAGTGCCCTGAACCCATTTATTGAAATGGTCACCTTTTTGGCAGAACCTTAAGCACTTTTCACCTAGACAAAACTTGCAAACATAATTTCTCCCACTAAAACACATTTTGCACTGTGATGCACTTGGGTTGCATAATGGTAAGCACAGGTAGCAAAAGTGAAACTCAGTGAAAGCACAGGTGTCTCAACTTAAACACAGCAACTCGAAATTGATCACACATGTGGCTAATGATGTGAAGAAACCAATATAAGCCAATACAAGGAGCCCTGATTGTTGAGGTTCATCAATCGGAGAGGAGGAAGAGGAGTAGTTACTGTATGCACTTTTGTTGTTGTAAAATTTATATATATATGTATTTGTGTGTGTGTGTGTTTATATATATGTATGTATATATATATATTAGATACAATTGCTAAACAGGAGTTTTGTTTTGAAAAACCATTTTGTGAACAGTAAAGATTATCTCTAAAGATCGTTGGGTTTTCCTTTTTTCTATGTTGTGCATAATGACTGTTCAGTGGTGTTTTTCATTTTGACTGACTCGGGGTCTGATCTGACAACACTGTTTGCTTTTGAACACTATTTGAACTGTTTTGAGGCAATAGTTTGGTTTTGCAGGAAGAGTCAGAGGTTTTGTGAAAGTAGTTTGAAAATTGAGTTTTGTGTTTACAGTTTAGAGACATGGAGGGATGGTTTCAAGAAATGTGTCTTAGCAATTGAGAAAAACTGTAAGCAGAGGCCAAAACCAATACACCCACAGGATTTGGACACTGTTGCAACATCATCCAATCCAATCCAATCCAATTTCTTTATAAAGTGCTTTAAAATCACCCACAGGGTCCAAAGTGCTGTACAATATAACAAAAATATATACATAAAACAGCTCATTAAAATGCATTGAAATACTTGAAAATTACATAAAAAAAAGTACACAGCTCACAGTGTCAATGTTTAATTAGTGTTAGTGTTAAAAGCCAAAGAAAAAAGGTGAGTTTTTAAAAGTGATTTAAAGTGCGCGAGTGATGAGGCCTGTCTAATATGCAGTGGCAGATCATTCCAGAGATTTGGTGCTGCCACTGCAAAGGCCCGGTCCCCTCTGAGCTTAAACCTAATTTTAGGCACAGCCGACCTGAGTGACCGGGTGGCAATGTAAGTGTGTAGAAGCTCAGAGAGATAGGGTGGGGCAAGACCATTTAGAGATTTAAAAGTAAATAAAAGAATTTTAAAATGGATCCTAAAACGAACGGGTAACAAGTGAAGTGAAGCTAAAACACGTGAAATGTGTTCATGTTTGCAGGCACTAGTTAAAAGCCGCCCAGCAGCATTCTGCACCAGTTGAAGGCAAGCAATAGTGGACCCTCTAAGCCCTATATAAAGTGCATTACAGTAATCCAGCCGAGTGGTGACAAAGGTGTGGATTACTGTTTCAAAGTCTCGCCTTTGGAGAATTGGCTTTATTTTGGCCAGTTGCCTCAGGTGAAAAAAGCTTGACTTGACTACAGCATTTATGTGGCTATCAAGCTTCATGTCTGGATCTATTCTGACTCCTAAGTTTGTGATTGTTGGTTTGAGAAACTGAGGACCCAGATCTACCAGAGGGGTCACTGAGTTGTTGCCAAAAACCATCACCTCTGTTTTTTTCTCATTGAAACTTACGAAATTTAGAGCCAGCCATGCCTTAATGTCACCTAGGCATTTAAGTAATTGTGCCACTGAGTAGGAGTCTTTCCTTTTAAGTGGCACATATATCTGGCTGTCGTCTGCATAGCAGTGGAAAGAGATACCATATTTTCTAAGTATGTGACCCAGCAGTAATAGATAAAGAAAGAAAAGGAGTGGGCCTAGAACCGAGCCCTGTGGTACCCCACACACAAGTGGAGCTGTGGAGGACACAAATCACCAAGTCCAACACAGAGACTCCGACTTGACAAGTAAGACTGAAACCAACTCAGGGCTGTGCCCCTGATTCCTGCCCACTGCTCGGGACGAGAGAGAAAAATTTTACATCATCTACAGGAGCTTCTGGATTCAGGAATAATCAGAGAGTCAGACTCCCCATTTGCTTCACCAGTTGTGGTTGTCAAGAAGAAGAATGGCTGTGTCAGATTTACATCGACTACAGGAAGCTCAATTTGCAAACCATCAAAGATGCCTACGCTCTGCCAAAGCTGGAGCACAAGTTCACTGCATTGGTAGGGTCACTGTGGTTTTCTGTGCTTAATTTAAAGTCTGGCTACTAACAGACTGAAATGGAGGAAAAGGATAAATGCAAGAGCACCTTTGTTTGCCCACTCGGGTTTTGGGAATTTAACAGATTGCCACAAGGAGTCACAAATGCACCAAGTACGTTCCAGCAACTTATAGAAAAATGTGTTGGAGAAATGAACTAGAAAGAAGTACTTGTCTTTATTGATGACCTCATCGTATTCTTTCCAATATTGGAGGAACAGAGAGAGAAACTAATGAATGTTTTGCACAGACTAAAAGAATTTGTATTGAAGCTCTCCATAGAAAAATGCATGTTTTTCCAGACCTCTGTGCGATACTTGGGGCATGTGGTGTCCAAAGCTGGTGTAGAGATGGATCCAGACTTGTATGAATGTGTATGAATGGCTGAATGAGACATGCTGTATAAAGCTCTTTGAGTAGAGCACTATGTAAGAACCAATCCATTTGCCATTTGCAGTGGAGGTATTTGCCACTCTGACTGCCATATTCAGGCTGGCTCTTGCAATTCTGAGAGCTGCTGAATCTCCAGATTTGAAAGCAGAGTTTCTGTCTTTCAGCAAAGCTCACACTTCAGTGGTAATCCACAGCTTCTGCATTTGCATTTTGTGACAAAGACATCTTCCATTTCATTCATTTATAGATGTAGCCTGATAAAACTTCAGCATATGCTGCAATTTATATTTCCTGGTCCTTGATGGACCCTGACCAGTCTGTGCACTAAAAGCAGTCCTGCAGTGCTGTTATGGCTCCTTGTGGCCAGCTTTCACCAGCTTCAAAGTGGGTTTAATTCTGGTAAGTAGAGGTCTGTATGCTGGAATTAGCATGAGAGGTGAGGTGGTGATGGCAGCCTGCTTTGAATGCTGCTCTTAAGTCTGATTAAACATGATCAAGTATGTTAGCACCTCTATAGCTCCAGTTACCAGTTACTATGTGCATCAGTTTACTCTCTCATCCCACTGTTTACTGAAACTGAATACAAAATATTTTTTTTGCATTGTGTGTATAGTCATACAAATTAATGTAACATAGTAGCACAGTCAGCAATAATACGAGGCATTATAAGAAAGACATGGCAAGTATCCTGAATTGAAAATGTATGGGCAAAGATGGTGGTAGAAATCTAACTTCTAGTGTAAAAAGCATTTTCAAATCTTATTTTGGTTTTGGGGCAAGTCATCAAAGTTTTTAAGCTTTTTGAAATCAGATTTATCCGTTGATTCACCAAATGTATTTTTTTGTCCACACTGATCATTGAACTTTGAGCTTCAAAATAACTGCAGAAATAAATGCCTGGCAATTTTTCTTGATTTCTGCTGAATGGCTAAGCTTGCAAGTAGAAGGACATTGGTTCTGCAAAGTACTTTACTGTCTGTTTCATGTTCACCAATTCTTATACCCTCACATAAGGAGCTGATGTACAACTTGGAGCAGTTTGGGAGTTCACTGTTTTGCCTAAGGACACTTTAGCATGGAGCAAGTTCAGAAAGCAGACCATCAATGTCACGGGTGGTGCAGGCAAGGCAGGGAGGACCTCAGAGCAGGATGCAGGGAGAGAGCTGAGTAAATACTTAGTTTTACTGAAAATGAACTTTAACACAAAAAGTGGCTGGTAGGGGCCAGCTACACAAAGAAACTCAAAACCTTGAAGACTCAAAAGCAAAACACACAGCAGTCATCAACATTGATGTAGAAATGACAAGGACGCAAACAAAGAACAGAGGAAAACTAAGGGCTTAAATAAATAGGGAAAAACAGGTGAAACAAATGACCCTAATAACACAGGGGAAGTAAACTGAACACAACACACAAGGAGCCCGAGACTACCAAAATAAAACAGGAAGTGACTAACATAACACACACAGACCTAACACAGAAGATGTGACAAAGGGGAGCAGACATTACAAAGACACAACAAACTGAGAACACTAAACTAAAAAAACCCAACCCAAAATTACAACAAAACAAAACTAAACAAAAAGGAAACACTGGGCCACCGGCCCAGGACCATAACAATCAACACTGCTGTAATTGGCCAGTTGGCTGTGGGTGTGAGAATGGTTTCAAAAATATGTAAAACAAAAAAAAATAATAATAATAATCATATATTTTTTAAGTATATCAGTGAACTACTGATCTGATGAAGTTTACTGATATACTGAAAACAACTTAAAGCACATTCTAAGTTGTTTTGTTTTTCCATCCATCCATCCATTCTCTTCCACTTATCCGGGACCGGGTCGCGGGGGCAGCAGCCTAAGCAGAGAAGCCCAGGCTTCCCTCTCCCCAGCCACCTCCACCAGCTCATCCGGGGGGACCCCAAGACATTCCCAGGCCAGCCAAGAGATATAATCTCTCCAGCGTGTCCTGGGTCTACCCCGGGGCCTCCACCCAGTGGGACATGCCCGCAACACCTCACCCAAGAGGCACCCAGGAGGCATCCTGATCAGATGCCCGAGCCACCTCAACTAGCTCCTCTCAAGCCCCTTCCCTATTCCAACCCACTTGTCAACCATTCAGCATTCAACCAATGTATAGGTCATCTGCATCCAACAATGGGCAGTTGGGATTTTGAGGACTGCATGGGAGTATGTTTGTGATGGATGAAAACCCCTCTCCATATGTTGGCCGAGCAGAAACCTATACAAAGATGGACACATTTGCAGGACCATAAGTTATGCTTAAATAAGCTGTCTATAGGGAATTACATACCCAAACTGATATAATTTCAGTACCGTAATTAGGCACCACCAACATGGTACCAGTGCTGAACCATGATTTTCCCTTAAATCACACATCTATTTATACAGGCTTTTAGTACTAAACTACTATACAGTGCTTTTCCTCTCACAACCACTTATGCTACTAATTTGTCTGCAGCAGTTATGTTACTTTCAGTCTGTATTATGTGTTAAACGTCTTCATATTTTCCAATAATATAATTTTATTTTTCTCTGTAAATTTAGCTGTTCTGCCAGTACACATATCTATGTTTGTGATTGGTCAGATGCTTTCAACACCACCCCTTTTATGTGAATGTGAAACCCTGGGTTAACTAGTTGACAGCTTCATGTGACAGCTTACCCAGATTACCTATGTTAGGGTAAGTGAATCCAGACAAAGGAAAGATACCCTGGGTATGCTGAACTTGCATTGTAGTAGAGGACCTAGGGCTCTGTAGGGGCCAGGCTATCCATTGTAGGATTTGTTCTTCTAACTGAAAAAGGTTCTGGATTTTTCTTTCTCATCGTATCAAAAAGGTCTGCCACAGCACCGCAGGAGGTTGGGGCTTGGAGCCTATCCCAGCTGTCATGGATTGAAGGGCCAGGTATAGCCTCTGTGGCTAACACAGAGAGAGACAGAATCAGAATCAGAAGTCCTATATTGATCACAGAGGGAAATTTCAGTTGTTACAGTTCCAGCCATTTATCATATAGAAAGAATAAATATTCTAATAATTTAAAACCAAAAACACTCATCTTTTTGTTTTTTATATTATTAGAGTGTTTTTGGTATCCATTTGCAGTATCCATACTGTGTAAATGTACACATAATAAATTACACTGGTGAACCATAGTGTCACCTATTAAGGGAGGAGTTATAGAGTTTGATGGCCACAGGTAGGAATGACCTCCTGTGGTGCATTTGGTGGGATGAATCTTGCACAGAATGTGTTCCTGTGTCTCATCACTGTGTTGTAGCGTGGGTGGGAGCCATTGTCCATAATGGCCTGCAACTTAGCATCCTCCTCTCTGACACTGCCATCAGTAGTCCAGCTCCACTCCCACAACATCACAGGCTTGGATCAGTTTGTTTAGTCTGCTGGCATCTGCCGCTGTCAGCCTGCCGCCCCAGCATGCAACAGCATAGAGGATAGCACTCGCCACACCTACTCTTAGAAGATCCTGACCGTAGTTCTGCAGATGCTGAAGGACCTCAGGTGCCTCAAAAAATAGAGACAACTTTGGCCCTTCCTGTATAGGGCATCAGTGTTCTTAGCCCAGTCCAGTTTATTGTCATCAGATATTTGTAGTCCTCTACAGTGTCCACACCCCACCCCCCTGGACACAGGGGCCACGGGTGCCTTGTCTCTCCTCAAGTCCACCACCAGCTCCTTTATCTTTGTCTTATTAAGCTCTAGATGGTTCCGCTCACACCACACCTTCTTCCTGCTCTTGTCGGTCGCACTATCTCTCTCTCCCTGCCCTCCCCATCTCTCCGCTTGCTGCTTGCTGTGAGAGCGTCTTTTACACACTGTCCGAATAAGAACAAGATTGAAACATGGATCTGGCAAACTGGGCATTCTCCATCATTGATCGAATTTTTTCCACTATGAGATCCGGGACAGGGGAGCCTGCGTGTCCGAGTGGAACAGACCCGGTTGGATACGTCATCGACTCTTGGAGCTCGTGGAGACCTGTGTGCTTCTCAGCCCTTGGAGTGGAAGACGTGGAAGACGCATATATATTCGGCTTTTTGGTAGCGGCATCTTCTCTGTTTGGGCTCGGTGGATACCTGCTTTACTGGCAAATTAAGAAAATCTGGACGGCGGTTCGACATCTGCAGAGGCTGCCGACCCAGGTGGAAGGGCTGAGCAGAGCCGTACAAACTCAGACTCAAAGCCTGGTGGACCTGAGCCTCAAGATTAGCGAGCTCGCAGGCGAGAGGGGTTAGATCAGGAGATATAGTTCGGTTCTGCACAGTGAGGACGGCAATCAACGAATTTGGAATATTGGATTTTTGAATGGTTTCCCAGTAAGACTGAAGGCTGTTGGAAAAACAAGCAGCCTGTTCCAAAACAACATTTGTTATCAGGAATTCGGCTCCCCTGCTGGCCTTGGGTTGGCAACCATATCTCTCTCCAGGGCTCTGTGTGCGGCTGCTCTTCCCCCCACTCCGCGTTGTGATTTGTGAAGCTGGGTCTGGTGTACCATGGCCGCTGATTAAATTCCACCACTATCAGCGAACTGTTTTGGCTGGAACCTGGCATCTGGCTCCACAATGCCCCCACCTCTCGTCTCCGTCTGCATTCCCTCCTGACCTGACCTCACCTACCGCCGCTGTCCTTGCTTTACATGTGCAAATGCTTTGCTAAGGTGGTTTTTTTGGACCCTGGTATAGTGCTCTTTTTGAGCACTGTACCAGATGACTTTTTTTTAACCTAACTTCCCCATGATGTGTTGTTTTCTCCTCCTGCCAAAGGTAGCGCTGCAAGTCGGCTGCATGACCCCAGGACACATAACCCCCCATGTGTGTTGTGTTTTGTGTATTCTTGGATGGTGTTCTGTAACTGCAATTTCCAATGTGTGAACTTGTTCACCCACATGGCAATAAACTCATTCATTCATTCAAAGTCCTTCATCGTCACCCTGTACTCATCCTCAGAGAGAGAGGGACATAAACAGCCACAATAATAACATGGGAGAGCTCCCATGGTAAAGTCCAACAGCTAACAACTCCATATCTGAGCAGCCTACACGTTTCTTCATGGTAATATGACCAGGGTTATACCAGCAGTTATGAACTAGCACAGCAAGCCCTTCTCCTCTGCTTGGTGTAGCTTGAGTCAGCCCAAATAGTCTGAAAGCCATCAATGGAAATGTTGTCCTGGTGTAGCCATATCTCTGAAAAGCACATTACACTACATTCCCGGTACTCTCTCTGACTCCTGACTAATGCTGTTAGCTCGCACTATAGCTACTTTAAAATTTTCATTTAACCCGTATGTCTGTGGGAGTGTGAGAAGAAGCCACAGTACACAGAGAAATGCAGGTGTACTGAGAACATGTACTTCAATGTTCTTCATATTCTAAGATAAAGACCCTACAATAAAACAGGAAAAACTCCAACAATCAGACAACCTCCTATGAGCACGCACTTGGTGACAGTGGGAAGGAAAATCTCCCTTTTCACAGGAAGAATCTTCCAGCAGAACCAGGCTTAGGGAGTGGCATTCATCTGCTACAACAGGTTGAGCATGGGGGGAGGGAGACAGGACAAAAGACACACTGTGGAATGGTAAATGAACTAGTTCTTATATAGCGCTTTTCTACTCTAACACATTTGCATTTACCCATTCACACACTGTTTTCTATTTCAAAGTGCTCTCTGTCTAACATTCGCGCACATTCATACCCAGACTGTTGCATCAAAGAGCAACATGAAGTATCTTACCCAAGGATACTTTCGCATGCAGACTGGAGCATCCAGGAATCTAACCACCAGCCTTCCAATTAGTTGATGATCTGCTCCACCTTCTGACCACAGCCACCCAGAGCCAGAGATTATTAATTTAATTCAATTCAATTCAATTTTATTTATATAGCTCCAAATCACAACAAACACCTCACCTCAAGGCGCTTTGTATTGTGGGTAAAGACCCTACAATAATACAGAGAAAACCCAACAGTCAAAATGACCCCCTATGAGCAAGCACTTGGCGACAGTGGGAAGGAAAAAACTCCCTTTTAACAGGAAGAAACCTCCAGCAGAACCAGACTCAGGGAGGAACCTGGAAGGTACTGTGCTGCAGTGGTTTGAATCATATTTATCTAATAGACTCCAAATTGTTCATATAAATGGGGTGTCTTCTTACTACTACTACTACTTTATTTATAAAGCACTTTAAAATGACAGCAGCTGCAACAAAGTGCTGTACAGGTAAAAATCAAATAGCCAATACACATCACAATGACAACAACAATACAGAACACCAACACAAATAAAACAAGTCTCAGCATGTATTAAAAGCCAGGGAATAAAAATGAAGAAGAAGAAGAAGAAGAAGAAACAGCCTTTATTGTCCCACAGAGGGGAAAATGTGTCTTAAGAGCAGTTTTAAAAGTCGATAATAAAGGAACACTTCTAATATGCAACGGCAAATCGTTCCATAATTTGGGAGCAGCAACAGTAAAAGCTCTGTCACCCCTAAGCTTCAACTTTGACCTCGGTACCTTCAGGAGCAGCTGATCAGCTGACCTGAGGCAACGAGCTGGGAGGTATGGGTTTAATAGCTCAGAGAGATATGATGGGGCAAGACCATGTAAACGTTTAAAAAACAAATAAGAGAATCTTAAAATGAACTCTAAAATGCACTGGCAACCAGTGTAGTGAAACCAGAATAGGAGTGATATGTTCTCTCCTTCTGGCCCCCATCAGAAGCCGTGCAGCAGCATTTTGGACTAATTGAAGACGCCTAAGGGACGATTGACTAATTCCAAGGTAAAGAGCATTACAGTAGTAGAGCCGAGATGTAATAAAGGCATGGATCACTGTTTCAAAATGTAGTTTTGAAAGGATTGGTTTAACCCTTGCCAACTGCCTAAGATGGTAAAAACAGGATTTAACCACTGCCCTGACCTGGAAATTTTAAGGTCGCTATCAATTTTAACACCTAAATTTGAGATGGTCTGCCTTAAATAAGATGCCAAGGGCCCCAAGTCAAAGGAATATGTTGTGTAGGAGCCACTGGGACAAAACACATTACCTCAGTCTTCTTATCATTAAAATTTAGGAAATTTAAAGCTATCCATGCCTTAATGTCTTCAAGACAAGCAATAGGGGCTTAATTGAGTATGTACCCTTTTTTAAAGGCATGTTGCTTCACACATTTAAGGTAACAAACCTTAGAAACATGGTGTCTAACCATGTTTAGCTGACATTACCTTGACCTCCGTTAACACTGAGTCTTTTTTCTTTTTTTTAAATAGCCCGTGATATCCGGCAGTTTTAGCAAACGGAATCATGCTCTGAGTTCAAAACATATTTGCTTTTAAAATAAAAGCTTCATAAGTTAAAAAAAAAAAAAAAAAAATAATAATAAAAGAGCTGTATAAGTTCTCTATGGGCTACTCTTGTTATTGTTTGTCATTTCTTTTATTTATTCATTCATTTTTATTATTGTCCACTAGGGATGCAACTAAAGATTATTTTGGTAGTCGAATAATCTGTCATTTTTGTTATCGATTAGCCAACGATTATTTCAATCGTTGTTCAACCTGCCCACCTTAACATCACCTTGTTCTCTTCTCACAATTAAAATAATGACCCATAAAAATACGTGTTTGAAACTAATCAAATGTATTTTTAACATTAATGTGACCATCACAAAAACAGCTGAAAAGTTTACAGACGATTTATTTCATACAGAGATTGACTATTCAGAATGAACGCTGATATTAATATGAGAAAAAAAAATTGGGGCTAAGGTAGCTGCGCATACTGTCCTTCACTCGTTGGCTAACATAACTGAAATGGCGGTGCTTAGCAAACATTATCCATGAGAGCTTGTTTCCGACAGGTAAACTAACAGATACATTACTGTACAAACATTAACAGGTATCTATGATGCACTAACGTACCCATACAGAGCTGACGTCACAGCTCCAGGGTGCCGTCGTAAACGCTCAGCACTGCAGTGATGCTGCCGTGGAACGAAAACTCTGCTTTGCACAGTCTGCATTCAGCTTTATTTTTGTTTTCTGTCAAATGCTCCCACACCTTTGACAGTCTGTCTCCATTGTCTTTCATTTTCTCCAGTCTCCTATGTTCCAATAGCGTTCTGTTACTTTCTGCTTCGTTGGTATGCGCCCTTTTCACAGAGTTCGGTGACGTGTTTCCGGTTTAGTTTAGCAGCGTAAACAAATGGAGTTCACTACATCCCTACACAATCTTCCACGGATTTGTTGCTGGCAGACAATCACTGTTGCCAACTCCTCAGCAAGGAAAGTAGCTATTGGATGGCCTAAAAGTCGCTATGTGAAGTCATCGCCTAATTTGCATAATTGGTTATTTGCATGTAGTTGCAATCGAGGCTGTAGGATAGAGGAATAACATTTTTGAAGAGACAAAAAAAACACCCTAAATATGTTTAGAACTACGAGGGCTGGGGAATATTACGACAGAGTATTAGGGCCACATTTAGAAAAAAAATAATAAATCGTGCATTTTGAGAATAAAGTCAAAATTTCAAGAAAAAAGTCGAAATAGTATTTCGAGAATAAAGTCGAAATACTATTTCGAGAAAAAAGTCGAAGTTGTCATTTCAAGTCAAATAACGGCCGCGGCTGCTATACCCTCTACAAAATGCCTTGGGTAGATGAAACAACTTGATCAGCTGTCTTAGGGGCTCTACACATGGGGAGCGGCGTCGCTCCCTCTCCATTCATGGAACTTCTGTGAAGCGATTGTGGCATCCTTGCACAAGTTCCATAGGAAATGAATGGAGAGCGAGCGACATCGCTCCCCGTGAGGCGAGCGCCTTATTGTGACTTGTGATTCTGAAAATCCCCTCTGTACTGCACGAAGGTGCATTCATCGAAATCCTTGCATCTAACCATTGCCAGTTTGTGTGGTTTCCTTCTGAGCCGATGCAGCTTTCTGCACATCTCATTACCATCCTCATAGTTATCACTCCATTGTGTTTGTGTACTAAAAGAGAAATAAGTTCCGATTCTTAAGTATAGTTTCGCTAACTCATAATACAAGACATTCTGGAGGTTATAGTAGACGTGGCATGGCAGGTGTTTGACTTGAAACAACTTAAATCTGCACATTTCGACTTTTTTCTCAAAATTTCAACTTTTTTCTCGAAATTTTGACTTTATTCTCGAAATTTTGACTTTATTCTCGAAATAGTATTTCAACTTTTTTCTCAAAATTTTGACTTTATTCTCAAAATTTTGACTTTATTCTCGAAATAGATTTTCGACTTTATTCTCGAAATTTTGACTTTATTCTCAAAATGCACAATTAAATTTTTTTTTCTCAATGTGGCCCTAATACTCCTTCGTAGAATATGGACCAAAATAATATCTCAATATTTTTTTAGCCTGAATGGCGATATACAATACATATCTTAAAATTTTTTCTTACCAAAAGGTATAAACAAAAAGGCACTTCTGAGTCAAAGCTACATGTCCCTAATGTCACACAGACACTTTTTTTTTTTTTGTCTATGATGATGACAGAGTGGGTCAGGCTGATTAAAGTGACTTGTCATGCTCCACAGTGAAACGTGCGATCCTCCATTCATCGGATTAAATGGAGCCTCTTTATCTTTATCTCTTTACCTTTATTTACCCGTTGCCGTGGTGAATCCTGGTATCAGAGCTCCATTGATGATGGCTTTCTTTCCTTACTCACGCACGTGCTAACTCAGGGTGAACATACTCAGAGTTGATTGAAATAACTCTGATCAGCTGTTCTGAAACGGGAAACTCAGAGTTGTTGATCTCAGAGTTGGTCAACTCAGAATATGTTTTTAAACTCAGAGTTTATTGAACATGCTTCCTGGAATAGGCCCCTGCAGTTTGTCAGTCAGGCTGCAGCTGAATTATATTTTATAAATCAAATGTAAAATTAGGATTCAGCTTCATATGATGAAGATTCAAGTTGTGTAAATGATGACAACAACAAACTTTATAACAAACTTTTATTCTGTCTATGATGATGACAGAGTGGGTCAAGGTGATTTAAAGTGACTCATCATGCTCCACAGTGACACCTGCAAGCCTCCATCCATTGGATTAAAATGGAGGTTCCGCTCTTTATTTACCCGTTGCCATGGTGAATCCTGGTATCGTGCTCCATTGATGATGCCTTTCTTTCCTTACTCACGCACGCGCTAAATTGGGGTGATCATACTCAAGAGTTTATTGAACTAACCCTGATCAGCTGTTCTGGAAGGGGAAACTCAGAGTTGTTGATCTCAGAGTTGGTCAACTCAGAATATGTTTTTAGACCTGGAATAGGCCCAGTGCGTTGTGTGGGTGCATCTCATTTTTGTTTACATTTGTGCAGAGGTGGTCTCTTCTGGTTGCTCCGCCTATTTGTCAAGTACTCACCTGAAGCAGATTTCTCATTACTCACCTGTTCCTTGTGTATGCTGATCAAGATGGGCTATTTAAGGCTGAGGGAGCCTCTCAGTTGTCACTGGATTGTTGTGTCAGAGTAAGGTGTGAATGTCGGCTCCAGTCACGGCTGGTTGAGTCCTTGTGGATGAAGCTCTCTTCTCTGTGCAGACCTTTCCTACCTTGGACCCTTTATGGCTATCGGTGTCAGTATGTGTGAGTTCACGGACACATCAGCAGCCCTCATCCCACTAACCGTTCCCATGCATTTCTTCACTGAACAAACCAAGGTCAGTTGTCACTAAAAGCTGGTTCTGTGTCTGATCCGCTGTTCAACAGTTCTTATTCTTGGAAAACTCCACCACGGGCACGTTGAGAAATAATCTCAAAAGGAATATAAGGTTACAGTTGGATGGTTATAGAATGGTTAGACATGTCTGTTCCTGGTCATTTTTCTTTGCCTTTGGCAGAAACTAAAGTGAGCTTGAAGGTGAACTTAAGAGCTGTCAGTTTAATGATATAACACCAAATCACAACCCTGTTGCTCAAGAAATGTGACTAAACTCACTAGTGTGCTTAATAATATGATGGTGGATGTTGTTGATGTGGCTCTGGCAGATTTCCAGAAATGAATACAAAACATGTATCTTTGTCTTTGACACTTTGCCTGGTATGTTCTTGCTTTTCTGTCTTGTGGTGCTGTGTGGCCCTGGACAACCCAATGAAAAATAACACATTTCTAAGATTTAAGAGCCTATTAACATGGTGAAATGAAATGGCTGAAATGCTCCTTATGATACTGCACATGTGTTCATGTCCTGCTGTGGAGGTGGTCCACTTTTAATGAAGGTGAGATTTAGACTTTCAACATCCCTGAAGTAAATTGTAAAAGCTAGCAGTGGCTCACTGCCCAAAACAAAGGCATAACCTGTGTAACTGAGCTACACTACAACCTTCACTTCATACTGATCTTTTCAATAAAGCTAATCCCCTTCACATGGAGAGCACTTTGCTAAGCCAATGTTACAAAGCACTTCCCACAAATTAACTTCATAACACACAGCTTTTAAAACCAGTGTAACATTCAGAGGTCACCTGTGGGTTTAACATAAATGCTTCAAACATGTTATTTTATGTTATGGCATATTTACACATTACAGGACTGCATTATCTCCTTTAATAAGGATGCTCCAGAGTATACTATGCAAAAACAGGTAATAAAGAAAGCACTGGATCACCTTTCTCTAATATTGGATGAATTTGATCAGCTTTTATTGTGATTGCCACACTTGCGATGTGTTGACTGTCTGACCTTTTTAAATATGGAAAATTGTTCACCTTTGCTGTCTGGTGCGCCAGCTACCACTGGCAACCCAGACTGTGTGTGTCACTACAGCTGGTCACAAACAGGTGGTCAAACTTCTTGCTAAAGCAGTTGCTGATTCAAGGTTTAATGCAAAGCGGGGTGTTTTCAGAGGTACAAAAATCTCGAAGGGTTCATTGTTTTGTGTGATGAAATAAATTGTATGCATGCTTTAATAATTTTATTACCGCATGAGGAAAAAATGGGAAAAACACTAAACCTGGTTTAAAGCAAAAATGTTCATTGAGTTTATTGAAAATGTGGAAGTGGGTCAAATCCAAACAAATGTCTGAAAATGAAGGTACTGGTAATTTGAATGATGATGATCCTAATGATGGTATTTCCAATGTGGGTAAACATTTCAACAGGTGTCACCAGTAATGGGTCAAGTACTGTTTCCTGTACACCAATGAAAGCAGCAGCTGAGCGTGTTGCACTTGTTGCTCTAATGGAAACTTTAAAGGAATGCCATGCATTGGAGGAACAGGAACAACTGATAAAAAAGGAACAGCCCATGTTGGAAACTGAGCTAGCAGCATCTACTGCTAAGTTGGTGGTTTTGCAGGCTTCAGATGGACAGTGTTTCTCTCGGGCACCTACAGGTGGCATGAACTCTTATTTTGAAAGGGAGAAGAAGAAACATCAATCAATGCTCTTAATCCCATGGCAAAAGAATATAAATCAGTGGCATGCAAAGTCACACAGCAGAAGGACATGCCACTACAAAGCAAACTGCAAGCGCTGGATGTGGATGGATATGTGGGTGCCTTCCAGGACATGGTTGTGGACATAGTTGTGGAGGGTGGGATTGCCCATCACTACTGGCCCCCTACTGATTGTTGCTGCCTCCCCTGTGACGGGGTGGCTGTGTGTCCTGGGGTGTGTGGCTGGATGTCTTGGCATGTCTGTTGCTCTGCTGCCTTGGGAATTGTTGCCAGGGGGTGGCTCGGGCTTCTTCAGCTTTGTTGGTGGGGGAGGCCCTGCTGGTTGTTGGTTCTTGGGCGCCTGGCACTCCAGGGCTGTAGTGTTGGCTTGCCTGGGGGGGGTGCTCATTGCCTCTGGCTTTTTGGGGCTCCTGCCCTTTGGCCAAGGGACCTCCATCTAGGGTCTCCTTCCTCCTCTGGGGTGTGTACGCAGCTATCATCAGGATATGTGGCCTCAAGTCTTCTGAGCTCCTTATGGGCCGCAGATGGCCCGGGTCTTTCCCTGTTTTGTCTCTAGATTCTGGGGGGTGTTGTTGCAGCTTCTTGCACTCATTGAGTACATTTCATGACACACACACACACACACACACACACACACACACACACACACACACACACACACTACAACGTTGCTCTGTGTGTGTGTGTGTGTGTGTGTGTGTGTGTGTGTGTATAATGTAAAAAAACTTAACAAGAGTAGTCTATAGAGAACCTATAGAGCTATTCTTGTAAAATCAAATATGTTTGGTACAACAATGCATTCAGATCATGATTCTGTTTGCAAAAACTGCCAGACATGACAGGCTTAAAAAAAAAAAAGTGTATTTAAAGCTGTCAAAGAAAATATACAGAACAGGTTCTCTTTATGCAGCTAACCAGTGTTAGACCAGCAGGGCTTCTGTTACGATCAGTATCCCTTTTTGACTTTTGTTTCTCAGTGAAACGGCTGCAGGTTTCACTGTGCTCATTATATAGTAGTTTAGCCTTTGTGCAGACAGATTCAGAATCATTTATAATTCAGACTGCTCTGCAATCTAGATATTTGAAACAAACACTCCATAATAAAGCTAAATGTCTTAAAAGGTTTGTGCTGAAAAAGAACTCTCAATATAAATTTTGACTTAACCGATTGCCAAACAGCAGCATTTGGTTTCAGCTCATAAATAGGTTTTTTGTTGAGTAAGAGCAGCAGCAGCATTCACTGTAATAAACACAATAAGATTCCACTGGAAAACTCAAATATGAATTACATTTTAACATCAAATGGCTGAAAAAACAAAGAAAGGAGGGACTGGTTTGTCTGCATTTACAAGACGAAAAGTAGTTTTAATGTTCGTTACAAACTGGGAAAAAAGCAGCTGGGCCGCGTGCACACAGCTTTAGTTAACTTGGTGGACATGAGCCGTGTATTTCAGCCCAATTTCAATGACGCAACTGCAGCAAATTTGGATATCAGTTAGAAAATGGGGTCTATTCCAGGAAGCAGGTTTAGCTACAACTCTGGGTTTGTTAACCCTAAAATGAGCAAAACTCAGGTTTTCTGTTTCAGAAAGTTGCTGAAAAAGACGTGGGAAATGGGTGATCTGAGTCTGATCCACTGTTATACCAGCATAATCAGAATAAGAAGCCGCTGTACCAATTAGAATTTCAGTTTCTGCACCCCTGCTTCTTCAGTCTTCTGCGAGAGGGTTTTCTAGGGCTGTGGAAGTTATATCAAAAAGAATTGCCTTAGACCTAAAATTGTCAGTTTATTAATTTTTATTCACAAATTAAAAAAAAAAAAAAAAAAAAAAAAAAAAAGAGCACCTCCGCCCAAGCACTTCCTGTAACTGTTTATCCACAAACACACAACACACTGTCTATTACATCAAAACACTGTATATAGTATAAAGTGTGTGTGTGTGTGTGTGTGTGTGTGTGTTGAGAATGAATGAGAATATATATATATATATATATATATATATATATATATATATATATATATATATATATATATATATATATATATATATATATATATATAATTTGCTAATTTATTTTATTTCATCCTTCTCTGTACTTGCTGTAATATGCAAATGTCCCTATTGTGGGATCATTATCTTTTATTTTATTAATATACCATGATTTATTTAATCTGGCTTTATAGTATCTCAAATGGAGATTTTGACAGACTTGCATAATTAGGCTAAAAGATACCCCAGCCGACTTGTACAGCAGTCCTGCTGTTCTGTTACATCAAATGTCCAGCAGGTGTCAGAACTCCTAAATGAGCTGTTAAACAGGGCTTTGTGTGATCAGGCTTTTGGTGAATCAGTTGGCCCATATTCACGGGGCCTCACTGTACCATCACTATCTGTGAACCTAACCTGCTCGCTCTCGTCAGAGAGAGGGTCTCTGACGGCTCCCTTCCTGCTGCACCTGAACCAACTGACACTCCCATTCATTTCCTCATTCATGAAGTTGCACTCAGAGCATCAGAGGAGCGAATTCAACTGCAGATGGTTGTTTCTACAAGCACTGAAATCCCGTTAGACGTTAGCCGTATGTAACGTGAAGCTTTTTACAATCGTTCACTCGTCAACAGGCTGTAAGCACGGAGACAGCGAGGTCACAGATTTATAAGCTTTAGACACAGAACACACTGATCAATGATCGATCATTGGTTGTGTTGCAAAAGATCACTGATGGAAAAATGTCTGGATCCTGGAGATGATGTAAATGTTTAAGTGAGGATGAGGCTGAAATGATTCTAAGACTGAAGAGCTAAATGAATTTAAAATTACTTAAATGTCAACATTTTGAAAGTTATGATGTCTGAAATTCAGACTATGAATCTCAACATGTTTTCCACTGAAAATCACCTCAATCGGTGATCATGGGCTTTATGACAAGTCCGCAAACCATGTCCCAGTCCACCTGCGCAGCTAGAGGATCCAAACTGGATCACTGATTCAGACCAGATAAGGTACAGATCCAGTTCAGGCTCCAGTTATTTCCCAGCTCATCCAGTCTGGATCCACTCATAAAGGATTCATTTTCCTGACACGATCTGCATTCTTTAATTAAAATGTCTCATCCTCCCAAACTGTACTGAAATATTTAAAACCTAGAAAGCTGAGACATTCATTATAGCATGTTTGCTTTTACTGGTAAAACTTTACATTCATCACAGAATTGGAAAGCTGCTCTGAATGTTTTCAGTTAAATATGAAACTATGACTGAACTCTGACCTTTAACAGTAAGTAACTCAGTGAAATATCTCTGCTATGGCTGTCAGAGAACCATCATCTATCAGTGAAGCTGATCTTAGATCAGATTAGAAATGGTAAAACTGGAAACCAGTTTTTCTGTGAATCTCATTACTCATTTTTATCCAGTAACAGCAGATATAATGAAATTCTCAATTAAAAAAATTAATACAGTGAGGTTGCTATTCCTTCAATAGATTAACATTTTTACTGAATAATTATTTAAACAATTAAATGGTCAAAAACTGAACTGTCAAAGTGCAGCAAAAATAGTTTTTATTAAATAACAAACTGAACTGAGGTCAGCGCCGTCCATGGGGTCTGCTGCTGTCTCAGTCTCTAACACACAGGTCGGTCAGTAAACTCAGTCTGAGCTCTTTCTCCACATTTTTATCTTCACTTTCTGTCTCCAGCATTTTGTCCATCAAGCTACAGCTGAATAATTAGATTTGATAAATCAAATTTAATTTAGGATTCAGCTTCATCTGATGAAGATTCAAGTTGTGTAAATGATGACAGCAGACCTTAGACAATATATTATTTATTTTATGTCTGTGATGATGACAGAGTCAAGTCAAGTCAAGTCAAGTTTATTTATAAAGCACATTTAAAACAACGACGTTGACCAAAGTGCTGTACAAGATCTGTAACCCCAAGGACTATACTAAATAAAAATAAAAATATATAAATAAATAAATAAAATAATAAAATAAAAATAAATAAATAAAAACATTAAGAACAATAAATAACATAAGAAAATTAAAAAATTAAAACGTTTAAAACAAGTACCATAAAATACCATAAAACAATCATCTAAAAGGAGGTAGCACTGCAGCCAAATGCCAAGGAAAAGAAATGTGTTTTTAATAGAGATTTAAATGTGTGTATCGTCTGAGCTGTGCGGATATGGAGAGGTAGATCGTTCCATAGCTTTGGTGCTGCTGCTGCAAAAGCTCGATCACCTCTCTGTTTTAGTCTAGTTTTAGGCCTCTGTAAGAGCAGCTGGTTCGATGACCTCAGAGCTCTTACAGGGGTGTGACAGTGAAGCAGCTCAGACAGATACAAAGGTACCAGTCCGTTTAAGGCTTTAAAAGTAAGCAATAAAATCTTAAAATCGATTCTAAAACGGACAGGGAGCCAGTGAAGGGATGACAGGACTGGGGTAATGTGTTCATGCTTTTTTAAACCGGTTAAAAGACGAGCTGCCGCATTCTGGACTACCTGCAGGCGGCGCACAGATGATTGATCTATGCCAAAGTACAGAGAATTACAGTAGTCCAGGCGGGAAGTAATAAAAGCATGAATAACTTTTTCCAGGTCCTGCTGTGGGAGATAAGGTTTTACCTTGGCAATGACTCTGAGTTGGTAAAAACTGAGTGTGGGTCAGGCTGATAAGTGACTCGTCATGCTCCACACTGACACGTACGATCCTTCATCCATCGGATTAAAATGGAGGCTCCATTCTTTTGTTTTGTTTTTGTTTTTTTGTTTTTTTTAAAGCCTGTCATGTCTTGCATTTTTCTCAATCGGAATGATGATCCGAATGCACTGGTGTACCAAACATTTGCTTTTACAAGAACAGCTCTATAGGTTTTGTATAGGCTACTCTTGTTAATGTTTGTATTTAAATTTTTATTTTATTTATTTATGCCAGGCCTGACAGGTAGGAAGGAAGGGGTAAGAAAAAGAGTGATAAAGAGAAGAAAACAGAAAAACACAGGGGAGAAAAGAAGACATACATACGTACACATATCTATGCACGTGCATATACATATACACACATGAACACAAGCTTGCTGTGGCTTGCAGTAATGTGTGTATGTGCCTCTGTCATGGAATGTTCTCACTAATGAGGGCCAGAAACTGCAACCACACCCCTGTGATCCAGAGGCAAACAGGGAAAGACCCTGGGGACCCGGCCTCTCCACAGCCCACTAGGAGCTCAGAAGACACGAGGCCACACATTCTGATGGCAACTGTGCACACACCCCAGAGGAGGAAGGAAGGAGACCCCAGATGGAGCCCCCACGTCCAAAGGGCAAGAGTCCAGAGAGCCAGAGGCAATGAACAACCTGCCCCCCCCCCGATAGGCCGGCACCCTAGAGCTGCCCGACACCCAGCAGAGCCCCACCCCACCCCATGCCAAAGAGGCCCAAGCCACCCCCAGGGCACAACTGCCAAGGGAGCGGGCCAAGAGCCACGCCAAGACATCTGGTCATGAACCCCGGGACCTGGGAGCACCGACACCCCAGGGGCGGCAGTAACGATCACTGGGGAGCAGTAGGGGTGATAGGGTGGGGTGACTCCCACCCTCCCCCACCACAAGTGCCAAGGCTCAGCTATCCACACGCACACACAGGTCACATACTCATACACACACAAATTGTTCTGGAACGGGAAACTCAGAGTTGATCAGCTCGAGTATGCTTTTAAACTCGGTTTGTTGAAAATGCTTCCTGGAATAGGCCCCCCAGGACACAGAGATGGAGAGTAACCAGGGAACAAGAGATCAAGGAATCAAATATATGTAACCTATAACATAACTTCAAAAACCAAGAAAACTCTGACCCAGCCATGACATGATTTTGTATTTCTACACGTTTCTGTATAAGTTTATTGACATAAACTTTAATTTTAGTTTATGAAGTTGTCACTGCTCATTTAGCAATTCAAAATCCAGGCGTCTGTTGTTTAATATTTAAAAAAATATATTTGGCTTTTATATCGTTCTCTTTTCATCAGTATCAGAAAAGGAGAAAAAAATGCTCAGTTCCTCTGTATGTGTGGGTGTCCCCAGAACGCGCACGCAGGAAGTTCCTTTCCTTTCGAGAACGCGAGATGACGTAAGTAGCTTGCCGCGCAGTGATGATGGCGGTTCGTGAACGCGCTGTAAAAGTAATGGCTGCTCTAGATCGGCGGGTGCCTAGCTTCGATGATTTCGTGGGTCAAAGCTGGACTGCCTGGGCCGACTGGGTCGGCATGACGGTGGCGGATGGTAAGGAATCACATTGACACAAAGACTGGTAGATACGGAGCCATTCAACTAAAGTAGCAGCGCTTGTTTTCGTGGAAACGCAGGACAGCGCTAACCATGTTACCCAAACAAAGACCCTGCCGGGTCCTAGTGCTGGGTGGGTAACATGTTGGTCTTCCTCCGGTCCAACTGCATTCGCTGTCTTTAAGAAAAAATGTTGTTTGTTGTTAAGACGCAGTCATTGTATTATGTTTTTGACCTCTGTGGTCATAAACCAGCCTTCCAGCGTTTAAGAGATACGTTTCGTTTTGGGTAAACCAGCAGGGAAGGCTGGCATCAGAGCGGAAGGAGGCGAGCAGCTTCTTGGCGTGGAAACCAAGGATAGCAAGCTAACATGAAAGCCAGACAAGTCGGTGGCGAGGAGGCAGTTAGCATTAGCATGCTAATGCTCGAGGTTAGCATTAGCATGCTAATGCAAACAGCGGGCGGATTGAGCGTAGACGCCGGTGACGGAAGAGGAGTCTGACGCTGTTGCCACCATGTAAATGCTGGCCCAGCCTTTGATATAAGGAAACGTTTTCTGTGTTGTTCTCGCTTCATCCTGGCGTTCCTACTTGGCTCCCAGCGCCCATGCCTTCGTTTTTATAAATGTTAATATTTCTGGATTCGTGTGGCTTTTGCCCCAAAGTGCTCTTGGTTTTCCTAGCTTTAACTATGTGTGCTCACTCATTGTTTGGCATTCCTCCAATTGCTGCTCTGCCCATTAACTATCAAATAAAGTCTTCCCTCACCACACAGTGTCATTAGCTACTCACTGCTGATGGCAAACTTTGACAAAAATGACCAGCAGCAGCAGTCAAGAGAAACAGTTGAACTGCAGATTAGTCAATTACATAACGCAACTTAAAGGCCTGCACCTGTGATATAAGATGTTTTGTTGTTTTACTGATGGGTATGATGGAACATTTGGGAAGCATGACAT
Organism: Archocentrus centrarchus; assembly: GCF_007364275.1. Classification (NCBI taxonomy): domain Eukaryota; kingdom Metazoa; phylum Chordata; class Actinopteri; order Cichliformes; family Cichlidae; genus Archocentrus; species Archocentrus centrarchus. The sequence continues at coordinate 619,472 of NC_044350.1, read as the reverse complement.
CTGACAGTGGCCTCTTTGAACATGTATGTGATATTTTTCAGGGCCTGATGTGGATGACTGCAATAAGAATGGCAAAAAGGCTGCAGAGGCTATGTCACTCAGTAAAGAGGGTAAGTGTGTACACCACCATTTACAATAAATAAGCAGTTAGCTGTGCTGTTTCAGATGCAAGAATGCATGACTCATAATCATACTTATATACAGCACACCAAGTTCCTCAACTTTTCTTTTTCCAACAAATACACTTCTGGTTTGTCAGTCAAATGTTTGAGGTGCACACTTGCGCATTATATTGAACATTGGTGTACAGTGCATCTCGCAGCAACCTTTGAGTGGGAAATCCTCACCAGCAATCAGCTGATCATGCTGAATGAGCACATGAACATATAACCCTAAAGGAGGGTTGTTGTATTAAGATTAGGCTGTCGTGTTTTGTAAGGTGATGTGAAATTGGCCATTCTGCAACATAGTTTTCTGCTTGAATCAATCAGTTGGAGCTTATTGGAAAGGCTTTGGCACCAGACAATCTTAATGTTGATGTTCGCAATAATAGTTCAGTTTAAATGACAATTTAAAGTGGACATATCATGCTTTTAAATCCTTACTTTTCATATGTAAACCATTCACTTGTGGTCTATGTAAAGTAGAACTGCAATGCTTTGGTCTGAATTCCTCATTATTGTAGCTCCACAGACCTCTCTTTTACCCCTGTTCTGAGGCACACCTTAGAGAAACTCATTTTGGTGCCGTCTTTTTAAATGTGAATGAGACATTTTGCACCCCGCCCCCCTCCAGGTTGCAGAGCGTTCCACTCCACCCCATTCAGCCATTTTTGTAGTTTGATAGCAGCGATACAATTATCTACCAGCAGAGAAACGTTTTATTCCCAAGTTTATTAAATATGTCAACAACAGTTTGTCATTTTAGCATTATTTGGCACTTACCGCTTTACTGTGTCCGTCGTTTCCATAGAGAGAATGAACTGACCCCTCAATCAGACTGTCTTTCGGCAAGTCCCTCTTGACACTGGCGGAGGTTGCTGAGGCACTCGTCCTTTAAGTGCTTCGCGCAAACAAGGAGGACTTTCCCCATTGATGTGGGTACATTTCTGAGAAAAAAAAATGTAACCAGGTACTTCAAAGAGGCTCTGATGCCGGGGGGGGCAACGTAAAGATTTGTGTGGGTTAATATACCCAGCAACCGAACATTCTGACTTTGTCTACTTACAGCTGAACTGAACTTGGACTACAAAATCGCTGCGGGGGGGGGTGGAGGATTCACGAAATTGGTTAGCCGGAAGTCCATGACCTTGTTTAGCAGTTCCACGGCAAGTACTGTGATGTAATAGACAAGAAAACGTAATAGGGAATAGAGAAAACTGAAAAATATGACCTAAAAAGAATATAAAGATATCTACACAACACCGGGAGAGAATAGATTTAAATTTTCTGCACTCCTAGACACTCATAGTACACAAAAAAATGTATTTAAGGGCTAAAAACGTGGATTTTGCATGCTATGTCCCCTTTAAAATGGATCCTGTGGGTGAAATACAAATACTGTCAAGCCTGAATACCGTCAGGTTTGACAGTTTTTTTTTGTTTTTTTTTGACCTGGAAGGTGGACAACACAATCTGCTATCAAGGCATAAAAGCAGTGGGGAAAGAGCTTGTAACTGAGGTGAGAGGGCAGCCTCACCCTAGGCACCACCCAGACCCCTGGCCTTCCTCTCACACTATGCGCTCGGCTCTTGGGAAGATTCAAACTCCTCAGCCTTAGATGTAGTGTGTATTTTAATATATCTAAGAAATGTATAAATCCTGGACTGGTTTTTGGAGACCTTTTCAAGCATGGATGCTGGATATTGTTGTCCTAAGACACCCTCTAGCGCATTACCTGTCTATGGTATCTGCTGTCCAACAGATGATCCTGCTGCATGTTGCAGAAGCACTACAAGCCATATTTAACCATATATCATACACAGCCCTTTTATTCTGTATAATTCAAGTGCTTGATCTAGCTCACATATGGCCAATTTAGAATAACTCTGGGTGGCCGGAGCAACCTGTTGTTCCCGCAGAAAATCCATTCACGCACAGTGAGAACACAGAAACACCCCAGCTGTAAAAGATTTGAACTGGAAACTTTTTGCTGAGAGATAACAGTATTAATCACTCAAAGTATTAAAAGATTGATGACATTGGCACTGGTTTGGAACTCTTCATTCTGAAGCTTCAGTGTTAGTGTTTTGACCTTTCTTTTTTTTTTAAGCTAGAAGTTACCTTATATGGATGAGAGGGTGAAGTCCTTAACTGATCTGCTAATGCCAATTAGCTTAGGTGGTAAACTATGTTCATAAACTGCATGGGTATAATACACAGACACACACAAGGCTATTTAGTAACAGGATTATAAAGACAATAAAGGACAATGTCACTCACCAAAACTGAAGGATAAACTCGCGTAGTCTGCATCATACAGAAGGCCATAATATTAGTCAGAAAATCCATTAAGAATGCTTGAAGAGCACACACATTGAGCATGCCTTTGAGTCTATATTGGACGTCTTCACAAAGTAGTAGATGAAGCCTACCACACTCTACAGCTACCTGTGTCGGGACAACTGTCAATCAATGTTGCCATCAATTGTCCAGGTGGATGAGTTATTAAAAAAATTCACCCCACTCAGTTACTAAAGAAGAAACCATCTGTAGAGGCCCAAACCATTGTTTAACCAGACTGTACATATGCTTTTTAATGCTGTAATGTTTGTCATTTTAACATGAGTCTATGGTGACTAACTCCCTTTTGGAGCCAAACTCAAGTGGAACCTAGAGGAACTTCAATATTTGCCACATCCACACTGGCTTCATTTTTCAGCCCCCAAGGTTCCTTTTAACCCTCTGGGGTATAATTGGCCTTTTTTTCTTTTTTTTTTTTTTTTTATAAATTACCTCTGTTTTTACCTTTTAATATTTATGTAACAAAGTGCAATTAAACAAGGAAAACCTTAATCTACATTTAATTAAGTTTTTTTTTTTTTTTTTTTTTTTTTTGGGTAAAACATGCCTGTCAAAAAGCTGTTACCATGAAAACATCAGCACTGGTGAACTTGATTCATGATAGAATTGTTTCCAAACAAACATTAAGAAACTTCACTCAAGTTTGGTGGTTTTAGCTGAAACCATTCAGGAATTATACAATGTGAAAGTTAGTGTGGGCCTCAAAAGCCTGCCCCTGTTTGGATAGGGTTAATATTGAAAACATTTTTGTTTGAATATGTACTATATCTTTACTAACCCAGGGGTGACTAAAAGTATTTGAATAAAAGTTTAGGGCAAGGCCTGCAGATTAGAGCAAAATAATTTTGCAGACTGTAATAAGATGCCTACTGAAGGGTTTCTGTTATGAATGTCTGTTATGTAATGTCACCCTGACTTGTAAATTTATTTAATATTTTCATTAATGGTGGGAGGATATCCCCATCAGTGGTGGGTCTTGTCTTGATGTCAAAGTTTTCAAAAGCATACACTGAATTGTTAAGTGACATTGCGTCTTTGCTCTCCACTCTTGTTCAAGACATGTCCATCTTTGGCCTCTACCCTGGCCATGACGACTTCTATCTGGTGGTGTGCAGCCATTGCAGTCAGGTAGTGAAGCCACAGGCCTTTGAAAAGCACTGTGAGCGAAGACACGGTCCTTTGGCCAAGCTGTACGCCCGGTTGCGCTCTCCCACCCATGCATCCCAACCTCAGCAGAGAAGCCACCATGGCCACTCTCCTTCTTACGGGACCAACGCTGCTTCTGCTTCATCATGGGAGGGTCGAAGCCAGGGAGTTGGGCAGCTACGGGCAGCCCCACCTTCACCTGCCACACCACCCCAGTACAGACACTCCAAGAACTCCAAGGATGGAATACGGTAGGAACAATCAAGAGCTCAGAGATGACAGAGTAAAATGTCTCAGCTTAATTAGACATCTGTTAAAGTAATTATTTACTTTGTCAAGAGTAGGCTTGTAGGTGGCTTGGACTGGATGTCCTGTGATTTTTGCTGACCTCCAAGCCCCATTGCTCTGTTTTTACTTGGCCTATCAACACAATTTAAAAACTGGTACATAGTTTGAAGTCTGCACCTTTGACTCATATTGAAATTGAGACTCAGCAAGGCAGCATCCTGCTGCTATGTCATCTTAAATGAAATTAAATGGAAATGAACATAATAGGTCCCCATTAGCATTTTATTTATATAAATTGTTTTTTTCATTTGTGGCACTTCTTCTCCCATCACCCAGACATTCCTCACTGGAGAAGTCCCACAGCAGTCACTTTGAGTCCACAGTATTTAAGCAACCGCCACCTCTGGAGCCTCCCATGAGCTCCCCACCTCCATCTCTCAGAGATCCACCCTGGCCACACGGAGACACTCCACCTGGTAGAGCTTCACCCAGCGACAGACACCCAGCAGTGAGGAAGGACTCCTCTCAAACCTCAGCTGTGACAGGCCACCGTATCCCCAGACCCTACAACAAAGTGGCCTCCAGTGAGTACAAGTTGAGACATGCAGGTAATAGAAAAATAGTGTCAGTAGGAGGAATGAATGCACGTTGGTTTTTTTTGTTTTTGTTTGTTTGTTCCAAACTGATCATGTTTACTTGCTAAATATTCATCATCTTGTATGCATCTCTGAAATTCTTTAAAAAGAAATTGTCATTGCATAAAACTGTCAAAAGATTGTGGATTAATATTTACAACAGTATGCCAGATGCAAGTACTTAACTCTGACTTATCAGAAGTTGTGTATTTTATTTTTATTGAATGTGTAGCCCTTAAGTAGTGACCTCACAAGTGTATCCAGTACACCTGAAAGTCTTATTTCAGCTGATCAGGGAATTGCCTGCTTCTCCTACTGAGCCACAGTGCTTCTTGTCTTACTATGCAAGTCACATCATATTATAGGCTTTGGTTGGTCATGTAGGTTTGAGGATCACACTTACAGATCACCCTGTCATTGTCCTGCCCAGTGCATGCCAAGTAGAGTATACAGAGTTGTGTTTGAAGACTTAATATAGGCCAGAACACCGGACATCAGGGTTTGCTACTAAAAGTTAAATTCAGCAACCATTAGGGGTGGCTGTAGCTCAGTAGGTAGAGCAGGTCACCTACTGATCAGAAGGTCAGCGGTTCGAATCCTGGCTACTCCAGGCTACATGCCAATGTATCCTTGGGCAAGATACTTAACCCCAAGTTGCTCTCCGACCGTTCTGTCGGAGTATGAATGCGTGTGAATGCTAGTTAATTAAAAAAAAAAAGCACTTAGCTTAATTAATTAATGATGGAAGTGCTTGTATGAATGGGAGTGCATGGGTGAATGCAAACAGGTTGTATAAGCGCTTTGAGTGCTCTGATTGAGTAGAAAAGCGCTATATAAGAACTAGTCCATTTACCATTTACCATTTGTAAAGTTGTCAGACAAAGGTGGTTTTTAGTTCTTTTTTTTATTGTTCTAAATGGGGGATTATGCTTTTTTGTATTTACTTGTTAATTTACCTCTAAGCTTAGAAATGCATCTATTTGGCTTCACAGAAGTTTAGTTGGTATAGTCATGTTACAGTTGTTGTATTGTAGGCATTTTAGTTTGCTATAACATTTGAGTACAGTCCCAGTCTTCCATGTAGGTTCACAGGGACACTCATAGTTATTGTCTAAAACTGAAGAAACTGGATTAAATCTGAAGATGCATTATCGGCTGTGGGTAGAGCAGGGCAGAGCATGGCTGAAATGGAGCTGTTAAGCAGCAAGTGTAGACAGCTGTATGGGTTAAAATAAAAATGTATTGGTAATGTCAGATGTATGAGATTAGTGAATGTTGCTGAAACACCTTCTGTACAGACATGGTGCCAAGGTGCTAGAATTATGGGAACTGTAATTGTCTTGTATAATTGTTTTCATTAATATTAACAGCACTGTGTGTGATTATATGGACATTCACTGTCATATTGTAGCTGTGATTACTTCTGTGTATCCTCAGAGAGGAAGTGCGACTTGGACAAACACTGTGGCGTCCTTGACCCTGACAGGAAGAAAGTGTGCACCCGGCTCCTGACATGCAATGTAAGCCACACATACCAAATGCTCATACTAAGCACCCCCACACTAATAATGCTCTGCCTCTCATTCACTTGTCTGTGTAGTTGAATAGAAGGTTTTGAGGCTAAATTTCAGGATGCTCTAAAACTCTTTCCAAGTAACTACAGTTTTGGCTCTGAGCCTGTCAGTCAAAGCATTTTTGAAAACCTAGCAGATGACTGCCCCTCCCTGAGCCTGGTTCTGCTGGAGGTTTCTTCCTGTTAAAAGGGAGTTTTCCCTTTTCACTGTCACTTTCTGTTGCGTGGCTACAGAAAGCAAATGTTAAAGGGGAGCACAAATGACAATTTTGAGCTTCCTATTAAATATAAATTCCCAGGAGCTCAATGTTGCCAACTTAGCGACTAGACTAGTGCTAGACTTAGTGACTATTCTAGCGCTAGATTTAGTAGTCATCCGCAAAAAAGCCTTGCGCCGGTAACCCAAATGAAGGGGCAGAAGGGTAAAGTGTGTAGTACAGCAGCCAGGTTGTGGAAATTGTGGTAAAGACAAGAGGCCCAGAGTTAGAAGACATCAGTAGCAGCATCATTTCAGTCTGATGTACGGGACCATATTAGATTTAGTGCTACATATGATGACGGTGGTAAGAAAGTGGTGGATAAACCTGCGATGGTGTGTAAGCACTGTGCAACATGTTTTGCTTATGCTAGCAGCAATGCATCCAATATGTTGGCTCACCCATGGAGACCCAATGTGTCAGTTGACACTGCAAGGAAAAGAGACTCAGGTAGGAAAGAACAACTTCCACTCCCTGCAGCTTTTAAACAGCCTCTCAGTGAAAAGTCAGACGGGATAAAACCCATAACAGAAGCACTGGGAAGGTTCATAGCTAAAGATTTGAAACCTTATGCCATTGTAGAGGATGCAGGATTTCATTTTATTTATTAAAATTACGTTACTCAATATGCAGTGTAATTGCATACTCAATATGCAATGTAATTTTACTGAAAAAACTTAATTACGCAAAAACCGTGACACGATCCGAACCATAGCTTTTGTAAACCATTGCACCCCTAATTTAAGTGTGTGTGTGTGTCTGTCTGTCTGTGTGTATGTGTATATGTGAGTTTACATACATATTCCCAAAGCTATTGGAATGAGATGAAGTAATGAACGAAGAAATCAACACAACAAAGAATGGGGAGAAATTAGTCCCAGCATTTTGTTTCTATTGTGGCTGATACCATTTAGGTAACACACATGCATATTAATGCACCACAAATGAGCATAATTGCTGGCAATAGCATTGGTCACTTTTGTAGGTTATGTTGCAGACGCTATATAAATTCACACCAAATGTCTGAATGAGTACATAGAGATATGTGGCCTGCCAGTGAATTATGTAGTAGCCAGCTCCTGTTGACCTTAATATGATACTTGTGAACCATAGCTGAAGTCTTAGATCCATACCCCAATCAGTTCTGATGGTCGGGCAGCTTTTGTCTTATTTTCAAGGAACCCATTGGGCAAGTTGGTAATCTCAAAAATATATTTTATTTTAACAGGTTAGCTACTAAATATATTTGACATATAATAATAATCCAGAACAAGTTTTTTTTTGTTTTGTTTTTTTTTTAAAGAAAGCACTGTTTGTATGAATGCTTGTGTGAATGGGTGAATTAGACATGTTGTATAAAGTGCTTTGAGTGATCATGTAGAGTAGAAAAGCACTATGCAAGAACAAGTCAGTGTACCACAGTTGTACCAGGGCACTTTCTGTAGTCTAAAATATTGATCAGATTTCTATAGAAGTTAAGGCTTTGATCCAAGTTTGGGCTTGGTCTGTTTGGCCCATAGTTTTCTATGGATCTTTGCTTTAGTTGTTTAAGAAGTAGTGAGTCAGTTTTTCCATGGATTATATTTGAACTATATTATTTCTAATATATCTAGCCACTGATCTACTTGGAGGCTCATATTTTAGCAAACTACTTGTTATGGCCTTTTTACATGTCAAAATTTTGAAGAGTTCGATTCATGCCACTAGGTATCAAGTCCAAAAACATCACTGTGGGGTCACTGGGGAACTCGCATCCTGTTATGTCATCCATCCATCCATCCATCCATCCATCCATCCATCCATCCATCCTATCCTTTTCAGGGTCGCGGGGGGGGGGCTGGAGCCCATCCCAGCTGACATAGAGCAAGAGGCAGGGTACACCCTGTCGCCAGCACGTTGCAGGGCCAACACAGAGAGACAGACCACCATTCACACTCAAATTCACACCTATGGGCAATTTAGAATGACCAATTAACCTAACCCCAGTAACTGCATGTCTTTGGACTGTGAGAGGAAACCCATGCAGACACGGGGAGAACATGCAAATTCCCCACAGAAAGGCCCGGGCCAAGGTGGAATCGAACCCAGTTCTTCTAGATGTAACCGCACGGTGGCATGCCTCACAGCTAGAATGACATCATCTACGTTTAAAAGACCATGCCATCTCATGCTGGGAGAGGTGGTAGAAAAATGCACACTAACAACATTAGAAGCCATCCTGAGCATCTGATCACCTACTTTATAACATCTTTATGGAACAAAAAAACCATCAGTAACTAGAAGGCTCATCTCTCACCATTGTAAAACACAGAGATACAGAAAATCGTTTGTACCCACAGCCTTCAGGCTTTTCAGTTCTCATACAAATTAGCAGATGACATGTGAATTTCCCTTTGGGATCAATAAAGTTATTATTCTTAAAATAATTGTAGTTTTGACAAAAAAAAAAGGGGTGATTGGGCATTCCCATTTCTTTCAAGTTTATATATTCAAACAGTGTAATACCAAATTTTTAGTATTTCCACAATGGAAATTGTCTGTTCATGTCTACACAGTCTTTCTCACTTCCCACCTGGTCTGAGTTTGATGCCAAATTCAGTTTAATATCTTTCCTTCTAGTGTTATACTCTGGAATGCATCAGTAACGCACATATCTCTTTTGGGCAGTGCAGTATTTTCTGAAATTAATCTATGCTAGTCTTCCATGTTCTTTTGTCAATTTGAAGTGTTGTAAATTTCACCTTAGGTCTGAGTACCCAAGTGAAACAGGTTATCAGCTTATCCCACATTATAAACTCAGAATTTAGGATTTTAACTGGCAATGATGGAGATATAAGTCTTGGTAATGCTTTCATCTTCACTACTTCAGTTCAAGAACTGAATGCCAATATTCATGTTGTCCACTTGATTGTATCTCTACATATTATATTTATCTTGTAATTTATTTCATATAACTTGTTCATGTTTTGGGTGATTTAAGATTCCCACGTGTATTATTGATTTTGCTTCTCAATTCAGTTTATATTTATGCCCAATAGTGTTACATGTGTGTAATTAATGGGAAGAACTTTTGAGATATTCAGATGATAATCAAAGGGAAGATTTAAATCTGAATTCTAGAGATGGATAATGTAACTTACAGAAAGTACAATTATGTGTTCCTCCTGTTGGTTGAAACAGTTTATTTTGGGCGTTTATTGGGATAAACCCATTTGTTATGGCTGCAAACAGTAAAAACTGAAAATGGTGCTACTCATTTGTTAGGTACTGTAGGAGTCTATTCTACCTCCAATCAGCCCCAGTCACATAAGTTTATTTGGATCCACAATAAACACACAATCAGGTTTCCTCTGTCCTTGCTCTCAGATCCACTCCATCCACCAGCGGAGAAAGGTGGTGGGCCGCAGCAAGAACTTTGACCAACTAGTGGCAGAACTCAAGACCAAGGTTCGAGAGAAAGGGCCCCAGGCGCTGGAGGGAGGCTCCTCCACTGGACAGTCCCCCAGCCCAGAGGCCCCCAGGGAGCAAGCTGGTACTCCACACTGCAGGAGACCTTTGGCCACCCTCCCTGCCTTCAGGTTGTGAACATTGCTGAAGCTAAAGCAGTATGGCTGTTAAGGGCCTTTCTGGAGATAATTAATCATCTTAATATACATGAAATCAGATGTTTTCAACTGCCTGCTCTGACACAGGAATAGCACCATTATCTTTTTAACTATAACAGCTGATCAAACAATCTGGTTTGCAGCATTAATGTGTGGTCAGTTAAACTGTATTTCAGAAAAAAAAAGTTTATTGATATATTACATAATCCCCAAATAGAGCAATTTTTACTTTCAGTTCTCTTTAGCTTTCACATGCTTACCCATATTTTCTTGCCTGTACTCCCTTAATTTGGAGGGCTTGATGCCAAAAAGAAATGAGACACTACTCTACACAGCAGTGCCCAGAACAGAAGCCTATAGTCAAGTGAAGGAATAGGAATTAGGTTTTAAGCATGCTTCACTTGTGTGGGCCTAAAATGGGATTAACACTACTGTGCTGAAGTTGATTAATGGTACTACATGACTTATCTAGTAATTACAAGTTGTTCTTTCCAAAACCCTTGCAGTTACAGAACAGAGTAGATGACATAGCCCTCTTGGATGCTTATCCAGTCAGACTTTTAAAGTTATCCAACCAAGCTCCAAGCAGTTCACAATATCCAGTGTATAAATCAAACAGAAGCATAGGGAATGAGTATTGATATGGAGTCATTGAGGGTGTAACTAGCTGCCTCTGAATAGTAATGTTAAAAAAAAAAAAACTAACAAAGAGCTGCTTTTCTTTGTTTTCTAGTCGGTCTACGGTCATGTCAGAGAGTGCCCCAGAGGAAGAGAACCAGCGGTCGGATGAGGGTAATCTCCGAGCTCCCTCACCTCTGGTCCATGGACGAATCTCCAGTGATGAAAGTGAGGCAGAAGGAAATGAGGAGCCAGCTGAGTTCCCATCTTCTTCTGCACATCCCAGACCAGTGGCGGTGAGTTCTTCCTGGGGTTTAGACATGGAACAAGAGTACCAGAGAATTCCTGCAAGAACAATTTGTTTTCCTACTAAATGTAAACTGGCCAGATTTTTTTTTTTTTAAATTTAAATAATTTAGAATTTTAAATACTACTGTGTAATAATTATTCTCTCTATCGCTACACACACATACATAAAATGAAATAAAATAAAATGCAGCATTGAGCATTTTCTGAGAACTTCTGGGAATCCCACACAGAAATGCATCCTTGGCGTAACTTTTAATTTATCGGGTTATGATTTGGAGACAAGTTGCTTTCCTCAAGTAACAGTTCAATAAATCTGACATAACAGTCACTGAGAAACTCTTAACTCACCTTGTGCTTGTGTTTCTAACTTCCTGAAGAATAAATGAGTGCTCAGCTGCCGCAATAAGTTTTCCATTCTAGGTCTTATTAATCACATGTTCTGTCGCAGTGTGTCTGCAAAATATGTATACAGAAATAGAATCCCTGTATTTCATATTTGGAACATAGATCTACTTTATTAAAATAAACTTGTCTACACTGTGGCTCAGTAATGCTCAATTAGCCCATTTACAGTATGACTATAAACCATTCTAGAGCCGCCTCCTGCTCTGTGCTTTCATTATACTTTGAGAATTACACATTTCACCATATTGCAGTATTTAGAATTGTCATTTTCTGTTAACTTAACTTGCATATTTAGTGCTGTTTCCCACACATAGGCTTCACTTGGTTAGTGGCCATCCGAGTTTTTGACTTATTTTTGCATTGCTTTTTCTCATCAATGAACAATTCCCTCAGTCTTATTTTGAAAAGTCAATCACTGCTAACCAACTAGCCCTGTGTCATGTTTCCCCACAGACTGCATAGATAACTGTCATGGCAGGACTTGATGTAATTCAGCTGTTCTCGAGAGGTTCTTGTCCCATGCACTCAAACTCCACTCTGATTGGTAGATCTTATGTTCCGGAGCTCCCCTCTTACTAGTACCTGCAGCTGATGGAGATTGAGACTGATGGTTTATGTGCCACTACGCCAATCTGAATGAAACAGCAGAGCAGAACAAGAGTTATAGTAACTAACAGCAGTTCAGGTTTGTGGAGTTGGTGTCAATCCGTATGTAAAAGAACTGACTAAAGAGGCAGCTGGTTTTATTAGTTATTTTTACATCATTCAATTCAGAAAGTGTGAATGCACTGCTGCTGCTTGTTTTTATATAAAAAATTAAAAGCATCAGTTTCCAGTCAGTTTAAAGGTTCTGTTTTACGCCAGGACCAAGACACTAGTAATATGGGGATTTATTGTTTGTTTTACTTATTTATTTTTACTTTTTCGGGGATGGGGGGTTGTGTTTTTGTTTTTAAAAGGTGTGCTCATTTGGGAGCCATGTGTTGGGTCATGGCATCTACACGTTTGACAGGAGACTACACCACCTGAGGTCTGCACTCAGCAGCATGCTGGAGCACCACATCAGCACCCATCTTTGGAAGTAAGAAACCTGAACCAGCATTCCTGCTTGACTTTTGTTTTTTTTTGTTTTTTTTCCCCTTTTCTTTTTTTGACTTTGCCCTTGCATATTTTTTGTTATGAGAAAATGGCTTCCTTTTTTTTCTCCATTGCTGCTGTCGTTTTGAAAGGTTTTGGTGGTGCTACTAATGCAGTACTGACAAAACAAGGTGTTTTTTTATTTTTTTTGTTTACATCATTAATTGTTCTGCCTCCTTTCCAGCGTATTAAAGTTCTAATCTTTAACTATATAAAATTGGCATATCAGTCAGCACAGCTATCTGGCTGACATGACAAACTACAAGCGCAGTTTGGCTCCTACTCTGGCTGATGTCCGCTTGCAGACACAGCTAAAATTTCTCAGTCACGAGTAACACATTTGAAATGTCCAGTGGTGAATATCCATAACATCCATTCAGTTATACAAAGTGTGACCAAGAAATATCCCCAAAACTATGACACCATCACCGGTCTGAATTGCTGATACAAGGCAGAATGGATCCACGCTTAATGTTGTTTAAACCAAATTCTGACCCTACTGAGTGTCACAGCAGCAATCAAGACTTGTCAGACCAGGCAATGTTTGTCCAGTTTTGCTGAGCCCGTGCAAATGTAGCCTCAGTTTCCTCTTGTTAGGTGTTCTCCCAAATTCTGCTGCTGTTCTGCTTCAAGATTCGTTATGTTGTGTTCAGAAGTGCTCTTCAGTATACCTTGGTTCTATGACTGGCCAGAGGAGAACGGCAAGACTCAAAACAGTCTGGCCATTCACCTGTGGAATCAACGAGGTTTTTTTTGCCCAGAGAACTGACACTCAATGGTTATTTCTCTTTTTCTGACCCTTCTCTGTAAACCATTGAAATGGCATATTTAAAGTCACTTAAGTCTTAAATTGCAGGGTCTTTACAATATAAAGTGCATTTAAGGCAACTGTTGTGATGTGGCCATATAAAAATAAAATTGAATTGATTTGATATCCCTTTTCTGATGCTTAGTTTGAATTTCATCAGGTCTTGACCAGTTGCTGCCATGTGACCAAAATCTGAGGACTGTTTCCAGTGCAACAGCAGACACTTTTTGGCTAACAAAATGTTAGCTAAGACATTAGCTAAATTAACAGTTGTAAGTTTTGTATTAAAAAAACAAAACAAATATCCCTGGTGCTTACACATAACAGGGGATTAGCCTGTAAAACACTGGCAGAACTGAATGAAATTAAAAACAAGATGAAAGCCAAAATAAAAATAAATGGTATGCCACCCTCCCACAGCAGCATCAGTGGAGAGATACAAGCAAACTGTTCACGTATTAAAGCAATAGAAACAGGGCTTGCCACAACATGAAACGCTTATTAAAGCCCCTTTCAGATGATGGTATCTGAATGTGTTGGCGTCACGCTCAAATGAGTGCCCTTATTGTCAGATAAGTGAACCATGTGAGAGTAACAACCTGAGGCCATTAAAGCTAAGATTTAAAAATAAATTTTAAAAAAATCTGTCTATACCAGTTTTTCTCCATTAAACAAGGCTGACCTGTGAGACATGTACAGGTCAAATGGGATGGATGGATTTATTAATGTATTTTTTTCTCTCTATCTAGAAAAATACCTCAAGCCATAGACCTTCAGTCTCCTCCTCCTTCAGCCAAGGCCATCACATCCTTATCTCCCGCTACCACGTCATCATCTTCGTTACATTCTAAGGTTCGCACAGGAAGTCATATTAGTTCCTCCATCAAAACTACATCCTCTTCCAGTCGAGGTCCAGGGAGACCCCCAACATCCACACAGTCAGAGAACTATGGGAGCAATAGCACCAGCAGCAGCAGCATCGCTGGCGGCCATGTTGTGCCTCCAGTGGTGCGGTATGTGGGTCCCGGGCGACCCAAAAATCCAGTTGGGCGTCCTAGCAAGCAAATGCTGAAGCTGCGAGAGCAGGCTGCTGCAGCTGCTGCTCTTCGCAAACGCAAAGCCCCATCCCAGGAAGGAGAGCACTCAGGTCCCGACAGGAACTGCATCATCCTCCAGGATCGGGGCCGTCCACCTTCCACCAACATGTCCTCATCTTTATCTTCTAAAGTCCCCATGCACTCCTCTCTTGCACATGGACAGACCAATGGCACACTTTCCCCCAGCAGCAAACCCCGTCCCCAACCTTCCCCCACAGATGCCCACTCACCGGCCACAAAGGCCGTTTGGACTTACAGACGGACACACCCTCCTCTGGGCCACTCATCACCTCCAGACCCCTCCTCCACCACCAATTCCCACAGCCGAGCCAGCATGGGGGACTCGGGACTGCACGGGCAGGGCAGTGGGCGGGGCTTTGAGCACCAGGGAGTGGTGAAGAAACGCAAGGGGGGTAGTATGGAGGATCACTCACCCTCCTCCAAACCCTCAGCCCACCGCCTGACTTCCTCCTCCTCCTCTTCTTCCAGCTCTGCCACATCCTCTCCACGTTCTAACTTCTACCCCTGGAAGGACAATAAAAGCGGGGGGCTTTCGGGGGGTGTGGAGAAGAAACTGGGCACACAGAAGGTAGGTTTGGAGGATGGAAAATCAGGCTACTGAGCAGTTCCAATGTACAGATTTTTTTTTTCTTGAGGGTGAAGCTGATTGTTAGTGTCCATCTTTTCAACATGATGAATACTTCCTGTTCCAAGTCTTTTCTTGATATAGCTGATAAAACTGCCTCTGTAAAGCTTATTGAATGCTGCCAGTCAGACAAATAATGCACTCGTCTTTTCTTACATCATGATGTGATTTTTGCAGGCCTTTTCCTTGTTTAAGAAATGACCAGCTCAGTGCCTCACACACATTCTTGAAAAGTCACATTCAGGCTAACTAGAGTGCATACATGTGAATTCACAGCATTTAACCCTCTGGAGTCGCTGGACGTGCCATCGTGTCAAAATGGCATCACCAATTTAAGATGACATTCTAGCAAAAGCAGCCTTGCTGAATCTCTGTTTCAAATTGTTAAAAGTATAGACTTCAACCTATATTGCTCTAATTATATTCACGTTGGATTGAGCGATCCTGACGCAGTGCGAGTGGCAGCCTGTTGCAGCAGCTCCCGTAATTTCCTATCTGTCTATACCAGTTTTAAATTGTGTCGATAGGCCAAGTAAACCCAGACTTGTGATAAATAATTTAGGCCGTGCTTTTTCCTCAATTTTGTCATCACATTTGATGGGCATATGGTGTAGGAAGAAACAGTAAAAATGGGGATATTCACTAGTTTTTATTTGCGAGCAAATAAAACAAAATGTTATCCCCTTTCCTAGTGGTGGAAAAAACATAACCAATCAAATGATCTCACAATGTGTGGCATTTGGTTGCTGAGAAAACAGGTTCAAGTTGTGGGAATGATGGGGGTGAAAGAGAGCACTATCATTAGTGAGTTTTGAAATTTGAGATCTTAGAGTGGAGTGTGCAGTTAGTGTGTAGTGCAGTGTATTTTAGTTGTAGACAAATGTATGCTAAACAAAAAGCCACAAAAAGCAGATTCAAATGTAAACACTGTCTCCAGGTGTACATCAGGAGGAGTGACACACCCTAGAAGTGTCAGGCCTGTGATGTGCCCCTCTGTCTTGTGGTGGATAAGAACTGTTCTTTGGAGTGGCACAAATAATTTAAGTGGCATCTTATTGTGACACCTTATTGTTGTACCCCCCAAAAAATGCCACAGATATTGCTTGCATTTTAATGTAAATAGTTGTATATAACTTTGTTAAATTTGTGCATACATTTTAACCCCTCAGCCTTTTTAGGCTGTTAACACAGTACTGCATGTAGCACTGTGGAAGAGAGCTAGAGATTAATTATAACTAATGATTAAATGCAGAATGTGATATAAACACATAGTGTGACAGGAAACACTCAGTGGTCACATGCACAGTTATACACAGTACAATACACAGTGAAATGTATTTTGTACCTGCAGCTGATTGTAAGAAGTAAAAGAAGAATACTATAAATAATATAAATAAGAATACAAGTAATTCACACATCTTAGAAACGTATAAAAAGGAATAAAATATGTAATTTGCACATCACAGTGCACAGGATAAAAAATATATCAATATCGAGGTTAAAAATATAAAATTCTAGTTGTTGGTATTTACACAAGGGTATGTTATTGCAGCTGTGTCAGTAAGTGCATGGCATGGTATAATCCAACAACAGAATATTTTACATAGTGCACAAGAGTCCAATTCACAGCTCAGAGTTGAGCAGATTTATGGGTAAAAATTCTTGAACCTCTGATGCCAAAGATGCATCAGCTAAAAATCTCATGACTTAGTTCTTAACATAATGATGCCAATCACAAAGTGATTCTCAGTATTCTGTGGTTTATATTTATAATTTTTTTATTTTTTTATTTTATTCTTAGCCATTTACTTTTGAAATGTATCAGGTGAATAAAGTCACTAATGCTAATTAATATGCACCCCATTAAGATCTGGTACTTGTTTTCTAGAGCTGTTTCCAGGCGATTTATACCACCTAAAGAATCTACTGCCAGGAGCTGAGGGGTAGAACTGGCAGCTGATAGTATTTTTGAAATTTACAATTTATATTAAATATTAAATTTGAAATTATAATAATTGTTAATTTAACATGTCTGTGGTTTACACAGTAAAAAAAAAAAATCAAAATTTTTTTTTAAAATTCAGAGTTTATCGTTTTTGTGTGATTTTTAGGTCCAGTGGGTTAATGTCAAAATTTAAAACATCGTGCAGTTACACATGAGGAGGTGCTGGGAAAAGATACCGAACAAAGCAATGTAAAATTGTTTTTAGGGTGAAAATGTACCGGTAAAATTAAAAGTAGTCAACAATGGCCAGTTATACCCTAGACTCTGGAGGGTTAAAGAATATGGAGCTGACAGTTAATGTTTTTACTTCACACACTACCTTGTTGGCACTTGTGTTATTAATAGCTTAGTACTGACTTCTTGAAAGTGCAGCTGCTGCTCTCTGGACTAACACTCAGGATGTACATTTGTGAAGTGAATGTACAGACAACTGTCAAAATGAAAGTAATTTACAAATTTTCTTTTGTCCTACAGCCAAAACTGCACCATTAAGTGTGCCTGCCTTACAAGCCACGATGAGGGAGCCAGCTCTGCTCAGTCCAGGACTGAGCCAACAGGACTGTGTGTCTGTGTGTGCATTTTCTGTTGACCTGTTGAACTAAGCTCATGTATGAATGTGACAGGTTGTGTTTCTATGTGCAGTGTCAGTGCAGTATGATCTGTGGGTATGAACTGCAGCGGGGTGTTTAGGTCTGGGTGAATGTCTGAAAGAGGGTGGAAGGAAGTTCAGAGTATGGATTTAGAAATACCTCAAGACCATCCAGTTATGCTGCTAAATTATGTTGGTTTACAAAAGTGGATTAAAAATGTCCTTTTTACTTGGTTTCTGTGACTTATTTATGACTTTATAGATATATCCCATGTTTTTATGTTGTCCAGTTTGAATGTTGGATTGAATTAGGTAGTGTGCACTTGCTGGCTAATGTGGTTTTGAGCTATAAATTACATGTCACGTGACTTCAGTAAAGTCAGTGCTGATGTTAAGATCATAGTCTGAAAAATGGATATCATGAAGGACCAGGAGTCA
Source organism: Archocentrus centrarchus (assembly GCF_007364275.1). Taxonomy (NCBI): domain Eukaryota; kingdom Metazoa; phylum Chordata; class Actinopteri; order Cichliformes; family Cichlidae; genus Archocentrus; species Archocentrus centrarchus. The sequence continues at coordinate 601,394 of NC_044350.1, read as the reverse complement.
TGCACACCAAACAAAAGCATTTTGTGGATTTTGAGCATAAAAGAAGTTTGCACACCAACATGGATCTCCTGAATGGAAAAAATTTAATACAAAATCCTTTAGAAGTAACGTTTTGGGCTACAGCTGCCCTTCTTGACACTTACAAATTTTACAGGAAACACGTTATTTATACCCGCCCAGTACTCGGCAGACGTGGTTGATGCCCAAACAAGTGAAGAACAGCGTCATCCAATAAAACACGTGAATATAATACCAGGTAAGGAGTCTGAGCAGTGGTATAAAATAATTTAAGAAATTCCTATGAGTATGTACAAATGTGGAAACAAACTTAAATCATGTAAGATATACAAATGTACCAAAAGAATAATACCATAGCTGAGAGATTGGACGAGCCATAACACGTAACCTGTAAGTATAAAAGGCAATTATATATAAGCAGAAATAAAATACAAATGGTAAAAACTGCATATAAAATGCAGTCAAAGAAAAATTCTAAATCAATATTAGAAATATAAATTTTACAAAGAGAAAAGCAAAATAATGAAAAAGGAATGACGAGTTAACAGTATCCCAGGGATCCAAACCGAATCCCAAAACACTGATGTTGAAGTTGAGGGCCAAACCTGCAGAGAGAAGAGCCCTTCTTTGGTGTTTATGGTTTAATTAATGTAAACATTTCATATTTATGAGTTGCATATTTCTTTTTGGTAATACACTAATTCACTTATGTCATATATATCTTAATATAGGTATTATTAACTGGGTAAACACTCATACTTTTTTCTACCGTGCAATACTGAGCATTTCATTTGGCATGTCTTATCACCCTGTGTCGTGGCCATTATACACTGCTCAAAAAATAAAGGGAACACTTAACACAATATAACTCCAAGTAAATCAAACTTCTGTGAAATCAAACTGTCCACGTAGGAAGCAACACTGATTGACAATCAATTTCACATGCTGTTGTGCAAATGGAATAAACAACAGGTGGAAATTATTGACAATTAGCAGGACACACTCAATAAAGGAGTGGTTCTGCAGGTGGGGCCCACAGACCACTTCTCAGTACCTATGCTTTCTGGCTGATGTTTTGGTCACTTTTGAATGTCGGTGATGCTTTCACGCTCGTGGTAGCATGAGACGGACTCTACAACGTACACAAGTGGCTCAGGTAGTGCAGCTCATCCAGGATGGCACACCAATGCGAGCTGTGGCAAGAAGGTTTGCTGTGTCTGTCAACGTAGTGTCCAGAGGCTGGAGGCGCTACCAGGAGACAGGCCAGTACACCAGGAGATGTGGAGGAGGCCGTAGGAGGGCAACAACCCAGCAGCAGGACCGCTACCTCCGCCTTTGTGCAAGAAGGAATAGGAGGAGCACTGCCAGAGCCCTGCAAAATGACCTCCAGCAGGCCACAAATGTGCATGTGTCTGCACAAACGGTTAGAAACCGACAGATGGAGGTTGTGCTCATAGCCCAACACCGTGCAGGACGCTTGGCATTTGCCAGATAACACCAGGATTGGCAAATTCGCCACTGGTGCCCTGTGCTCTTCACAGATGAAAGCAGGTTCACACTGAACACATGTGACAGACGTGACAGAGTCTGGAGACGCCGTGGAGAGCGATCTGCTGCCTGCATCATCCTTCAGCATGACCGGTTTGGCAGTGGGTCAGTAATGGTGTGGGGTGGCATTTCTTTGGAGGGCCGCACAGCCCTCCATGTGCTCGCCAGAGGTAGCATGACTGCCATTAGGTACTGAGATGAGATCCTCAGACACCTTGTGAGACCATATGCTGGTGCGGTTGGCCCTGGGTTCCTCCTAATGCAGGACAATGCTAGACCTCATGTGGCTGGAGTGTGTCAGCAGTTCCTTCAAGATGAAGGCATTGAAGCTATGGACTGGCCCGCCCGTTCCCCAGACCTGAATCCGATTGAGCACATCTGGGACATCATGTCTCGCTCCATCCACCAACATCACATTGCACCACAGACTGTCCAGGAGTTGGTGGATGCTTTAGTCCAGGTCTGGGAGGAGATCCCTCAGGAGACCATCCGCCACCTCACTAGGAGCATTCCCAGGCATTGTAGGGAGGTCATACAGGCACGTGGAGGCCACACACAATACTGAGCCTCATTTTGACTTGTTTTAAGGACATTACATCAAAGTTGGATCAGCCTGTAGTGTGTTTTTCCACTTTAATTTTGTGTGTGACTCCAAATCCAGGCCTCCATTGGTTAATAAATTTGATTTCCATTGATGATTTTTTGTGTGATTTTGTTGTCAGCACATTCAACTTTGTACAGAACAAAGTATTCAGTGAGAATATTTCATTCATTCAGATCTAGGATGTGTTATTTGAGTGTTCCCTTTATTTTTTTGAGCAGTGTATCTTTTCTGTTTTCAAACTTTTTACCAACTTTTACTGTCAGTGATCAATTTTTTTTACCTGATGCATCCGTGTTATCATGAACATTTCAGTTAAAGTTAAACTAATTTTTGGGGTAGAAAAATGTAAAAGGTGCGCATATTTAGATATTGCCGTCTCATTAGCCTTTTTATTGTTTGATGACATAGTTAAGTACTTACAATTTTTTTCAATCTCTGCTGCAATTCTAACACATGAATTGTCATTCTCACCCATCATAATGCAGTTGCAAAGTCAGTAACATTCAGTGATATAGTTTTTCAAGACATACTTCACTAAGGACATTTGCAGTTGTGTGGATGCACTTCACACTGGAATCTGGAAAGCAATTTGTTGGTATTCCAGTAAGAATTCTAGATCTCCCACTTAACTCCAAACTCTACTTCAATCTCATTTATTAGAAGGTTTATGGAACACACTGGCACAGTTGCTCATAGATTATGCCCCATATTGACAGTTCAGCAGCACAAAGTTGCTGAGGATTTGTCAAATGCTCATTCAAATTTCACTTACGATCAAAAGTTAAAAGGACTGGACTGCAGTCTTGTGACTGCATTTTTCCAATCTTCTACTGTCCAATATTGGTGAGCCCATTTAAAATGTGGCCTTGGTTTAATGTTAGCCAACCGGAGTGGCACCCGGTGAGATCTTTAGATGCTGTAGCCCATCTAAATCCAGGTCTGACGTGTTACGCATTCAGTGATGCTCTTCTGCATACCTTGTTTATGCTATTCTACCCTGGTTGACAGAAGCATCAAACCATTTGGTGTTTAATTTTTAACAGAGTGATGGTAGAGTTGTTATTCATCTGTCATAGAGCTGAAGTGATTGACTGAACATACATGTTGTGACAAATGTGTGAGGTGAGTTGGTGTCAGAAAAAAAATGCCTTGACTGATCACAGAACAGCATACAAACCGGTCAAAATGAAGTTTCTCAAATGAGACTTGTACCAAAGCGAGCAGGAGACATAGTAATTAATTCTGTGTGCATTATACGTTTGGTGCTATATTTAAATGTGTCAGCTTCAACATGTAGTTCTTTATGTTTAAAAAAAAATTGTCTTTTTACTTTGGATTATAAAACACTCAGGAGGAAGTTAATGGTGTCTACACCTTCCAAAGAAGACTCGCCATATTCCCTCAAACAGGTTGGATTTTCTATTTTACATTACTTTCGGTGTATGAATAGATGAACAGATAATGTCTGTAGTCAATTCAATTCAATTCAATTCAATTTTATTTATATAGCGCCAAATCACAACAAACTGTCGCCTCAAGGCGCTTTGTATTGTGGGTAAAGACCCTACAATAATACAGAGAAAACCCAACAGTCAAAACGACCCCCTATGAGCAGCACTTGGTGACAGTGGGAAGGAAAAACTCCCTTTAAACCGGAAGAAACCTCCAGCAGAACCAGGCTCAGGGAGGGGCAGTCATCTGCCGCGACCGGTTGGGCTGAGGGGAGAGAAAGACATGCTGTGGAAGAGAGCCAGAGATTAATATCAATTAATGATTAAATGCAGAGTGGAGTATAAACAAAGTAAATGAGGTGAATGAGAAACATTGCATTATGTGAACCCCCCAGCAGCCTAGGCCTATAGCAGCATAACTAAGGGATGGTTCAGGGTCACCTGATCCAGCCCTAACTATAAGCTTTATCATAAAGGAAAGTTTTAAGCCTAATCTTAAAAATAGAGAGGGTGTCTGTCTCCCGAATCCAAGCTGGAAGCTGGTTCCACAGAAGAGGGGCCTGAAAGCTGAAGGCTCTGCCTCCCATTCTGCTCTTAAGTATCCTAGGAACCACAAGTAAGCCAGCAGTCTGAGAGCGAAGTGCTCTGTTGGGGTGATATGGGACTATAAGGTCTTTGAGATAAGATGGGGCCTGATTATTCAAGACCTTGTATGTGAGGAGAAGGATTTTAAATTCTATTCTAGATTTAACAGGGAGCCAATGAAGAGAAGCCAATATGGGAGAAATCTGCTCTCTCTTTCTAGTCCCTGTCAGTACTCTAGCTGCAGCATTTTGGATCAGCTGAAGGCTTTTCAGGGAGCTTTTAGGACAGCCTGATAATAATGAATTACAATAATCCAGCCTAGAAGTAATAAATGCATGAATTAGCTTTTCAGCATCACTCTGAGAAAGGATGTTTCTAATTTTAGAAATATTGCGCAAATGCAAAAAAGCGGTCCTGCATATTTGTTTAATATGTGCATTGAAGGACATATTGAAGGAATATAGCGCCTGTGTTCTACCGAATAGCATATTGCCGTTTTCACAATTGTCCAGTGACTGTGAATGTGCAGGTCAAAGATGAGAAAACACTGAAGGCCAAACTTGTTTTTTAAGGAGGGGAAGTGCCCCCTAACACTAAAGAACTGAAAAAGAGACTGATGCGTGCTGATGTCCAGACAGTTGATGGCAGAAAAACTTGAAAATAAATTACCATGAAGCCTGTACTTAGAGTCTCTTCAGAAAATCTATGAACAAGTCCTGCAGGGTGCAGGGATGAGGTGCCATCGAAAGATGTATTTAAAAATATTTCATGGTCGCAAAGACAAAAAAGAGACCTCATTCAAATGAGATGGCCAGTCTGCAAATCTTGATTGACAGACACCAAGGCATTGAAAATGCAGGCCTTCAAAGAATCCTGCTGCATCCTAAAGGGATTGTGGTCCAAAAAAAACCACTTTGTGTTCTGTCACAGATGCAAGGAGGAGATTGTGTACTTCATGCAACAGGAAGCATCATCTGTAAAGATAGCCCATCCATCCTCTTCTGCTTATCCTGTTCAGGGTCACAGGAGGGCTGGAGCCTATCCCAGCTGTCATAGGGTGAAAGGCCGGGTACACCCTGAACAGGTCACCAGCCTGTCGCAGGGCCAACACAGCACTATGAAATAATAGTGCGGAATCCATCTAAGGGACGATCACTATAGATTGCAACATATGTGACATGTGACCACACCACAGCTGTAGTGACCTAATTTCTAATTTGCTTTGCAAACATGGCAAATGTGCAAACAGAAGGCCAATGATGATCATCTGTGATGGCTTACTTGTGCGTTTGCAGTCTCTTTCAATGACATTCTGCAGAGCTAATTTGGAAGAGCTTCTGGAAAAATATGCCCAACTACTCACTATACAGACACAGAAAGGTTTGATTGACCTATTCTGCTATTATGCTTGAACCACATTATAAAAAATGATCTTACAAAAAAGAGGTATGGTTGTTGCAGTCTGTGGGTTTTGTGTTTGTATCTCTAATTAAGATTTCATGATTTCTACATAGTAAACTTTATATTTTTTCTATGTGATTCTCCAGCTGTTTATGGGTGTCAGTTTTTGTTTTAATTATCAGACTTTCCTTTAATCTGTTATTTGTCTTCTTAAACTTGGTTTCTGTTCATTTTTTAACTTATTTTTATTATTTTGCTTATGACTATGACCTGACAGTGTTATTTTGTATCTTGTTGATGAGTCTTCAAGTCTGTTTGGTCATGTCAGTTTACTTATTTCTTGTGTCATTCTGGTTGTAGATGTCTCGTGTTTCCATCATATATTTTTATTTCCTTGATCTGCATTTTATTTTGTGTCAGCGTTTCCCCACAATAGCTGCTTTGTCTTTTTTAAGCCAATGGTTGCCGTGGTTCTTCACTGTGTCATTCTGTTTCAGCTTCCATGGGTGTTCGGTGTCTGCAGAATATTTATTTAGCACAGTATGCTGCATCTATTCTGGGTTTTTGTCTGTTTTTTACTCTGCCAGTCTGCATTATCAATGATTGGTTTATCTGTGAGTGTCATATTTCTTTTAACAAATATAAAAAAAGAAAAGAAAAGAAAATGTAAATAAAATGTATGTATTAATGTAATTAACAATATAGCTATGTATATTTTTATGTTTGTAGAATAGCCAAACATTACACACTTGGCACGCACATTTTTGGACTCCTGGCATGTTCCTTTGACAGATAGTCAACAGCAGTCCTCTTTGGAAGCCCATGCAGTGGTCAGACCCCTCCGAAGCCTGAAAAGCCTGCTCATGTGTCAGAGGGGGAATGACTCAAGCGTCCTTGCAGAGGACTATAAGGTAATTATAAAATAATTATTTGCCTATGATTGTGATATTACTGAATTGTGTTCATGACATTGTGTATCACCAATAACAACAGTGCTCTGTATTATATTTATGTGTTTTACACACATAAATATACATGTAAATACACACATAATACAATACACAGGTAAATAAATATTAATGGGCTAAACAATTGATTTCTGAATATAATCAAATGATGTGTAATTTCAAAGCATTTTAGATCAGATTAAAGTAATTCATCCTTAAATTTGAATGTTGGTTATAATGTGATAGAGAGAGATAGAGAACTGTTTCAGCATTGTACTAAAAATAGACTTCTTTTTAAAGTTTTGCTTTTATTTAAACACACTGTGAAAAAAAATTTAGTCGGTGCGACAATGTAATGAGGTCCTGATGTTTCTAAACAAGAGAAGGAAGAAACAGAGATTCTGGGTCCTTGATGTTTCTGGAGAACCAAATATGTAACACACACCATCATTCATTTCAAGTATTTCAAAAATACTTTCTGTCACAATGCTACACTATGGTCTGGATGCTGCTAGGTGTATCCAGACACTTCTGTCATTAAATGTGTATTAATGACTGAACTTAAACATTGATATTCTTTTATTAAAGGTCTCTTGATATAATATTCTGTTTGTGCTTATAGGGGATCTTGGTCATCATGGGGAAGGCCCAGCATATGACGATCTGAGTAAGTAAGTGTAAGTAAGTCTCAAGTTTCTCAATTGAAGAATCAGGTAAATTGTGTCAGCAAAGAAAGTTGAAACTTCACAGCATTTGCAGTTACATGAAAATGAATTGATTTCTATTTTCAGAACTACACTGTAGACAACCAAACACATGGGCTCATGGAAAAGAGTCAGTGGGAGCTGAAAAGAACTCGATTTCAGCACAGACGTCCCACAAGGCTCGATGGCTTCGTGGACATATACCAACAGATGGATGATGCTCTGCTCTGGGAATATGCAGACGTGGAAAAACAAACAGAAAGAAAGTAAAGATTAAAGTATGATAATTACTTTTTTCATGATTAATTTGGTGCAAACTTACCTGTGCACAAGACACCAATACATTGACAACAGTTTACACATTTGTCACAACATGCATATTGAGTCAATCACTTCAACACACCAAATGTTTTTATGCTTCTCTCAACCAGGGTAGAATAGCACAAACAAGGTATGCAGAAGAGCATCTCTGAATGCGTAACACATCAGACCTGGATGTAGATGGGCTACAGCAGCCCAAGACCTCACCAAGTTGGCTAACAACATCAAACCAAGGCTACATTTTAAATGGGCTCACCAATATTGGACAGTAGAAGACTGGAAGAATGCTGTGCCCCAGTGGCCACAAGACTGAATGACCATTTGACATATCCTCAGCAACTTTGTGATGCTGAACTGTCAATATGGGGCATAATCTATGAGTGACAGTGTGTCTCAAACTTTGCTCTTCCATAAACTTTCTGACTGATATACCAACAATTGCTTTTTGTTGCTTTTCAAATTCCAGTGTGCAGTGCATCCACACAATCACATGTGTGTTGAAAAACTATAGCACGTAGTTCTAAAAAAAAAGTGAAAAGAGGCTAACATGGGTGGGGAAATGTGTTACTGACTTTGGAACTGCGTTATGATTGGTGAGAATGACATTTAATTTGTTGGAATTGACATTGTTGGAAAAGACATTGACAAAACTGCAACTTAAATATCATGCCTTTGACATATTAAAAGAAATATGTGGTTACAGACAATGTACTCCAGCTATGTAATTGTATTTCTCTCTTTTTTTTTTTTTTTGGTGTGTCAGTGTGTCTGTAAACATCGTCATTTACAGCCTTACAGAGTTGAAGCTGAGAAGTAGAAAATGAAAAGGATTCTGTGGTTCTCTGCTCTTTGACCAACCTGAGAAAAGATTCAAAATCTCAGTAATTTCATTAGAATCCATCCGAAAAACGCACCATCAAAATTTGTAACTTGCTTGAAATAATTATTTCTGCCCCAACAAAATTGGGTCTTGTTGGATCATTTGAAAATAATAAATAAACATTTGGTATCATTGAAGTATCATTCAATGAAAGGATAAATTATTTCATGTTTATTAGCCAAAAACAATGTGTATAAATTGAGAAAGCATAACAGTATTTGTTTTTATAACCACCTTTATACTTCACCAGAGCCTGCACTCTCTGAGACAGGTTTCTTGTCATGTCTTTAAATAGTCTTCAGAAATTATTTATGATTCTTGAAAGGCATTCAAAGCTCATCTTCAGCTGTTGCCTTCTATATTTCTCATTTTTCTATCAAGATGATGCCACACTACCTCCATAATGTTGTTTTTTCTGCTGTGGGAGGGCCGATCTATGATTGATAGTACTCCATTTTGTGTGTCTTGTATTGTATTTGTATAGATGGCTTTTGACATACATTTTGATGTTCGTCATAGATAAATTTTTAACATTAGGATACATCACTCCAGAAGACCTATTGCCACAGATTTTTAGTGCAGTCCGTCTGTAATGGTTTCTCCCTTTAAAAAAAACCAAAACTCTTATTAATAATAGCTTTTTGGCATCCTGCAATTCACAGAACCCATTTTAGGGTTTCAGGCATCTCTTTGGTTATGTGTACATTCTTAACAGTAATTATTATTTTCGAATTATTAAACATGTCTTCCTGAACATGTTTATTGTTTATTATTTTACGCCTGCCACATTACTGGTTCATACCTTGATGATAATGATAAAACTGTTTTCTGTTTGTTATAATGTACAGTAATATAATTAATAACCTTTCCCAACAGGGTGACACCAAAAAATCAAAAAGGATAATGGCAGCACAACTCGCAAAAGATGTCAACCTTTAAGTTTGGATTGGTGACTTCTGTACATTCAAAGTGCATGCTGTTATAAATGCTGTGAATAAAGAACTCCAACATTGTGGTGGTCTTGCAACAGAATAGAATAGAATGGCCCTTTATTGTACATGGTACAATGAATTTGTGCATGGTCCACTAGTTCTCTGTGCTCAATTTTATAGGAAATATAAATTAAAGTATAAGTATAGTGAAAAATAGAATTTAAATAACAATCTCCACATTATTACACATAAAGTAAACAACCTGTATAAAAAATTTGTGAAACAGACAGCATTTTTTGCTTTTTTGGGGTGGGGGACATTGTTTATTTACACTCTGTATGGCCCAGGGGGAGAAACCGTTGGTGAGTCTGGTGGTGTGTGATTTAATTGACCTGAAACACCATCCAGAGGGCAACAGGTCAAAAAAGTGATGGGCAGGATGTGAGGGGTTTCCTGCTGATTCTCCTGAGGCAGCAGGTTCTGGATAGGTCCTCCAGGGAGGGCAGAGGGCAACCGATGATCTTTTGGGTGGTGCTGATAACTCTGCCTTCCTACTTTTGTCTGTGGAACTTACGTACCATCCGTCCAGACAGTACATCAGTACACTTTCCACAGGGGAGTGATAGAAGGCCAGTAGCAGCTTCTTGTCCAGATGTTTTTTCTGAGGACACAGAGGAAGTGAAGCCGCTGCTGAGCCTTCTTCACTAGGGCCTTGCTGTTTTGAGTCCAGGAGAGAGCAGCTGAAATGTGGGTGGTGACAATTTCCACATGGTCACCATTTATTTTAGCTTTCTCAGAAGCCAGTGGACCAAAAATACAGGCAGAGTGTGATGACTACATTACAAACAATGGCCCTTTGAAGAGGGGAGAAGCAGGTGTATGCAGTGCTGGGAACCCACAGCGCAAAAAAAACAATCCATTCAGTGGGACCAAGTCTTAGGAGGAAACCAACAGGAAAAGCGGTGACACAGGTAAAACCACTATTAAGATGGGCAATACTGAGTGTTCTGCAAATGGCAGAGCATGCAATGCTCAGCTGCAATTCCAGTTATAAGTTCAGGGATATATCATTTTCCCACACGGGCATGTGCTGAGATCATAGTCGAGACAATCCATGACCATGTTATGAAGAAGACAGCCAAACTGCCACCATTTAAAACCTGTGTCACTGATAAAAAAGGAAAGAACACTTATAAGGAAATGTAGAGGGAATGCAAGAACGTGCTTTGTGACGCACCCTCAAATGTAAAGAAGAAAGAAGTAAATCTCGAGAAAAGGATCCAACTGCAACTTAGAACAACCAACTTCAGGTGATCCTTGTGTTTGGCTTAATAATTGACTACTTGTGGTAATTCACTTTCTATGCATTGTGTTAGTACTCATAAAAAATTAATGAAATAAAACAGAAGTTTAAACAATCTCCAGTTCAATAAGTTTATAGTTCAAATGTTGCTTGAATTAAAGTCAGGTGTAGAATTTCTTAAGGGGGCACACAGGAAATGGTTGGATCTGGAATATCAGCGACCCCAGGAAAAATCAATGAAACAGTACAGCTGAGGTAATGTTTAATGTAGTAGGCTCTACAGTATAATAAAAATATATTCTCAACACTCTTGACATGCATTCAGCAATTTAAACATAATGATCAGTGTAGCTGATGCTTTTTCACAATTTAATAATAAATTTTAAAAAAAGAATCCAGTTACATGACATAAACCTTTAAATAAATGCGGTAAAGTGATCCTTTAATATTGCATTTAATGTGTACTTTTTGTTGATAAAAAATTTCAGATATAACACATTTTTTTTTATCAAAAAGTGATTATTTTTTGTAAAATGCTTAATAATGACATGCTGTGCTTTGTTTCTATGTCTCAAGATTATAGAGTGTGCCTTGCATGACACTGACAACAACTTGAAATTGGGGAGACAGATCTACATAGAGAACCACTGGTGGTCAACTTTGACAACTAACCGAGTCATTCTTTCGTTTGTCAATGTGGGAAATGTTCATTGGAAGTTTCTGGTTAGTAATAACACAAACATCCTTTCCAATGAAACCCTGCACACATGTAGCGCAGGTGGGCAAGAATCAGAATGTGCTGAGAATTTCATGTCAACTTTCAATGCTGATTTTTTTTAATGACGTTTTTAAAATTTGATATTTTCATAATATCATTAACCTTGGTGAACTTGAGCAGATTTGTCCTTTAATTTCTTCAGTGGCTTTAGATAAAACTTCACAGCCAGAGACAGTATAGATTTATAATTACAGTTGTACAGTTCTATAACTTATGCCTGTGTTTATTCATTCTAATTTTCTGCATGCATACTAGCCACATATAAAATGAAAATCAGCTGGAAAGTAATGCAGGTCATGGTGAAGATTTGAATGAATTTCTAATCCAAGCAAATCATGAATGAAGAAGTTGATGACCAGCAAAATTCACACAAATAAAGGAACACATCTTGACTGAGGAAAAAAAAAAGCTTCTGGAGCTTTATTTCTCTTACTTTCATCAAAATATCACACACACACACTGTAATGTTGTCCTAAAATGCATAATATAATACATTTTATTGTGATATGTTATAGTGCTTTACATAACTAGGACAAATATATAAATCAAAAATAATTACAGGTTGTTTTAGGTCCTGAACAATAATCAAATGAAGAAGGAGCACTACCATAAACCTTAGATTAGAAGTGCAAGAAATTTTAACCGACGCCTGAGCTGTGACTGACTTGACCACAACTCAGAATTGATGGCTCACTTGATCGCAGTTCCCTTAAATACAGTTGGCAGGATGAGTAATGCAGTACAGTAATGTGACCATACAGTTCTAGGAGATGTGAGTCAGTACAGTTACAGTGGATGTGAACCTGAGTGGGAATCAGGTTAAGACCTGTGCTACCTCAAACGGTGCTCCTGTAAATACAGTTAGAAAATTTGTCATATAATAAAGTAATCTGACTGGATTTTGCCATCAATTTTTTCATGAACCATACAATTCAGTGAGGTGTAAGTCAACGGAGGTACAGTGGATGTGAACTTGAGTGGGAATCAGGTTAAAGAGTTGCGTCACCTCAAACAGTATTCCTGTAAATACAGTTTTAAAATGGCAGTCTTAGAAACAGACTGAATACTGAATAATTTCTGTAATAACAGTTTGAGATGATAAATAAATAACACATTTACAATCAAAATTGATAAAACTGTGTATTTAAAAGCTTGGCATTTAATTTTTTTATGAAATATGTAGCAATATTACAGGACAGTAATTGTTTATAGAGATGGGAGTCAATCTGCATTGAAATCCAATTACAAATTTGGTCATCTCTTCAGGGATTTGTTTGAGTTTACAAAATTATAGTGTGTAATGTAAGGATGATCATGTATTATAATTTGCAACGTAGCAAAACCTCTACTGGACTGTGCATTAAAACGGTCAAAATTTTAGCATAAGAAGACTTTTGGTGTCGATCACTATTATGTGGTATAAAAGCACAACATCATTCTACATGCGGCTGGCTTACGTGATCTCGAAAGTGAGGATTTACTTGACAATGATATATTCCAAGATCCACTGCCAAAGACATAATAACACGTCATCAACATGGGGACGGGATTTTTACATTTTTGTAGCAGATGTAAAAAAAAAAAAAAAAAAGTAAAATGATACAAAGATGGTTGAAATGAATGTAAATATAAGAGGAGGAGGAAGTCAGGCAGTGAGTTGAGGGTTTGGAAATTGTTGTTGTTGTCTGTGAGTGTTATAATCATTATGCTTTTTTCATGCTTAACTGCCAGTAGAGATGCTCTGTGCTGTGTCTGGTCTGAAAGTCCTGACCCCCAGTCCTGACCTTGATAGAAGGAATTCTGGGAGGGAGTAACAGGCCAGAAAAGATGATCATTTAGAGCATGCTTGCTTCTTTTCTGTCTTATTCTGCTTGCTTTTCATGAGTGAAGGAATACACCATTGTGTTTGATGCTGGGAAGTGAAGTCAAAGTGGTAGTGATGGCACTTTCCAGGGATGTGAGAGCTGTGGAGGCACCTCTTCCTTATCTTGCTTCCAAAATATACTGTTTGAAATGCACCTATAAAAGATGTCTCGAGACACTGCCCCAACAAGCCTTTTATATGATGTTTCACTGAAATGTAAACATAAGTAAAAGTCCCTTGCAAGTAAATAAATCCTTAATTCTTTGTGAGTGCTGTCTGTTTCCGGGAATTTGATCATTTTCATAACAGAAATGCTGCTTTTCAGTTCACATGACCCTCCTGGTTCTCCACAGGACATAGTTTATGGGTTTGAAAAGCCAATGATAAGTGCTGAACCTGCATTCTTGCTAACGGCCAGCAGGGGTTGACAGCTGGTTGCTAAAATAAGCAAAATTGTCTATGGGTAAATGGCATTTGATCTCCCTTGACCTGTCACATTGGTAAATACTTTACTGATGAATTTATTTTTCAGTTTCTAGCTTTAAGCTGTTTTATACACACAATGTTTTTTTTTTTTATGGTCTGCATCAGAGTCAAGGTGTTATGATGGAAAACTCATTAATTTACACCTAGTTTATGCTTGTTCTTTTCACCCTCGTGAGTGCAAACCTTAACTTGCAACTGCTAGCATGCACCATGCTTTGGTGTCAAACGTGGTATGAGCACTGACTGTACTTGCTTGCAATCTTCTGAGGGAGTAGTCAGAGCTGGTGACACCAACAGGCTGAATAAACTGATCAGGAAGGCTGGCTCTGTGATTGACACACAGTGGACACATCACAAACTGGATCATCGTAGATCCTACCCCCCCCCCCCCCCCCCCCCCCCCCCCTCTGTACCAATTAATGGACAGGCAGCAGAATGTATTCTCTAACACAGAGGTCCCCAACCCCCGGGCCGTGGACCGGTACCGGGCCGTGGGACATTTGGTACCGGGCCGCACATAAAGAATAAATAACTTAAATTATTTCCGTTTTACTTATTATCTGCGCCTAAACTATATTTTATTTTGAAAAATGGGCGGATTCGCTCCGTTACTTCCCTCCATGACTTCCTCTTGACGTGTCAAGACGTTTCTGCTCACATGATACGTCACCGCTAAAATTAAACCCAGAAGCTTCAGGCCTGTCTAACGAAATCGGGTGGTTGACCTACATAACGCTTCTTTAAATTTTTGAGTGCTCAACAAGAGTAGAAAAGCGCTATGTAAGAACTAGTCCATTTACCATTTTTATTTATCAACACCGGGGATAGCAGTGAGGTAGACCCAGCCATCAAACTGACTCTCCAGCGCTTGACACCGCGGCTCTGCAGCCACGCTCCATGTGAAATCGGCTGAACCCAGTCAAACCAGAAGCCAGCAAAAATGAGTATCAGAGAAACAAGCTCAGGGGGCTTACACTGATTCAGTGTTATGGTGAGTTGTATTTTTCATGCGCTTTATACAGTAAAAATCACCTAAGTCGAAGTCGCACAAATCGGGTTTTCGCTCTAGTTGGATGGCATCTGCAGGTCCTGATTTTTCCTAACATTAATTCCAATAAAATCATCACATAAATCCGTCGGATATTCACCTACCTCGGATGAAAAATCTGGTCCCATTGTAATAAATTTCCAGTTAAATGTGATCGCATAAACTGGATGAGTTTAGCGCTAAAACCCTCCTCAGCTCCTGTCCGCCCACTTCCATGCATCGGCTCGTTCGTGCACAACTACACACACACTAACAACGCCTGGAAATTGTTTTAGTGTTTATATCAGTTAATTTCACCAGGGACAATCGTGGCAAGTGTAAGCTACAAACTTGCACTTACGAGTAAAATTTCAGATTATAAAATTTGCAGAAGCAAATTCATAGATGAAGCAGAAGCCATTGCAGCGAAATTCGATAATAGACCCCAAACTGGGCCATTTGAATCCGACTGAGGTGATTTCTACTGTATTTGTTTTTGCGGTGTATCTTATTTTGAAGGCATGTTTTACCATGGCTCTAACAGCTGACCAGGGAGCGCTGTGGGCAGAGAGCCTGTTATTCATGTTGAGGCGGGATGTTACGAGAACGCTGCTGATAGAGTTGCATACGAATACAAAGTGGATTCGCGTTTTTTATTATTATACGTAGAAAATATCACACTTGGTTATGGTCGTATCATTTATTTTGACGTATTTATTCGCCCCACCTTAAAAGCCGGTCCGTGGAAATATTTTCTAACACTAAACCGGTCCGCGGCTCAAAAAAGGTTGGGGACCACTGCTCTAACAGACTCATTCAGCTCCACTGCTAGAAGGAAAGAGAAAATCTTTCCTACCTCATGCAAATAACTCAATATATATGTCTAGTAGAGAATCAATTGATAGATGATAACATGCACTGTTATGTACATTTATTAATTTAAGAAATATATTATTTCAACTGCTGTAACAAATAAATCTCGTCTAATCAAATCAGGATTTCATGGTTTTGAGATTGGCTCAGCGCACAGCTGACATCACTGACCCAATCCACATCATGAAAGTCATCTTTAAAAAATTTGAATCAGATAAAGGGAATTTAGACTTTAAAGAAAAAAAGATTTATAAATTCCATATAGATGAGGAAAATTGATAAAGTATTTATAAAGTTATGAAAGATTTACCCAAAAACATAACCTGATATTATGTTTATACTGTCTTCTTGTGGCTGCATAATTACTTTAAAAAACAAAAACAAAAACTAACTAAAATCAATATAAATAGTGCAGGTACTATTTACAGTTTTAAACCAAATCTATCACAGAAATAATCATTGATGAATAATTGGTAGGTACCATATATGGATACCATAATGATAATTTTCAACTTATGTATTTACATACTTACTGTATGTATGTATTCCTATTGCTTAAATACAGGTTTTATTTTGTGTCTATACAAGGTTTTTAATCATTTTGGCCCTCTTTGGATCAACAAGTACAAAGTGCTTGACTGTATCGGGCTAGATTTTTACACACCAAAATATTTCTTGTCGGTGCAGCGAGTGACGATTGAAATAAGAATCAGGAAATACCCGTCGGTTCAGGTCAAGCGTCTCACTCCTCGCACTCTCTTCAGGGTCGAGGGAGATTCGAACCTGGAAGCGGAACCAAAACACGAGTCATCCGCTGGAAGTTCTGCATTTACTGAGCCATCTGTGTCGGCTGGTTGGGCTGTGACAACTACTTGGACTTTGTTAAAATAACAAGCTGCTAGGCAGCTGACATTGCGAAAACAGTGTATGGACGCTAGAAATAGAGACAGCACAGCAAACGCGTGCTGGTAATTCTGCATTTCCTGCGGCCATCGGACTCATGTTACTCCACAATCCGACCGATTTTGCCTTTGGAGGGATTACTGCGCCCGTTTTGTTTGCGTCATCAAATCTGCGATAGCCGGAAATAAATAGCTTTTCCGAAATAAAATTCATAAAGGGATGCCAGTAGTCAGCTTAGTGGCTAATTTGCATTTTTTTTTTTTTTTAGAAGACGCTTATAAGAACAGAATGGTTGAATGAGTCAGAGAAAGAAGCAATAAAACGCTTTAGATAACGCTGGAGAACTTATCGGAAAAGGTAGTAATTTCAGTAGTTATGTGCGGATCGCTAGCTTGATCGACTTCTCATGCTGCTTGGCTCTTCCTCTTTTTAACTGCGTGAGTATGGAGCTCGTGCAACCTCCAGACAATACAGGCGCCCCGCCTTTGCCTTTCAAAACACCTATTCCCGCCGGACGCTGTGGCAGGTAGTCAGAGAGGGCTGCTCGGCAGCATGCGGTCAGATGTTGAGTACAGCCCGGTGGGAGAAGGGCTGGGGATGCGGGACTTCTGGCTGTACGTGTGGCTGCGGAGAGTGGCGGTGATGGCGACTCATGTCACCAGCCTGGGCCTGACCCTCGTCGTTTCCCTGCTGTCTAGACCCGGAACCAGTGAGTGTTATTCATGACTGTTTGAATAGGCGCACAACTTCCACCTGAGAAACGACTGTTATTTGTATCATCTCATCCACCTTCATTAAACCTGCTACAGATTTAATTAGGGCCCGAGCACGAACTGTGCGAAGGCCCTATTGTAATTGCTTCGTTTATTATTATTATTATTATTATTTTTTTTTTTTTTTTTTTTTTTTTTTTTTTTTTTTATTATTCAGGCAAATGAATTGGGTTTTTGGGGGCTTTATCATATTCAAAAACTCATGAAACTTGGCACATGCGTCACACCTGGTGAAAATTTAAGTATTTTAATGGGCTCGGGCAAGGGCGCGCCCAAATGGCTCGCTAGCGCCCCCTAAACTGGAGCCCCACCGCTGTGTTTCACGTACATGAATGAAACTTCATACACATGTATATCATGTCCAGGCGCACAAAAAATCCTCTTGGAGCCATGCCCTAAACCCAACAGGAAGTCCGCCATTTTGAATTAATTATGCAAATTTGGCGATTTGCAGCCCTCACACTTTTTCTAATAACTCAGAGGTTTTAGACGTTATCATCTTCATATTTGGTTTGTCTAACCTACACCCCCAGGGGAATCTAAATCTCGAAAATGGTGAGTTTTTGCCAAGGGGGAGGGGTCCTTATGCCCCTTTGAACTTTGATCATTCGCCATGAAATTTTGATTGCCTCTCATTCATACCTACATGATCCAATGTGCATCAAACTTCTCCAGTAGGATGAGGGTGCCCCCCTGAACACATACATATGACAATATTTAATATCAGTCGCAGCGCCACCTAGTGGGAACAGGAAATGTCATATTTTACACTTGGAGGTCCAGCTCCAAGGTGGTTTAGCAGAACCATCTCAAATTTCACCTGGAAAGCCTTAAGAAGTTGGACTTACTGTGTTTTCAAAACTGTGAGTTTTTGACAAAAGGGCGTGACCCTTATGGGACGGCAAAGTTCGATGATTCGCCATGAACACAAAAATGGCTGTAACTCAAACCCAACTTGCCCAATCTGGCTCAAACTTCAGTGGTGTGATAAGCACCCTGTCCTGAACACACTCATATGCAAAAAGTCCATAAACGGTAGAGCGCCGCCTAGTGGCAGCTCGGAATATCTTAAAATAGCAAGTTTTTTGAGTAGCCCCGGAGCAACGTTTTATCTACATGTATGAAAATGTACAGGCTCATGTAACATCCTAAGACGTACAAAAAAGTCTCTTGGACCCATACCCCAAACCCTACAGGAAGTCGGCCATCTTCAATTGAAGGTGTCAATTTTTGCCATTTCCACGCCTGCTATTTGAACGAACTTGTCCTAGGGCATTTGACCCAGTGAGACCAAATTTGCTCCACATCATCTACACAAGTAGCCCATCAAATATTGTGGAAATCTTTACAAAATATTAAATGGCCTTATCACACCAGGCCATTGAAGTTGGCCTTCGTTTTTCTCCCTCACCACCAAAATTGTTTGTGCACTTGTTCGCACATGCTTTGTCTGATCAGGCTGAAAATTTAATCACTCATGTACACACCCAGGCTGAATCCATAACTACAGATTCAAGACTGTAGGCGCAATAGCGCCCCCTACAGAAGCAAATGAAAATTTGTATGACGTCCACATAATTAGTTTTGCTCTGAAATGCATGAAACTATCTTTCACCATTCCTTACGAAATCCTCATCAATTTGATAAGCCTCCTGCCCTGAACACATTGATATGCATAAAGTCCATAAATGTTACAGCGCCACCTACTGGCAGCTTTAAATATCATAATATACCATGTTTTTTAGCTAGCCCCTGAGTTACATTTTATCTACAGCTCTGAAATTTTGCACACTCATGTAACATCCTAAGACATACAAAAAAGTCTCTTGGAGCCATACTCCAAACCCTACAGGAAGTCCAGCATCTTCAATTGAAAGTGTCAATTTTTGCCATTTTCAGGCCTGCTATTTGAATGAACTCCTCCTAGGGCATTTCAGCCAGTGAGACCAAATTGGCTCCAGATCATCTAGACAAACAGCCCATCAAATATTGTGGAAATCTTGACAAAATATTAAATGGTGTTGTCACACCAGGCCATTGAAGTTGGCTTTCATTTTTCTCAATGGCGACCAAAATTGTTTGGGCACGTGTTCGTACATGCTTTGCCCGATCTGCCTGAAAATGTAATCACTCATGTACACAGCCACTCTGAACCCATAACTATGGATTCAAGGCTATACGTAGCTGCAAGAGCGCCCCCTACAGAAGCAAATGAAATTTTGTATAGCATCCACAAACTTAGTTTCTCGGAAATGTATGAAAATGTGTTTCAACATTCTTGACATCATCCTGATCAAAACAGTCTATCAGACCCATGCCCTATTTTGCATGCTGGAGCCGTGACCCCACCCCCAAATATTCCATTGCGTCTATGCCGAGAGCAAAAGATATCTTTTCCTAAAAAAGAATTCAACTTTCTACAGACCTTCTGTACACCATCACGATCACAAGACCTCCGAGTGTGGCACGGGTCGACGAGCGCCACGGGTCGACGCGCAGGGAGTGCGAGGGCCCGATATCACCGCTTGCGGTTTTAATTTAAACCTGCTTTTGGTTTAATTTATATTTAGTCGTAACTTAGATTTAGTCATATTACCAATGTGAACAAACCAGTTAAATTTATTTTACAATCACTGGCTAAAGCTATGTATAAGCTACACACAGCTTATTTTTATTACATAAGAGTTTAATTAATTAAGAGCTTTTAAAGTTTATTGCAATTTTTTGCAAGTCATTTGTTATTCAGAGTTAATACATTTTGTATTCCAATATTTCTTTACTGATTGATTAGTAAAACAAATATCATAATCTTTGTCCAGTTAACAGTTGTACAGTCCTTACCTAAATGATTCACTTTATCACTCTAAAAACTTGAGACCCCCCCCAAAAGAAAAATCTTCAGATTTGACCCATTGTTTCAGCTTGCTCTTGCAATTTTTGGCCTTGAGTGGCTATGATTAAATTCTCATTTATACTTCTGGTTAGTATATTAGTTATTTGCACAATAAAAATAAAGCTACTTAAAAAGCAGCAGGCCCCAACCAGAAACTGTTTTGCTTAAAATGATTAAACATTAGATTTCTTAAACAGATTTTTTCCTTTTTTTTATATACTGTATTAAGAAAATAATGACTGTTTTTATTATCAAGTCAGTTTGCCTATGGATTTTTTAAATACAATAATCATGCCGTTTCTAAATGTCATTGTTAATTTTTAGTGCATTTTACTCTCCATCCAAATTATCGTGCAATCATATAATCTACTGCTATTATCTGCTGATGATACTGCATTGTCAGCTAATGGTTCTGTCACTAATGAACTGGACTCACTGGTGTTTCTCTGTTTCAGGCCTGTTCTCTTGGCATCCAATGTGTATGTCTGTCGCTGTAAGTTTACAGTCCACCTCTCTCTCTTTACACACAAACACAGTCTTAAGTCCTCAGTTCTCATCAGTAGTGTTATATGATCATGTGTTGAGATGAATACATTCTCACACTCTGCTGACAGTGCTCGGATGTCTTTTAGTCCCAAGCTTCTGTCAGTCTCTTTGATACTATCAAACACTTCTGGGTTGTCCACTTATTTCTCTTCCTCCATCACACTGATATTTTCCTTTATTCTGTTATTACAATCATTGCAATCATGCAATCAAACCTCTTTATCAGGCATCGTAAAGTGGTTCAGTTCAGGGACTCCAAGTAGTGAAGGTGAGGCTAGACACTGACTTTACATTGACAACCTTTGTTAGCACTCCTGTTGTTAAAGCAGCAACATTCTTAACTCCAGGATCCAGGTGGATGAGTTATAAAAGTTAAAAAAAAAAATCGGAAGGTTGGTGGTTTGATTCCTGGCTGCTCCAGTCTGCATGCCAAAATATCCTTGGGCAAGATACTGAACCCCAAGTTGTCCTCCGACGCAAGCGTTGGAATATGAATGCGTGTGAATGTTAGACAATAAAAAGCACTTAGCTTAGATTCATATGGAAGTGCTTGTATGAATGAGTAAATGGGTAAGTGCTTTGAGTGCTCAGTCAGAGTAGAAAAGCGCTACATTAGAACTAGTCCATTTACCATCCAGTTGCTATGAAGTGGAAAACTATACACAGAGGCCAAAACAGTTTTTTGGAACAGGCTATAAATAAGCTTTTTAATGCTATAAAGTTGTAATTTTATGGTAGCTTATGGGGACAGACTCAGTTTTAGAGGAACTGTAGGCTTTAGCACTTTCACTGTGGCTTATATTTTTAGCCCCAGAAGTTGCTGCTTGGTAACAGTAAAATGTGTTGGGAGTATTCTTACTTGACTCATGTCCAGTGCTGTGCAAAAGTCTTGAGCCACCCCTCATTTCTTTGTAAATTTTGTAAATTGTAAATTTTTTAAATTGGTCTTGATCAGTAGTTCTTCAGGCTTTCTTAAGGGCTTTCAAAGTTTTTCTTTGGACATTGGCATTGGGATTTTCACTCATTTTTTTAGTCCAGTCCTTGTCCCTCCCTATTTTCAGAGGAATGCTTTTCTTGTTGTTTCATTAATCATGCAAGTATAAAAGGGGCTTCTAATTGGGAGTCACGTGAGGGAGTCTTGGTCCAATATGGACGCTAACCCTAGTAACCCCACTAGGTTTGCGGATAGCTAGAGCAATAGCATGGGGGAGATCCTTGCTAAAATAATGAAGATGAACACAGTTCTGAATAGAGTGGCAAGTGAGATATCGCAAACATGGTGTTTTGCAAGCATTGCTGAGGTTGAGGATAGCAATGCCAACGTGGCTAACGAAAACAAAGTACCAAAACAAAGACTGGATTAGGGCTGCAACGATAACTCGAGTAATTCGAATAATTCGATTATAAAAAAATCCTTGACACAAATTTGTTGCTTCGATGCTTCATTTAAACCAGGGGTGTCAAACTTAATCACAGAGCAGGCCAAAATTGAATACATAGTCTAAGTAGCAGGCCAAACATGATTAACATTTATTGAACAATCTGAAACTGAAAATATTTTAATTAGCAATATGAATTTGAATGGCCAGAATACAGACACTTTTACTCAAAACACATTAAATAAATTCTAAAATTATATTTTTCTTCAAAAATAAAATCAGGAAAAATGAGAATGTTTCAAGCTGATGAAAATTAGCTAATTTTTCAGATAAAAACTGTTATGCGATTTCAGCAAAAAGTTCAGAAAAAAAGAAACAAGCTATTTCATTATCTCTCTTATTCCATTTTTTTCTTACTTTCCATGAATTAACAGTTTTCCTCAGGTAGCTCATCGCACCTGTGCAATAAGGCTTGTCACCAAATTCACCAAATATTTTCTCCAGAAATTTCTTACATAGGACTTGGTGTTTCAATCCCTGGAGCTTCAGCCCTCTCTAATGTATTCTTGTCACCACTGGATGGCGCGAAGAACCCAGCACATCATCAGTTGTGATCCACAGCGTCATCAGGTGTTTCGGCCTTTTAACACAATACACCCTCTGCTGAGGCAGGCCCACCACAGGTCGATCTCCTCCACCACCAATAGTTGCCGTTTGGTTGCAGTTGCCTTATGCCAGGCAGATCTCAGTACTGCCAGGCCAAATCCCTCTCTACCCTCTTGGATGTGACCTGTTACATCCTGGTGCTGGAGAGCCGATTTTGTGTGTGCCACTGCAGTTGCCGGGGTCCACTTTCTCCCTGTGACAAGGGTTGGAGCGCCCTTTCTCACCACTGGATTCAGAGACTATTTGATGGTCATTTCCAGTCTTGCCTTGGCACGCTTGAACTCCACCAGGCTGGAGATAGGCAGTGATAGAGCTCCATTCCCATAGAGACCTGTATTACTTAGGCATCTTGGTAAGCCAAGCCACTTCCTCAGCTGTGCATTTACCAGCTTTTCCAGTTGACTGGCCTGAGACATAGTGACCTCTTATATGGAAATCAGCCACGTGAGTCGAGGCAGCAGACCGAACTGGAAGCACCAAAGCTTGAGCTTCCCGGGGGGGGCAGTGCTGTTGATGTGCTTGAGCCTGCTGATGGTGTCCTGCCCAAGCTGCTCGACTTGCTGGGTGTCTCTATGATTTGCAGTATACTATCTACCAAGGCTTTTTTTTTTTTTTTTTTTTTTTTTTTTTTTTTTTTTTTTTTTTTTTTTTTTTTTTTTTTTTTTAGCCTGTCATGTCTGGTAGATCTTGCAAGCAGAACTGTGATCTGAATGCGTTGTTGTGCCAAACATATTTGCTATTTCAAGATGAGCTCTATAGGTTCTCAATAGGCTCTTCTTGTTGTTGTTTTAACCCTTTATTTTATTTATCTGAGTTATTTTTCCACATACTATGTAACAGCCAGAGCTGACAGGCTGAAGAAGAGGAAAATAAAGAGAAGAAAAAGGGAGAGAGAAAGGGAGCAAAAAAAAAAAAAAGGGGAAAGAGCACAAGTCTATTAATCAGATACTTCATCACTTTAACATATAAAAAAATACTATCAATACTTGCAAAAATAAATTTGTGTGTGAAAAACAAAACTAACAAAGCATGTTACGCACACCAACAATTTTGTTGAGTTGTGATTGAGTGGGCGTTTGTGTCTGTGTCATGTTTGTGTCTGTGTCATGGAACGTACTTACCAATGAGGGCAAAGCGCTGCAGCTCCACCCATCAGAAGCCAGAGGCAGGTACGGAAAGCCCCCAGAACCCCAGGCCACCAGCAGCCCACCAAGGGCCAGGAAGACCCCCGGCCACTCAGTCCAAAGACAACCGCACACCTACCCCAGCAGACGGGAGAGGGTGGTCTCAGACGGAGCCCCCCCAGTCGAGGAGCGAGGGCTCCAGGGAACCCAAGGCGATGAGAAGCCAGCCCCCCCCCAGCGGCCAGCCCCCTGCACTGGCCGGCGGCAGGGCTCCCGGGCCCACGGCACCCAAGGACCGCCCGACCCTCCACAGAGCCCCCCCCCACGCCGAAGAAGCCAACGCAGCCCCGCACCGCACCACCAAGGGGGGCAGGCCAGTACCCACGCCAGAACACCCAGCCCCACCCAGGAACCCCGAGGCACCCCCATCCCAGGGGGGTAGGGGGGGGGAGGCAACCAGCAAGGAGCGGCCAGGAGGCAAGGCACAAGGCCCAGACCCAGGTCCAGCCATACATACAAACACACCCAGACACCCGTGTACACATTTATACACAGATACTCATACATGCCCATACATACTTACCCACACACAGATATGCCATACATACACATTCACTCACCCACCCATACTCACGGAGACGGTGACAAATACACAAAGACACACATTCATCCATAGCTACCCACCCTCTGAAGGCGGGGCAAGTGGAAACCACCCCAGGGCCAACAGCGACCCCAGGACGCCACCAGCCCGGTCCCCAAGGAACCACCCGACCCCTACCCCGGGCGAGACGCAAGAAATCGGGGTGTAAGATGACCCATCCACCCCTCCTCCTCCCCAACTTGTAGGTCTATGTGTTAATGTTTGTGAGTGAATGAGGTGTATAGGGTGCAGTTAAAATTGAGGGGACAGTTATGCCACAAGCGCCAACTGTTGGTCGTCAGCGCTTGCCCACACTGCCCCCCCAAAACCCTCCATGTCTAAAGTGCAAATAAAATTTGGAGACAGACAGTGACGAGGATCCGAGTGGGGCCACCTCAGCGGCCCATCTCATCAACCTCTGAGTAACATGCCTGCCCCAAAGGTCCTATGTGTATCAGGGTGTAAGTGTGTATGTGTTGTGAGTTATAATGACTAAAGTGCAATTAAAACGGAGAGGCAAGTGGTGGTGCAGCTCTCCACGTGGCCTCTCCATCCTACATCTGTGAGTGAGGTGTATTCTGTGTGTGTGTGTGTGTGTGTGTGTGTGTTTGTGTATGGGGAGGGGGAGGGGGGGGGGGGGGGCATATGACCAGGAAAAATCCTGGAAGAAGAGAGCCAGCTAGCCGCTGGCTCAATAGGCACCCCGACCTCCCACACCCCAGCACAGGGCAGGGGGAGGTGAGCCCGGGGCCGCGGTGACAGCATCCCGGAGCACTGCAGCACCCGAGGTTGGCGCCCTCGCCCCCACCGCAGAGGGCGGCCCGCTCCTCCTAGATGCCCATTCACTCAACAATAGACACAAACAGGCGACAGGACATACTGGCCTGGGCATGGAAATGCAGTGCCCAGTCCCCCCCAACCACCCCACCGCGGCCCCATCCCCCACCCCACCCCCCTGCAATGCAGGCACCCCAGGGCCCCAAAAGCGTAGACCGGACATCCCGACGTCAGGCCAACCCACCCCACCCGGCGGCGCGGCCGGGACAGCAGAGGCCCCCCCCGCGCCAGGGGGGGCCCACCGGGAGCCGGCGCGGCCCCAGTGCCGGGGCCCCAGACCCCAGCCCCCAAGCCATACAGGGAAGACCAGCCAACCGACCGAGGGCCGGCACCACCCCCCCAAGCACCCCGCCCACACCCCAGGACCGAAGGCAGCACCATCCAAGCCCCCACCACCATCAACCAGGACAGGCACACAGACATCACCAGAAGGTCGCCCCAGGACCCCAGCCCCAGGAGGCTACCAGCTACCCAGGCCCCCGGAGTCCCCCCCCACCCCCCCACAAAGCACATCAGGAGCAGAGCCCGCAGCCCACCACCCCCACTAAGTAATGGAGCTGAGCAGTGGGAACCAAAGAGAGTCAAATTCCTCCAATTTGTTTTTAGAAGAAGCAGACATTCTCTCTAAACTAACATGATCTACTAATAAATTTCTGTACTGAGTAATACATAGTTTATTTTTTGTCTTCCAGTTCATGAGGATCATCTTCTTAGCGATGCACAAGGCAGTAAGAACTATGTGTGATATATTTAACTCCATAATTAATTCACTGACATCACCTAAGATGCATAGTCTGGGGGAAGTTGGGATATGACAGCTAAACCATGTGGATAGATCTTCACAAATCCTCTGCCAAAATCTCTGAACTGGTACACAAGACCACAGAGCGTGTAGATGATTATCCTCTGAATTGCTTGTACAGTGGGTGCATATGTTTGAGTGTGTAAGGCCCATTTGGAACATCCTTTGTCCAGTGTAGTATGTTCTATGGAGAATCTTATATTGTACAAGTTGTATTTGGGGTCTTTTAGTCATTTTGAAGATATTTAAACATATTTCTGTCCATAAATTTTGATCCAGGTTGACAGAAAGATCACGCTCCCATTTTGTAATTGGGAGGGAAACTGAATCATCAGTTTTTATTAATAATTTATATAATTTTGATAGCAATTTTGGGGTACAGAGGTTAAGAAATTCTGTTACCCAAGTAGGCATTTCTAGATTCAATTGATTAAGGTTAAATCTTCCCTGTAGGACGGACTTAACTTGTTGATATTCCAGAAATCTACCGTTGCCAATTCTATATTTTGATATAAGTTCTTGGAACGTGATAAAATTTCCATCTTGGATAATATGTTCTAAGTTATTTATACCCTTATCACGCCATAACGGAAAATTCAGCATTTTCTTTTTCTGACAAATATCTGGATTGTTCCAAATGGGTGTTAGTTTACAGGGGATGAGTGAAGACTTAGTTATTTTTAAAAATTCCCACCAGGCTGTCAGAGAGGTATTTATACTAAGGACTTTATAGCAGTTATGATGTTTAATACTGGAACTAATGAAAGGTAAATCTGAGATTTTTATTTTTCCACAAAACGCCTGTTCTAGATCCAGCCATGGGTTGTCTAATGAATTGGATTTGATCCACTTTGAAATATACTGCAATCTACTGCTTAAGAAATAGTAATAAAAGTTTGGTAATTCTAGACCTCCACTGTGTTTTGGCTTTTGTAAAGTTTTTAAGCTTATTCTTGACGGTTTGTTTTTCCATAAAAATTTTGAGATGTTTGAATCTAGTGACTTGAACCAAGGAATAGAAGGTTTATTAGGGATCAATGAAAATAGATAATTAATTTTTGGTAAAACCATCATTTTAATGGCAGCAACTCTCCCCATAAGTGATATAGGTAAACTGTTCCAACGTGTGAGATCATCCTCTATTGTTTTTAATAAGGGGATATGATTTAATCGTACCAAGTCTGAGAGCCTGGCGGAAAAATTTATGCCTAAATATCTAATATTTCCTGACTTTAGTGGGGTCCTAGAGGTTCTCTGGAAATTACAATTCAGAGGCAAAACTGTTGATTTACTCCAATTGATAGAGTAATCAGATATAGATGAGAACTTATCTATCAGTGTGATAGTCTTCAAAAGAGAGCCTTGTGAATTCCCAAGGAAAAGTAATACATCATCAGCATAAAGGCTAAGTTTATGGTCCATATTTTCAGTTTGAATCCCTTTAATATTTGCATTTTGACGGATTGCTGCTGCTAGCGGCTCAATGAAAATTACAAAAAGAGAGGGAGAGAGTGGGCAGCCCTGCCTAGTGCCCCTCTGCAGACTGAAACTTTGTGAAATGAGATCATTTGTCCTAACACGCGCATTCGGAGAGCTGTGTAGTGTTCTGATCCAGTTTATAAAGGATGAACCGAATCCAAATTTTTGCAGAACTGCTAGTAAGAATTTCCAATTTACCCGATCAAATGCTTTCTCTGCATCTAAAGACACGATTGTCGTCTCTAATTTGTTAATAGAACAATAGTCTATTATATTTATCAGTCGACGTGTATTATTGGCTGAGTGCCGACCCTTGATAAAGCCTGTTTGATCTGGATGTACAATAAATGGAGTAATACTTTCTAATCTTTTGGCAAGGGCTTTGCAAATTATTTTAAGATCTACATTAATGAGAGAGATTGGCCTGTAGCTGGATGGGAGTGTGGGGTCTTTGCCTGGTTTAAGAAGCAGGCTAATGTTAGCAGAGTTTAAGGTTGGAGATAAGATGTGGTCATTCTGAATCTGAGTTACCATTCTGAAAAAAATGGGAGCTAGCTCAGACCAAAATTCTTTATAAAACTCGGCTGGAAAACCATCTGGGCCTGGGGCTTTATTATTTGGGAGATGCTGTAGGGCTTCACTAAGTTCAGACAATGAAAGAGGTAAATCCAGAGCTGCAGCCTGGCTGTCATTTAGTTTTGGTAGATTTATATTATTAAGAAATTCTTCAATTTCAGTATCAGATGGGTTAATCTGTGGTGAATATAAGGCTTCATAGAAGTCTCTGAAAGAGTTATTTATTTGTTGTGGGTCATGAGTAATAATACCAGTCGAGTCTTTAATAGAAAAAATAGCTGTTTTTTCTTTATTCAGTTTTAATTGCTTGGCCAGGAATTTTCCAGATTTATTTCCATGCTCAAAGTTTTCCAAACGCAGCCTCTGCAACATAAATTGTGTCCTTTTATCAATTATTTCATTTAGCTCCAGTTTCAGTTTCCTCAGGCTGATAATTGTATGTTCTTGTGGTGAAGCGGCATAAGCAGTTTCTAAAGATTTAATTTTTTGTTCTAATTCTAACACAAGTGCTTTTTCTTTATTTTTCCTATGCGAGCAGTAAGATATTATTTTGCCCCGCATTACTGCCTTTCCTGCTTCCCAAAGAACACATGGTGATATTCCTGGAATATCATTATATTCTAAGTATGCTGACCATTCCTTTTTGAAATAATTAATAAAATCTTCTTCTTTAAGTAATGATGTATTAAATCTCCAGTTCCTGATTGGTGGTGTGACTCTTTTCTGTGTCAGAGACATAGACACCGGTGCATGATCGCTAATAGTGATAGGGTGAATCTGAGTGTCTGTGATATCCATCATTATGGAGCTGCTAACTAAAAAGTAATCTAAGCGGGAATGAGATTTGTGTACTTGTGAGAAATAACTATAATCTCTCAAAGTAGGGTGATGTGAACGCCAAGCATCGCAAAGTCCAAAATCCTTCATGTACTGTTTAAGAATGTCTGCAGACTGCCAGTTCCTCTGACTCACTGCTGTACTGAGCCTGTCAATATCTGCATTAAGTACCAGGTTGAAGTCTCCTCCTATTACAAGTGTGGTGTCAGAGTGATCTGAGAGTGAAGTGAACAAAGCATGAAAGAAGGAGGGGTCATCAACATTTGGTCCATATATACTAGCAATACATAAATCTGTATTCTGTATAGATAAATTAAGTATTATAAATCTACCTTCAGGGTCTATTGTACTGTTGCTAATGTTAAAGTTTATCTTCTTGTTAATCAATATAGCTACACCTCTTTGTTTGGAGTTATAGCAGGCTGAGTACGTGTGAGGGAACTGTGGAGAGGAAAGAGTGAGCACAGATGTTTTGGACACATGTGTCTCCTGTAGAAAAACAACATCTGCTTTTAAGTCTTTTAACCGATTAAAAATTTTTAGTCTCTTTTCCCTCGAACCAGCCCCGTGCACATTCCATGAGACAAATCTGAGTGTGCTCATATTTAAACTAACTGATGGACTGTTGTGTGCTCACTAAGGATGTGTGTGTGTGTGTACATATGTTCTGTATGTTGGCGTGTGCCCTTTATATTGATGTGTGCGTGTGTATGTGCGCTGTATGTTGGTGTGTGTGCATCTGCGCTGTATGTTAGTGTAGTAAACTGTAGCATTGTAAGTGACGTAAACATATTGCTGAGTGCAGAAAGAAAAAAGACGTGTAAAAAGTGAACTAAGTGACATAAGAATAAAATTAGATGAGGGGAAAACAAAACAGAACAAACAAACAAACAAACGATCACGGTACTATGCTGACTCGTCGGCGTTAATGGTACTACTTAGACAGATTTAGACTATTTAATGGTACTGTTTAGATAGTTGAAAAAAAAAAACTCAGAAAAGAACGTTAATATGGACACAGATCACCTGATCGATCAGCTGAGCCATGGCGTGGTGTTTTTGTCTCGGTAAAGCTGTCCGTTTACATACAGTTTGTCCACGGCGATGACAGCCCGGGAGCCTTCCTGCATAAGCTTCTTCCGGATGGGGAATAGGGCCTTGCGTCGCTCCAGAATCTCCTTTGGAAACTGGTCGTTGACGCTGAAGTCCGTCCCTCTCAGCTCCCGGCCGCGGCTCTTCACCAGCTCTTTTTCTTTGAAGTGTTCGAATTTGGCCACGATCGGTCTGGGTCTGCGTGCTCCGGGTCGCTTCCCTCCCAGGCGGTGGACTCTATGGAAGGCGATGGTCTTCACGGCGTCCTCCGGGAGCTTCAGGTGAGTTTGGATAAATTCCTTCACTG
Organism: Archocentrus centrarchus; assembly: GCF_007364275.1. Classification (NCBI taxonomy): domain Eukaryota; kingdom Metazoa; phylum Chordata; class Actinopteri; order Cichliformes; family Cichlidae; genus Archocentrus; species Archocentrus centrarchus. Next base: position 570,818 of record NC_044350.1, on the reverse strand, counting down.
TAGCCTCCGGGTCCTCCTCTGCCTTCTCCGGGATACCTGAAAACACAAGATTTTCTCTCATGCTGCGGGCCTGAAGCTCGATAATCGATTCTTTAATTTTCTTATTTTCTTCTGAGAGCCGGGTCGTTTCCTCGGTGAGGGAATTCACCGACTCTCTGAGGACAGCGTTTTCAGCAGCCAGTGTTTCCACCTGATGCTGGCTGAACTCGACTGACTCCCGCAGGGCCTGAAACTCCTTGTGAAGGATTTCAACCAGGGCCAAGCGGGCGTCAAAGCTGGACAATTTGTTATTAATGGACTCCAGAATGTCCACAATATTGGTGGTGGGTGGCGAAGTTGCCTCTGGGGAATCTTCTGGGCGGCTTCTTTTTGTGGACGGCGTTGCTTTGCTGGTGGAGGGAGTCGGCGTCTTGTCTGTTTTCCCCATGACGACTCGCTCAAAACACCCGTCGATGTACCGCAGCAAACTATCCAGGTCCTCTCCACCGTCCTCCAGATTGTTGAAAATAATTTAAGTTAGGCTAAGAAACTACCTATATTTTTTTAGTTTTAAGCCTGTCTAGTTATAAATTGGCGAGAAAAAAAAAAAAGGCTAATCACGCAAATGTTTGCTGATAGAGTCACGCCGCCATTAACGATACTGCCGAGATTCACAAAGTCTCGCGTGACTACAGCATAGTCTCCGTCTCCGTGCCCCTCGTGGAAAGCTATCGGATACTTCTGCGTCGCTTGCCAGATGGCCTGCGTCGCTTGGTTGGCTCCCTCTGACAAACAGTAAAACTCTGCATCAGCATCTACCAAGGCTTTTAATGGGCTTCTCCAGGACAGTTGGTATTGCCTCACCATTGATATAGAAGTTTTCCTGGGAGAGTTGGCCTTTAACAATGGAAATGCTGCGGGACTTGCTAGGTTTAATTTCTATTCGAGCCCATGAGATGTTTCCTTGGAGTTTGTCCAGGAGGCGTTTGGTACATGCCTTTGTTGTTGTTAAAATTGTCATCCATGTATGCTCTTATTGGAGGATGCTGCAACCCATTCTCCAAGCGTTGACCACCAACCACTCACTTTGGCGCTCGGATGATGAGTTCCACTGCCATTGTAAAGGCTAACGTGGAGATTCTGCAGCCTGCCATTATGCCTTTCTCAAGACGCTGCCATTTGATGGTATAATCCTGAGTTCCTGTTGTTGTCGGGACTTGGTCTGGACTGGTGGAACTGCAGGTCTTGGAAGTATGTTTTAACCAGGTAAGTGATGTTTTTGGGGATGTGGAAGAACTTGAAAGCTGCCCATAGGATCTCATGCAGCACTGACCCAAATGCATTCGCAAGGTCCAGGAACACAACATGGAGATTTTTCTTTTCTTTCTTGACAGTCCGGATCTGGTGCCAGATGATATTTGCATGTTCCAGGCAGGCAGCCCGAGAAGCTGCATATTCCTCTCTTCTGCACTGTGTCAGTGAAGTCATTGGTCACTAAAAACTCTGAGAGTCTCTGGGTAACGATACCAAAAAAGAACTTTCCCTCTACATTCATGACGCTAATCTGACTGAACTGGTTTATAGTTGAGGCATTCTTTTCTTTTGGGATTACTATCCCTCTTGCCCTTTACCAGGCCTTAGGGACAATTCTTTTTTGCCTTGCTGCTCTTACCAGCTTCCAGAAGTATTTCAGGATGCCGGGGTGTTCCTATACAGCTTGTATGGAATGCCATTGGGCCCTGGGGCCGATGCTGGTCTAGTCCCCTTAACTGTGTTGACCACCTCGCTCCATGTAGGGGGACTTGTGTCCATTTGAAGCTTGAATGGGTGGATAGGTGGCATATCACATGGAATTACTGCTGGTATATGCCTCTGACTGTCAGAATAGGTGTTCCTCAAGTACTCTTACAGTTCCCTTACTGGTACCTTGAGGCTAGCGTGCTTATCCTTGTCTAAAAGTTTGTCAAGAAACTTTTTGACAAGGATAAGAGCGGCAGCCTTACCAATCCTTGCGTGCTCCTTCTTATGTAACTTTCTCAGGTGTTTGGCGCTACACAGTTTTGTAGGTCGTTTCAGATCTGCCTGCAATGACCTTTTGTTTCGCATTCATTGTTTCTTAAGTTGTCTTCCCTGCTTCACCAGCTTCTCTAGTTCCTGTTGTTGTCGGTACTTGGTCTGGACTGGTGGTTACTTACTTACTGTATGGTTCTTGAGTTTGATCCCATATCTCTCAGCCCCATAGTTGTAGATAATGTCTCCCATCTTATCCAGCTTGTTTCCCACTGCCTCCTTCTGTTTTTCGAGAAGACAGAGTAGATCTGTGTTAATGGTATGCCACTCTTTCTTCTGGCTAGACTTGAGCCATGCTATTTGTGGCTTTCTCCCTTCCTTCCACCTCTCTGCTGCTGGCTGTGGTTGGCTGGGCTCTGGGCTCTTGTTGGTTGGCAGGGCAGTGCTGGGTTCCACTTTGGATGAGGTGCTGATACCCTGTGGACTGTGGGGGTTATCCTGCCACTGAGTTTCACTTGACTGATTTGGCCAACCTCTTAAGAGGTATCGGTCAATACGAGGCCCCTTACTTAGCTCCTCCAAGCACTTTTTCCTGCCCTGATGACTCTTTAGGCCCTTCTCTGATGTTACCTTCGACCAGCCACAGATGCAGTTTTGGAGTCTCTGAAACTGCCGGTGATTTAAACCTTTGCCTTTTTATAAAATTCACTATGTTCCAGTGCTTATGACCCATTCTGCCTTTGGGACTTTGCTGTGCAGCTTTTCCTGGTGTGTAACATAGTGATGCACTGCCAGCTCACTTGTGCAGGTCTCCCTCGGCATCTTCTCCTGCATCCGTCCCACCAATTCACTCTTTTCCCCACATATTGCAAGGCTGGGAAAAGAGAGAGACGGGTTTACCTCCGATGTTAGTGAACAGGTCCTCTGCCTCCCACCTGTTTTGAAAATCCATTTTCAAAGTCCACTTTTCGTTTGGCCATTTTTGGGGGTCAGTCTAGCTTAAATGTCACTGTAAAAAGTGCTGATCGATGTTTTTATCCACTGACCACTGATCAGTGAGTCATTGGCAACATGGGAAAATGGGTCTCTGCAACGGATTTCCAACATTTGGAAAAACAACTCTTTAACACCAAGTGGATCATCTGACACTTTTTCCACGCCTCCACTGCTCTTTACACCATTGCTATCACCACAGTTTGCTAGTAACATGTTTTCATATATTTATATCAATTGAGTTTATGTTTTTATTCTTCGTTGTTTGGAGTATAACGTGCAGTCTTCATAATGCACGGGCCGCACAGTCAAGCAGCATTTAAAGTGCAATTCATCATAGAAGAACACGATTAATGGTTTCAAATGCCTTTGTTTTGACAGCTTTTGGCGTTGTCCATTAGACAGGCATAAAATTGAATTTGCTATCTGAATGTTTCATAGTTTTAGACTAGTCGTTTAGTCACATTTTTTTTCCTTTGTTTAGTGGACTAAGAAATTAGTCGCCAGGAACATCCCTAGTCTTTACCCATGGGATAATGTCTCAGGTTTTTAATATACCAGGTCAACCAGACAAAGGTGTAGTCTAAGCTCACTTTTCTTTACTATTTTTTGGAACCACTAGCTGCATTGATTAGAGCAGAATCAAGAATCAAGGGAACCTTAGAAGGTGACAGGGAACATAAATTATTTCTATACGCAGATGACAATTTTGTACTGTGGGATCCTACTGTGTGGGATTCCAAGTATGACTTGTGTAATAGATTAATGCCTTAACCAAAATGAAATTGAATTGAAAAGCTTCTCATTATATATCAGCTTCTTAAGACCAAGAGGCCTTAAAACTTATCTCATTCCTTTTGTTTCCATTTTCTCTCTGCTATACAACCATGAATCATATCTTTCCTTTTCTAATGACATGCTGGAGTCACTGGTCACCTCTGGCTCTTCACTGACATGGCTTCTTAAGCTGGTTCAGTGAATACTTTAAATAATGAATGACTGGTACATGTATGGCCAAAAAGAGGCCACTGCCTACTAGCTTTCAGTCCAGTGTTCACAATGATGCTCCACTCCTGGGAGATAAGACTCCCAGATAATACTCAATGATGCAAAGCATTGTGTTTTAAAGAAGCAGTAAGGAGACTTGCCCCTGAAGTTTTCTTCAGAACTGCATCTCAGGTCTCTTGAGTTTATTGCATTCTTCTCTAATCCAAAAGAACAGAAACAGTGATTTGTATTCCCCCCCTTTTGCCTAGTCAACAGGTATTGTCTGATGTCCATGCATGCAGACGAGGTGGTTATGGTAGCTTGCACAAATTCAGAGGAAATGTGACACGCTTCTTGCATCATGTAATTCTATTCTTTTACTCAGATTTTGTGAACTCAGTGTATGTTTTGAGGTTTGTGAACTCAGGGTCTATTTTTTGTTATTGTTGCTGAGATTATTCCAGATCATCACCGGAGCAGACTCACTGCCAAATATAAATATTATGGAAAATATTATGTAGTGTCCTGTCTGAAATGAGCTGATATCTCCTCCTCTATGTGATCATAAGGAGTCATTGGCTGATTGTCATTTTAAAATGGTTTTTCAGGGTTGCTACTTTATTAAAGGTCTATTACTGAAGGCATGTCTTTTAACAAGGGTTATTGATTATTTTTAGTATATTATTAATAATACACAGTATACAGTTCCACTAGTGTTTCTATCAACTCTCCTGTACAGCACCCAGCATTCATTTTACGTTCAGACTCTCTAGTCCCTCTCCTTTCCACTGTAAATAATAGATTGTAGGAGTTGGGTGTAGGCCATGTTATCACTGAGACTTTCTCTATCACTGCATCAGCTATTGTGTTACACACTGTCCTAGAATAAATTGGCAAAGACAAACAACTTCTAATGCTCAAACAACTTACTAGTTGATGCAGATACCATTTTCTCAGACTGTGCTAGTAGCAGTAGACTCAGTCATGGCGACTCATCACAGAATGTCATGAATGTTAATTCAGAATCTGAATGTTAATTGAATCTTGGCTACATTGACCTGAACATAAAAGCCAGGCGTCAAATTCCACAAAAACTTTATCATTGGCTGTAACTCACAAACAGTGTGACCTAGAACGTCCAAATTCACACCATAGATGCATCTACTAAAACGCTCACGTGAGCAACCTCGACCTCAAGCTAAAGGTCACAGAGGTCAAGATGTCTGAAAATCTTGTGAATGTGATAACTCCAGAAAAATCTCACCTAGGATGTTCAAATTCACACCATAAATGTATACTGTTCAAGCTAGACCCATCAGACTTCACACACGTCTTCACTGACTACTATAACAGCACTTTGACCTTTTATTGCACTTTATTGTTATGCTGGAAAGCATTCAGATGAAATGTAAAAGTGAGATCAGAGGTCAAATGTGACTAATTTGGATGCAAACTGTAATGTGATATTTAGAAGCCACATAGCAGTCATTTTCTAAATGTTGACAATGCAAACAAAGGCAGTAGAATTTTGAACATAGTTTTAAAGATAAAGCTTGACCTTATTTGAGGTCAGAGGTCTAAAGAAATCTGATATTTAGAATCCCCATATGTCATTTCTTAGATGACTATATGTGATTAATACAAACACCGGCAGTAAGAAACATAGTTTCAAAGAACTCTACATAATAGAGTATAATCATACATATGATTATAAACATCCAGTTTATAATCATAATCAATATAATCAATCATAATTTCACGAGACATGTTTCTCTCTCCTCCCACCTGACTGCATTCACACAATTTGTTGACTGTCCTACCAGAGAAAATAAAAACCTTCATCTGCTGTACACCAATGTCAACAAAGCTCACAGAGCTACTGTCTTACCACCACTTGTTGTCACCACAGTTATCACCACAGAAGCCATTCTGAACAACTCTGGTCACCAATTTTATAACATCTTTATTAAAAAAAAACATCAGTACTGTAAGACTCAGTGGAGAGATAAAAAAAAATCATTTGTACTCACAGCCATCAGGTTTTTTAATTCTCATACAAATCGCAGATGAGCTATGAGCATATGAATTTCCCTCTGGGATCAGTAAAGTGATTCTTATACTTAACTGATTGATTTTAGGTATTCCAATCACTTTCATGGCCACAGGTATATAAATTAAAACACCTTGTGTTTTGGTGGTTACTTCCTGTTTTATTTTGAAAGTCCCTTGTCCTGTGTGCTTTGCGTTCAGTTTTGCTTCCCTTAGTCTTATTTGGTTCACCTGTTGTTCCCTGCTGTCTCGACTCTCCCTGATTACCTTGTGTGTATTTAAACCCTCAGTTTTCTTCTGTTCATCGTTGTGTCGTTCATCTGTGTGCCTCATCAGTTTGTTCATTTAGTTGGTATTCCTAGTCTTAGCGCTAGTGATGGTGAGATGAAGCTTCAAGGAAGCATTGAGCTTTTCATTCAATTGGTGAACCCATGGGCCGAAGCTTCATGGTGCTTCATTTGCTCTACTGCACCATTAGGTGGACAGTAAATGTAAACCAGCCAGAGGTGATTACAATCTCACTGTAGCATTCGGCTGAATCTGAGTAGAGAGTATAGCCCTATAAATTTAAGAAGTCATCTTTGTCAGCAATCAGATGATCAGTGAACACTAGTGATACATGTCCACTGGCAGCCATACATACCCAGGCCATAACAGTGCTGCTGCCCTGTTTAACAGATAATTTAACATGCATTGGTATATTTTATGTATTATTTCTTTTTTGTGTTAATATTTTTATTAGGAGTAAGGGGGACACTGAGACAGAAAACAATATTGCTTATACGGCATAAATCACAACATAAATAACAGCACCTCTGTGTCACAGATAAGGATGTTAGAATGTTAGCACAAAAGTGGTGCTGTATATCATAATGAATGAGGCCTACAGTCCACCTCCTAAAAGGTTCATATTTTCTTTATTATAGCATAAGACGAGACCAAAAAAAAAAAAAAAAAAAAAAAAAAAAATATATATATATATATATATATATATATATATATATATATATATATATATATATATATAAAAGGAAAAACAAATGAAAACATTAAAAAGAAGGAGAAAGGGTGGTGGTGGTGGTGGGGGGGGGGGGGGGGGGGGGGTACCGTTAAACATCTATCTGGGAGCAGAGACTGAAGAGAGTGGAAGAATGCCAAGAAGGGGCACCATATGTTACAGAATTTATTAAAGTTGCCTTTTAAAGAATATCTAATCCTCTCCAATTTTAGAATAGACATAGTGTCCTTAAGCAACTGACTACTCAAGGGTGCTTTGGTTGATTTCCAGTGAAAAGAAGACGGTGTCTTGCCAGTAAAGAGGTAAACACTAAAATGTCTAATTGATTAGAAGTGAACCGATCAACTGGGAGCCCAAATATGGCAACATGGGGAGAGGGTTTGATAGTCACTGAAAGTGTCTCTGACATGGTTTCAAAATAGTTGTGCCAAAAACAGGTGAGTAATGGACAAGAGTATGAGTTAAATTGCAGGAAGGAGCATGACATTTATCACAATTGTCAGAAACGCTGGAATAGAGTTGTGACAGCCGAGTTTTGAAGAAGTGGGCTCTGAACAGGACTTTAAACAGTAAAAGTGAGAGCCGAGTGCAAACTGAACTTGTATGAATCTTTTCATTAAAAATTTTGTCATCTTCCATCATCAAGTTCCCAAGCTGCCTTAGCTTTAGAAATTAGTGAGGGATGAAAAGACAGAATTTCATTATAAACTTTGGAGATGTATGACTTTTGAAGAGGGTCACGGCTCAAAAACTCCTCCCATTGCAGGTTTGGTGGTTTGGAGAGAAAAACTGGAAATAAATCTTTGGCACAGTGTCTAATCTGAAAGTACTGAAAAAGGTGTAAGGAGGAAGATGAATTCTAATGAAAGATCTGTGAAGCTATTATTTCTACCCATTCATCTCATCCTAGTGGCTTTATTGTAGCAGTCTTTTTGTTTACTGCAGAACTAGTCTTATTGATATTTCACCCTTTAGATTAGATGTCACCCATGTACACAGTGCAAATACATTAAAATTTGTATGAATTTTCTGCCAAGAAGGCACGACCAGTCAGTTGCAGAACTGACTGGAACTTAAACATCCATGTGTACTTTCAAAACTGGAAAGAATAGGTCCAAATACAACAGTTATATCTGGCAGTATGCTGATGTATACACTGTTCTGGAGCAGCTCAAATAGTGCACTCCATATGAAATTTGCCAAAAGCTTGTGCAGAAAGTAATTTGCTGATGTGGGCTGGCACTGAGATCAGTTTATCTGCTGGATTATGCTATGCTCAATTTGAAAAAGTGTGATGTGCCCCCCCTGCCCTCCAAATAAGATTAGATTATCAGGATCAGTTGCCAGTTGCTCATCAAACTTGTCACCATGAACTCACATCTCATTAATTACTTGGTGTGCCTTCATTACTAAAACTGTAAAAACATAACACACACACTGCTTTACTTAAACACAATGAAAGTCCTATTTATTAACATCTGCTTTTTCTCCCTGCAGTACTGCCTGTGCATGACTGAAGGTATCCTCCTGTTCTCAGCAGAAGGATCTCTTTTCTGCTTCAAGTCTCGGAAGATTAAAGTCCGTCTCCACTGGTTCTGTCAGGCTCTGGTCCTGATAGCTGCAGTCACTGGGCTTTGCTTCATCGTGGGCAGCAAGAATGTGTCAGAGCTCCAACACCTGGCCTCCTGGCACAGCCTGTTGGGTGTGTGCACCCTGACTGCCACCGTGCTCCAAGCGGCTTGTGGCATCTGTTTGATTTTCCCTAAGCTGCTGTGTCTATCCTGCCCCTCAGCCAGACTGAAGTTGTACCACGCCACCTGTGGCCTGGTGGTTTACCTGCTGGCGACAGTGACTGTGATCTCTGCCATGTTCACTGACTGGTTCCAGGCCGCAGTGAAGGGAGTAGCATGGTGGGCCTTCCTCCTACTGCCCCTCTTCCCTGCCTTGGTGGTGATGAGCCAGATCACTAATGCCTATCTCCCCCGCAAGAAGCTGACCAGCTAAGAAACACTGAACAATGGGTCAGAGTAGTAGATGTAAGAGTCCTCCACTGCAGAGGGAATAACTAAAACAAACAGTCCCCTTTAATTTGCACCTTTTGAAAGAAAGTTTAGAAACTTGGAATTTATCTTCACTGCTTGAAAATCTTTGCCAGTTACTGAGCTGTCATTTTTATTTCATTAAGTTCCTGGACTATTGAAAGAAGTGATTCTAGTGTATATGTTTTGAGCAGGTCTTTTTCAGGGTGTTTTATTTGACTGTATGCGCAATTTTTCAAAATGTTCATGTTGATACCTCCTGAGTGGACTGGTTCTTATATAGCACCTCTCTGTTGAGCACTCAAAGCACTTGACACAACATGCCTCATTGACTTCTTTTTAAGCTTAAGTGCTTTCTATCTAATATTAACACACATTCATATTCTGACAGTTGCATTGGAGAGCAACTTGGGGTTCAGTATCTTGCCCAAGGGTACTGTGGCATGCAGATTAGAGCATCCAGGGATCGAACCACCAACCTTCCGATTGGTAGGTGACCTCCTCTACCTCCTGCGCTACAGCCCCCAACTGAGTGTTACAGACAGCTGCCATTTAGTGGCCTGTATAAGAACTGCAGTATGAAACACTACATCTTTGGCAATGATTACATCTTCAGGGTATGAGTTTTTAAGTATGGCTGCCAGTTACTGTTGGCAATCCCACAGTTGTAGCTGGTGGACACACCTGAACTATGTATCCACTATATAACTATGTAAAACTATGCATGCAGAAAAGGCAAAACTCTCAAAGACACTATATGCAGACTGATAAAGTATCTACTACTGAATGTGTGAGAACACAGCTGCTGTGGATGACACCAAGCATGAAATAATTTATTCATTCTTCTTCATTCTTCATATGTTGTCACCTTCTTTCTGTCAGGGGTTAGGCTGAAGCACCGACAATGGAACAAACCTAAATACCAAAATAGGAGTGGCCTACAACTGCTTGTTTCACATTTTTTTTGACATTGTTGTCTAGTGACAGTACACAGGTACAACATGTGGACATGGGCCTGCAAAGGTTGACGTAGCATGTACAACTACCACTGCACTGTTGTACTTGGTTCCTCGAGGAGCACTCATTTGCTAGCAACTTATCAGTCACAAGTTAGCCACCCCATAAAGCACAAACTGCATTCTCATCCCTTTTGACTCCCAATGAAAATAATCTACAAAATAAACATGACTTGAAGGTAGTGACTGAGACCATAAACTCATCAAGGTGTTTACGAGGTCATAGTTCAAGGAAGGAGTGAAAGTCATTTTCCCACAGTCATCTATAGAATTTCCATAATTTGCCAAAAGATTTGTTATCCCTTGCTGACCATTAGAAAGAATGCAGGTTGCATTAGGTTCACTTTTCAGACTCAGAAGCTACATTCATTTATTGCATACAGTCTATAATTCCTACAGTGTAATGCCCCTGCCCTTGGATGGTGTATTACTGGTTTTATGGTGAAAGGGCCACATGATTGTGCTCAAACGGGATTCCATATAAACAAAATGTACACCTGGTTAAGAACTCTTATTAAGTTCAAGTTAGTTAATCCCCTTTCAACTGTTTGGTTAGACAGTCTTTAATGCATTGAACAGTATATAACATTACTTCAAGATCAGAAGTTGCATTAGCATGTACCCTAGCAGAAAAAGTAAGAGTAGCTTATTGTCCACTATTTCAGGTGTACTGTGGATTACAATCGATGAACTATGAGAGCAAGTATACCACAGTAGGAATCAAGTTATGTTACTAAACCATAAGTAAATTAACCATCTGTCACTTTTTCGAATTTGCACTCAACTTCATCATGCAGAGCCAAACGCACCAACTTTCTTTTATGCCATTACCCACAAGAATACATCAGATTCAGAGCTACTAATACAAGCTCAGGTAAAGTGTCTCAACTCTTGGTCAAACCAGCAGGAAAGGAGTCTCTTTTTTTTCTGAAGCCATCTTTCTTGACAGTGGATACTTGTTTTATTATCAAGCACCACAGATCCAACAACAATTGTTTTGATTTCTACCCTTCACCAAGCATTTTCAAGCCTATCCCAGCTGACAGGGCGAGAGGCAGGGTACACCCTGTACAGATCGCCAGCCTGTCACAGGGCTAACACAGAGAGACAGACAACATCAATTCAATTCAATTCAATTCAATTCAATTTTATTTATATAGCGCCAAATCACAACAAACTGTTGCCTCAAGGCGCTTTGTATTGTGGGTAAAGACCCTACAATAATACAGAGAAATCCACACTCACATTCATACCTATGGGCAATTTAGAGTTTCCAATTAACCTATCCCCAGTAAGTGCATGTCTTTGGGCTGTGGGAGGAAACCAGAGTACCCGGAGAAAACCCACGTAGACACGGGGAGAACATGCAAACTCCACACAGGGAGAGAGGGAGGGGACTGGGCCAAGGTGGAATCGAACCCAGGCCTTCCAAAATTCGAATGAATTTTGAAAATTCATGAAAAATTAAGCCATAAATCAGAAATTCACCTGCAGAATTTTGTAAAGATTTGCCCAATGAACACTTGCAGCAAGTTTCACAAGATTGAGCCAATAAATAAGGGAGAAATAGTTATTTAAGTTAAACATGAATGTACCATTTCTTCAAAATTACAAAAATTCATGAAATATAAAAATTGAAAATTTAGAAAATGTAATCAATCTGTAGAGCTTTGCACATTAAAAATGCACACCAAGTTTCAAAAGAGTGGGCCTAGGAATGAGGGAGGAGTAGGGATTAAAGGTGAACATCAATGTACAGTATTTCTGAAAAATTTAGAAAACTCAAAAAAAAAAAAGAAATCTAAAAACTCAAAAAACTGTCTCCCCTATTTTGTAGAGCTTTACCCAAGAGTATTTGTGCAAAATGTCAGAAAATTTCAAATATAAATGATCAAGAAGCAGCAAATTTAGCAACGTTGAGAGACAGACGGATGACTCGGTATTGGATAAGCGCCACTGACCCGTACGCTATCATATCAAAAAAAGTAGTATTTTCTTTTTGACAACATAGTAAGCTCATTGGGAATCACTCAGAAAGCAAGCAGGCTGTAGTTAGTGTGTTTTTGAAATAAGAGGGAGTGACCATCATCTCCAAACGCAACATATAAAATGTACTTTGTTCTAGTATGATTTTATTTCTGGTCTGAAACGTTTCCACTAATAGGAAACTAATGAGAAAGTTGTCTTCTTCTTCACTGCTTTAACAAGTTTGTACCTGTCCTCTCAAGCCTGGATGAAAAAAATACAATAAATGTGCAATAGTGGAAAGTACATTTTTTCATGTACCTCAAAGACTTGTACAGAAACCTTTGACCATTGGTAGGCATATACCTGAGCATAACTAGCTAGATGTGGATTTTATTGTTATGCTTAGTACTTCTCAGGATTATCCTTTGTCAGAGTTTATGAGGTGACCAGAATAGATGTTTGTATTTATCTAATCCTTGTCAGATTGTGAACCAATAATAAATAAGTAAATACACTTATGTTTGGATTTTTTAATATTTCTGAAGACACACATCTTTTTTTTCTTTTTTTATTAATACTCAACCACAGTAGATATGTACTGGCCATGTCATTTCATGTTCCAACTTAATGGGATAAACAAATGTGAGCTATGGCAAAATGGCAGAATTTCAGGGGAGAGACAACTTTCTTCAGCTGTGACAGTCATTTTATTATTACAGCTACAACAGGAAACATCCCAGAAAGCTTTCAAAGGGTAAAAAAATTCCAGTATTTCAGATTTTATTACATGTCACAAATACCATGAAAAGATCCAAAGTCAACCATGACTATAAATTATAATATACAAGGTTTATATTGACTCAGTCTCACACATATCATCCTGCTGCCATAAATACTCACTAGAGCAGCAAATCTGTATTAATCTGCAGCTGAAAATAGTCCCTAACAAATGCATAGGTTTCTATAGTGTCCAGATGTTGGAAGTCTTGGTTGAAAGTACATTTCTGACCCTTTTGTAAAGATTAATAGGGAAGTAATGGTAGATAGCATTGTTTTTCGGTCTTTTCATGGAATGTTGACTTCAAAAACAAACCATCTACACTTAAATATTTATATAAAAGTGTCTGTTTGATTGTTAAGAATTAAAAAAGGTTTTAGAAGTTTAGACAGCAATCATGGCCAGACTGAAAGTAAACAATCACTTTGCGTTGGGTTGTTGTTAACTGGAACTACAGGAAATGACACACACATATGATGGCAATAGTTTTTCAATTTTATGTTTGGAGTTTTACTTTAGTTGCATCTCTTGTGATTATGCTTAAAAGCCACCCTGGGCTTTTGTGCACAAAAAGCAACACATCTACCACATTTAAATGTGTAAAACTACCAAAGTAAAGTCTGTGGTGGACAAAGTCCCCGGTTTATCTTAATGATGATAACCACAGCATTGCTCAGTGTCCTAAATTCATCTCACAGCTAAGAATCAGAACCTGCCAGTTTGTCCTCGCAGATAAAGGCCACAGAGTTGTTCAGAAGATCATACATGTTCACCTCCACCACCTCTGCTGATGATCTTCCCTCTCTACCACCTGCCAGAGCTACAAACACCTGCTGACCAATTCCGTGTTGCCCTTGCTCCTCTGACTCCACCCCTTGCTCTTTGTCCCCTGCTGGATCCGCTGCTATCACCTGTGAAGTCAGAGAAACTGTATATGAAATGTTTTTTAAAGTTTATTTTAAAAGGTAAAACTGCTCTGTTGATGGGAATTTTTTTTTTAACTGTGGTGTTGCCAGCCACTTCAACCTTTCAGCTGCAATTTGATAACTTTTACAGCACTTGGTAAAATCCTAAATTTGCCAGCCTGTCACAGGGCCTCAAAAATTTACTTGACTTTTTATTTTGCAAAGATTGTGTAACCACTGCTTTGAAAAGCCTGACACTGGGAAAACTGCACATTCCTGTGAATGTGCCAAATGCTCCCACCTGAAGTGCTTGAAGATTGTCCTGAAAACTGCTGGGTAACCGCTGGAGACCCAGCGCTTATCACCACGCAAATTTGGGTCACTTTGACTGTGAAGTTAATTTTTGCTCTGTAATGAAGCAAGAGCAAATATCCAGAACGGGACATCCTGGAAAGAATCGAATCTACCCAGTCCAATTAAGCTCAGTCCAGAGATGCATGAGAAGATACCTCAGCCTCAATAACGTTTAGAGTGAAGCAAACAATATCACTGTCATGTGATTATTAGTGCCCTTGTTTTAGAGCACCTTGTAACTGTGCTTGAAAAATTGCTGTATATTGATTACTCATCAGTATTAACCATCTATTGCCTTTAGTTCTATTTCATTAGGTTGCAGCTTAAAAATATTTTTACCATGGAATAATAGCTTATTAGACTATTAAGTCAAAGGTTTTATTTGTCTTGCTGACCCACTGTAAAATAAAACATATTACAAAATAGGTGGGCCAAAATATTTATATAACAATATATGTCATAATTTTCCACTGTGATCAGGTTAGTTATAATGGCACCAAAGGAAATGAGAACACTAAAAGACTGAATTGACAACCTGAACAAGAACAAAAAAATAATAATAACAATAATCATCAAAATGACACCACAGTGTCTTTTCTTCCTCAGTTACACATATATCATAATACAATTTCTTGCAATGTAACAAGTATCACAGTTATGTGATACTATCATTATTGTTATTCAGTGGGCAATATATCCCATCATTGTGTTCCAGTGTGCGATTTATCAGTATATTAAAAAATATTAAAAACTAAAATATACATGTAGTAATTCACATGCAAAACAAATTATATAAGATTTATAAATGTTGGAACAATATGTTCCACAAGTCCTCTGACACTGTATGCACCCTCCTGATGAAGGTGACATCTGGGTCAATAAATTAATAAACAAAAATAATATACTCTCATATTACAGGGACTGCAGAATGTCACAGTGGATGCCAGAGCAAAAATCCCAGATATGTCTGACAATTTCGCTGCTAAATGATTGAACTGATTAGTTTAATAGGTTTAATCACTCATTAATCAGTGAATAAGCTCTTTACTCCCACTGAGATTGATTATCTTATTAAAACGTTCCTTTTTGATGAACCTTATAATTAGGGCTCGATCAGGTGAAGATAAACCATCTCTTAGTTTATGCTGTTATAGGCTCAGGTTGCTGGGGGACTTCCCATGACGCACTTCTTCTCCACTCACTTCTTTTCACTCTACATGTGTTATATGCCACTACTGCATGTCCTTAAGTTTTAACTTTTTCTCATTTACTAACATTTTTCAAGAAAATGAAGGTTGTCACATTCTTATTACCGTGTAGGAGGTGGAGGCGTGTTCTTCCTCCCCACTCTCGTGTTCCTGCCGTGTCTCCATGTGGCAGGAAATCAGGTGCTCTTGCAGTTCCATCTGAGAGGTGCACAGCAGAGAGCAGAGGGGGCAGCTGAATGCCTCACTGCTCTGGCTGATATGCTGAGTGCAGATATGCTCCTGCATTTCCTCGTCCCCACCCAGCACAGTCTTGCAGTACAGACAACGCACCACTGACGCTTCTGAGCCTGGAGGCAGCACACAGGATCAGTGAAGACAGCACAAGAGCTGCTGGTTTGAGTCATCAAACCACAACAGATAAGATGTAAGAGGTTTACAGAGAAAGACAACAACAAATCACAATCAGAGAAATTATATTTAAACTGGGGACTGACATAAATATGACATACTAGATGTATATTTCAGAGAAGACTACAGTAGAATGATAGTATATATAAATCATCACGTGAACCAGACTTTAACACTTTACAAGAGAATCATTGTGCCCCCCCACATACACCCACTCTGTGATGGATTTTGCAGACTTAAGGCCTTTACACACTGGATGCATATTTTCTGCGCATTAAAAATATTTTTGGAACTTGTCTATTCTTAATGCAGCCGTCCACACGGCACTTATTTTTTCGGGTCAAGTTTGATTTTTTCGATTTTTGCAGTGAATAAACAGATCTGACCAATCTGACTACTGCATTTGGCAACATGAAGTCCTATCTCAAAATGCGCACTGATATACTGAATATACAATAATGTGGGAATAGTAAAATTATACTATTTCTCCTCAGACACACAGCTAGATGTTGCCCCGGATCAAACCACAAAATTCTCCCTGCTGCTGCTTTCTCATGAGAGTTGGATAAACCCAGAATCTCTTTGTCTTCCTTCTCTTGTTTAGAAACATCAGGACCTCATTGCTTGATGTCGACTGCATTTTTTTCCACTGTGTGTTTTATGTGGACAAATTATTTGCAAAAACTCAACACGTTCTGTATGCATATTTATTGTGTTCATAATCATACGCTGGACTTAACAGTATTCTCTGAAAGCCCCCTCCTGTCTGATCATTTCTTAGTAACATTTACATTTACTCTAATGGATTAGACGGCAGTGAGGAATAAGTTTTATTACGGTAGAAGTCTTTCCAGAAATGCTGTTACTAAGTTTAAGGTCAGTTTAAGTTTAATACTTCTTTAATACTGATGGATTAAAATTTCTCAAGGAGCTTTTTGGTGTGCGGACCTCCTCCTTTTTCATTCAGTTTAAGTTTAATGCCATGTGCCAATACAGTGCAGAGTCGCTACCTAAACTCTGCTCCAAGTGAAGTAGATTATTTTGTCAACAGTTTTACATTCACACTGTGTACGACTTCAGATACTGTGGCTCCTCTGAAAAGGAAAGGCTCAAATCAGAAGTGCCTGACTCCATGGTATAATTCATAAACGCGCAGCTTAAAGCAGATAACCTGTAAGCTGGAGAGGGAATGGTGTCTCACTAATTTAGAAGATGCTCATTTAGCCTGGAAAAGAGTTTGTTGCTCTATAAAAGCATTCCCTAAAGCTAGGACATCTTACTCTTCATCATTAACTGAAGGAAATAAGAACAAACACAGATTTCTTTTCAGCACTGTAGCCAGGCTGACAAAGAGTCAGAGCTCTGTTGAGCCAAGTGTTCCTTTCATTTTAACTAGTAATAACTTTATGGATTTCTTCACAAGTAAAATTTAAGACATTAGATAAAAAATTATTCATAACCATCTCAAAGACTTATCTTCATGTTTGGCTGCTTTCAGCACTGCTGGTTGTTTAGACTCGCTTGCTCCAATTGAGCTTTTGGAGTTACAATGGCTTGCAAAAGTATTCATACCCCTTGAACTTTTCCATATTTTGTCACATTACAACCACAAACATAAATATATTTCACTGGAATTGAATGTGAAAGACCAACACAAAGTGGTAAGGGAAAGTGGGGTGATTTGTGCCAGCGGGGAAGTTGTGCCACCCCCTGTTTCTAGGGGACCATAGAAGAAATTTGTCATGTGACCGCACAGTTTTGAAGAGTTAGCCATTTTACTCATCCTGCAAAGAAGAGAGCCTCATAGCATGAGAGGTAAGCACATTTAACTTTAAAAAAAATGTTTTGGGCCTTACAAAGTAAAATTTCTATGATCAAGGTTTTCTGATTGTTGTGTCTGAACAGTTATAGACAAGTTTTCAAACATTTTACAAATGTTTTAATGCTTTGGTAAGCTACACTATGAGTCTATACAGCTAGCTTTATGTTAGGTCAAAACTGCTGGATGATGCATTTATTTCCAAAAGGTTGGGGTTGGGGTGATTTGTGCCAGAGAGCCTGGGTTAAGTTGTGCCAGTGGCACAACTCACCCCCACTTATTAATATTTTAAACATATTATTTATTTCAACAGGGACATCTTCCCAGATGCTAACAGACAGGCCAAACCCAGAAGAGACCTCCACCAGTGCTGCTGCTGATCTGCCTGGACCATCACATGAGGAGCCAACCCATGCCACAGGTCTTGAAGCAGGTCCAGACCAAGGTGAACCATCCACTCATCCAGAACCAAATCCCAAACAATCAGCAAGTGACAAAACTGGTTCTTCTGCCCATTTGGGTTATGTATCTCCAGAAGCCATAGTTCCCTTTCCAAAAGCCACAGCTTTTGAGAAGGCACAAAAAGAAAAAGAAGATAAACTGGCTGAAAAGGAAAAGAAAAAGAATGAAAGGCAGAAGAAAAGGGCTCTCAAAGAATAAAATCAAACTAAACTCATGATGGAGTATGGTGAAGCAGAAGATGGCCTGGAGGACACACATGACAGAGAAAATGAAATGGGTGAAAAGGAGAAAACGAATGAAAATAAGAAGAGAGGGGCTCTTAAAGTGTCCAAAAAAAAAAAAAAAGAAAATGGTTGTCTACAGCAGCTCAGAAGAGAGTGACATTTCCATCCCACTTAACGACACAACTGACTATGAGAGTTCAGATGTCCAGAATGATGATGATGATGATGATGATGATGGTGACAACGATTTGTCTGCTGGGGACTTTGTAACTGTAAACTTTGCAGGCAAAACCAAATCCTACAACTACATTGGATTGGTTGAGAAGGTTGATGGTTGTGACATCAATGCAAAGTTTCTAAGGTGAAGTAGTAAGAGGTCTGTGGATGGAAAGCACATCTTCACTTTCAAAGAAAATGATGAAGGAGTTATCCCTAGACTAGATGTGCATAAGAAACTACCCACACCACAAAACTTGGTGCTTTTTGCAGTCAGTTTGGTCTTCATTTGAAATTAATTTTGTTATGAACATATCTTCATGTTGTACTAGGCCTTGTTTAAGGAAACTGGCCTTCGATGTCATAAATTACCTTTAAATAGAATTGCTGATTTTTTCCTTATTTTTTTTCATTATGAACTCAACTTTGTTCTGATGTGTTCATGAAGCGCTAAGCCTTGTTTAAGAAAAATGAGCTTTGATGTGCTCATGTGGGGCAATAGGCTTGTAGAAAAGTGGCCTCTGATGTTGTAAAATAACTTTAAATAAACCTTAAATGAGTCATTTTGTATTGTATTTGTCTAGCTTTTATATAGCATTACAGTTTCTGAGATCAAAATAGGTGCCTTCCCTTTGAAAGAACCAAGAGCTTTACTTTCCACTTCCTCCATGTAAAGGTTGGCTACAATGGGAGACACTGGGGAGCCCATGGCACATCCATGCTTCTGTCTGTAGAATCCATCATTGTATTTAAAATATGTTGTGGTAAGGCAGAGATCTAAAAGTGCACAAATCTGATCTGGGGTGAAGCTGGTTCTGTTCAGTAAGGAATCGTCTTCCTGTAGTCGTCTTCTGACGGTCTCCACTGCCTCAGTTGTAGGTATGCAAGTGAAAAGTGAAACCACATCAAAGGACACCATGGTTTCATCTGGATCCAGTACAAGATTCTGGACCTTGTTCGTAAAATCTGTAGAGTTTTCAATGTGGTGGGGTGTAATGCCAACAAGCGGTGATAAGATGGTGGATGGTGGATAAGAGGGTCCCTCTAAGGCAGAAGGGAAGCATAAGGAACACACACACATTAAGAAAGCCCTCAAAACATGCGGTTACCCCAACTGGGCCTTCATCAAATCAGCTAAGATGCACAGGAATGAAGGCCAAACACAAACTACAGAGAATGGGAAGGACAAGAGGAACAACATTGTCATCCCATATGTATCAGGCTTGTCAGAGAAACTCAGAAGAATTTTCTCCAAGCATGACATCTCAGTATACTTCAAACCAAGTCACACCCTAAGACAAAAACTGGTTCATCCCAAGGACAAACCCGCCAAACACAAGATCAGCGATGTAGTGTATGCTGTTCAGTGCAGTGAAGAGTGCTCGGACCTCTACATTGGTGAAACCAAACAGCCTCTTCACAAACGAATGGCACAACATAGAAGAGCCACCTCGACAGGACAAGATTCAGCAGTACATCTGCATCTGAAGGAAAAAGGGCACTCTTTTGAGGATGCCAATGTCCACATTTTGGACAGGGAAAACAGATGGTTTGAAAGAGGAGTGAAAGAAGCCATCTATGTCCACTGTGAACAACCATCATTGAACAGAGGAGGTGGATTACGTCACCAACTTTCCCCCGCTTACAGTGCTGTCCTGAGCTCCCTTCCCAGACGTCTCAACCCCCATTCACACCTTTGTTCCAGTGACCTCAATAGGCCACAGGAAACAATGGAGCGGAGTCCTAAATTGGTTTCAACTGAAACCACTGATTAAATATGACCCACGCCCCCCTTCACACCTGGGCACGTGTGTTCAAGCACATGATCAATAGAGGGTCATAACCACCTCCAGGGGACTACGCCCACAGGGGTTTAAATACCTGGGTCTCTCCACCATTTGGTTGAGAACTGAAGAAGCCTTTCGGATGAGAGGTGAAACGTCTTCAAGAAACAAAAAGAAGTCCAGTCGCCTTTTTCAAGCTCCAGAGACTTCAATAATCAATGGCACAATTTACCCCAATGCATTCTCTCCAAATGCAAAACTTACCCCACACCGGGGGCAAGTTGTGCCACAAAACCCCTTTTTTTCAGAAAACTATATTTCTTAAATACCATATTTCAGATCCAAAGTGACTGTTCCCAGGGATGCACCACATTCTGAAATCTATATACACTGCTCAAAAAAATAAAGGGAACACTCAAATAACACATCCTAGATCTGAATGAATGAAATATTCTCATTGAATACTTTGTTCTGTACAAAGTTGAATGTGCTGACAACAAAATCACACAAAAATCATCAATGGAAATCAAATTTATTAACCAATGGAGGCCTGGATTTGGAGTCACACACAAAATTAAAGTGGAAAAACACACTACAGGCTAACCCAACTTTGATGTAAGTCAAATGAGGCTCAGTATTGTGTGTGGCCTCCACGTGCCTGTATGACCTCCCTACAATGCCTGGGCATGCTCCTAATGAGGTGGCGGATGGTCTCCTGAGGGATCTCCTCCCAGACCTGGACTAAAGCATCCACCAACTCCTGGACAGTCTGTGGTGCAATGTGACGTAGGTGGATGGAGCGAGACATGAAGTCCCAGATGTGCTCAATTGGATTCAAGTCTGGGGAACGGGCGGGCCAGTCCATAGCTTCAATGCCTTCATCTTGCAGGAACTGCTGACACACTCCAGCCACATGAGGTCTAGCATTGTCCTGCATTAGGAGGAACCCAGGGCCAACCGCACCAGCATATGGTCTCACAAGGTGTCTGAGGATCTCATCTCGGTACCTAATGGCAGTCATGCTACCTCTGGCGAGCACATGGAGGGCTGTGCGGCCCTCCATAGAAATGCCACCCCACACCATTACTGACCCACTGCCAAACCGGTCATGCTGAAGGATGTTACAGGCAGCAGATCGCTCTCCACGGCGTCTCCAGACTCTGTCATGTCTGTCACATGTGCTCAGTGTGAACCTGCTTTCATCTGTGAAGAGCACAGGGCACCAGTGGCGAATTTGCCAATCCTGGTGTTATCTGGCAAATGCCAAGCGTCCTGCACGGTGTTGGGCTGTGAGCACAACCTCCATCTGTGGATGTCGGGCCCTCATACCATCCTCATGGAGTCGGTTTCTAACCGTTTGTGCAGACACATGCACATTTGTGGCCTGCTGGAGGTCATTTTGCAGGGCTCTGGCAGTGCTCCTCCTGTTCCTCCTTGCACAAAGGCGGAGGTAGCGGTCCTGCTGCTGGGTTGTTGCCTTCCTACGGCCTCCTCCGCATCTCCTGGTGTACTGGCCTGTCTCCTGGTAGCGACTCCAGCCTCTGGACACTACGTTGACAGACACAGCAAACCTTCTTGCCACAGCTCGCACTGATGTGCCATCCTGGATGAGCTGCACTACCTGAGCCACTTGTGTACGTTGTAGAGTCCATCTCATGCTACCACGAGCGTGAAAGCATCACCAACATTCAAAAGTGACCAAAACATCAGCCAGAAAGCATAGGTACTGAGAAGTGGTCTGTGGTCCCCACCTGCAGAACCACTCCTTTATTGAGTGTGTCTTGCTAATTGCCAATAATTTCCACCTGTTGTCTATTCCATTTTCACAACAGCATGTGAAATTGATTGTCAATCAGTGTTGCTTCCTAAGTGGACAGTTTGATTTCACAGAAGTTTAATTTACTTGGAATTATATTGTGTTGTTTAAGTGTTCCCTTTATTTTTTGAGCAGTGTATATATTTTAGTTGAAAGCATTACTATCATGGCCTTGCTTTAAAGTCACTTTAAGTAAAAACTGGCACAACTCACCCCACTCTCCCCTATACAATTGTGAAGTGGAACGAAAACCATACGATTCAAAAAAATTTTTTAAAATAAAAAACTGAAAAGTGCGGTGTGCAAAGTATTCAGCCCCCCTGAGTCAATACTTTGTGGAACCACCTTTTTCTGCAATTACAACTCAAGACTTTTAGGGTATGTCTCCAGCAGCTTTGCACATCTAGTTATGTTTGTGGTTGTAATGTGACAAAATATGGAAAAGTTCAAGGGGTATGAATACTTTTGCAAGCCACTGTAACTTCAATAGTTACTTCCTTACAAACCAGCAACATGTTTATTAGATCCCATTCCTACTAGACTGTTCAAAGAAGTCTTTCCAATTATTGATGCTTCAATCTTAAAAATGATCAATTTGTCTTTATTAGTCGGGAGTCCTCTTCACACACTAAGGTTAATTATGGAGTTCCACAGGGTTCTGTGCTAGGACCAATTTTATTTACATTATACACATCAATTAGTTAAACTGCAGGAATGTCTTAAAGACATTAAGGCCTGGATGACCTCTAATTTCCTGCTTCTAAATTCAGATAAAACTGAAGTTCTTGTTCTCGGCCCCACAAATCATAGAAATGTGGTGTCTAACCAGATACTTACACTGGATGGCATTACCCTGGCCTCCAGTAACACTGAGAAATCTTGGAGTCATTTTTGGCCAGGATACGTCCTTCAATGCACATATTAAACAAATATGTAGGATCGCTTTTTTGCATATGTGCAATATTTCTAAAATTAGAAATGTCCTTTCTCAGAGTGATGCTGAAAAGCTCATTTATGCATTTATTATTTCTAGGCTGAATTACTGTAATTCACTATTATCAAGCTGTCCTAAAAGCTCCCTGAAAAGCTTTCAGCTGATCCAAAATGCTGCAGCTAGAGTACTGACAGGGACTAGAAAGAGAGCGCAGATTTCTCCCATATTGGCTTCTCTTCATTTTCTTCCTGTTAAATCTAGATCAGAATTTAAAAATCTTCTCCTCACATACAAGGTCTTGAATAATCAGGCCCCATCTTATTTTTTTTTTTTTTATACTCTTTATTTAACATTTTTCATTACAATAAAACATACAACACACACTGAACTTGGGGCACTGATTCTTAGTTAAGTATATATATACATTACAAGATATTACACCTAGTTATGCTTCCTTGCTCTTGTATGTTAACCATTTAGACCAACGTTTATTGTAAGAATGTCCTTTCATACGTAAAAGAAATGTCAGTTTTTCCATAGAATGAATCTCCTCCACGACGTCCCTCCAGTGGTCCAGCTGGGGGGGGAGTGTCTTTAGCCAAGATCGTGTAATTGCTTTTTTGCTAGCAATTGATAGAACTTTAAAAAGGTACTCATTCTCTTTTTGAAACAATTCTCCAGATATCAGCCCCAACAGAAAAATTCTAGGATCTTTGGGGATGACATAGCCCAAAATTATCCCAGTAGTCTGACAGATTCCATCCCAGTAAGCTGCCAACTTTGGGCAGGACCAAAATACATGAGAATGATTGGCGTTCCGATATCCACATTGTCTCCAACATTGCTGTTCTTCCCCTCTATATCTACTAGTAATTTGCGGTGTAATAAAGTATCTAATCAAACACTTTCATCCAAATTCCCTCCATCTTTTAGAACTGGTAGACGTCTGTTGTGCCACACACATAGAAAGCCAAGCATCCTCTGTAATTTTTACTCCCAATTCCCTTTCCCATTTAGACTTAATATTCAAGGTGTTATTTCCATTATGTTTCTGCAACCCCTTATATAGTTTGGAAACAGTTTTGCATGGGAGGTGCGTATAAGCATTTGCAAAAATGTTCACAATAGTATTACCTTCTGGAGGAACACCTTTTTTAATTTTTGAATTGTAAAAGTGCCTGACCTGGAAATATTTAAATAAATCTCTATTCTCAAGGTTGTAATCCCTTTTCAGTTGCTCAAATGTTTTAAAAGTGTTACCTTCTACAAACTGGCACAAAGCCACAAGCCCTCTATCTTTCCAATCTAAAAAAGAAGAATCTAATTCTCCTGGTCGGAAATTTGAGTTACAGGAGGGCCACATCAGAAGTCCAGTGACATCTGCCAATCTGTACCTATCAACCACTTCTTTCCAGATTAACAACGTATCTTCAACTATACCATTCCCATTTTTGTCTGTAACTATTTTACCTCCCAGACGTGTCTGAGGTTGGGCCCCACCCTGGCTAAGTTCAATCTGTTTCCATCTAGTCTCCATTTCCAAGGAGCACCAGCAGACCATGAATCTCATCTGAGATGCGTAATAGTATTCTCTCAAATTTGGAAGAGCCAGACCCCCCTGGTCCCTATTAATTTGGAGTGTTTTAAATTTTACTCTTGGTCTGGTCCCGGACCAAATAAATCTGGAGATCAATCTGTCCCAGGCATGAAACTGTGCGCTAGATATTCTAGTAGGCAATGACATGAAAAGATATAAAAATCGAGGAAGTAGATTCATCCTCACTATTTCCATTCTAGCTGTGAAGTCCAACAATAACCTTGCCCAGGCTGTCAAATCTTTTTGTATGTTTTCAGTAAGATTATCAAAGTTCAAACTAAATAACTCATCCAAGTCTCGAGAAATGAATACTCCTAAATATTTTAGCTTTTTGGCATCCCACCTAAGTCCATATGTCTTTCTTATAAATTTACTAGGTGAGTAGTTAATTGTCAGAACCTGTGTTTTTGTGATGTTTAGACTGTAGCCCGACAGTTGACCAAACTCAGTTAATGCTGACATAACTCTGGGGAGCGTTGTATCTGGATTTTGGAGGTATGTGATTACATCATCTGCAAAGAGGGCAATCTTGTGTTCTATATTTGCAAAACTAACTCCCTTTATCCCATCATCCTCTCTAATGGCCTGTGCCAAGGGTTCAATGAATATTGCAAAAAGCGATGGGCTTAGACAACATCCCTGACGGGTTCCTCTGTGTAGTTGGAAGCTGTTTGTTAGGTGCCCATTGATTTTTACCCTGGCCCGTGGTTCATCATAAAGTGATCGCAAGCACCTAATAAACTGGTTATTAAAGCCCAGGCGCTCTAGTACCTTATATAAAAAAGTCCAGTTGACCCTATCAAAGGCTTTTTCTGCATCTAAACTAATTAATGCGGCACTGAGGCCCTGCTTTTTAGCTTGGTCTAATATATGCAATGTTCGTCTTATGCTGTCATGGGTTTGTCGGCCTTTGATGAATCCCGTCTGGTCTTCATGTATTAGGTCTAACAAATAATACTCCATTCTCCGAGAAATTATTGATGTAAAAATTTTATAGTCGACATTCAGAATTGAGATTGGGCGATATGATTCGCAGTATTCAACATTTTTCCCTTCTTTAGGGAGGACCGATATTACAGCCTCTCTCCAAGATGGTGGGATCTCAGCTCTGCTCAATGTCCAGTTCAAAGATTCAAGCAGGACAGGAGATAGCTCCTTCCTGAACGTCTTGTACCATTCATTTGGGAACCCATCGCTACCTGGGCACTTATTACTTTTCAAATGTCCAATAACTGTATCTAATTCTTCCTGTGTGATGGGGGCAGTTAGAGTTTTGTTTTGGGTTAGACCTAGTGAAGGTAGATCCAAAGATGCCAAATAATTATCAATATCAGTTATGTTAACTGATCTTGGGGCAGAATATAGTGTTTTAAAATAATTTTCAAAGGTCTTATGTATTTTATCCATGTCATAGGTTAAATTACCATCAGAGGGTTCTCTAATTTTGGTAATCGAATGCTTCAAATGGTGTTTACGAAGTTGTCTGGCTAAGATCCGGGTAGCTTTTGGGCCTGATTCGTAGAATGTTTGTTTGCAGAATCTTAATTTTTCCTCAAGTTCCTCGAATATCATATCGTTTATTTTGTTTTTAGTTTTTGTTATTTGTTCTAAAAATTCTCCATTGTTAGTCATTTGCTGTTTTAGTTCTAAGTTCCTCAGAGTTTTTTCCAGTTCATCGTATTTTAACCTCTTTATTTTTTTGAGGTAAGCAGTTCTAGAAATTAGTCTCCCTCTCATTACTGCCTTGACCGTGTCCCAAACTAAGGTGGGATTTACCTGCCCATTATTATTGTCTTTTACACATTCCGTTATTTCTTTTCTAATCTCCTTTGTTGTGGATTCATTATTAAGAATACCTATATTTAAGCGCCATAATGTTGTTTTAGGCCTACTAGTCAGACAGATGGACAAATAGATAATATTGTGGTCTGAAATATCAGATGTTCCAATTAAGCATTCCTTCACTTTAGATCTATCAATGGTGTTCATCAGAAACAGGTCAATCCTGGAGTGGACTTTGTGGGTAGAAGAGAAATGGGTAAATTCTCTTTCTTTAATATGGAGACCCCTCCAGACATCAAACAGGCCCATCTCCCTGATCAGGATATTTAGGTCTTTTGACCTACCAGTTTTTTGTTTCTTATGGCTTGTCGTATCTAGAGCAAAATTAGGGATTGTGTTCCAGTCTCCAGCACAAATAAGAACTCCTTCGCTAAGTGAGATAATGATGTCAAAGAACGTTTTTAAGAAAGTCCTGTCGCTCTCTGGCGGTACATATACATTAACTATCGTGACCACAACATTATCAATTCTCCCCTTTATAATAACAAATCTGCCCTCTTTATCTCCCTTCTCAGATATCAATTCAAAGTTCAGTGAATTAGAAATCAGGGTGATTACCCCCCTCTTTCTACTGTTTCTACAAGAGCTATAAAACGTGTTTAAGTAACCAAGTGACTTAAATTTGTCATGTTCTTGTTTAGACATATGTGTCTCTTGTAAAAGAGCAATTTGTATCCCATCTTTCTTCAATTTGGCTAAGACCCTTTTTCTTTTCACTGGACTATTCAAACCGTTTACATTCAAGGAAGCAATTTTTAAATTATATGACAGTATTGTACATAAATACCTTGACTGATTTGGCCCCTGAATCCAAAACACGAACAGTAACAAAACAAAACAGTAACAAACTGACTTCCAAGGTGAGGAGAAGCTCCTTCTTCTCGCTCTTGACCCCGTTGGCAAGTCGAGGGTTAAACCTCTCAAACTGAGAGGGCCCAAAAAGGACGGTAGAAGCGCCTTTGGGAAAAAACACGTCCATCCTATTAGTCCAACGTAGAAAAAAGATAAACAGTGACCTCTCCCACGAAGTAGTAAATCAGAGCCTAGTCAAAATAATACTGCATTATGTCATGTTGTTCTGCCTATTTTCATTCGATCATGCTCCGCTGGAAATCCTGTAGTTTGTTCTTGGCTCTCAGCGCCACCGCAGCGCCGCTGTTATCCACCGGCTGCCAGCCCAGCAGCTCCCGAAGCTTCCACTCCGCTCTGGAAACACCGTCAGCTATCGCCGGTTCCTCCGCCTGGATTCCGCGTCTCTTCAGCTCGTTGTAGGCTTCCCGGGCGCTGGAATATGTGCGAGTTCCTGATTCCCAGTGGATCCTTATGTTGGTAAACGGTGTTTGAAAGCGGATGCCTTTCACTTTGAGCGCTTTCTTGATAGCGTTATATTCTCTGCGCTTCTTCACTATCTCGGGTGCATAATCGTGGTCGAAGTGAATAATTGAAGAGCCCACCTGGATCTTGCCTTTTTTCCACACTTCTCTTAAGATCTTTTCCTTTGTGGAAAATTCCAGAAAGTTGACAATAATAGCCCTCGGTGGTGATTCGGGTGGGGGTTTACTTGTCAGAGTGCGATGTGCGCGCTGTATTTTCAAGTCCAGGTCCTCCGGTAGTTGTAGCTGGCTTCTCAAAAGCGTTTCGATATACTGTGTAGTGGAGTTCCCCTCCTGACCTTCTGGCACCCCAAATACACGAACGTTGCTTCTTCTGGAACGGGACTCTAAATCAAGCACTTTAAGCTGTGTTTTCCTCTGTTGTTCGATGCAGAAGCACAGCGCCTCCGTTGCCTCCTTTGCCCAGGTCTCTACTTGATGAACGCGGGCCTCCGCCTCATCAACACGCTCTGCCAGGCCCTGTACTTCAGTGGCGATATTGTCCAGCTTACCGTTGATCTCATGTCCCAGATGGTCGATATTTTGTTGTAGCTTTGCATTATCCCCCTTTAAGGCAGTCTTCAAATCGTCGATAGCCTTAAGAATTCCTTCCGAGTCCATGTTCGTTCCAGTGCTTTCAGCGTCTGAGCTAGCCACGTTGTCGTTAGCTTGTTTCAGGCACATGGTAGCCTTAGCTACTAGGGCACTTTTATCCTGAGCTTTAGGCATTTTTGTCGATTTTTTATGGCTCGACATGTTTCCCCTCCCGTTCATAAATTATTTTATCGAAACCGTGAGCGGATTAACGAGTTTTGAACGGAATATTTTGAAGTTAAGGTGGGAGAGAGGCTCTAACGCACCCGTCTACTCCATTTGCTCCGGAAGTTCCAGGCCCCATCTTATTTTAAAGACCTCATAGTACCATATCACCCCAACAGAGCACTTCGCTCTCAGACTGCTGGCTTACTTTCACTGATGCTACTTTTCCACCGCCGAGGTGCCACTCTCGTGCCAGTGCTGTGTCGGTTTCAGTGAACCGGCGAAATGCTTAAGAACGGGCCTGCCTTTCCACCACATTTCTGTGAACTGCTCCTTTACATGAGTGTGGGCAGATCCTCGTCTGGACACGGAAGCCAAAGAGCGCAAACGTGGGAGAATACACTCCCCTTTCTTGTGCTGCTAACACATTTTACGGTCCAAAGAAAACTACTGCAGCATCGGTGTGCAGCACAGAGATAAACACAGACAGCGATCACGAGCAAGATGACAAGTACGCACTTTGCGTCCTTTTATCTGTGATATGAACTGATACAAAGCAGCAAGTTCAGCCTTAGGGCCCAACCTAATTCACAGCTGTGAAAATCGCTTCAAATCTCTTCCACAGCATGTCTTTTGTCCTGTCTCTCTCCTCTCAGCCCCAGATGACTGCCCCTCCCTGAGCCTGGTTCTGCTGGAGGTTTCTTCCTGTTCAAAGGGAATTTTTTCCTTCCCACTGTCGCCAAATGCTTGCTAATAGGGGGTCGTTTTGACTGTTGGATTTTCTCTAGAATTATTGTAAGGTCTTTACCTTACAATATAAAGTGCCGTGAGACAACTGTTTGTTGTGGTTTGGCACTATATAAATAAAACTGAATTGAATTGAATTATATAGGTTAAACAACAAGTTCGCATCCGAAAGATCTGACACTTCACATCCGGGGTGTAAAGGCTTCTTTTACCTGAGCAAATTGCTATAGTGAAACTATTCAAACATTTGTAAAATAAAGATAAAATAGGATTAAATCTTTTACTCCAAATGCATTGTTCGTGGCACAACATACTTCGAAAGTGCCGCCATTCGCCAACTTCTGGCAAATACTGTAATACCCCTATATGGCTGTGACGTGCAATTTCAGGAACCGTTTGCATTTTTTCGATAGGACAAACAGTTGCAGAGTTACGGTAAAAAGCCAGCTGATCAATGTTCCTTTGATCAGCTGACTCTGCGCTGATATGCCATGTCTCAATCAGCTGTTCGCCGCTATTGAGGGCAAGTAACGGGCACATCACCCGGTGTTAAAGGGCTACCCTTTAAAAACACCTTGTTACTTGTTTTCCACCATGTGCATATAGTGTCAACTTCAGTTTCTTTAAGGGACCTGGAATCCTTGAAAAATGGTTCCTTAAGTCTGCTGTAAAGCCTGATTGTGGTAAATACAAGCTTTCCTTGTGGTGATTTTAATTCATATATACTCTCAAATATTTGCATTTGCACATTTATCTTTTGAAATTTTGTATTAATATTTGTGTTTGATTCTTTTATAATGTTGTGAGGGTTTTTGCATCGCATATCTGGAAACTAAGAACAGAAGGAGAAGAATATGTGTCTTTAACTGTAATGCCCTCTGTTGTTTGACAACTGTATTGTATAATCTCAGTCTAATGTTTTTGTTTTTATTTTTAAAATCTGTTCTTCATCTCACCTCACATCATTTGAGTAACAAGAGCTGTCCAGCGGCTCCAGTAAAAGACAGTGTATACAATCTGCTCTTGACATGGCTCTCCGATAGTTACAAGCGCTAGCTGTTGGTGCTTCCGTTGTTAGATGAGCAACAGATTAGGAATATTCTGGACTGATGGGTGTGTTGTCCTCACCTTGGTGCTCAGTAGTCTGGTGTTTAGCCAAACTGGCAGCACTGGGGAAGAACTTGAAGCAAACGTCACACTGGACCAGGGTCTTGAGCTGTCGGGTGTGGCTGGCAAATACATCAGGGTGGTTGGTCCTGTTATGGTACCATAGGCCTGACAGTTGCTATGGCAACAGAAAGACTGATTAGGTAAAATACTCTCTGGAAAACGTCTGATTTATCTAACGGTTAAGACCCACAACAAAACAATGTTTGTGTTTCCTAAAAGGTTTTCTAATTAGTTGCTGAGTTTTCATAATCTTGTGTGCTGATTTTTCACAGTGTTGTTGTGCAGCCATAATTTGTCCAATACTATATTGTGGACCCCAGGGTCACTATAATCTATTGAGCCTTATTTGCTAAAAAATGAATCCAGTGGACATGCCAAGAACTGCAGTTCCTGTAATGGCCATTTAAGGCTAGTTCCAAATGCAAGTCAATCCTTAACATCCTTTTTTAACCCACCCATTGGGATTTTGAGGGTTTTGATTTTAAGGCTTTTTAAAGCTTGGACTGCCATGATTGATGGGTCAACACAGGAAGCAAGAGCTGCAGGTTCTCTGTTAACCTTCAACCCTACTAATTCTACTCAGTGAACTGGACCTCAGCTGTGTTTGTGTTGGTGCTTTTTGTAGGCTTTTAATGGATTAATCTGACAAATAACACGGTTTGCTGTGTGATACAGATCATCAAATAAATTTTTGCTCCAGTTTCAGTTTGAATTTCTAATATTTTATTAGTCTGATACTTAACATTAATTAGCAGGTATGTGTGTCCGTGTGTTGCACCCATACACAATTTTGTAACTAAGCTAATTAGTCTTAGTTGACACCAAATATGGTCTACTCTGTCTTCAATTATTCTGCTTTGGGTAAAACACTGTGCTTGTCACTGTCACTAGGGGTGCTAAGACAAACACTACACTGACTAGTCATCATATCACACTTCCGTTGAATAATAGTGGAGAAGAAATTAGGAGACTGCAGCTCTCTGAGTATTCATACCTAACCAGATGGCATCCTAAAATACCACCATTATTAAAATAATGCTTGATGGAACGTTAGCTGTCTGGTGCTTAGTAAAGCAAAGCCAGGCATTTCCATATATTCTGTATCATAGCAACCAAAGCATGTCAGAATAGTGTCCGGTGTTTTCAGCTGAAAAAAACAAAATGTTCTGGTGGGCACAATTACGTAAGGCTTAAAAGTCAACATGTCTGCGTGTGACATCATATTGGCTATGCCCATCTTATTTAAATATTGTTCACAGATTCTAAAATCCAAGTGATAATTGCCACAGAGCAGGACACGTGAACTAACTTATCCAACCTGGTATGACTTGTTGCAGAGGTCACATCTGAAGGGTTTTGTTCCAGTGTGGGTGGCCTTGTGTTTGTCCAGCAGGGCGGCACTCGTAAACACCTTACTGCAAGTGGGACACTTATGGAACTCCTTTGGATGAAACTCCTGGATGTGCTGCCGATGTTCCTCCAGTGATGAGAAGCTGAGACAGCATTTCTGACAGTCATGGGGCTCTGACAGGTCTGACACAGAGCAATAAACACAGTGAGAAAAATCACTAAAACCTTTGGAATGACTTGCTTAGTTGCACTACTATCAGTATTAACTACCATCAGTATTAACTGTTTATTACAATTGCAGAACAAACACAAGTTAATCTAATGTTTTGTTTTATTGAAATAACACATTAAGCTTTCACAATGCTGGTAGAAGAAAAGGTGGACCTTGGTCCAAGTTCTTCTGTAAACAACAAATGCAAAGATATGTTTCTTTTAGATGCAGATCCAACCTGCACAACATTCAGAATGTAAATTGAAGTCAGATTCTTAGGATGTGGGTAGCTTCAGCTAGACAGCCATCCTGAAGTTATGTTGTAGACCAGGGAACGTCAACTGGCAGCCCACAGGCCACATTCGGCCTGCCAAAGCTTTCCATCCGGCCCCTCGAATATTACTGCCACAGGTACTATAAGTTAATCAATCATATTGTGTCATGACCCGTTAAATGCCCTTCTCTGACCAGTCTCAATTATGAACAGCCTCCAAACGCCACTTCCCATTGCCGGTAAATTCCTCCATATCCCTAGAACCAATCAGAATGCAAGATCGGACCATGTGACTTTAAGCATTTTCTGGCTGCTCTCATGTAACATTTTATTGTTTCTGTGGTCATTATACAGTGGTATGCAAAAGTTTGGGCACCCCTGATAATTTTCATGATTTTTCTTTATAAATCATTCCTTGCTCAGATCAGCAATTTCAGTTAAATATATCATATAGCAGAGGAACACAGTGATATTTGAGAAGTGAAATGAAGTTTATAGGATTTACAGAAAGTGTGCAATAATTATTTAAACAAAATCAGTGGCAACATGGGAGCCTCAAAACAGCTCTCAAATGACCTAAAAACAAAGATTGTTCAACATCATGGTTTAAGGGAAGGACACAAAAAGCTCTCTCAGAGATTTCAGCTGACAGTTTCCACTGTGAGGAACATAGTGAGGAAATGGAAGACCACAGGCACAGTTCTAGTTAAGGCCCCAAGTGGCAGGCCAAGAAAAATCTCAGATAGGGAGATGCGAAGGATGGTGAGAACAGTGATAGACAACCCACAGAGCAGCTCCAAAGACCTACAACATCATCTTGCTGCAGATGGTGTCACTGTGCATCGTTCAACTATTCAGCACACTTTGCACAAGGAGAGGCTGTATGGGAGAGTAATGCAGAAGAAGCCTTTTCTGCACACACGCCACAAACAGAGTCGCTTGAGGTATGCTAAAGCACATTTGGACAAGCCAGCGGCATTTTGGAATAAGGTGCTGTGGACTGATGAAACTAAAATTGAGTTATTTGGACTTAACAAGGGGCGGTATGCATGGCGGAAAAAGAACACAGCATTCCAAGACAAACACTTGCTACCCACAGTAAAATTTGGTAGCGGCTCCATCATGCTGCGGGGCTGTGTGGCCAGTGCAGGTACTGGGAATCTTGTTAAAGTTGAGGGTCTCATGGATTCCAGTCAATATCAGCAGATTGTTGAGAACAATGTTCAAGAATCAGTGACAAAGTTTGAAGTTGTGCCGGGGCTGGATATTTCAACAAGACAACGACCTTAAACACTGCTCAAAATCTACTGAGGCGTTCATACAGAGGAACAAGTACAACGTTCTGGAATGGTCATCTCAGTCCCCAGACCTGAATATTATTGAAAATCTGTAGTGCGATTTAAAGTGGGCTGTCCACGCTCGAAAACCCTCAAACCTGAATGAACTGGAGATGTTTTGTAAAGAAGAATGGTCCAAAATACCTTCAACCAGAATCCAGATTCTCATGGGAAGCTATAGGAAGCATTTAGAGGCTGTTATTTCTGCAAAATATTGATGTAATTTTTCTGTTGGGGTGCCCAAACTTATGCACCTGCCTAATTTTGTTTAAATAATTTTTGCACACTTTCTGTAAATCCTATAAACTTTATTTCACTTCTCAAATATCACTGTGTTTGTCCGCTATATGATATATTTAACTGAAATTGCTGATCCAAACAACCAATGATTTATAAAAGAAAATCATGAAAATTATCAGGGGTGCCCAAACTTTTTCATACCACTGTATCTATAATGAGTACAACTGCACACAATTGTGGTGTTTCCATAACAACCATCAACATAACAGAGAAGAAACTCTAACTGCAAGATTTGCACATCACATCATTTAAAAAAATATAAATTTGAAAGTAAAATTAAAATATCAAATGAGAATATATTACTTAGGATACAATACAATTATTTTACTTTACAAGAGCATCTGGCCCTCACACTGTGTGCCGAGAAAAATTCTGGCCCTTGGACAAATGTAGTTGATGACCCCTGTTGTAGACTTCGAATTTCCCCATGAGGATGGTGATTTGTCTTGACCAAGGGAGCAGACCAGACCAAAATCTGGAAGCTACTGCACTTCATCTTTGGGATGTTTTCACAGTAGTATTGGCTATTTATATGTACCATAGCTATGAGGTGAAAAGCAAGGTCTGAGACTGTTACTGTTGTGCACTAATAAAGTATGGCACAATCACGTGCATTTATAAGGTGGCAAAGAACATAAAACCTAGCAAGTATCAAATCACGTACGATAGGATTTTACAGGCACTCTCTGACCTTCAATATAGCTTTATTTACTGGCTTTATTCATCCACATTCTCCTGTAGCTTTGTCAAGATCAAGTTTCCCTTTGGAAAACTTCAAGCAACAACTGAAGATGTGTTTGGTCTTTGATAACATGCCCGTTAAATGAAGTATGTATTGTGGACATCAACAGAGACATTAATCAAATTCCATTCTTCTGGTCCTTTAGCTATTGCTCCCTGCTTTCTTTTTACCTTATTTTACTTCATATTCTGAATTACCCTCTGGATGGTGTTTCAGGTCAATTAAATCACACACCACCAGACTCACCAATAGCAGTGTTAATTTCGTTGACGAAATATTTTCGTCATAGTTTTTGTCAATGACCCTTTTTTTCATGATAATGAGACGATAACAAAATAAAAACTAGCTAAAATGATAAAAACAATGACAAAATTAACTGACACCTTCATCAACAAATGAAAATGAGACGAAAATGCTTGGCGGGGACGACATCCAATCAAACTTATTTAACCTGTTAACTGGTAGTGTCCTGCCCGCGGGACGTTTGTAGCGCTCTCCGACTTTGAAGCCTCACAGTAACGCTGCAGTCCGCCCTTACAATGCTTTTTATGACAGACTAGATCCTCAGAATTGGATTGACACCTCATTTGGCCAATCATGTTATGAAATGGGTTTTCCAGAGCCAATAATAAGCAGACAGTGTCATGTGACTTTTCTGGACATGCCCCAAATCTTCTCCAATTGTTCTGATTGGTCGAGTCTGATTTGTCGTGACTTCCAATAGAACTCAGTTATGTAAACAATGTCAGCAGGGAGAAAGAGAAGAGCCGATGTATGGACACATTTGTCCTTGGACGCTGTGACAAAAAAAACGATGTGGGGTGACTATCTTGGTCGACTAAATCGACTGTAGATTTAGTCGACTATATTCTTACGATAATTCGTCGACTAAAACTAGACTAAAACTAAAAGTATTCATGTGACTAAATTATGACTAAAACTAAACTACATTTTTGTCAAAAGACTATGACTAAAACTAAATCAAAATTTGCTGTCCAAATTAACACTGACCAACAGTTTCTTCCCCTGGGCCATAAAGACTGTAAATAAGCAATGGGTCCTGGGTCCTAGGAAACTATCGGTCATCTCATTAGGAGCACCCCGCCCCCCCACCCCCAAAATGTTGTTGGGCAACAAGCACATGGGGGCCATACAAACTACTGAGTACCATTTTTAGTTGCTGCAGTGAAATTTCAGCAAAATGGACTAGCACTGCTGCGTAATTTTTTCACTTTAATTTTTGGGGTGTCTTTGAATTCAGCCCTCTGTAGGTTGATAATTTTCATTTCAATCAAAAGATGTGGCATCCTTTCATTCCTAACTCATTACCCAGTCCAATTATTATAGATATCCAGCATGATTTTTTTTCCCCATTGATGTCTGATGTGTTTTCAAAGTGTTCTTTTTTAAGCAGTGTACTTTCATGCTCTTTCTTTAAAAGATCATGTGGATGCTTTAACTAAATGTTTTTTTTTTCCCAAGAAAAAAAGCAAAACTGTTCTTACGGTGAAAAGTGTGCAGATGCACAGTGAGTCCGCTGGCCTGGCTGTAGCCTTTGCCACATTGTCGACAGACATAAGGCCGGTCGCCTGTGTGTGTTCGCACATGACGTGTCAGCTCTATGGACTGGGCGAAGACAGCCTTGCAATACTGACACACATACATCTTCCCTGTGAAATAAAATAAAAACAAATTTACAAAAACAATCTAATGAAACCCACAAAGTTTTTTAGTACACGATATCCTGGTACAAGATACACTAAAATTGCCAAAAGTATTTGCTTGTTTGCCTTCACACACATATGAACTCAGACAAGAACCATTCTCCTACCAACTGTCAAATCCAGACTTGTCCATTGGATTGCCAGACAGAGAAGTGTGATTCATCATTCCAGAAAACACGTCTCCACTGCTCTAGAGTCCAGTGGCAGCGTACTTTACACCACTGCATCCAATGCTTTGCGTTATACTTGGTGATGTAAGGCTTGTATGCAACTGCTGATCTGGAGGGATCCCAAGGTGTTCCCAGGCCAGCCGAGAGATATAATCTCTCCAGCGTGTCCTGGGTCTGCCCTGGGGCCT
This sequence comes from Archocentrus centrarchus, assembly GCF_007364275.1. Lineage (NCBI taxonomy): Eukaryota > Metazoa > Chordata > Actinopteri > Cichliformes > Cichlidae > Archocentrus > Archocentrus centrarchus. The sequence continues at coordinate 534,067 of NC_044350.1, read as the reverse complement.
CCTCCCAGTAGGACATGTCACCCAAGAGGCGCCCAGGGGGCATTTAGTCAGATGCCCGAACCACCTCAACTGGCTCCTCTCGATGTAGAGAAGCAGCAGCTCTACTTTGAGCCCCTCCCGAATGGCTGCACTCTTCTACTCCCTTAGAGATAGGGAGAGGCCAGCCACCCTTCGGAGGAAGCTCATTTCTGCCATTTGTATTCATGAGCTTTGTATACCCAAAGCTCATGAATATAGGTGAGGGTAGGGACGTAGATCGACCAGTAAATCAACAGCTGCACTTGTAAGCTCAATTCCTTCTTCACCACGACAGACTGGTGCAGCATCTGCATCACTGTACACACAGCCCCAATCCATCTGTCAATTTCCTGCTCCCTTCTGCCATCACTCATGAACATGAACATGAACATGAACATGAACATGAACATCTGGGGCAGCAACTGGTCTCTGAGCTGGAGTGGGCACTCCACCTTTTCCAGGACCATGGCCTACACTTAGAGGTGCTGATTCTCATGCCAGCCACTTCACACTTGGCTGTGAACCATTCCACTGCAAGCTGGAGGCCACCACCTGATGAAGCCAACAGGACCACATTGGCCACAAAGAGCAGAGACAAGATTCTGAGGCCACCAAGACAGAACCCTTCCGCTACATGGCTATGCCTAGAAATTCTGTCCATAAAAATTATGAACAGAATCTGTGACAAAAGGCAGCCCTGGCGGAGTCCAACACCCACAGGAAACAAGTCCGACTTAATGCTGGCTATATGGACCAAGCTCTCACTGTGGTTGTACAGGGATTGAATGGCTGAATGGTCCGCAACAATGGGCCAGACACCCCATACTCCAGCAGGACCTCCCACAGGATACCCCAAGGGATGCGGCCAAATTCTTCTTCCAAGTCCACAAAGCACATGTAGACTGAATGGGAAAACTCCGACACACACTCGAATATCCTTGAGAGGATGAAGAGCTGGTCCAGCATTCTGTGAGCAGGACAAAAACGGCATTGTTCCTCTTGAATCCAAGGTTTGATTAATGGATGGATCCTCCTTTCCAGCACCCTGGCATAGACTTTAGTGGGGAGGCTGAGAAGTGTGATCCCCTGAAAGTTGGAGCACACCTTCCGATCTCCCTTCTTAAAGGCGGGGACCACCACCCCGTTTTGGCACTGCCCCATTTCTCACGCAATGTTGCAGAGGCATGTCAACCAAGATAGCCCTACAACATCCAGAGCCTTCAGGAACTCAGGGCGAATCTTGTCCACCCTAGGGGCACTGCCACCAAGGAGTTGTTTAACCACCTCAGTGACCTCACCCCCAGTGATAGGCAAGCCATCCCCCCTCGTCCTCGGAGTCTGCTTCCACTACAGAAGAAGTGTCAGTGGAATTAAGGAGGTCCTCAAAGTATTCCTTCCACCGCTCGACTATAGCCTCAGTTGAAGTCAGAAGCACCCCACTATAAACCCCCACTATAAATCGTGTGAGTAGAGCACCGCTTTCTCCTCATGAGTCGCCCAACGGTTTGCCAGAATCGCTTCGAGGCCATCCAAAAGTCTTTTTCCATGGCCTCACCAAACTCCTCCCACACCAGAATTTTTGCTTCGGCCACTGCCTGACCAACAGGAAATGAATCTGACTTAATGCTGGCTATATGGACTGCTTGGCTGCTTGGCCTGCCGGTACCTGCCTCCGGAGTCCCACAGGCTAACCAAGCCTGATAAGACTTTTTGAAATATGAATGTAGTAGGGGGTGGATTGATTATTTTCCAAAACAAGAGTTGTAAAATTGAATATGATTTCCCCCTCTTAAAAAAACATAGAAAAACTACTACAGTGGTGATAGTGTTTTGGTTTATCCTAGATGTTGAATACATGTTTCTATACAGATTTTATAGCTTTTGTCATTTTATCTGTGGTAAAAAAGACCATACTGTAAGACAAGATGTTATATATGAATGAAACACACCACCACGTCAGGACTAGCACTCAAAAGAAGTACATAATAGAGAGGTGGTACCTACTGTATTTTCCTTCACATATGCTGATATAGTATTTTGTGAGTGTGTTTTACCCTCAGAGTGTCTCTTTTTGGTGTGGTATGCAAGTGCAGCAGCCACACTGAAGCTCATGTCACAGTGTTTGCAGTGGTAGGGTTTCTCTCCTGTGTGCAGCCTCATGTGATTCTTCAGAGATGAGTTTGCACCAAACTTGGCACCGCATTCCTCACAAGCAAACGGCTTCTCTTCAAAGTGCTCAGTCCGTTTGTGGTAAATCATACCTTAAATATGAAAAATTATTGATTAAAAAACTCAAATGAAATAAAACAAAACTGTCACTTTTCTCTTTACATTATGAAGACATTACCTTACTACACAAGTGCCCTGTTCTGATTTGGTGCTAAACTGAACTGATATTAATGTTACATTCATAGAGCAGGCAAGGAAAATTTTTCAAGATCTTTGTGAATGAAATTTATGACTCTTTAGGTGTTGTCACAGATGAACTTTAAAGAATTTCAGGAGAATCAGATCATGATATTTCACATTTGTCCTTTTGCACATGTGGCACACAGCAGGAGACAGGCCTCATCAGACAAGTTTACAGTACTGAAACTGCTCGATGTGTTCTAGGTGAAGGAGCTGTTTTGACCAATGAAGAGAGTGTATATGGGAGGGATCCCACATGATATCCATGCATTTACTGGTAGTGACAAATTCACAAGACAATTTGTTGCTATTTGTTGTTATTTACTAGGGGTGGGACTCAATTAAAAAAATTAATCTAATTAATTAGGAGCTTTGTAATTAATTAATCGAAATTAATCGCATTTTAATCACATTTAAATGTTAGATGTTAGATTCAACTCATTGTCATTGTGTGTGCAAGGCACACAACGAAATGTTCGTTCCAGATCACTCATCCAGAGATGAGCATCTGCGGTCATGCAGCCAGAGACCGGCGCTACCGTTAGGCAATGTGGTTTAAGTGTCTTGCCCAAGGACACAACGCAGCGCAGGGACAAGCTTAGTTGATGAATGAATCAATATACATAAGCTTAAACTTCAAAATTTTGTTTATTTTCCCACCAGTCTACTACACAGACCAACGGAGGGTGGAAGTGCTCCTGTGATAAGCAAACTCCTGAAATTAAAGTTAAGCATCATAACTGGATAGTTTATATTTTTTACATTAATGTCTCACTTAATAAAGTAGGAAATTAATCATTCGCTCAGCTGTATTCCTTGATGTTGTAATGTGTTACGCTTGTTTTAACAGCTTATTTTGAATTAAAGATTTAAAATTAAACCACAAAAAGGAAAAAAAGTTTGTTCTCTGTTTAACCAGCTGTTTTTCCACAGCTGTGCTTCGCACTCACGGTTGCTAGGTGACATGAGCTGCACAGAGGTGAGGGCAGGCGACCTGATATGAAGGCTAGCCGCTCACTTCTGGCCTTTGTGGTCTTCGTGGGCTGCGAAGGACGGGTCCTTCGAAGGATGCGGCCATAGACATATGTCTATGGATGCAACCCCTGAATTTGGACATTGTGCGTCGATATAATCTGTATGCCTGGAACTCGTGCACTGAGAAACGTTCCACGGTACAAAGTGCAATTAAAATGCATTAAAATTTTTAATTCGTTATTTTCCCCGTAATTAATTAATCGTAATTAATGCGTTAAAGTCCCACCCCTATTATTTACACATTTGATGGATGGGCATTGCACTATGTAGCTGCCAGTCTGTATTGGACATTTCTGTTGTCATGTGCATCTGTCAGGTGCAGTCTAGAAAAGTTGTGAAAATGGCTTTTTCTACCATGAAAGATCTGTTTGGTTGTGAAATTACCTCTTTCTGAATGCACTGTGACCATCCCTGTTCTTTTCATGCTGCCCGTTAACACACAACAATGTCATCATTCAGGGCTGACACCAGAAAAAAACTGGTACGTGTGTTGGAGGGGTCAGGGCTAATTAGCATTAGCTTGCTACTTACCATACCAATTTCAATTCAGTTTTATTGATACAGCACCAAGTCACAAGAACAGTCACCTCAAGGCATTTTATGTTGTAAGGTAACCCTACAATAATGGAGACAAAACCCCATGAATAAGACGACTCCCTATAAGCACTTGGTGACAAAAAAACTCCCTTTTAACAGGAAGAAACCTCTGGCAGAATCAGGCTTAGGGAGGGGCAGCTATCTGCTGTGACCGGTTTAATAATAACAATGCAATATAACTTTGCACATGCATAGTACAAGTATAATGTGCAGGGGAAAAAAAACTTTACTTTAGTGCAAAGTCACCAAACTGAGGGCGGCTGTGGCTACCCTCAGCGGTAGAGCAGATTATCTACTAATAGGAAGGTTGGCCATTCGATCCCTGGATGCTCCAGTTTTGGGTGCCGGGCTGAGAATTTCAACTTCCAGCTACTGGAACGAATCTCTATCATTACAGTTAGCTGTTGTCTATATTGTCTTGGTTGGCAAAACTAATTTCTTTAATTATATCCTGAAGATGAAAGGTAAATGCTGCAAAATTAAAATGTGTTATTTTAATCTGTATGTGATTTGGCCTGCAAAGTTCTCACCTGATGGGTGGGCAAAGGTGCGGCCACAGAGGTCACAGGCCACCTTCTTCTTGACCCGTGCAATGTTGCGGTGAGCCTCGGCTCGGTGGCGCTGCAGGGCTCGCTGGTTAGAGAGTTTCTCAGGGCAATCAGTGCACTGCTGCTCACACTCCTGGGACATGGAGCAGCGCTTCATGTGGGCCAGCATTCGACACTTGTAATCAAAACTCTTCTTACACCAGTGACAGGAATAGGGTTTGGAGTGAGAGGAAGGGGAGGATGAGGAAGGAGGGGAAAAGTCTATCACTGTAGTTGCATCTTTCTGGTCCTCATTGATCTCCACCTCTTTAGTGTTTTTGTCTTCTACCTCTTCCTGCTGGTGTTCTTTACTTCTGATGTTCTGCCCTGAGTCAACTGCAAACATGGAGAAAAGGCTCAGAATAGAAGAGTGAAGCTCACACCTACCATATTACATCATATTCTGTCAATCTTGTGGACACACCCAGAAATTTATATAATTATTAACCAAATAATGAGCAAGGTTTAAAATACTGTTTAATCCTCATTTGGGTAGCATTTCATGTAAAAGAGTATTTCATGATTATTTGGATGTATATTAATTCCATGACAATAGATTCCTGTGTTGTTCCTTTTAAAATTGGTTGATGATATAAGCTGAAGTTTGGTTTCACTTATAATTATATTCATTTTGTACAAAAATCATTATCCATCCATCTAATGTTAGTTCTAAGAAATAAATCTTTGGAACAGCTTTCTTTTAAACACAGATTCTATGTTTAAATGTGCACACTACATCAGATTGTCTGTGAGCCAATGCAACTGACACAACCACATTCATTGTTGTTTTTTCCCAACAATCACAATCAAAGTACTCATCTTTACCTCCAGTTTGGTTTCCATCACGCTGTTGTATGTTATTCTCCCCCTCCTCCAGCAGAGAGAGCAGTTGTGTGGGGAAGAAGGATGAAGCTTTCTGCTTGACAGTGCGTAGCAACTTGATAAGCCCTTCCTGACTGATCTGCCCCTCTTTCACTTTACTCATGAGCTTCTCCAGCACTGGGCTGGGATCAGCCTCCTCACAGCACTGACACACAACCTGAAAGGAGCACAAATGTACTGAAAATTGTCAAAGAACAGTAGGAGCCCTTACTGATAACTGCAGAGAAAATGAAATGACAAACAGGACTATATTCCTACTTTTGATGGTTTTATAAGAACATTTAACATTTAGTAAGACATCTAAATACTTTCTTATCTGCTCTGTTTTCATTAGCTGCTTTTCATGCTGTATGTCACTCAGTTGTCTTTCAGCTCAAGAACATAAGAAGGACTAATAATGCAGTACAAGAGCGTACAATCTGAGCCCATGGGACTGTGGGACAAGACTGCCACAACAGCAAAAAAGAAGAGCTGGGGCCAGCTGGCTATCAATGAATTACCTTTCAAAACAAGAGTGTGCAGATTCACTACTGATAAACATAAAATGGATGGTGTCAGAGGGATAAAAAATAGAAATAAATATGCTAAAGGCAGTTGCCAAATATACAGTTCTCAAAAAAAATAAAGAAACACTTTGAAAATACAGATCAGATCAGGAAAAAATCATGCTGGACATCAATACTGATTTGGAGTGGGTAATTTGTTAGGAACTAAAGGATGCCAAATCACTTGATGGAAATAAAAATTATTAACCTACAGAGGGCTGAATTTAAAGACACCCTGAAAATCAAAGCGAAAAAATTATGCGGCAGTGTATTCCATTTTGCCGAAATTTCATTGAAGCAACTCAAAATGGTACTTAGTAATTTGTACATGTTTTTATGCAAGCCTGACAACATCGGGGCATGCTCCTAATGAGACAACGGATGGTGTCCTGGGGATCTCCTCCCAGATCTGGACCAGGACTTCACTGAGTTCCTATACAGTCTGAGGTATAACCTGGTGACATCAGATGGATCAAAACATAATTTACAGTTATTGGGTCCAAGGATTTCATCCCAATACCCAATGACAGTCAGGGTAAAATTGACCACCCTGTAGAGCTCTGTGTGTCCTCCATGGATATGCCTCCAAAGATCATCACTGACCCACCACCAAACCAGTCATGCTGAACAGTGTTACGGGCAGTATAATATTCTCCACAGCTTCTCTAGACTCTTTCACATATTTCCCAAGTACTTAGAGTGTACCTGCTCTCATCTGTGAAAAGCACAGGGCACCTGAAAATTCTGGTATTTTATGGCAAATGCCAATCGGGCTCCACAGTGCCAAGCCATCCCCATGAAGTCTGTTTCTGATTGTCTGGTCAGAGACATTCACACCAGTAGCTGCTGGAGGTCATTTTGTAGGGCTCTGGCAGTGCTCATCCTGTTCCTCCTTGCACAAAGGAACAGACACCGGTCCTGCTGATGGGTTAAGGACCTTCTATGGCAGGGGTATTCAACTACATTTTTCTATGGGCCAAACAGTCACGAGGCTATTTGCCAGTGGGCCACACATTTCTCAGGACACTTACTCCTGTGCATACTTATTGGTCCAGTTGTCGTTAAATTTTCTATTTTCGCTGTCCACCTTACGCCTCTTCTCTTTTTGAATGAGACATGCTTTCATCAGAAACTCCTGTCTGGCCTCCCGCCAACTCCTCAGCAAGGAAAGTAGCTATTGGATGCCTAAAAGTCGCTATATGACATCATCACCTAATTTGCATAATTGGTTATTTGCATTTAGTTGCAATTGAGGCTGTAGGAGAGAGGAATAACATCTTTGGAGAGACAAAAAGTGTAGAAAAAACACCCTAAATATGTTTAGAACTACTAGGGCTGGGGAATATGGACCAAAATCATATCTCAATATTTTTTACCTGAATGGTGATATACGAAATATATCTTGATATTTTTTTCTTTTATTAACATTATTATTATTAGACACTTTTATTAACATTCAGCTGAAGATGTACATGAGAAATTGCTCAAAAACAAACCACTGGCATATTTAAATAATAATGTCCCCAAATAAATTAATACTTTTTTTCTCCATAACAAAAGATTCACAGCTGTGTTATTAAAATGTAAACAGAAAAGATACAGAGCGAAAATAGCAAAAGGCTGACTTATTCTTTAAAAAGCCAGTCTGCAGTGAAGCAGACCTCACCAAAGTGCTTCCTCCTGTGTAAGATAACAAAACATGTAAACAGACTGAATGAACAAACTTCCATTCTTCAGTCAGCAGGATTTGTAAATCCATAGACATATATGCTGATGTATCACAGCAATGCGCCCACCCACTCAATGCGGCGTCCTATCCGCTGGCTGCATCACGAGGACACGAACAGACTCACTTCCGCTATTAAGGTCACGTGACTTACGGTACATACCAACAGTTCGGTACTTGGGGGTCCGGGCGATGCCAAAGCATCTGAACAGATGCAGTATGAAGGCTGTATGTACACAAAACACGGCGATAGCGGAGGATTTCAGGTTAACAAAAAGCTCTCCAAAAGAGCTTTGTCTCGGTGATGTCTCGCCGACATCACCGAGAAAACTCGCTAAATTTGTCGCTAGTTGCTTTAAAACTCGCTGGGGGGGTCTGAAAAACCGCTAACTCTAGCGACAAAGTCGCCAGCAACACTGATAAAATGCCATTTTATCTACTTCTTTTTCTTCTTGAGTTTAATGGTGGTTGGTAATCTATGGTGCGTTACCGCCACCACCTGTAAGTAGTGTGAACTACACGCCGTGCTTACAGTTTAGTCACAGCTTCTTTTAAAATTTTTATTTAATAATAGAAGTAAATGGGCAGTGGGCCGGTCCAAAATGACTGATGGGCCGGTTCTGGCCCTTGGGCCGCCAGTTGAATACCCCTGTTCTATGGCGTTGTCCAGCTCTCCTAGAGTAACTGCCTGTCTCCTGGATTGCCTCCATGCTCTTGAGACAGTGCTGGGAGGCATATCAAATCTGCTGGCAATGATGTACTGATGTGCGTCCTGGAGGAGTTGGACTACCTGTGCAACCTCTGTAGGGTTCAGGTATGACATAGTGCTACCAGTACTGACAAATGCAAAACCATTTGAAAAAAACAGAAAAGATAAGGAAGGAAAAAAGGTCAGCGCCCTCCACTTGTAAAACCATTCCTGTTTTGGGGTTTGTCTTACTGTTGCCCCTCTAGTGACTGAAGTTGCCCCTCTAGCAACCAAAGTTCAACATCAATGTACAGTATTTTTTTTTAAAAAGTTTGTAAAAACTAATAAATAAAAGTCAAAAATTTAAAATCTATCAGGAACATTTTGTAGGCCTCATACCAAGTTTCAGAAGAATTGCCCAACAAAGGAATTAAAGTTGAACAATTGAAGCTGAACATCAATCTACAGTATTTCTTGAAAATTTTGAAAAAAAAAAAAGTCATGAATCAGAAATTCATCTGCAGGAATTTTTATAGCCGAATACTTGTAGCAACTTTCAGAAGTATAAGGAAGGAGTAGGGATTAAAGGCAAACATCACTGTACAATATTTCTGAAAAATGTAGAAAATTCATAAAAAAAAAATCTAAAAACTCAAAAGTCTGTTTCCCCTATTTTGTAGAGCCTTACCCAAAGAGGCAGTATGCATGGCAGTATAAAGTTGACTAGAATAGAACAATGTGGTAGGAAAAGTTGCACAAGCAAAGGGATGGCCTTGAGAGGATTGTCAAGACAAGTTGATTCATGAACTTGGAAATTAACTCCTTGTGAAACTCTGGTAAGGGAGTAAGGTGTCAGTGCATCAACAGCCACCACACACAGGTGCCTTCAGGAAAACAGCAAGAAATTTTGCATTCCTAATGTCAAACCACTACTGATCCAGACACAACCTCTGAAGCATCTTACCTGGGCTAAGGAGAAAAAGAACTGGGTTGTTGCTAAGTGGTCATCTTTTCAGATAAAAGAACATTTTGGGAATCAAGATACTGCTTACAGTGCCAAAACTATATTTCAAATTCCAAAAATGTTGGGATTCTGTCTAAAATACAGTACCAGTCAAAGGTTTGTCGGGTGTCTAAACTTTTGACTGGTACTGTATAAATAAAAGAGATATAATTAAAGAGACACACTGCTCAACATGGCAAGAAATGGTAAGATTTTGCCTAATAGTTCTTTGGGAATCAGTTTGCTTGTTCAAAAATACTATTTTATGCTTGTCAAACTGTGTTATCTTAGACATTTTTCATAGACTCAACTAGAGAAATGGGAATAAATTATACTATATTGCCAAAAGTATTCACTCGCCTAACCAAATCACTGAATTCGGGTGTTCTAATCACTATCATGGCCACCGATGTATAAAATCAAGCACCTAGGCATGCAGACTGCTTCTACAAATATTTGTGAAAGAATGGGTTGCTCTCAGTAGCTCAGTGAATTACAGTGTGGTACTGGATTAGGATGCCACCAATGCAACAAGTCCAGTCGTGAAATTTCCTGGCTACTAAATATTCCACAGTCAACTGTTAGTGATCTTATAACAAAGTGGAAGTGATTGAGAATGACAGCAAGTGGTAGACTGGGTAAAATAACAGAGTGGCGTCACTGAGGTGCATAATGAACAGAGATCACCAACTTTCTGCAGTCAATTGCTACAGACTTCCGAACTTCACGAGGCTTTCAAATTAGCTCAAGAACAGTGTGTAGAGAGCTTCATGGAATGGGTTTCCATGTCCAAGCAGCTCCATCCAAGCCTTATATCACCAGGTATAATGCAAAGGGGACGAAGGAAGGAAGTGGTGTAAAGCACACTGACACTGGCCTCTAGAGTAGTAGATTTGTTCTCTGAAGTGTCTCCAATGGACGAGACTGGGTTTGGCGGTTTCCAGGAGAACGGTATTTGTCTGATTGCATTGTGTTAGTGTAAAGTTTTGTGGAGGGGGATAATGGTGTGGGGTTGTTATTCAGGGGTTGAGCTCAGGTCTTAGTTTCAGTGAAAGAAACTCTTAATGCTTCAGCCTACCAAGACATTTGGGACAGTTTCATGCTCCCAACAGTTTGGGGGTGGCCTCTTCCTGATCCAACATGACTGTGCACCAGTGCACAAATCAAGGTCCACAAAAGACATAGATGAGCAAGTTTGGTGGGAAGAACTTGACTGGCCTGCACAGAGTCCTGACCTCCACCCAGAGGTGGCAAAAGTACTGACATTCTGTACTTAAGTAGAAGTACAAGTACTTGTGTTAAAAAGTACTTTGGTAAAAGTCGAAGTACTGGTTCAACTTCTTTACTTAAGTAAAAGTAAAAAAGTACAGGCTCTGAAATTTACTCAAAGTAAGAAAGTAAAAGCAGCTCTCTGGAGGACATTTCTACCAGCTATTGTTCTGTAAAGCTAACTGAACCTCATTATATATTATTGTAATAATATAAAATAATACATGAGAATACAACTGTTATTCCAATCTAAATTTTAATCCTAATGAGTGCACTCAGCTTGAATCTGTTATGTAGAACACAAACTGTGAAAGGGAATTTAAAAACAGCTCTATTTTTTGTGTCCTCTATAGTAGAGGGTGACTGTGCCTCCACCTAAACACAAACATGAGGATACTCAGGGGTTACAGTGGGATTCAGAAGGTGGATGAACCCTAAGATCAGCTGTAGTGGCTCTGAATGGGGAGAAGAATTACAACTTTCTATCTCATTGCTAAGTGATGACATAGAATTACATTTCCGGGTCCAAACTGTTACGTGATCAATATGCCGCAATGCTGTGTCCCTGGTTGTTTTAACCAATCCGACTTGAAAAAACACACTCAGCTGTCATTTTACAGATGAAAAAGAGAAGCGGAAATGGCTGCAGTTGATAAGGTATGTTACAATCATTTTTAATAGTGAACAGTCATTGGTTATGCCATTGCTGTTTATTTAGGAGCATTTGGACCCAGAAATGATGTCAGACTTAAAGACCGGATAGTGAGCTCCAGTAAATGATGCTGGTGTGCAGGGTGTGATCAGCTGACCTGCTGCTTCTGCTGCTGCTCTGAGGTTTACTGCTCTGTTTGGATGAACTGAACTCACAAAGATGTAACCCAGTATTTCACAGCTATCTTGGCTGATTTCCATCCCCTACACTGACAGCATACAGACTGTATAAATGTTGGATTCAATGAATGAATCTCAGCATCAGCAGCTTTGATTCAAACTCATCTCTGCTGCACTGATGTAACCTGTGACTCTGACCATGAACACAGCCTCTGTGCACCAGTCCAACACAGAGCTTTACTGTAAATACAGTACAACAATCTGACCTGTTTATTACATACTAAACTGCAGTATTTTCATACAATCTTTGAATTACACAAAGTCAGCATACTTCAGTTTGTTTTGCAGTCCTTACCTTTAAATCTAACCTCTCTTCTTCCTCTCCTGTCCTCTTTCTTACATCTTTCTCCATCTCTGAGTGAACTTCCCTCTCTCATTGCTCTCCCTGGAAATACAGCATCTCTTCTTTTATCTAGCAGACACACTGTGTGACAAACGGCACACACTTTGTGTGTTTGCTGATATCTGTTGAGCATTGAGAAACATTGCATTTACCTGCCACACATTACTCCCTTTATGCTCATTCCTCTTCAGTAGCGCTAGCTAAGCTGTTTATGTCCCGCAAGCACAACTTATGGACTCGGTCCGTCCTGCTGTAACCCCTGATTAGAGCGCTATAAATGACACATAAATTATATTGGTTTGAGTATTTAATCCCTTTGTACCCGATAAGCCCCGGTGATGGAGGATACGTGTTATTATTCCTCCGTTTAGATCATTTGATTCTTGACAGCCCAGTGATTGGAAATGCAAACGTCTCTCTGACGTGTTAAAAAGTAACGAGTCTGTTTTGAAAATGTAAGAAGCAGAAAGTACAGATACTTGTGTAAAAACGTAGGGAGTAAAAGTAAAAAGTAGTCAGAAAAATAAATACTCAAGTAAAGTACAGATACCTGAAAAACCTACTTAAGTACAGTAACGAAGTATTTGTACTTCGTTACTTCCCACCTCTGCCTCCACCTGACAGAACACCTTTGGGATGAATTTGAGCGGAGACTATGAGCCAAGCTTTCTTGCTAAACATCAGTGATTGACCTCACAAATGTGCTTCTAGAAGAATTGTCAAAAATTCTCAGAGTTTAAGTTGTTATAGCTGAAAAAGCTGGCCCAAAATCATGGATTAAGAACGGGATGTCACTCAAGTTCATATGTGTGTGAAGGCAGATGAGCGAATACTTTAGGCAATATAGTGCATGTGTTTTTGCAACAGGCTGCTAGTAACAAAGTACCTAAAAATACAATTTATTTAAAATTGGTCTTTACAAAATTGTCTTTTATGTGTAGACACAGTGGTTCATCCTTTGCGTTCAGTGGCTGTTTTATGCTTGAATGTCTCATAGGCCAGTGATAAGTGGCTTAACAAAAAATAAATTAATAAAAATAATTTTTAAAAATCCTCTGAAAATGAACATGTACAAGGGCTGACCTGAAAATTAGTTAAAAAGCATTAAAATGTTTGTATGAGTAATTTAAATATTAAATAAATAATTTTGTGAATTGAAGGGGAACTCCTACACATAGATATGCAATAGGGCCAGTGGCAAAAAGTAGCATAGACCATTAATGAATCTGGCTCTATGTGCATCAAAGACTGACATGTTAAACACAGATGAAGGATGTACCACATACAACTACAAGGGATCATCTAAGATAGGGGTGGACAACTCCAGGCCTTGAGAGCCGGTGTCCTCCAGGTTTTAGATGTTTTTCTGATCCAACACACCTGAATCACATATAGAAGTCATTAGCAGGACTCTAAAGAACTTGACTGCATACTGAGGAGGTAATTCAGCCATTTGATTCAGGTGTGTTGGATCAGGAACACATCTAAAACCTGCAGGACACCGGCTCTCGAGGCCTGGAGTTGTCCACCCCTGGTCTAAGGGAAGATGTTTACTTATTAAAAACCATGTTATGATTTAAGAAGGAAAAACTTTTCCACAACTGGGACCACTGTTCTACCTGTCTCTCTTCTTCTTTCAGGCTGCTCTTTGCTGCTTGGCTCAGCAGCTCCACAACAGATGACATGTTGGCAAGGAGCCCCACAAGCTGAGAGGAATGTTTCAGAAGACCAGTGGCAGGCTCACTGGATATCCTGGCTGCCAATGTGTTGCTTAATTCATCTGTGCTTTCTGAGGATTTGGCTTCATCAGGTCCTGTGTACAGGAAACAGAGTCTAGTTTTTACATTGTTAATTATAGAGTGAACATCTTAGACTATATTAGGTAGAACAATCATGCCCAATAAAGGGATGATTTGAATTATTCATGCCTTTAACTGATGTTATTAAATTCCCCAAATCATGGCTTTAAACATGAAAATGACCTGATGTGTCAGGGAGCTCCACACAGGCTCTTTTACACGCTGGTTCTTCTGCTGCATCTCTGTCACGCTGAAACCGTTCTTTTTTCAGTTCATCCTTCAACTCCATCTTGTCTGAAGTCAAGTTGTCGCTGTTGAGTGAGGCTGAGCCTTCAGGGTTCATACTCTGGGAATTGTTGATCATGTTGAGGTTTGGTGTACGAGCAGAACTGACTGACGCTGAGGGCTGCTGGTTCACCAGACTAGTGAGTACGTGTTTAAAGCCAACAGCCACATCAAACATCTGCAGGCTGTCTGCAGCGGCAACAATGCGGCTGACGTTGTGTTTGCCCAGAGGCAGCTTACCGGTGTAGACCATGTCCAGTAGGCAGCCAAATTCCTGTGAGGAAACCACAGCTGTGTCAATGGAGATAGTGTCAGAGCCATCCAGGAGAGACCTGTCAGAGACAGATAATTTTGTTTTAAGTTCCCATTTAAATGGTAAATGGTAAATGGACTAGCTCTTATATAGTGCTTTTCTACTCAGTATGAGCACTCAAAGCGCTATTTAGGGATGATTCACAAATATCAACATTTTCCAGAGCGTACAAAGCGTACTCCTTTTCAGAACCCCACCCCACAAAAAGTGTACAAAGAAAATGTTGATATTTTTTCATATTTAATTTCACCTGGTTCTTTGGTATTGTACTAGGAAGTATTAAAACTATGGAACTCCACAAGGGACACGGGAGGAAAAAAAGATGTAATTTTGCAAGATCTCACAAAACTTTTTAATTTTAGGCCGTGCGCTTTCGCGTAAATCTTGATATGGCAGCATCCGTCAGGATGTTGAAAGGATCGGCGAGAGATTGCCAGCAAAAGTCGCCTTTAATTTATAATTCAGCGGTTCCTGTTGGCAGTAACCATGCCAAAACTGTACCAACATGAAGGAATGAACCTGACTGACTGTCTTGCTCTCACGCCATCAGCTCATAAACAACCACAGTGATGGAGGATACACATCTGTTTATCTATATCATATATGTATTCATAAAATAAAAGCTCAAGCTGAGTGTGCATGTATTTGGGATCTCGCAAAAGTAAGTCTCTTTTTTTTCCCTTGTTTTTTTTCTCCCATGTCCCTTGCGGGGTTCTATAAAAACACATCCTAGTGTCAAAAAATTCTGTAGATCTTGGTATCAAATATACTCTTTCATATCTTTTAAAACATTGTATTGTTGCACTAATAAAAATCCATCCATCCATTCTCTTCTGCTTATCCTTTCCAGGTTCGGGGGGGCTATCCCAGCTGTCATAGGGTGAGATGCAGGGTACACCCTGTAATTAACAGATATACCTATAGATTAGAATTTATAGGGTGCAATAAACTAATTTGAATTTTAATGTGAATGTGTACTGCACTGCATACATGGAAAATGTACACGCCGCCACACTGTACACAGTGGCAGTGGAGCAATTTGTCATCTGAATAGCCGGTCTTGTGCCAAAAAGTGATTTCCGGTATTTGCCCAAAAAATTATTGCTGGTATTTATATTGTTGTAAATGACTTGCGGGCCTATAATCTGTCAAGCATATCTAGAACATCATCTCTTATGTATGACTTGAATTCATTTTGAGTCATAAATTTCTGTCACATGGTAGAAGGTGCAGTCAGTTTTTGGCAAATTGACTTTCATATTGTAGCGATTCTGTTAAAGTTAGATGTCATTCTGTGCAGATGTTCTGTGATTTCCCACTGTTTTGTTGGTCCTTGAACTTGTGTGTGCACGAGAGGGAGAGTGAGAGTCAGAGCTGAAGTCCCCTTTTGTTGTTGTTTTTGGCGTGGTTGCGGCCTACAGCAAGCATTTACCGTATTTTGCAGACCATAAGGCGCACCGCATTATAAGGCGCACTATCAATGAATGGGTCTATTTTCACACACCCCCCCCCGTACACTTTGTACGCTCTGGAAAAGTGTCCCTTAGCAAATATTGGATACTGACTGTCCCACCACATCAGCCAGCTTTACTTAATTGTTTTAAATAGTGCAGTTATTAATATTCCATGCAATACCATGTAATATTGATAGACTACAAAAATGCAAACACTATTACCAAACTATTAAAAAGCATTTCCTCACAAAAATGCAATGTGAATGCTGAAAGTTGAAAGATATGAGTTGCACTGCCTAGAAATGTTCAAAATACCTAAAAATTTGCTGAACCATATGAAAGAGAAGCAGAACTTGATTTGCTGAAATAGCTGTTTAAAAAATAGGGAAACAGCACAACTTGGAGCTGAAGCACAAACTGAAGAAAAACAAATAAATGTAGTACAAAGGAAACAGAACTGAAACAACCTCGGTTTGAATCCCCAAATTAACAGCTAAATGTTGTTAAACCCCCCTCTGCCCTAAACACACACAGGAGTGATGCTTGGTGACAGTATGTGTCTCTGTGTTTCTTTGCCAAATTGAAATAATGAGATATTTGAGGAAAAATTTGTCTAGGGTTGAGAATCAAGCCTATTCACATTACAAGACTAAGTTTAACTGATAGAGCTAAAGCTCCACTGCTGTTTATTTGTGCCATGTAGTATATAAGATTCTGAACTGGGTGAATAGGTGACAGGGTAGAAAGTCCTCCTGACCTACCCATGAACAAGAGCTTGCTCCACAAAAACTGTAGGTCCCAGTCACTTTTTTCTTTTTATACTATGAGCACAAGGACATGCTTTTTTTGTTTCTTTTGTTTTTGTTTTGTTTTTTAAACCCTATACCTCTTAAATTCACAGAGAAATGGCAGTTTAAGACTTTATAACCATCACTGCTCCCAACAAAAATAGAACCAATAGTATGTATATTTTGTATAGTAATACATAGTATATCGTCACTTCCTGTAGTTATAATCCTGTACAGTATATATTATTTTATTTTTATTATTATTATTAGTAGTAGTAGTAGTAGTATTGTTAATCTTGTCCTGTTGTGTTTTGACATTTTTGCTGCTGTTACACCTAAATTTCCCCTTTGTGGGACAATAAAGGCTGTTTCTTCTTCTTCTTCAGTTTAAAAAGTGCCTCTGTTTGGTTTTTGCCCCAGAGAAGAGAAAAGTTAACATTGTCAGATGTGGAGGGTACTCCTGACACTCTTAGTTTAAATCTCTGTGTTTCTTAAAGAGCACAACTATAAGTTACAATTTGAATTATAAAATGTGTGGGACCAAAAGACCAAAAGTTGTGGGAGCTGAAAGAGAAAAAAATTTGAAAATTAAAACAGCTCAACTTCTCCAGTGGGTGATGATGTCACTCTAAAAACCTTTAATTGAAATGCATTGAAATTTCAGAAAAGACTTAAACTGTGATTGTTTGAAAACCAACCATGATACCAACAACCTGAGTAATAGCTGAACTTTTCAAGGTCTTAGGACCCATTTAAAATTTGAATTTTTTCTATAGCTCAAAGTATGCTGAGGTAGTTAAAGCTCAAAGTAGGCTGGGTTTGAAGGGGATTTGAAGCTGTTTCCATTCATTTCAAATGGCAAAAATAAAATTCATAAAAAGTTAAATATTTTTAAAAATGATAAAAGTTACAAAAAAGAAAATACCATAATTCTCCAGAAAAAGCGGAATGTTTTGATACCTGAATGGTTTCTGTATCACAAAGCATACAGAAGGAGTTAAAGACCAAAAAACACAGAGAAGGACAACGAATACTTAACAGCATCTGCATTAACGAGTGTTAACCACAGTAAGCAACCATTGGCTTTATGTCATGTTAGCTTTGGCATAGATAAATAAAGGCAATTGTCGAAAGATCCACAATATGTATTGCAGAAAAGGTTTTTGAACAAGTATATATTTCTACATAAATTTGACCTAAAACATCATCAGATTTTTACACAAGTCCTATATGTAGAGACTTGAAAGTAGGGAAAATATGGAAAGAAATATTGGACTGATCAGTTCAGAAGTCCACAATGCCGGCTCAGTTCAATTCATTTTTATCTATAGTGTCATTTCAAAACAATGAACTACTCGTTTCAGGCCATTTCACAACAATTCTATTAGATTAAGGCCAAGACGCTGACTTGGTTCTTCCAAAAGTTTACTTTAATTCTTCACTGAGCCTTCTTTGATAGACATGTCAGCTTTGAGTTGTTGTATTAGTAGAGCAGTAGTCCTCTCCTTGCAACTGTTGCATTATCCCAGTGGTGGACTCAGGAACATGAACAGTAACCAATGTAAGCTGTTTAGAAGTTACCCTGGACCTCTTGTCACATCATAGACTATTCCATGCTCTCAGGAGTGATCTCTGCTCAACTTTGTCCGTGGAAGGTAGTGATGCACTTGACTTTTCTCTACTTGTACAGTGTCTGACATTGGACAGGTAGAGTCCAAACTCTTCAGAGAAGCTTCAGTAACCTTTCTCAGCCTGATGAGGATGAACTATTTTCTGTTCACACTTCTCATTTTTCATGATTTTATATCAGTTCAAAGCTGTGAAAATAAAGCTTTTAAACAGCCCTTTAAATAATAATAGACTGATTTGACTGAAAAAAAAACCCCGTCAGATATAATACTATTAATCCTTGAAGATCATATATTTTGCTCTTTAACAGATATGTAATATTGGGTTATTTTCCTCAATAAATAAATGAAAAATGCCAATATTTTTATCCACTTGACATGGGTGAAAATCTTATATTGTTTTAGGTCACAGTTAGGCACAAATAAATTAAATTCACAAACATCTTTCAGACAGTGTCCTGTATAGTAGTTATTGGTCTACACATGGTATATTAACTTGTTTAGGAAAGAAGTAAAACATATGACACCTTGTGAAAATTTGAGGTCCACTATTAGCTTTTTCATCTCACAATCTTCATATGCACTGTCAGAAAAAAAACTTATGGCTGGAGCTTAAATGATGATTTTGATGATCTGAAAGATTACTTTTTAAACATTTTTCTACAGGATCAAAAAATATTCTTTCTTTCTTGTAAGATTACTCTAAAATGGATATGACATCCAATGCACCAAATATATCACTTTAACAAATCACCTATCAATTAGCATCTACCTGAAGAGCATGCTGGAGGCAGCCAGCACCAGTTTATGTGCGTGGTGACGACTCTCTCCCACTAAGATGGTGCAGTCACAGAAGCGGCCCTCCTTCCTCAAGGCCCACAGTTGCTGCATCAGCTGGCTGCTGTAGTTAGGTAACTCCATCATTTTGGAGGCAGAACCCTCTTCTGGTCTGTTTCCAAGAGATTGTATCAAGTAAACAGCAAAAATTGGTAAATTTGTGTTTGGTCAATTATTTCTTTGTTGTAACAATGCTTCTTGGCAATAAATCTTACACTTTTGGAAAGTCTGTGGCATTTGGAAAAGGCCAATGCCAAACATCTTATTCTGCTATTGGGTCTTGTTTTGAGCTTCTGGGAGCCCAGGTGCTGACAACACACTTGTCATCATTTGGAGGTAATCTCAATGCAGAGAGGTATTGAGATGTGATTCTGCAACAAGTGGCAATCCCATGTTTCCACAGTGTGGCACAAAATCCTACCCTCTAAAATGACTACACTCGTTCCCACAGAGAGAGATTGATCAGAATTTGGGATTGGCGAGGATGAAATGGCCTACCTTCAGTCCTGACCTCAAACCCACAAAAGACTTATGGGATCAGCTTGGGCCTGCTGCTCGTGCCAGTGATCAACACAACCATACTGGCTGACTTGCGACAAATGCCGGTTGAAGAATATGATGCCAACCCTCAGCGGTGTGTGTCCAAGCTGGTGACCAGCATGAGATGGAGGTGCCAGGCTGCTGTGGCTGTGTATGGTTCTTCCACTTGCTACTGAGGCACCTGTTTGTTAAATAAATAAATTATTAAATTGCTAATATGTCTTGTTTCTTCAGACTTCAATCATCAAATCCAATAAATGACATCAAACGAGTCAATAGCAGAATATGCTGTTTGGCTTTGACAGAGAAGATTTGGCAAGTTTATCATGGGCACAACCCACAACTTTGCAAATGTGGCACCAATAAACAAACTTTCCAACAATATAAGATTTATAGTCAAGAAGCATTATTACATCAAAGAAATAATCAACTAAGTAATTTCCTTACTTTTTGTGTCAAGTTTTTAGAGATAACTGTTAGTAACCATAATCATAATTCTAATCATTTCACTGTTATGATTGATTGTATGAAATACACAATCAGAACAGAGGACGCATCCATCTACTGACCTCCATATTCTACTTCTCATTGTGGTCATTACTGGAACCTATAACGAAACTTTACTTTTATAATGTACTCACTCTATGCATTGGCAGGATGTCGGCTACGGTAACGTGTGGTGTCTTTGTTATGTTATCACGTAGCTGGTCAACATTTTATCAGTAGGTGAAGTTTTGCGTTGTTCACAGTATTGAGTCTTGAACCTCTATTTACCAGTATGGAGCTATGCTAACCAGGTCTAGTAGTCTTTCCATCACTAGCCGTAGCTAAGGATGCTAATGTAATTTACACAGGGTAACTAGTAATATCAGTGGAACGGGGATACAGGAGCACTTCCAGTATAATAAACCCCAGACGATCATCCAGCATGCAGCTTCAACTCAGGGCTTTACCTTGAATAATTCAATCCGTCTCTTTATTTAAACTTCTTTGCTGAACAATTCTGGTGTGCGCAATAAAGCTTATCTGTTTTGAAAATGGCGACAGGCGGTACGACAACAAATTGGGACATTTCCGGTTAAAGAAAGTTTTCTATCATACAGGGCACATTGCTTTCAAGCTACTTTATTATAAACCTTCCAGTAATTCTGACACATCATTTAATTAGTTCATGACTCTTTAGTTTGTTGAGCTTTATTTGCTTATTCAGCAATGACGGAAAACAGCCACAACATGTAGCCTTAGTGGCGAATGCAGCTGAACAGTACCTAGTGGTTTTTGAACTGCTGTTCTGAACGCTGGCTCATGTAAAATATGCTGTGTAAGATAAAATAAACAGAAAATTACAGTATAACAATTTTTGAGACTTTTAATTAAAAAAATTGAAAAATTATTATATTTAAATACAATAACAAATGCTTTTCGCCTGGAACAAGACAACAAAAAGGAAATGTGGCATATAACTGTAATATGGTTTGATTTAAATTGTAAAACAGGGCCATTTCCAAGGAAACTTTAAATGATAAAGCCTTTCAAAACCTTACTTGTCGGAA
Organism: Archocentrus centrarchus; assembly: GCF_007364275.1. Lineage (NCBI taxonomy): Eukaryota > Metazoa > Chordata > Actinopteri > Cichliformes > Cichlidae > Archocentrus > Archocentrus centrarchus. The sequence goes on along the minus strand of NC_044350.1, from coordinate 512,877 downwards.
TACTCCAAAAGTCGTCAAATGTTTTCAAACAAATGTTACTGACCCACGAAATTAACATTTTTGATAACTTTTCAAAATAAGTGCACAGAGACATTTCAAGATGACTGTCAAGTAGCAAGCCTTCCTTCTAGAAGGAATTTGCTGGTTACTTTGAAAAAGAGACTTTTGCATTAAGAAGAATGTAACGACAGACTTCCAACCTCTGTTGTCTTAAAAATAGGTATGTTGTTGGGGTCACATGCTTAGATTTTTGAGTTGATAATAACTCTAGAATGATTTTCCTCTAAATGTTTCACCTGGTTACTTTTTTCTATTGTCTGTTAATAAGCTCATGTCCCCCCAGAAGTCTAAGGTTACAGTCCAAACTCTGACAACAGATGTGTATCTGAACTTTGTGAAAACTTTCAAATTCATCAGTCTGTGAAAAAACTATAAATAACTAGAATAGTCACATACTGCTTACACAGATGCTTCATTGTAACAATAATGGCATAAGGGGAACAGTAGTAACCTACTTTTACACTTCACTTTTTGTTGCTAATATTCATGGTTTAGTAGTAATTTTCACTCTTGTTTCTGATTGCCGGAACTTATCCAAGCTGTCATGGGGCAAGAGGCTGGGTACACCCTGTACAGGTTGCCAGCCTGTTGCAGGGCCAACACAGAGAGACAGAACCATTCACACTAAGGGCAATTTAGAACACCAATTAACCTAATCCCACTAACTGCATGTCTTTGGACTTTGGGAAGAAACCAGAGAAAACCCACGCAAACATGGGGAGAATATGCAAACTCCATAGATAATTCAGATTTGAACCCAGACCTTCCAGCTGTGAGGCAAAGGTGCAAACCACTATTCCACCATGCTGCAAATGCTTTTTACCTGTAATTAAACAACTCTACATTGTTCTGCTGCTACTTTTACTTAAAGGGGACCTGTTATGAGCTGGATGAGCAGGATTAGAAATGAACATATCAAAAGGACAGCACAGCCTGAGTGATTTGGAAATAAAGAGGCATAAATGACATGGCTTAGACATGTACAGATGAACTGCCAGGCAAGATGAAATGAAGGCCATAGAGAAACTTCATGAATGTAGTGAAGGAGGACATGTATACTTGGTGTTCAGTATTTCATGTGTTATTAGCATTGACAGGACTAACAGAACTATCAAGCCTTGGAATAAGCACAAAATTGTGAACACATGAAGACAGGGTGCTTTGAAAATATCTTTATTGTTCATAAGAAATAACAGTGAAAAGAAGAGAACATATCGCTGCTTGCATTCTGTTTCTCACCATTTCTTTTCTCCAATATATGAGGCTTGCCTAAACCTGCATCTTTACATACTTTGTAGCTATGTAACTGCAAATGTCACATGGAGTGTGTGTGTGTGTATGTATATATATATATATATATATATATATATATATATATATATATATATATGGATGTGAGTGTGTAATAAATGTTCTAACATTTATGAGCAGGTATATTTGCAATAATTACAGTAACTAGTGCATTCTTTTGGCAAACCTGAAAACTCTGCAGTGAGAAGTAAAGTTTCTACATAATGGAAAGAAAAACCATCATAAATTTTTCTTCTGTCATAATTTAAAAGTGTCAAAAAGAAAGTTATTTTTCTTGACTAATATTAGAACTCAACTTCTCCAACCTGTTCTTTGTGTCCGGCTGCAGCACTTACCACAGAGTCCTTCAGTATCTTTAGAAACTTTAAATATCAAAGGCCAGACAACCTTATGTAAAGAAACTTTGCAAAATCGTCACAGTTTTATCAAAGAAAGCCTACTCAAAATGTAAAAAAACAAAACAAAAAAAAACAAAGACAACCAACCAAACAAAAAAATAAAGCACTTATTAATATAGACACAACAAATTCAAGCTTTTAAAAATTTCCATCTGTCATCCCATCCAGTTCAAGCACAGCTACACAACAGCTTTTCTCAGTGCCCAAGCAAGCCGGTGCCTAGGGAGGGACAGAAATTACTTGAATAAATTAGATCCAAAGACACTTTTCAGCCACACACTGTATAAAACAGACTGCTTTTTGAACTACTTTTTGAAAGCCTCAAGTTTGGCACAGACTGTATAGAAAAGACAGACGTCTTGTGACGTCACTCAAGCTCAGGGTTTTTGCTGTTGCCAACTTGGGTTTTTCAAAACCAGATGTGAAGAGCAAGGTGTGGATGGGACTGAAAAAACAGGTCAAGGAAGCCCATGGTCATTTTTCCAGAGGTGTTGCTCTCTGCTGGCAGTTAGGAAGAATGCAGGTTTAAGACAGTTCTCTGTTGGCTTTTCAGGCCTGAAGACTATGTCCGTCTTTCATACAGTATATACTAGTCTAGTCAGTTTCCAACACAAAGGACCTGGGACAGGACCCAATTTGTGTCATTTCATACAACATTCTCTTGGCATTATTCCTAGACACCAGTTAATTGTTCACTTTAAAACGTGTTCATTTACCTTTTTTTTTTTTAACTTTTGTTTTTTAAACCTGGTAGTCCATGCCTCACCTGCAATGCCCTCTGTTCCCTACAGTTTGAGAAACACTAGACCACTAAATTTTTTTCAAAACAAGTGAAGAGAAAACATGCTCACCTTTAAATCCCTCTTCAGGCATTCTCACTGTGAACAAAGTAGATAACTCAATTTAATAATAGAAAGGAAGAATAGTAAAAATCCTCATTCATGTAGTAGGGGAAGCTAACACAATCCTACTTACCCTGATAGACATCATCCATTGCAGCATAATCTGCTATTGGCTCATCAGCCTGCAAGGAAAGAGTAGAACAGATATATTAGAGAAAAGAAAAATGTATTGGAATCACACTGCAGGTGATTTGACAAAAGTCAGGATTATTGTTCCAGTGGTTATGATTTCTGTGTAAAGATCAAACCATCAGAAAACTGTGATAATGTGTACCTTTAGACAGATGATGCTCTCTGGAATGACACCCAGGCTTCCCAGTGTGGCTGAATCATCGGTCAGGCTTTTTCCATCAATGAAGAGATTCTGGTCAAATGGAGCCACAGAGAAGGCGTGCATGATCTGGAGAATCACAAACACAGTAGAGTTAGTGTTGTGAAACTAGACCACTCACTACCTTTTGCATTGTGTCCAATAATATGAATCCCTTACTTGTATTTTCAGTTCTTTTAGAGTCTGATTAGCTGAAACGATGAGTGCTTTCTCCCCACGGAGTTTCCTGTGCCGGGTGCTTCTCCTGATTCCACCTGGTTTAACCATGTTGGTCACAGGACCAGCAGCAGCTGAGGATACACTGCTGTCACTCAACTTCAGCCGTTTTGCACCATCCTGTGACTGAAAGAATGCATTCATTTCCAACACATAATGCTGGTAGTCTGTATTTATGCTTAACCATCGGGACAGAACATAAGAAGTTTTAAGAAAAACATCATCAAAGGGTACCTGTGTGCACTGCTTCTTTTATTAGTTCTTCTACTATTGTCTACTGACCTTCTTACATTACTAGAATTGTTAATATTGCAGCAACAAACAAAGAACAACATAAATGAAGAGAACTGATCAAACTATACTCTAAAGCTATGAAATGTAATGTATTCTTTAAAATTAAACTGATTTTTTTTTTTTTGCAAGGTAGAACAACCAGTGATGTGAGAGTTTAGACCAGTTACCGACAGAAGATGCTGGTAGTGGCTGGAAAAAAGTTAATGAACTCCTGAACTACTATCTTTAGCACCAACATTCTTCATCAGACATTTCTTGTAGTTGCTTTTGAGACTTGCACAATAATGAGGAGGGATTTTGGACCACTTCTTCTATAAATGCATTAATTTATATTTCTGGGATATTTTGCTTGAACAGCCCTCTTCAACTCTGCAGACAGCTTTGAATGCATTGCTCCCTGAGTGACTGCAAGGCATGAGATGGCAAAGCAGCCCCAAAATTTGAGCAGCTCCCTCCACCGTGCTACACAGCCAGGCTCAGGATTTGTTGCTGATGTGCAGTCAGCCTTTACTGGACTGGTTTTATTTATATGGAGGGGCACCTCTAAAACCCACACTTCCAATTTCATCTCCTTAGCTGGAAGGTCTGACTCTAGGTAGCTTTTGGAGAAGTTGTTAGCATTTGGGTTCCCTTACATTTTCCATTCTAGGCTGTGAGTGATTCCTCAGTACATTCAATAAATACATGAAAAGTACAGCTTTTTGTGTGTTATTAGATTGTTTTTGTTTATATCTTTGACTTAAATGAAGATCAGAAATCAATGCAGAAATCATACTAATTACAAGCTTTTTCTTGCAAATGTAGTGTTCTGGCATGGTTACCTGACTGAAGTCTGGGTCTTTCTCTCCATCCAGTTTTGGACGTTCTTCCTTCTCCTCCTCTGCTTCAGAGCTGCTGGCATTCAGGTCTGGCACTGCCTCCTTTATCATCTATACAGTTAAAGAAATGTGATATAAGAGGCAGTTAAGCTGTCATCCAAACTATCTGCTATGAAAAAATTTATATCTCTGATTTCAAAACAACAAATGTCATTGTTTGAGTTCAGGTGTCTTTTTTGTCCTGCATACTCTCTTGTCTTCAATAACTTTGCGGATGTAGATGGTAGCTTGGGCATACTCTCTGAGGTCCCTCTGCTGCTGGAAAAGGAAGCTCTCTCTGCATTCCCAACACAGATCTGGGCATATAAATACATAACCACAACAAATTGAAATAAATAAAGGATCGTGAGGAGACAAAAAAGGTCAATATAACCATTAACCAGAACATCAGTGACGTAGTAGCTCATCCAGTCCACGGATTATCGTCCATAAAACAAATGTGAACTTAACCACAATTTGGCCTATTAGGCTATTAGCAGATCACTGCAAGTTTTGCTAAAATCTGACCAATAATACAGGAGTAACAGGAGTCACTATGGCAATGAGTTCATTGGTCCTTCAGTCTGATGAGCTAAAATTTCAAACTCTGGGAATGTTAAGCAACTGGTTTTAAATTATTTTAGGGTCAAAAACTCAACTTAAGTCAGCAACAATTTCCTCCTGCATTATCCTCTAGTTCTTTAACTAACTTAATGGTCATTCCATGTCGACTCACCAAATGCTTCTGTCCAACCATCTCTCATTTCCCTAAAAAAATTTCAACCCTTTTCTAAACAGTGTTTTCTGTGAAGCCATTTTCAAATAGCTATATCTAGTGAACTACTTAAGCTACTGTATGCATTTAGATTTTTTTAGGCCAAACATCTGTTATGACTCCAAGAATATGGAATTTCAAAAGTGTAGCAGAAGTTGAACACCAAATTCTGAGAGCTGGAATTTGCTTAAAAATGTAATAGTATGGACTGCACTACCGTGTTTGAAGGCCTGTTTAAAAAAAACAACTTCAAAGATACTGGGTTGAAGTTTGTAACATAAATTACCCTATTTGAGATGTACTCAAATCAGGTCAATGGTCTTAAAATTGAAAATAGGGGAAAAAAAGTCGTTTCATAAATGTTAATGCTTGCAACATTGACAGATTTTAACATTTCTTTAGACTTCTTTTCAATGTGCTTTACTTTCCTCGGAATATGCAATTCTTTATCCCTCAGATTGATTTTGGAAGTTAACCATTTCCCTGACTCTGCACTTTTACCAGGCTGAGTAGTGTACTGGGTAGTGGAACCACTTGGTGTAGACTGTTTCAAGCAGTGGATGGAGATTGGCTGGTCCACAATGAAGAGTCTACTGATCACATCCCATTCGTTTGGCCACAGCAGAGCTATACTGTGCAAGACAAACAACACAAAATAAGACCAAACATAAGAATTTGTTTCAACCTGATTGCTTTGTCAATGCACCATTGGCTGTCCATCAGTTAAAGCATGCTAACATGGTTAGCCTTGAAAGCCGAATTAAAGATTATGTTTACATGTTGACTATCAGTTTTAATCAACAGCAGACAGAATCTGCAACTTCTTTGCTCTTGACTGTCAATCAAACAGCCTAATGTGTGGCGCTCACACTGAATGAGAATAACAATTTTCCACTCACTTTGGCTAATGACAAATTCAGTAAAGGTTCAGATATTTAAAATGAGTCAAACATTCTTCAAATGTTAATGCAGTGTGACTTTTTTCTTCTGAACTTTGGAACAGAAAAAAACCATAACCATGGAATACAAATGCAATGAATGTATTTTTGGTATTTAAAAAAATGTACATTTTACAAGGAAGGAAATGTATTCAGCACCTTTGTAAGAATGATACACCCAAAGCAATTTTAATGAGTAAGACTGCCATTACAACTTTTAGACAGACAGGCAGAACTCACTGTTGTGCCTCTCCATTAATCAGTGAGTCGTAGGTGAACATGAAGCCTCCATGGGGACAGAGTAGCAAAGTGTTGCTCACATTAGACACTGGGGAAGATTTTGTGGGTCTCCTGACAAACACACAGAACAGAGGGGAAAAAAACAAACTGTAAAACTCAAATTAGATGGTAAATGGACTAGTTCTTATATAGCGCTTTTCTACTATATCTGAGCACTCAAAGCACTTAAGCAACACATTTACATTCACCTATTCATACAAGCACTTCCATGTGTAGCTAAGCACTTTTACTGTCTAACATTAACACACATTCACACTCGCGTTGGAGGGCAACTTGGGGTTCAGGATGCCCTCCAACGCGAGTGGATGTAGGATGTAGCCCGGAGCAGCCAGGAATCGAACCACCAACCTTCCGATTGGCAGGTGACCTGCTCTACCTCCTAAACTACAGCCACCCCTAGAGAATGGAAAGACTCAACCTTGATTCCAAATAAATCAATCATGACTGGTTTTACTCATGATCACCATTATCATCTGATATCCAACCATATACAGTACAGTAAATGGGTAAGTCTGGCCAAACTTTTGACTGGTACTGTATACAGTAATCCCTCGCTACTTCGCGGACTCGCTGTTTCGTGGGTTTTCAATCAATATTAGTGTAAAATATTTACCACGTTATTTTCGCTGTTTCGCAAGTTTTTGCGGTACTTGTTCTTTACATGCGTAGTACGTGTTGTACAGTAATGTATATATTTGGTGTACAAGTGTGGGGGGAGGGTTTATAAAAACTTAAAATAGTGTATAACTACTAAAATAATGTATAAGTATTAAAATAAATATAGCGTCCCTACTTCGCGGATTTTCACTTATCGCGGGTGGTCCTGGAACGTAACACCCGCGATAAGTGAGGGATTACTGTATGCTTTAACAAAGTGATGACAGTGCATATAGCCAAACTTTATTTTGAAAATATGACAATTTATTCACTTTACTTTCAAAACAAACATACCTGATAAATTTTCTCCATTCATCTACAAAAAACAGGGGGACTATATAAAGCACATCTGTGCCCTGGGGAGACAAACCAGAAACAATTACTGTATTCACCTTCTATTGTTATTTATATTTACGCATTAAATTGCTGATTTGCAGCAGTGCTACTGACATGAAGAGGCTACAGTATTGAGTACTTAGCTCATTGAGTACTTGGCTTTGTGCTCACCTGAGGCCACTTGGTGAGCGTTGGTCGATTTTTCTCATGGAAGAGGTTAAGCAATTGGTTCTTCTGGTCCAGGGCCATCATCTTACTGACTGCCTCATTGTCTTTTTCTTCCTGCTCCAATGTCTGGAAACAGAGGAAAACTGTTTCAGTTCCACAACTAACCAAATGGCATGTCTACAAACTACCACCATCCTTTACAACATGTGTCTGTGGTAACGAGTGCAGATTTCATAATCCCAGATTTATTTGTAAGTCAATGTTAAAAGGTTACAGAGTGTCAGCAGAGTCTATCAGTTGTAGTTAACCGTTTAACTCCGGGTAATCTCCACTGAAATGCCCGGATGTGATACGCTACATCTTAACCAGTGAGCAGCTGGTTAAGATGTAGCGTATCACCGCCGAGTTGGCTGATCAAAGGAGCTTTGATCAGCTGGCTTTTTAGTAACTCCACGACCATTTGTCCTATTGGAAAAATCCAAACGGTTCCTGAAAACCCAGAAATTGCACTTCACAGCTATTTAGGGGTATTATGGTATTTGTTGCTGTAAGTCCACACTTTTGAAGTAAGTTGTGCCAGGGCCGATGCCTTCGGTGTTCCACTTAAGGGGTGGAACAAAATATTAATATTCCAATATTTTGTATCGCTTGCTTATAATAGTATCAATACATTGGCACCAAATATTGATGTTTATATTAAAATCACGCAGGTGCTCTAAACCAGGGGTGTCACACTGATTTTAATTTACGGGTCACACTGATCCCAATTTCATGTCAAATTGTCTTGACTAGTAAAATCCCAAATGCTGAGATTTTTTCCCATTTCTCTTACTGTAAATAAGTACATTGCAAAAATACTCATGTTTAATGAACCACCAATCTACAGGCTGTAGGTGATGAAATTTGTGACTGGTATAAGTTGACTAATGCAGAGGCATGATTTACCGTCACAACTATATTACAGGTTTAAAGAAAATATAAAAAAAATGATGTAGTGAAGACAAAGTATCAATGTGATGCAAGCCTACATGCTTCGCCATTGGGCACTAACCAGGCACTGCTGACAGGGGTCTTGGTTTTGGGTGAATTCTGGGGCTTTGGGGAAGTATTCCCTCAGCTTGGTCCAAACTTCAGGCGATACCAACTTTCGTTCAGTTTCCAGAATACTCAGACCACCTACAGCAGGAACATAACAATTATATTATTAATGGTAACACAATCAAAATAGTTAACATTTTTGGCTTGAAAATATTATTTTTAAAAGCTTTGGCAGATCTAATTATAAATGCTAATGGTGGGAAATACCGTGACTGCAGACAATGTCTTCATTAAAGGTCTTCATTTCGTCCTCAGTGCACTCTGAAAGCTCTGAGCTGAACTCTATAATCAGAATCAGAATCAGAATCAGAAGGTTTTTATTGCCATATGGGTGAACAGGTTCACAGCATTAGGAAATTGCTGCAGTACTTCGTGCTTACAGAAAAAAAAACAAAAAAAAAAACAAATAAGTATAAAAACTATAAGACAATATACAAGTATACAAATTGCAAATATACAGAGATATTAGAGCTTACAAAATATACAGTGCAGAGACTAATTAAAAGATAAAAGAATGTAAACTATATTCCACTAATATGTACATCAGTGCAATCAGACAGGTGCATAGACATAGGGTCATCAGCGTTTGTGGAGGGTGGTGGTAACAGTCTTAGGGTAATTGTTCATGAGTCCAACAGCAGAGGGGAAGAAACTGTTCTTATGGCGGGAGGTTCTGGTCCGTATGGACCGTAGCCTCCTGCCTGAGGGGAGAGGGTCAAAAAGTCTGTGCCCAGGGTGAGAGTGGTCGGCTGTGATCCGACCTGCACGCCCCAGTGTCCTGGAGGTGTACAGGTCCTGGAGAGATGGGAGGTTACAGCCAATCACCTTCTCAGCAGAGTGCACAACGCGCTGTAGTCTCTGTTTGTCCCTAGTGGTGGCTCCAGCGTACCACACAGTGATGGAGGAGGTAAGGATGGACTCAATGATGGCAGTATAGAACTGCACCATGGTCCTTGCTGGCAAGTTGAATTTCTTCAACTGCCGCAGGAAGTACATCCTCTGCTGGGCCTTTTTGACGACAGAGGTGATGGTGGGCTCCCACTTGAGGTCCTGGGTGATGGTAGTTCCCAGGAAGCGAAAAGAGTCCACTGTGGTGATGGGGGTGTCAGTCAGGATGATGGAGGGTAGAGGGGCTGTGTGCTTCCTAAAGTCCACTATAATCTCCACTGTCTTCTGGGCGTTCAGTACCAGGTTATTGTGGCTGCACCAGGACACCAGACGTTTGACCTCCATCCTGTAGGCCGACTCGTCCCCGTCTGAGATGAGTCCGATGAGAGTCGTTTCATCTGCAAACTTAATAAGCTTGACAGACTGGTGGTCAGAGGTGCAGCAGTTGGTATACAGGGAGAAGAGCAGAGGAGAGAGGACACAGCCCTGAGGAGTGCCAGTGCTGATGGTCCGGGAGTCCGAGACATTCTTCCCCAGCCTCACGTGCTGCTTCCTGTTCATCAGGAAGTCAATGATCCACCTGCAGATGGGATCTGGCACGTTCATCTGGGACAGCTTTTCTTGGAGGAGATCAGGGATGATGGTGTTGAAGGCAGAGCTGAAGTCCACAAACAGGATCCTGGCGTAGGTTCCCTGGGAGTCCAGATGCTGTAGGATGAAGTGCAGAGTCAGGTTGATGGCGTCGTCCACAGACCTGTTGGCTCTGTAGGCAAACTGCAGGGGGTCCAGAAGGGGGGCTGTGAGGGACTTGAGGTGGGACAGCACCAGACGCTCAAATGACTTCATGACCACAGAAGTCAGTGCCACAGGTCTGTAGTCATTTAGTCCAGTGATCCTTGGCTTCTTGGGGACAGGAACAATGGTAGCGGTTTTAAAGCAGACAGGCACGTGGCAAGCCTCCAGTGAGGAGTTGAAGATGTTCGTGAACAATGGGGCAAGCTCGTTAGCACAGTGTCTCAGTGTGGCAGGTGAGACACCATCTGGACCTGGAGCTTTGCGAGCTTTGACACTCCTGAACTGCTTTAGCACCTGGTCCTCCTGAATACAAAAGACTGTGGGGGTGGGGGAGGAGGGGGACTCTGGGGTGGGAGTCCTTGATGATGTGGGCTTCTCTGAGGTGTGGGGAGTAGGGGAGGTTGGGGGGTGAATATATGTATAATCCAACAATTGACAATACAATTTAAGTTCATATACAGCGGAACTGTTAGCTGCACTTATTAATCTTCTTAAATTCTTGTCCATATTAATATAACAGCATCACATAGCTGCTGCACATTTGTCACCTGGACATCCATGCAAATGTCCTATCCCTACATCCCAAAGGTGCTCTGCTGGTTTGATATCTGGTGACTATGGAGGCCATCTGAGCACAGCGAACTCATTGTCATGTTAAAGGAATCAGTTTGAGATTATAGGAGCTTTGTGAAATGACGCATTATCCTGCAGAAAGCAGCCATCAAAAGATGGGCACACTGTAGTCAAAGGGATGTACAACAGCAACAATACATATATAGGTGGTGATATGTAAACAATTCTTAACTACCACCCTGAACAAGACAGGATGGATCCATACTTTAATGTTCTTTACACCAAACTCTGACTTTACCATCCAAATGTCCAACCACATTTTTTTGATAGATTTAAAAACAAACAAACAATGGATTTAAAGGACACAGAAGGAGAAACTAAATTCCATTTATTTGTCTAACCTTTGCTGTTGTTGGAGTGTGGTCCCTGTCCATTGGTCTGGCTGTTGCTGTGTTTGGTTTCATGTTCATCCTCCTCCAGCTGTTCCAAAGCCAATTGCCTCCAGCTCCGCAGAGATGCTTTGCCTACCCAGAAGACCTCACCACTGATGCACAAGGCAATAAAATATTTGATCTCGAATTGAGTTAATTAAGAAAACTTCAATTCTTCAACTTGGAGTGTGTTTACCTGAGTGTGCGTTTCACCAGATTGGAGATTTCCTTGTAGTCTTCGTTGAGCTGGTTCTTTAGCCGTAGCACTCTGCAACGCTGGCTAACACACTCTCTGCACAAAGATGAGCCTAAGCAAACATAGAAAGTGACCTATATAATACTGTACACACAGCTTTAAATCAAGTAATTTAATTAAATTTTATTTATATTAGCACCAAATCCCAACAAACAGTTGCTTGAAGGTGCTTTAAACTTTTTTTTAACAAATCTTGTCAGTTTGCTGCAGCTGCTGTCTAGTCCTCCAACTTATAGGCACACCGTATCAAACATAGTTTAATTATTTTATAATAAATGGCCTACACACATCTTAATAGTGAGCATGTAGAGATGCTTACATTGTGAAATCAAACATCCATATGACTACTGCTGTCACAAGAGTAATCAGTTTACCGTATTTTTCGGACTATACGTCGCTCCGGAGTATAGGTCGCACCAGCCAAAAAATGCATAATAAAGAAGAAAAAACATATATAGGTCGCACTGGACTATAAGTCGCACTTTTTTTGGGGGGGGGGGGTTGATAGAATCCGAGACCCAGAGCACAAATTCCATCTTGAACGGCAATTTAAAATAATAATGGATTAAAGAACAGGACGAACATGGTTACACCTACGTTATGCTAACGTAGCACATTCAGCTACATGACGCACAACGAACACGTGTTCGGTATTGTAACGTTGTAAACACACTTCCAAAGTCGGCGATATTCACAACAAAGGTCGTCTTTATTAACAGAAAAACAGCTGCTGTAGGCCACAGCCACGCCAACCACAACTACAACAACGGAACAGCAACACACACACAGGCAAGCTCTCGGTCTTTTTCTCTCTCTCCATGCTGCCTTCACGAACCTCCCGAACAGTCCGAAATCCCACAACATCAACACGCTCTCTAACTAAGAGAATCGCTACAGTATGTTAACGTAACATTAAGTTATTCAGATAGCCATAGCATAAAGAACATACTAACAAGTTAACCAAACCATCAATCCATTGAATTCTTCATCCTCGGTGTCACTTCTAAACAATTCCGTACACTCCGTAGACGAAGCGCCGCTTCCTCTTCTGTGTCGCGTTAGTCAGACTCGTCGTCAGCTGCAGTTCCAATTATTCCAGCCTTTCTGAATCCCAACAGGATGGTTTGTCACTGAAGCCCATGTTTTCTTGATCCATCCAATGACTTCCAGGAAAGTTGGGTGGCGCATTCTCCCAGTTGCCGTTAAGCTGTGCTCTCCATCCATCATCCACTGCGCCCACAGGTTACGCAAGACTGCCTTAAAGCTGCAGTTCACGGAGATGTCAAGTGGCTGGAGTATTTTGGTTCATGTGTTATAAATGTCACATATACGTCGCTCCGGAGTATAGGTCGCACCCCCAGCCCAACTATGAAAAAAAGTGCGACTTATACTCCGGAAAATACGGTATTTTTCAGTGGGTATGGGATTTGACTCTGATAAAATGACTGGATAATGCACAGCCTGTTCAATGGAATGTAACCTATGTTCAGAAAAGTAGTTTGAGAAAAAAATTCTCAGACTTTCAAACAGAACTCCTCCTGACAACATAAGAAAGTGGATTTCTTACTCACCTATCTATTTTAATTATTAATAGTTTGAAATGCTGAAATAATCACTGTGGTGGATGTCTAACTGGAAGCATTGAAACTATTACTGGTACAGAAGTCTAACCATCTAGTCTTGGGCCTCCACCATAGCGTTCGTAAAGGAGTTGTGCAGCTTGCAGCGAAACCCTCTTGGTGTCTCCCACTTTGTCTGGATGCAGTTTGTCGTGACAACAGAGGAAGAGGGAGCTGTCAATTTCTTTTGTGGCAGTGGAGTCATCAAGCCACTTCTTCAGCCAGTCCAGGGGGATAAACTCATACTGCTCCCCTGCAGAGAGAAAGCAGAGGAACACAACCGTAAGGAGAAAGATCCAGGCTGATCTTCTCCTTACGGGTGTAACAACTGGTTTTCTGTACCTTATCCCATACATATCATTATTAAAACAAAATACAAGTGTTAAAATTTTTATGTTACACCATGTCAAAATGAGTCTTTCAATTTGACATGAATCACAAATCTTGTTTTATTGAGATTTACTAATAATATAGTACAGGCAGAAGAGCTGTTGTACTAATTAGCAAAAGTTTTCCACCTGCTGTGTGTTCTTTGTTGACCCTCTAGAAAATAAAGACTACCATTGCTAGCTGCAGTTCAAGACAGTGGAGTTGGAATTTGTCCAACAAAAGAACAACAGACTCAGGATAACTGAATGACATCAAGGACTGCCACAGGTGGTTAGGAGTGACTGAACTTAAGTGTGAGGGGACTGTCTTATTGTAAACGTTGTTGTCTTGGAAGATGAAGACACTTGAACAGCCACCAATATAACTGAACAGCCTGACCAAGCATAGTTACATGTGGGAAACACCACCCTGTGTGCATTTAAGAATACTCTGAACTGAGAGTCACAAGAAATGTGCACACTCTCTTTAAGTGTTTCTGTTAAGTGGACTGTGCGTGATTAAGGCATGATTTTACCGACCGTCTCTTGCGGGTAAAAGCTTGTAGAGCTCCTTCACCTCTTCATGCTTGGCCTTGCCCTTATCCACGCTCTGTTTTCTCATGTTGGCCATCTCACTGCACCATTCCTCAAACTTATGGTTGTCTTGGTCTACCAACCTCTGAAGAAAGGCTGTATGCCAGAAAAGAGAGAAAAAACATTAGACATGCACCACACAAAAGGTTCTTAATATTTTTTTTTTTACTCTTGATATTCCTTAACACAAATAAGTGTAGAAAACATGCTAAATTAATATACTGCATACCTGGCACCTCAACATTGGTCCTGTAGGGATCTGAGCTTTCCTCTTCCTGGACCTTATACACCAGCATGTATGCATTTCTGGAGCAGTGATAGCCTTTACTGCACTTTGGCTTTCGTGTCTGGGATTTCACTGTCTCAGCTAGAAAACAAGTGGATTGAATTGGAAGAACTACTACTATGAGAAGGCCCTCCGGTGTATAAACCTCACAACACATTTTCAATTTAAGAAAAAAAAGGGGGAGAATTGTTTATACTGCTATTGAAAACATTTCTGTGTTTACATTTTAATAGTAAAGAATATTATTATACATTACAAAAAACATTTGACAATAATGACATGACATAGAATTTCAGGAAGGTGCAACTTGACCCTCTGGAGTCTACAGTGTAATTGGTCATTTTTGAATACTTTTGATTTCGCCTTTTTTTTTTTTGCCTTAAAAATTGTTTACCTTGCCTTGTTTGGTATAATTTTTTTCAGCACATCATCATCATCACGTGTGATTGTATAGATATTTTTTCCATCATGATATACTCTATTAATACTTTGGATCAAAAAAATCCCACAAAAAATATAAAACCTGAAAAAAAAAGTTGGTTGTTTTTGGTCTCAAAGATGACCATTAGTAACGAGGATTAAAATCCAGTAGGGCATGCAAGGT
The DNA here is from genome assembly GCF_007364275.1 of Archocentrus centrarchus. NCBI lineage: Eukaryota > Metazoa > Chordata > Actinopteri > Cichliformes > Cichlidae > Archocentrus > Archocentrus centrarchus. Next base: position 497,822 of record NC_044350.1, on the reverse strand, counting down.
CCCCCGGCTCACACCACCAAATGTCCAGGCCCATTTGAAGTTCACCAATGACCATCTGGATGATCCAGAAGAGGTGTGGGAAAAGGTAATGTGGTCAGATGATAACAAAATAAAGCTTTTTGGTATCAACTCCACTCGCCATGTTTGGAGGAAGAAGAAAGATGAGTACAACTCCAAGAATACCGTCCCAACCATGAAGCATGGGGGTGGAAACATCATACTTTGGGGGTGCTTTTCTGCAAAAGGGACAGGACGACTGCACCGTATTGAAGGGAGGATGGGTGGAGTCATGTATTGCGAGATTTTGGCCAACAACCTCCATCCCTCAGTAAGAGCATTGAAGATGGGTCTTTGCTGGGTCTTCCAGCATGACAATGACCCGAAACACACAGAAAGGGCAACTAAGGAGTGGCTCTGTAAGAAGCATTTCAAGGTTCTGGAGTGTCTCCAGACATGGACTCAACAGAAAATCTTTGGAGGGAGCTGAAACTCAATATTGCCCATTGACAGCCCTGAAACTTGAAAGATCTGGAGAAGATCTGTGTCGGCCAAAATCCCTGCTGCAGTGTGTGCAAACTTGGTCAAGAACTACAGGAAACATCAGATCTCTCTAATTCCAAACAAAGGTTTCTGTACCAAATATTAAGTTCTGTTTTTCTACTGTATCAAATACTTATTTTATGCAATAAAATGCAAATTAATTATTTAAAAATTGTACAATATGATTTTCTGGGTCATTTTTTTAGATTCTGTGTCTCACAGTTAAAATGTACCTACAATAAAAATTAGAGACCTCTCCACTCTTTGTAGGTGGGAAAATTTGCAAAATTGTGTATCAAATACTTTTTTTTCTGTATATACAATTATTTGTATTAAAATGCAGGCAATGCCTCAGGCATGTTTTGGTATAACTATTTACAAAACAATCAGCTGTCACAATAATGCCACACAAATTTTTTGTGCCACTCCAAAACACAGTTCCTGTTCACCACAAGACAGAAGGGAACATCATAGGCCTGACATTTCCAGGGTGTGTCACTCTTGTTGTACACCCGGAGACAGTGTTTACCATTTGAGTCTGCCTTTGGTGGCTTTTTGGCAGCATCTGCCTAGTCAAAAAACACACTACACACTAACTACACATTCCATACACATTAAATGTCACAAATCTCCTAAATTTCAAAATTCGCTATGATTATTACTTTAACCCCCATCACCCCCACAACTTTCACCTGTTCCTCAACAACCAAATGCCACATGTTACTATATAATCTTCTGTGGTGCATTTTTCCACCAATAGGAAAGGGGATGCCATGTTTTTTTGTTTTTTTTTCCATTCACAAGCACTTGCAAGTACTCTGAAATATCCCATTTTTTCATTTTTTTCCTGCACAAAACGTGCATCAAAAGTGACGACAATATTCTAGATAAAGCATGGAGTAAATTATTGATCATAACTCTGGTTATTTTGTCTATCAACACAATTTTAAAACTCGTACGTAGTATGAAGTCTGCACTTTCAACACAAGCTGAAATGGATATACAGCAAAGCAGTTGCTCCTGCTGCTACATCATCTTATACTGACAATGTTATTTGGATGCACCGGGGTGTATGTCAACTCCAGAGGGTTAAGTGTCCCCATTTCATACTACTTACCAATGTCCTCTTCGATACCGAGCTGCAGCTTCTTGCCTTCCATCTTTTCAATTTCCTCATCATTGAATTTGTACCAGTCGCCAGTACGAGCATCCTTCACATGGGCAATGTAGTGGCCAGAGTAGGCACTGATTCCCCGGTGAATCAGCACTGCACTCAGTTCATAAACACACTTCTCATCTGAAGAGACAGTTAATTGATCAGCAAGTTAATCTTACACTTTTATAGTCATCTACAAACCTGATGTTTAATGGATACTGGTAATATACTGGAGTGAGACAGTAAACAATGCATTGCCTGGAAAATGTTGCTAACTTAACAGGGTGGACTTGTGATAATAATCCATATGAAGATCTGAAAACCTGCCTTTCTTCCAAAGTCCAGGACTCAGGTCTTTGGCCCTATTCAGACTTGACCTTAAAATGCATCCTGGGTGGCATGGACATGCCCACAAGTGTGAATGTACCCAAGATGGCCTGAGCTGCATATTAGCCACTTTTGCAATGTCTACATACACAAATGTGTCTGGGGCCACTTTAGAGATGTCTATAAGTGTAGACTTACTCAGATTCCAACTGTGTCATGTTAAAGTGCAACTGTCAGACAACAAATGACTTCTTTTTATTTCTAGCAAATTAGGCACCCCAAGTACATTGCTGCCTTCCATATTTGATCTTTGGAGATACATTCTACAACCGGGTGTGCACTAATGTACTGTCAGCATAACTGCCACATGCCAGTGGAACTTGATTACTGAGTCAATATGTGGAATCTCTGTGACACATAGATATTGTTTATACCTTGCTTTCCTTCCAGGAAAGGTCCCATGTCCAACTGTTCTGGAAAGCTGATAAAAGAATTGAGCTTCTTCTTGTGGCCCGTTTGTCTGGAGGAGAAACCACAGTTCAGTAAATCCTCTAATCTCAAACCAGCAGAAGCACCAACAGTTTATTAAAACTGATTGTAAAATTAACATCAGTCTCAATCCAGTGTCTCTTCTCCTTGGTCTAGCGAGTAAACATATTAAGAAAAACAAGAGTAAGTTGCATAATATTTTAACTTTCTGTGCTCGGAAGAATATTTTACTGCAGTGGATTTCTAATAAGTTGCCTACTTTCTTTGGGTGGAGGAAGCTTACTTTGGAATACATCCCACTTGACTAAAACTGATAACTTTGGCTGCATATGGAAACTATTCTTGGATTATACTAAAGGGCACGTGCCCACCATCTTGTCCCAAGAATTTATTACCTCTTAAGACTAGGACTAAAGAAATAATGAAAATACGTAAGACCCCCTAACTTTCTTTGGTTGTTCCTTTTTTTTTTCCAGTAGACTGCACTGCTGAGCTTTTGGGTCGTGTTCTGTTCTTAAAAATGAAAATTAATAAATATATTTTTAAAAAATAAACTAATTTTTTTTTCTTTTTTAGAAAACTACAGTCACTTTAACTGAGATTTGCATGAGATGGTTCTCTTTCCAAGGTGAGCTACTCTGTTTTAATGCTGAGTGTTTTTACTTTAGACAATAGAAGTGGTGGATGCAGCTACTACAACATATTCCATTGGTTTTTAAAGTGCTGTTCTGTCTTGAGTCTTGAGATCAGTGATTCCACCTGATCTGACAAGGAAGGGTGGGTTTGACTGTGAAATAGTTCACTTAGCTAAGGACTGACAAGTCATTAGCCAATTAGCTTTACATATAATCCTACCTTTTAAAACATAATATGCCCAGCATCTCAAGGCTAAATTTTTCTTTCACTGTGATCCAAAATGAGTGACCAGCACACAAACTCAGCAGTAAAGTTTTTACAGAGGTCAATTCAGAAACTTAATTTTTCCATAGACCTTTATAGGACCATAAGTGTTTTTGAAACTACAGCTACTGTCATCTGGTGGCAGGTTTAAGGCACTTCCACATTAGGCCTAATTTTCCTGACCCGGATGCGACATTGTTTTCTACTGTCTATGATTTTTACACATAGAATACAATACAGTGGTGGCAGAGTGGTGGCTGACCTATCAAAGACAAAGCGCATGAGCTGCAGGTTGAGGGTTGGAGGAAGGCTGTGCAGCCTGATCCTTCGGGTGGCATTCTGCTTACTCTGACAGCTCTCACAGAAGTAGCGATTCTCCCCTTCCAGCTTCTCCTCCTCCAAAGTGAGGTGCAAGGAAATCATTAAAAACAACAACACAAAACTAAAGAGAAGCCAGAACATTACACACCAATTAAACTATGGGGTACACGTACACACAAACAAAAAACAACTATTTTAATTCAAACTGGACAGATAAAATAGTTATTCTGTGTTGGACATATTAAATGAACTGATACAAAAAAAAAAAAAAATCACCTATGTAAAAAGCATGTCACATTATTTTGTGGTATACTTTCAACACAGACATCAGTGCTTTCTAAATGTGTATGTCCTGTGCTTCTGTTTCTTCTTATGCTGGGGTATTAATTGTTGACATACACAACATAATGCAATACACTCATCTACAGTGATTTGCTATAGCAGATTTAAGGACAATGAGTGTGGTAAGTTACCTTTAAGAACTCTGTAACACACTCAGTGAGGTTCTTGTGGCCCTGGATGTTCAGCTCCAGCTCATAGAACCGGGATGGAAGAGCAGATGATCGTCCACACTGGTTACACCTGATGAATAACCACACCAAAAAAAATCTGCATTTCCACCTGCTTTATAGATAGTGTATAATTACTTTGTCAGTTGCATAATTTTTGAAAGTTTTTTGAGTTTCGAAATGTCATGTGAGTTTATAAAAAAAAAAAAAGTCCTAAACTCTTCCACATTCTTGGCTTGTAACACTTAAAAAGCATTCCCATTCTTTAAACCAAAACCATAAAACTCCTGAGTACCTCTGAATGATTTATGAAGCAATCCAAATGCTGAATCTAATTTAAAAAAAAGAAAGAAAAGAAAAATATTGTTGGCTGCTAGTGCTACCCAGCAGCCTCCTGGAGTAGAATCTTAAGATGGCACAAATCCCCTTATGTACTAGTTCTAGAACTTAGATCTTAATGAGGTGCATACGAGTCTTAGGAACTTTATTCACCATATCAATTCAAAAGCAAATGGGTAAGAAAGAACCAGGAACAAACTTTTAACCATTAGAGAAAAAAATTATTCGTAACCATCTCAAAGACATATCTTTATTATATTATCTTTATTTAGACTCTGACTCTCTGGTTGATTTTTCTGAGTTAACTTATAGTTGCTTCCTCCAAGCCATCAACTTATCTATTATATCCCATTCCTATAAGATGACTCAAAGAAGTCATCTGTTGATTAATGCTTCAATCTTAAATATGATCGATCTTTATTAATTGGTTACATACCACAGGCCTGTAAGGTGGCAGTAATTAAGCCATTACTTAAAAAGCCATCATTTGACCCAGTTGTCTTAGACTAATCTCCAACCCTCCTTTTATCTCAAAACATTCTTGAAAGAATAGTACTAAAACAGATAACTTCATCTACAGAAAAATGGTTTATTATAAAAGTTTCCATTATGATTCAGAATTCATCACAGTATAGAAACAGCACTAGCAAATGACCTTACAAATGATCTTAAGGCCTCTGGCAGTGGACTCATATGTGTTTGTCTTACTTAACCTCAGTGCAGCTTTTGATACTGTTGACGACAATATTTTATTACAGAGCTGTAGGTATTAAAGGTATCAGATCTATCTAATAGATTCCAATTTGTTCAATCAATGGGGTATTCTTCACATACTAAGGTTAAATATGGAATTCCACAGGGTTCTGTACTAGGACCAATTCTCTTTACATTATACATGCTTCTCCTAGGCTGTATATTAGAAAGCATTTCATACATTTTCAGTGCTATGCAGATGATACCCAGTTTTATCTATGAAGCCAGATGACACACACCAATTAATTAAACTGCAGGAATGTCTTAAAAACATAAAGGCCTGGATGACCTCTAATTTACCACTTCTAAATTCAGATAAAATTGAAGTTACTGTACTTCACCCTACAAACATTTGAAACATGATATCTAACCAGATAAAATCCTTCTCACATTCAAGGTCTTGAATAATCAGCCCCCATCTTATCTTAAAGACCTCATAGTATCATATTACTGTACTAAATAGAGCACTGTTCTCTCAGACTGCTGGCTTACTTGTGGTTCCTAGGATACTTAAGAGTAGAGTGGGAGGCAGAGCCTTCAGCTTTCAGGCCCCTCTTCTGTGGAACCAGTTCCTAGGATTTAGGAGACACACACCCTCTCTATTTTTAAGATTAGGCTTAAAACTTTCCTTTTTGATCAAGCATACAAGTTAGGGCTGGATCACGTGACCCTGAGCCCTCTGTTAGTTATGCTGCAATAGGCCTAGGCTGTTAGGGGGTTCCTACGATGCACTGAGTATTTCTTTTTTACTCAACTCTTTTCACTCTGTGTTTATACACCACTCTGCATTTAATCATTAGTTATTATTCATCTCTGCCTCTGTTTCAAAGCATGTCTTTTGCCTTGTCTCCCACCTCTCACCCCAAACTGGTCATGGCAGATGACCCTGAGCCTGGTTCTGCTGGAGGTGTCTTCCTTTTAAAAGGGTGTTTTTCCCTTCTCATTGTTGCCAAATGCTTGCTCACTGGGGGGCTGTTTTGATTGTTGGGTTTTTGCTGTAACAATTGTATGGTCAATACCTTACAATTTAAAGTGCCTTGAGGTGACAGTTTGTTGTGATTTGGCACTATATAAATAAAAAGGAAATTAATTTAGTAAGTGATAAAATCACAAGAAATATAAACCACTGAGATAACTGTAACTTTCTGTGATTGTATTATGGTAAGAACTAACTTGTCTAAGATTTTTAGTCAATGCATCTATGGTATCTGGTATTTGAAAATCCTAGGTCACATCTTTTTCAAGTTATGGTGTTCACAAAGATGAAAATTGGGTGAGGAGATGACAATACCCCATCAGCCTTTTTTGGCTGTGGGGTAAAAAACTATACTAAACCACACTTATAAAGCAGCAAACTTGTAATAACATAACAAAAAAAACAGTCTCTCTGTGTGTAACAAGACAACTTCCTCTCTGCAAAAGCCTATTCTTGTCTTCCATATTGTTGTACTTTGACAGGACCTAGCCAATTATAAGACACATTATAAAAGAAATTTAGCACACTCAAAAGTAAATTTCCTGAGTCTTAATTACTGTACAGTTTTACGTGAAAGAACATAAAGGCTATTCTATCCAGTTTTCACAATTGTAAGTGAGTTGTCAAGCCTTGGCTCACAACTGGTGTTCAAACTACATTTCTGTCAGGTTATCAAGGTGACAGACTGATGGAAAATTTGATTTTCAGCAAAGAAGATATGTACAAGGTGCCATGACATAATGCAGCAAGAGTTTTGACATAAAATCTACACAGTTTTTGTATTTGCTACTCTCAGAAAATGGCATAGCACTGAAAAAAGAGACATCAGATTTTGAATGATCTCACTAAAGTCAGAAGCTAATTTTTCAGGGTTTTAAAAACAGAATTGATGATTCGTGGAAGGACTGACCACCAATTCAATTCAATTTTATTTGTAAAGCACCAAATCCCAACAAACAGTCATCTCAAGGCACTTTGTATTACAGGTAAAGACCCTACAATAATACAGAGAAAACCCAACTGTCAAAATGACCCCCTATGAGCAAGCATTTGGCGACAGCGTGAAGGAAAAACTCCCTTTTAACAGGAAGAAACCTCCAGCAGAACCAGGCTCAGGGAGGGGCAGTCATCTGCTGCAACTGTTTGGGGCTGAGGAGAGAGAGACAGGACAAAAGGCATGCGCTGTAGAAGAGAGACAGAGATTAATAATAATTAATTAAATTAAATGCAGAATGAAGTATAAATAGTGTAAAAAGAGGTGAATAAAAAGAAACATTATGGGAACTCCCCCAGCAGCCTAGGCCTATAGCAGCATAACTAACTTTTAACTTTATCAAAACTATAAACTATAAACTTTATCAAAAAGGAAAGTTTTAAACCAATTCTTAAAAATAGAGAGGGTGTCTGTCTCTCGAATCCAAATTGGGAGCTGGTTCTACAGAAGAGGGGCCTGAAAGCTGAAGGCTCTGCCTCCCATTCTACTCTTAAGTATCCTAGGAACCACAAGTAAGCCAGCAGTCTGAATAAAAGATAGGAGTAGTCTTTGGTTCTCTCGCAAGCTGTCAGCCTTACTGCAGCAAAAAAAAAAAAAAAATAGTTAATGGTGTAAAGCACAGCAAACGGGGAAAGAGAATGACTGGCTTGCTTATCACCAACTTTGCAATAAAGCAACACAATGAGTGTGTCAAAGTCTATTTAAAGATCAGTTTACACAAAGTGCAAAGCAGTTGGAGAATAAGCTTTCAGCTTCACCCCATCTCGTATAGAGGATAACATTATACTAATGGATTAAGTGCTAATAGCTAACTTTTTAATGAACATTTTACAAATGTTGGCTGTGTTTCTGCTTCCATATCTGCAAGTTCAGATAATAGTTCACAACTCTTGAACTCACCTAAACCATCATGTGCAGTGGTATTCTTAATCAGTTTCAATCTGGCCTTCACCCCATTCCTCAGAAAATTTATTTTCAACTGATTAAAGAATATGAGGTTAGGAAGGAATTGCTCTCCTTAAATTCTAAAAAAAAAAAAAACGTCAGGCCTAGATGGACTTGCCCCATTATTCTTTAAAACAATTGCTGTTTTAAAAAAAATCAAACAAACAAAAAAAAAAAACCAGCCGCTCCGATTATTGCAGGACCATTGACAAGCACTTTCAAATCTCTTAACAGCAGAAATTCCTGCTGAAAGCTGCAATTGTTCATCCTCTTTTTAAGGGTGGTAATCAAGTTGTTAATTGCTATATATCTATATACATTCTTCCATGTGTATCAAAGGTTTTTAAGAAACTTGTAAATAAACAACTAATTGACTATTTGTTGATCATGTCATCCTATTACAAAAATTCGATTGTATCGGAATTTCAGGTCAGTCACTGACATGATTTTCTAATTATCTTTTTAACAGGATGCAGCAAGTAAAGCTTGATTCTCATGTTTCACAGCTGCTTCCTGTTCATACTGGTGTGCCTCGGGGCTCAGTTCTTTTTTTCGATTTTTATTAATTATATTCCACAGTCTGTAACTGGGGCTTCAGTCCATCAATATGATGATACAATTTTATATGCAACCGGCCCCACTGCTGATGAGGTTGTAAAGTCAGGTAAATTAGGAAAAGGTGGAAGACCTCCAGGTAGGGGCATTGGAGCAGGACTAACATGCTCATGCCTTCTAAGAAATACAGCTGGCCTTTACTGAGCTGAATTTGCTTTTAAATTTTAAATGTTGGATTTTATCACTATAGGGGGTGATACTGTTGATGTTGCTTTATCTTTTTCATATTATATTAATGTATTGCAATTAAAGCTCAATGTGAGACTTGGTTACTTGTACAGAAATTGTTCTTCATTTACATTGGCTGCAAAATATATCACTGTTGGAAAAAACTATACTCCTTTATTTGATTATGGAGATATAGTATTATAGACATGCATGTAAAATACTCTTCATAAGTTGGATACAATTATTGTCAGCTTTATTCTCAGGTTAAATGGCCCTCTTTACATACTTGCCCTTATCGTCACTGGTTTACTCTCATATACAGTGCCTGAAAAAACTGAAAAGTGGGGCGTGCAATATTATTCGGCCCCTTTACTTTCAGTGCAGCAAACTCACTCCAGAATTTCAGTGAGGATCTCTGAATGATCCAATGTCGTCCCAAATGACTGATGATGATAAATAGAATCCACCTGTGTGTAATCAAGTCTCCGTATAAATGCACCTGCTCTGTGATAGTCTCAGGGTTCTGTTCAAAGCGCAGAGAGCATCATGAAGACCAAGGAACACACCAGGCAGGTCCAAGATACTGCTGTGGAGAAGTTCAAAGCCGGATTTGGATACAAAAAATATTTCCCAAGCTTTAAACATCTCAAGGAGCACTGTGCAAGCAATCATATTAAAATGGAAGGAGTATCAGACCACTGCAAATCTACCAAGACCCGGCCGTCCCTCTAAACTTTAATCTCAAACAAGGAGAAGACTGATCAGGGATGCAGCCAAGAGGCCCATGATCACTCTGGATGAACTGCAGAGGTCTACAGCTGAGGTGGGAGAGTCTGTCCATAGGACAACAATCAGTCGTACACTGCACAAATCTGGCCTTTATGGAATAGTGGCAAGAAGATATTCATAAAAAGTCTCGTTTAAAGTTTGCCACAAGCCACCTGGGAGACACACCAAACATGTGGAAGAAGGTGCTCTGGTCAGATGAAACCAAAATCGAACTGTTTGGCCACAATGCAAAACGATATGTTTGGCGTAAAAGCAACACAGCTCATCACCCTGAACACACCATCCCCACTGTCAAACATGGTGGTGGCAGCATCATGGTTTGGGCCTGCTTTTCGTCAGCAGGGACAGGGAAGATGGTCAAAATTGATGGGAAGATGGATGGGGCCAAATACAGGACCATTCTGGAAGAAAACCTGTTGGAGTCTGCAAGAGACCTGAGACTGGGACGGAGATTTATCTTCCAACAAGACAATGATCCAAAACATAAAGCCAAATCTACAATGGAATGGTTCACAAATAAACATATCCAGGTGTTGGAATGGCCAAGTCAAAGTCCAGACTTGAATCCAATCGAGAATCTGTGGAAAGAGCTGAAGACTGCTGTTCACAAACACTCTCCATCCAACCTCACTGAGCTCGAGCTGTTTTGCAAGGAAGGATGGGCAAGAATTTCAGTCTCTTGATGTGCAAAACTGATAGAGACATACCCCAAGCGACTTGCAGCTGTAACTGCAGCAAAAGGTGGCGCTACAAAGTATTAACGCAAGGGGGCCGAATAATATTGCACACCCCACTTTTCAGTTTTTTTATTTGTTAAAAAAGTTTAACACATCCAATAAATTTCATTCCACTTCACGATTGTGTCCCACTTGTTGATTCTTCACAAAAAATTAAAATTTTATATCTTTATGTTTGAAGCCTGAAATGTGGCAAAAGGTTGAAAAGTTCAAGGGGGCCGAATACTTTCACAAGGCACTGTATAAAAACCTTTTGGGTAATTCACCTTCATACTTATGTCAGTTACTGCAACCGGTGTCTGTTACGAGATACAACATCCCATCTTCACAGTATTTATTATTAAAGAGTCCGATGACCAAGTCTCGTTTTGGCTCGATGGCATTTGCTTTTGCTGCTCTGAATGACTGGAACTTGTTTCAGAAAACATTGAGGCTGACGTTTGTTTTAGTTCCCATTTTTAAAGAGTCATCTGAAAAACTTTTTCAAGGATGTCTGTAGATGTTTTATTACTTAGTGTGGTTACTATGATTTCATGATTTTCGTTTGTTGTCAGGGTTCTAGCCAGGGGTTGATCACCCAGCACTGCGCCATGCTGAGGTCGTCTTGTGCTGGTCTGAGAATTTCACCAGTTCGCTATCGAACTGTTCTATCACTGCAATTAGCAAGCAGGCGTACACTCCGCACTCTCCACATATGCCACCCCATCGCCGATACCAGACTAATTTTTTTTCCCCCCTCTGGCTAGATTGCTGGACTATAGTATTATTTCACTGCAATTTGCAATCTATCACCAGCTTCGGCCAGCTTTGTTCACAATGTGCACGCACGATCTTGCAACGGTCCTGTTCACGCTTGATTTTGCAGGGCAAAATAGTGACCAGCGTGAAACCGAAGGGGGAAGTAGAGGAAAAAGGGAGCTCCAAGGACAATTTTGGGTTTCCTATTAAACATAAATTCCCAGGAGCCTGTCTTGTTTTTTGTCTTCGTTGACTCACAAGAATAACACAAACGTGTTGCTTGAGGAATGTTTATTAATAATAATAGCTGCAGGTAAACTTGCATCTTATTTTCAGAAGATTGTACAGACTAGAGGGATCCACACTCCCTATTGCCATCAAGTCACATGGTCCATTCAGATTCAGGTGCCTTCTTTGACCAGTAGGACAAACCATTATCACAGAATATTATATACAAAATATTATCTAACTTTTATCTAATTAGCTAATGCTAATTAGCCACCACCCCCAACAGAAATGCGCACCAGGCTGAAATTCTTTTTCTGGCTAGAATCCTGTGTTTTGTTTTGTATATTGTTTTGCTATTCGTTGTTCTGTATTGTTTGTTTGATTCTCCCTATTCCTTTACCCTCAAAAGGCTTTGCCTTTTGCCAGGCTGCAGTTGTAAATAAGAAGCTTTCTTAATCTGTTTGCCTGGTTAAATAAAGGTTTAAATAAAAATAAATAAAAAATGTGAAAAGAAAAAAGTTACTGGTGACCTATCATATCCCTTTAAAGTTTTGAAGTGCATCACAGATGTGGAAAAGAAGAAAAAAAAAACAATCACACTCACTCCCACACAAACAATACTTAGTTAAAGAAGTTTAAGTACTAAGAGGCCTTACATTGTAACATAGGAGAACTGTCCACAGAACTGCTGCTGAATGACATTCCGCAGGTTGGGGTTCTTCTGCTTGGACAGTGTATCCTCCAACAGAGACAAAAAAAGCTTTGAGAACTCCTGGGCATCCTGAAAATAAAGGGTCTGAATTCAGTGCTCTGTAGAGAAACCAAGCCTGCAATAATAAACATATTGTGTAATCCTGAAAACTAGTTAGAAAAAAAATTGTCAATTTGTTAACATTTGGTCAGATTTTAAGAATTTGGGAACTGGTACTTTAAATGTGTGCGACTTTTGCAAAACTCTACAAAGTTGTCAGACAATTCTGGGGAAGACCCAAACAAAGGAAACCTACTGAAATACAGTACTGTGCAAAGGCTTGAGCCACCCCTCTTTATGTTTTGCTAGGAAAATCGGAAATGGGTTCAGTAATTTATTGAAATGTGCAAACAGGGAAATACAGCGAATAAGGCAAAAACAGGTACAACAATCACTGTTGTACCTGTCCTGACCACCACCATATGCACAAAAGACAATCAGAAGCAAAAATGTCAAATTTGGACTCATCATTCCTGACCACCTGTTGCCACTGATTTTTAGTCCAGTTCTTATGTAATTTGGCATCCATTTTCTTTGCTTATCCAATTCAGGGTCACAGGGAGGGGTAGTGGGAGGGGGAGGCTAGAACCTATCCCAGCCACCATAGAGTGTAAGGCGGGGTACACCCTGGACAGGTTGCCACTCTGTCGGAGGGCCAACACGGAGAGTCTCACAGTCAAAATCGAACCTATAGTGCAATTTATAATATCCAATTAACCTAACCCCACTAACTACATGTCTTTGAACTGTGGGAGGAAACCAGAGTACCTGGGGAAAACCCATACAGATACAGGGAGAAAATGCAAACTCCATACAGAAAGGCCCTGGCCATATGTTGGATTTGAACCCAGGACCTTCTTGCTGTGAGGCAGCAGTGCAAACCACCAGTAATTTGGCACACTTCAGCTTTTTTCCCCGTTTTCCATAAGAATGGCTTCTTGACATTTGTCCTGTCTTTTAAGGATGTGACTTTCACATGCTGTCCATTTGCTATAGATATTTTTCAGGCCTGAAATTACTTCTTTTGTCCTCCACTTGTCTAGTTTCCTCCTTTTTTTGTAAGGATACACTGCTCAACATGCTGACATATGCTTGGATGATTCATAGGTCAGTGTTAAGTGACTTAAACAAAAAATGGTCGGGTACAAGGACTGGACTTGAAAATGAGTGAAAAAGCAGCCAGTGTGCAATGAGAAAAGAAAAACACACACACACACACACACACACACACACACACACACACACACACACACACACACACACACACACACACACACACACACAGCTGGCTACCTTAATGACTCTATTCACCATATCAATCCAAAAGCAACTAGGTAAATAAGATCAAAGAATAAGAAATGCTTGAATCATAATAAATATCAATCACTGATAATACTGTCCCTTTCTGTGATTGGCATTATTAGGGTAATAACTAACTCGTCCAATATTTTTGGTCGATGCATCTACGGCACCAATAACTCATTCTCGAGTTCACGTTCACAAGGTTGAAAATTTGACTGCCTGCCCACCCGGCGGGGTGATGGTACCCCATTAGTCTTTTTAGGCTGAGGAGTAAAAGCTTTAAAAAACCTTCAAAAAGCCTCAAGAATGATTGCAAGGTAACCTTAAAAGATTACAACTGTGGCTCCTTGGAACCAAAATAATGAAGGGTGAATCAAGACTTTTGCACAGTACTCTAAACATCCAGTTATTTCTCAAAATGTCAAGTGTAATAATGAAATATTTTCTCAGGTTTATGCCTGGATGTACCTGTTGCTGCCCTGTGTCCAAACCAAGTGCTTTCACCAGCCCTGAAGGGTCGATGTACTTTCTGTTGCTATTCTGCAGGAGCGCAAAAAGATACTGTAGATGCTCACAGATGGACTGGGGTTCGTAATCTGCAATAGAGAGAGATGCCTATTGGACAGGATGATAAGCCTTCACAATATATGTGAATTATTGAAAAATGCATTCAGAACACTTAAAGTTACCAATTCCCCTGATCACAAATCATAAATGAGTTCTAGTCCACAAGAGTCTTTGCCCTTATGCACATTTTATAGAAGAACGCTTGAATTTTGCTGGTTATGACTGAAATTCCTGAACATAGAAAGCTGGTCATAACAGAAATGGAGTGGCATTTAGAGAACACTAGAACACTTTTCTACTCTTACTGACTCCTTAAAGCAGGGGTGCCGAAACCCATGTCAAAAATAACATACAATTTGGCCCTTTAAGTTACTTTTTTAACATTTCGCCTTCCCCTCCAATTAAGAGGGTTAAACGAAATGTCAGAAAAGTTACTGAACCCCGCGTTGCCCCAGTGTATCCATTGGAGTGTGAGTGTGTTTGTGAATGTTAGATAAAAAGCGCTTAGTCATAAATAAAAGCACTGTATTTGTGTGTGTGTGTGTGTGTAATTGAGTGAATGAGACTTGTAGAAAGTGCTTTGATTGCTCAAATTGCGTGAAAAGGTGCTGTATAAGTATTAGGGATGTTCCTGGTGACTATTTTCTTAGTCAACTAAATGAGGGGGAAAAATTTGACTAATCGGCTAGTATAAAAGAAACACTCAGATAACAAGTTACACTTTAGAACTATCAAAAAGTGTCTAAACAAAGGCATTTGAAACCATTAATTGCATTTTTTTTGCACTTTAAATGCTGCTTAACTGTGTGGCACTGCGCATTGTGCTTTATGAACACTGCATGTCATCCCTCGCTATATTGCGGTTCTCTTATTGTGGCTTCAGTTTATTGCGTTTAAAAAATATATATATAAATATAATATAAAATTCTGTATTGTGGAGTTTTCACTATATTGGGAGATTTTGCGGGGAATTCATCAGCAAATGAATACCGTACTGTACACAATGGAAACGCAGTACTATATGCCACTACCCCTTGCGCAAGTCTGCCAATGTGAGAGTGTACAAAACACCCTATTGGCTGATGGGTTGGAAGGTGACAACCACGGAACTGTGTTCTGTATCCTGGGTGCCGATTGGCTCAATGACCATAGCATCAGTCTGTTTGCTCTCCCGCGCTGTGCCCAACTGTTCAGTATCTCTCCTTGTATACTTCACATCAACATCTGATCTCTGCGTGTAGTGTAACTCTGCAGTATTGTGTTTTTGTGAAATTATCGTGTTTAAAAGCATATGAAGTGTTTATAAGAGTGTGGAAAAGGTTAATAAGAGTGGGAAGGGTTTATAGGTGTATAGGAAGTTTATAAAGCCTTTAAAATATATATAAATAATAAAATTAATTTTCTTCCACTCATCTGGGGCCAGGCCACAGGGCTGCAGCCTGAACAATGAAGCCTAGACCTCCCTCTCCCCCAGCCACCTCCTCCAGCTTACGCCTGATTCAGACTTCAGCACTGGGTCTTTGTAGAGCTACAATATAACCTACTTAAGTGGCCGATGTTGTTGCAGGCATTTATGCCTGTGCAGGTGTTAATTACCGTGTGGTCGTGTCCCGGTATTTTACATGCGGCGTTGGGCAACAGAAAAATAAAATGCTGGGACTTCTTTCCCTCCTGGGTCTTACTCTTTTTTGGGGTCTTTTGTTTTTTTTTAAGTGCAAACACATTTGTCCATCTATTCTATGCACTTATAGGTCACATAGTGCCAATTTAGAATCTGCCAATTAACCTTATGTACATGTCTTTGGACTTTGAGAGAAAGCCACCATCAGTAGAAACCTATACGGATACAGGAAGAACATGCAAATGTCACACAGAAATGCCCCAGTCAACCAGAACCCAGAACCTTCTTGCTGTGAGCTGACAGTACTAACCATTGCCCAGTGATTTGTGCACTACTTGATGTATATGCACAACAAAGCAAAAACACTTGTCAAAATCAGATTAAAACATGCTGAGTTAACTTGGGGAATAAATAAAAACAAAGATGCACCCCAGTATTTAGGTTTGAGTAATACCAGACTCAGTGTTGTGTTCCTCTGCTCTGGAATTTTGGCACTGATAGAGGCTCCTACGCAGCTCCAAGTTGTGGAACCATACTTGCAGGAATGTGTTGACATAACATGTTGCACCAAGGTTGGTCAACCCAACAAATGTGTTCTAGAAGGGGGGCACAGAGAGAGACAAGCAATAGCACATAGAATTACCTGTATCTTTTTAAATACTTCTTCTACATGTGGCCAAGCTTCCAACGGTCAATCTACAAGCAAGGATGGCTTTTCACTGATTAAAAAAAAGCCTGTGAGAAAATAATTTGCAGTACCTTGTCTCGACGTTCTGAATTTGGATCATCGATACTGTGGAAAGCATTTTCATCAATCTCTCCAAGCCATGCCTGTTCACCAATGCCCACCAGGCAATTGGGATTTCCTTTGCAGTTCCTCCTGGAATAGCAAGTGATGATCATTAACTTTACTGTTTCACACTTTGGCTACATTTTTCGTAAACAAAGCAGGTTGTGATAATGTGGACAGTTTAATGGTGGTCTAATACATACAAAACCACCCACACATTGAACTGTGCCTGCTATATGTCGGTAGGGGCCACAGGGCACCATAAGTAATAATTCTATACTGTAACGATAGGAAATGGAGCCGACTGTCACGAGACACTACCTTGTGAAGTGTCTGTGTGTGAGCTAAGTTGTGTAATGTTGTATTCCAGAGTGGCTCTTTATTAGTTTTCATATAATCTACAGAACTGTCCGACAAGCCATGAGGAAGCGAGTGAACCGACCATTAAGCCCTTAACTTTAAAACCTAATGTACTTCTACTAATTATGTTTTTAATGACACGTGCTAGCACAACAAACGCATAGTTTTTTAAAAAAAAATGTTAATACTGTACCTGCAGGTGCCTCTTTTGCAGGCCGGGAGGTTGATTCGGTATGCTAGCTCGATATGCTCCTGCCCGATTTCTTCTGGTTTTACAGTTTCCACCCAACGCCAAGCCGCTTTCTCCAGCTGTATGCGAGGTGCCATAATCCTACGAAGTAATGTCAACCTCTGTCACACAAAAACTCAAATGATTCAAGTTAGCCAAACTGTAACCAGGAATGCTAACTTAGTCGGCTAGTGGGAGCTAAATAAGTTATCGCTGGCCATGGCTGGTTTCTTAAGCAACCTACGGGCAGCCAGCTAATGCTAGCGTTGTCTCATTACCCATTTAAACGTTAGTTGTGAGCCTATGACTCCACAATATAGCAACGCATAAATTAAAGGAAGTCGATAAGTTAGCATAAACAATATTTGCAGGATAACGTCAGAAGTAAGAGCTACACTCGTACTAATGTTAGCTAGCTAGCTAAAATGTAGCCCGATCGGCTGTGTTAGCAAGCCACTTTCCTCTGTACTTTCTATTTAACGCTCCCTGACGTTAACGTAGCAAGTTTATTGTGTTATGGTCAAATTTCTCGAACCTTTCATACGTGCAGCTGTATCATCAAAAATATTTATGTATTTTTTTTTACATTTTATTCAGAGTTTATTTTAGATTTAGCGCCCTTGCGTCAGTTTATAAATAAATTACTTCTACGCTCAAAATCAACACGACGTCAAAACGTGACGTAGGCGATTCTTTGGGGTGAGTGATAGGAGGAAGGGACACGCGTACACCGGCAGAGGGGCCTTCTTTCTGTCTTAATTTGAGATTCATTTCAAAATTTTGCTGCCTGTGATATAGAAACGTTTTTTACTGTGTTATATATGGTTATTTTCCTCATTTACTTTAATTCTCAGTTGTTAACTCTCAGCAAATAATTTATTCTTAATTCTGAAACCTCTTGATGTATAGCTGATTGCTATGGAAAACCAAGTCAGACGGAAAATGCATTTTAAATCTAGTTCTAGTTAGACTGAAGTCTGTCAAGCCTGCCACAGTGCGATGCGTATTTTGACAGCTATACTATTTAGCCAGGGGTTAAAGCTTTTGTGCAGGGTAAAGAAAATAATTAATTAATGTTGATGCTTAACAGCATTCGCATTATTGTTATTAGAAATACGTTGTTCGATGTACAGACCAATGACTGTAGAAACATTCAGTCATTGGTATACACTGTGATTAGCCAACCTAGGCCCTGCACTACGAAGCGAGTTCAACATAAACAGGGTATCTGTCTGTTATTTGGATTCACTTAACATTAACAGTAAGGATAAGCGGTCACACGAAACTGGTTATCACAACTCTTTAAATTAACCCAGGGTTACTTAATCAAGGTACAAGCACGTTGGCAGCATTTAACCAGTCAAATTGATTATTGTACCATCAGCTAAACCGGCTGTATCTATCATGTGTATAGATGTAATATCTGGATTAAAAACGAAACCAAAAATGAATAAAGATATTCATGTCAACTTTTGAGGGTTTTTAATGATTTTTTGTAATATGATGTATTTAATATTGCAGTCACCTTGGTTAATTTGAGCAGATTTGTCCTTTAATTTCTGTGGCATCCTTCAGCGACTTTAGATGAAACTTCACAGCAGGTAGAGTGGATAAGGTAGAAGATGAATCCACAGAAACTTTTATGTCAGTTATCAAATAATACGTTTTAATGATTTTTAAAAAAATATATCATATATGATATATGTGATATATGACTTTATTCTGTAGGTTCAGAACTGACAATTTATAATTACAATTGTACCGTCCTATAACTTATGCCTGATTCTATTTATTCTAATTTTTTGTAGGCATAATAGCCACATATAAAATTAAAATCAGCAGAAAAGTAGTACAGGTCATGGTGAAAAAGTTGATTACAGCAAAATTCACACGAATAAAGGAACACATTTGGGGGGGGGGGGGGGGGGGGGGGGGGGGCTTCTGGTGAGTTATTTCTCTTAACTGCGCCAAAATAATACACTAACTTTGTCTTTAAATGCATAATATAATACATTTTATTGTGATACGTCATAGTGCTTTGCATAACAAGGACACTTATATAAATCAAAAATAATTACAGGTTGTTTTTAGTCCGTTGAACGGAAATCAGCAACGAAGGAGGAGCACTACCATAAAACTTAGGGTAGAAGCGCAAAAAAATTTAAGCGGCGGCTTAGCTGCGGCTCAGAATTGACGGCTTATTTGACCGCGGTCTACGACAGCTGGGATAGGCCCCAGCCCCACTCCAACACCTTTACATAGTTTTATCAGAATTCATTCAAAACTTTTAGAGCTATCGTGTTTACAAACAGAATGACACACACGTACGCACACACGCAAACGTTACCAAAAAACATAACCTCCTTGGCGGAGGTAATTACAGAAACGTGTTTTACTCAAATATGAATTCATGTAACGAATAAATTAAAAGGAAATGTTTTTTCTGAATGTAGCAAAGCATTCAGTTGCAGTTTCATAAAATAGGAACAGCCACTTTACTAACTGGCCTTTAATTGTGCAGCTTCATTTACTGCATGATGAGGCTGTATCCGGCGGGATAGCGCAGGTTCCATGCCTCTTGGAATGGGATAACTGTGTGGGCAGAGAAATGGGCAAGACTCCGCCCCTGCTCAAGAAGAACCGCAGTCCACCTGAAACAGATAAACGCTTGGACACCTCTACCAACTCTGCGCCGTTCCTTAGATAAAAGCTACATTTATTTCACTTCTTTGTCTAAGGTAAGGGATTTTCTTGACGTCTTTAAACTGTGTCGATTCTGTGTTCTTCTCACAGCAAATTCTAATAGTTTGACTTAAGAATTATAATGTAAATATAGACAAATTTAACGCGACATTTCAAGAAACACTCTACTCTTGTCTCCAGCTGAAATAAATAACACTTTATGTAATCCGTTGAAAAACTTTTTAATATTTTCTGCAGCTTGCTTTGTTCTAGTGTACTTTAGTGTAACTACTAAAGAACAAAACAGTTAAATCTTAATCCAATAATGTCTTAATAATAATCGTTTTAGTCTTTTAATTTATATCATATCATCTCAGTGGTTCGATTCCTGAACTGCTTCTTTCTTTCTTTTGTTCTTTCTTTAAATAAATGTTTTCCTTACAAAAGCTAAGGAGAAGGGGTGACATTTAGAGCTTCAGAGACTAACATAGGGTTGTATTAATGTTGATGGAAATATTTGTCTAGCAGCATACAAAGTTGTAAAATATCCTGTTATTGTATTTTATCAAATGTTACACACATGAAATCTAAAAAATATATACATGTCATAACTTTACTTATGAGTAATGATGTGCACTGCCAACTACTGGTGCATTTCATAAAATATTCAAGGAATTTAGGTTTAAAGGCCAGGATAACAAAACAACCCTGTTTTTGTCCTGGAACCAGTACAGGAGGAAACGGGAAGGCAGGGTGAATGCCTGGGAAGATTAAGTAACCATTCGCCTCTCTAATCTTTTGCCATTTTGAATCCTGTGTCACGGACAGGACATGGGCTTTACTCTGTGAGAACTGACCTTAGGCTTGGACATGCAACTATTTATATAACAAGAACACAAGGGGAAACTGGGGTGACTTCTTTAAGGGTTGTGAAACAATCCTCAGTGGTATAACACAGGTTTTTAGGTAGGGTATGGGTTCAGTTCTCCATTCTACACAAGCATTCAAACAGATTTCCTTTCTATTTAATTTTTTTATTTGAATGAAAAAAAAAAAATCCTGTCCATTTCCCCATCTCCAGAGTGAGAAATGGGCAAGCTTGTTTGTTAATAGTAATGTAATACTGAATTTGCAGGGCTTTTGAAACTCAGAATATTAATTTTAATTATACATTATACATTTTATGTGCTTTGATCAGTTTCAGTGTGATTTACATAGAATGCATCAAACCTTCACATATTTACTTTGTTGAAGGATACGAGGATATTATACTCACTGAGTAGCTAAATAAATGTAAAGGTGTTTACTGTAATGATTTATTTCAACATCATATCCATTCAAACCTGACTTTTTCTACAAAGGTACAGTGCATCCCATCTTTCTTACTCTGACCAGTTTTTAATTCAGTTTATTTTGATACATCCAGAGGCAATTAATGCAGTAAATAAACTAAATTTGTTATACAGAGTTAGACATGAAAAATATACCAGAATACACCAGAATGCTGCAATACACAGACTGAAATTTACTGAGTGACAAACTTCAGCTCAGCTTTCACTGCACAGCCTGCTGCTCTTTCATGCGGATGCAGCCAGCTATCAAACCCGTGGGGGCAGCTTATGCATTGATGTACAAACTGTAGTGTGGTGAACAGCCACTACTGGGAGGCAATTGAACATCTGACTGTTAAATGTCGGCCACATTATCTGCCTTGTGAGTTTGCAGCAGTGTTTGTCATGGCTGTTTACATACCGCCGGGTGCTAAGGCTAATGAGGCACTGAAGGAGCTACACAACATCCTTAGGTTGCTTCAGAACAAGCACCCAGAGGCATTTTATGTGGTATTGAGGGGACTTTAACCATGTAAACCTGACAGACATTCTGCCAAAGTTTCACCAGCATGCCGCTATACAAACACGGGGAAATAAGACACTGGACCACGTTAACACCAACAAACGAGACACGTACAAATGCCTTCAGGTTTGGTGACTCAAAGACACTCAGGAGGGCCAGAAGAGAGCTGACAGCTGGCATAAAGAGGGCCAAAGCCACATATGCTCAGGAGATCCAGGGACTCTTCTCCCAGGAGCTACGTGGCATGTGGAAGGGCATCAAGTGCATCACAGACTATAACTCCAGAGATGCACAATGCCCTAGGGACCCCTCTCTGCCTAATACCCGCTTTGAGGACCCCACCACCCCCTCCAATACCGACTCACCCCACCACCCAGATAAGAACCCCTCAGTGTGACCCCAGCAGAGGTGAAGAGGATTCTACGGAGGATTAATCCTCACAAATCTGCTGGCCCAGATAACATCACTGGCCAGGTGCTAAGAGACTGTACAGTCCAACTCTCTGGGGGTGCTGATGAACATTTTCAATGCCTCCCTCATACAGGCAGCTTTCCCTACCTGCTTAAAGACTGCCACCATCTGCCACATCCTGAATCAGGCCTGAATGACTATCAGCCAGTAGCTCTCACCCCGATAGTCATGAAGTGCTTTGGAAGACTGGTTATGGCCCACATCAAGGACACCATCAATGTCACTGTGGACCTACACCAATATGCATACCCGAAGATACAGTCCATGGAGGACACTATCTCCTCTGTGGTTCACACTGCACTCACCCACCCGGAGTCTAAGGACTCCTATGTCCGTATGCTCTTTGTGGACTTCACATCAGCCTTCAACACCATCGTTCCACAGAACCTGGTGCACAAACTCTTCACACTTGGACTGAGCTCCTCCCTCTGTAACTGGGTCCTGGTCTTCCTGACGAACAGGATGGAGTCGGTGAGGATCCATGACGTCTTCTTCTCCCCCATCATCCACAGCACTGGCTCCCCCCAGGGCTGTGTGCTGAGCCCTCTTCTGTTCACCCTGTTCACATATGGCTGCTCAGCAAAACACCCAGGCTATCATATTGTGAAGTGTGTGGATGACACAGCAGTGGTTAGATGCATCGCTAACAATGATGAGTCCGGCTACAGGCAGGAGGTGGAAGACCTGGAGGGTTGGTGCAGAGAGAATAATCTCTGCATCAATGTGGCAAAAACAAAGGAGATGATCGTGGACTTCAGAAGAGTCAGACACCCCCTCCTCCCCATGCACATTGAAGGATCTGCAGTGGAAGTGGTCCCCATGGACAGGTACTTGGGTGTTCACCTAAGTAACGACCTCACGCAGGGCAACAACACTTCCAGTCTGGTCAGGAAGGCATACCAGTGCCTCTACTTCCTCAGGAGGTTGAAACGCGCTGGACTCAGAAGCTCAGTCCTACAGATATGTGGTGGAGAGTGTCCTGGGGTCCTGCATCACTGTGTGGCACAGAAGCTGCTCTGCAGCAGAGAAGAAAGCTCTGCAGAGGGTAGTAAAGGCTGCACAGAGGACGGCTGGAGTCAGCTTCTCCACCACCACTGACATTTACATCTCCGGATGCAGGAAAAGGGCCACCTCCATCCTGAAGGACCCCACACACCCAGGCGGGGGGCTGAGGAGCATTAAGAACAGGACCACCAGACTGAGGAACAGCTTCTTCACTGAAGCTGTAGGACTGTTGAACTCTGGTGGGGCTGTGTTGCTGGACTGCTCTCACACAACTCTGCATACCGGGAAACACTGGAACATGAGGACAGAATTTCATTCCACTGCTTGCAAATGACAATAAAGAATCCTTGACTCATCATATTGAAACGTGTTGCATGGTATGGCGTATAAGTAAATGTTTACACTATTGGAATTATTAATAATTGATGTGATCTATGGTTTAGGAATCTACGGCAACATCAGAGCCAAGATGGGGCAGAAAGATATCATTTGCAACTGGAAGAAAAGCATCAGTAACATCAAGGATGTGTTTGACTTCAAGGGGAAGATGGGTTCGTAAGTACTGCTTATGTTTGTCTTTATTGAAGGTAACGGTTCTATATGAGAGAGGTTTGGTTGAGAGTACAACTACCTCAAAACATTGTTGACTTTCATTAGTTTTTTTATTTGTCTGGTTGTCAGCAAGACCACACATAAATTACCAGACTGAATTTCATGAAACTTTGCTGAAAGATGGAGCACAGGCAAAGGGAGAACCCATTTATTACTGGATCACTTTCTTTAAGAATATGCTATGGGGCTTTGGCCTTGGTGAAGGATGTGTTCAGTTCCTTCCTAGTTTACAAAGTTGTATATTGTGTAGCTGAGGGTGCTACTTGAATAGACCATGCAGGAGTCGGGATGCATTTGTTTTCTTACATGAACCGCTTGCAGATAATTTCTCAAAAAGTTCAGGGCTGCAGTGCATGTGTGAGCCTATGATTGGTTAGCACTGTTGGATCACAGCAAGCAGGTTCTGGGTTTGAACATTCTGATTGTCTGCCGCCTTTTTATGTGTGGTTTGTATGCTTCCTGCTCTTCCTCTGTGGGTTTCCTCTGGGTACAAAGGTTAGGTTAATTGGTGATTTTAAATTTTATGTAGGTTTGAATGCAAGGTAGCTAAAGCTCTTAAATGCATAGAATAAAGTGCTGTAAGAATATGTAACTTGAAGTGTAAAGCACTTTGAAAAGTTCTAGAATTTGCAGCAATTCCCCAATTCTCTGTGAATAGCACACATAGCCATGACAATTTTCATATTGCCAAAAGATCAGGAAACTGATCAAGTGGCTCATTGTTAGACAAAGGTGGTAGTTTCTATCATCATGCAACTCTAATTTTCATAATTTTAGGGAAACCTTCAATTACCTGAGATTGAAGAAGTCACTTGGATGAGTTGTATCCCAGTGAACGGAGTCAGCTTTCTAACTCCATTTGCAAAAACTATAAATCATCCATTAGTGCTCTATAATCCTCCTCCTGTCGGTCACTAATACATCCAACCAGTGCAGAATCATTAAAATTTCTGTAAGTGGCATGTCTCAGACTTGTACTGAAAGATGTCTACAAAATGAACAGGAATGGAGACAGAACAGGCTCCTGTGGAGCTTCTGTACTACTCAGACAGAGCACCGCCCATTCTCACATACTGCAACATGTCTGTCAGGTATAATCCACAAGATAGTGGACGTGTTTACTGACATTTCCTGTATCTTCTCTCTTACTGTGTTAAATGCACTTGAGAAATCAGAGAAGGTGACCCTTGCTGTGTACAGCCATTACTATCTAAATGGGAGTACTCTCTCTGCATCATGTAGATAATTGTGCCGTCCACACCCAGATTTGGTCTATGTGCAAACTGCCGAGGGCCAAAAGATGTTTTCACCTGTTGTCTCAGGTGGGCCTAGACAAGCCTCTTCATCACCTTCATGTGATGTGAGGGCAACTGGTGGATAGTTGTTAAGCTCTGATGATGTTGATTTCCTTAGTACAGGAACCAGACAGAATGTTTTCCATAACACCAGTATTTTATTAGCGTTAGGCTTATGTTCCCGTTAGATGAAATTTTTACTTATTTGACAAACCCAAATGTAAATCTTATAAATGAATGTATAGAGCTGATTGGAAAGGTAACATCTTTTAGTTTTTGAAACTATGTTTATTTCATATAGTGGCTAAAAAGTGTTTTGCTGGTAATCTGCAGTGTAGTCACAAAGAGTAACAAAGAGTTGTTAAAATAATGGTAGGAGCTTTCCTGCAGTTTTAAAGCTGCTTAATAATCCCCCTCACCATGGGGTGTGAATGAGTCAGGCTTCTGTGTGTGTCTGAGATTTGTGAATGCTGACGTCAGAGCAGCAGTTTGAGAACATCCTAGCACTACTTCATTACAGGATTAATGGCTGCCTGCACATGTGAATGGGTGTACTGAATGTATATAAAGGCAGGTGTTATGAACAGGTGTCGGTGTCTGAGCGTGTGAGTGAACGCATACAAATTTAAACTCATAAGAGTTGGACTTGCTTTTGTTTGCCAGTTTCTCTTTGCAGTGCCCCCAGTGGTCAAATTATATTATTTTTTTTTTTTTTGGGGGGGGTGGATGACCCCAGGAAGTGGGACTGCAAACCAGATTTGTTCTACACAAATGGAAATGAACTGGCATTCATACATTACTATTCTAGCCTTACTAGCCACTCAAAGCATTATATTATATAAACCATGTTTGCCCATTGATACACACCCATTTTAACAGCACTTTTTTACACTTAAACACTTAAAGCACTTATGTGCTTTAAGTGTTTCATTTGTCTCATAACCATACCTATAGCCAATTTGGAATCAACAGATAACAAGGATCTAATTTGTCCTCACTGCTTTTGCTATTTTTGTGCAGAGGGTCATTTTCAGAAGTTTTCATGGTGAGGGAGAAGAAAACCGGGAAAATGTATGCCCTGAAATGTCTGAAGAAAAAACATCTTGCTCATAGCAACCTGGAAAATGAAATAAATGTGCTGAGGAGGTAAAACACACACATATGCACACTCAAATTTGCAATATCCTTTAGACTCAGTCAATTACAGCCCTCTGCTTCATGTGAATTTGCATCTAATTAAACATGTTGTTCTTTCTGTTGCCTAAAACAGGCCTAGTCTGAGTAAAAGGTTAAAGAGAATAACAGGCAGCATCTGTGAACATATGACACTGACCCCAAAAACAGCATCGAGCTCTCTTTCTGTTTCCTACTATTTCAGGATAAAGCATGAGAATGTAGTGGGACTGGAAGATTTCTATGAGAGTCAAACACACTACTACCTGGTCATGCAACTGTAAGTGGAATCATTTTGTTTTGCAAATTTTCCACACATTACCTTGCAATAATGCAATATTGGCAATATGTCTCACTGTGATTGCAGTGAAATTGAACATTAATAAGGAGCACTCCGAGAGTGCTAACCTCTGCCAAGACAGCTCACTTTCTGGGCAGTATTTACTTTTAAGGGAATAGTACTGTATTTTGTATATATACATTGCATTTTCTTTGTTCTTTTTAAGCGTACTTTAAGAAATTTGTAGCGCTGTAAAACCATGACAGACCATGACAGTTCACTTTGATTATACAAACATGTAGTAGTAGGATAATAGATACTGATTTGTAAATAACAGGACATGAATAACTTGAGCTTATTGTATAATTGTCACGTTTGAAGCTGTGGTCAGCAAGGCAGAGGCCCTCAAAGCAGGACTCATGAGACACAACTAAAATTAAACTTAAGATTTATTAATTAAACTTAGGAGGTAGAAAGCTGGATGGGAGCCAGCTATAGAAAAACGCAAAACTTGAAGCACACAGCAGGAGAAACAAACGATGACCCAACAAGAACCAAGGAGAAACATGGACAATAAATACACAAAGGGATAATGAGGGAACAGGCAACAGGTGAAGGGCACAGCTGAACATAATTACACAGATGAGACAAGGGGTAGCAAAACTAAACACAACCACACAGGACGAAAGGCTGTCAAAATAAAACAGGAAGTAACCAAACAAGGTACACACAGACTTGACACATAGAGGGAACCTAAAAATTATCAAAACAGAAACCGAAATACCGGAAAGAGAAAACATGAGACAAGGGACAAAGACATGAGAAACAAAACAGACACAGGAACACTGACCAAACAGGAGGACATGGAAATCAAAACATAACACAAGCACCAGGGGCCTATTCCAGGAAGCATGTTCAACAAACTCTGAGTTTAAAAAGATAATCTGAGTTGATCAACTCTGAGATTGGCAACTCTGAGCTTCCCGTTCCAGAACAGCTGATCAGAGTTAGTTCAATCAACTCTGAGTATGTTCACCCTGAGTTAGCGCGTGTGTGAATAAGGAAAGAAAGTCATCATCAATGGAGCTCTGATACCTGGAGTCACCATGGCAACAGGTAAATAAAGAGCAGAGCCTCAATTTTAATCCAATGGATGGATCCAATGGTCACTTTAATCAGCCTGACCCACTCTGTCATCATCAGAGACAGAATAAAAGTTTGTTATAAAATATATAATTTCTTTTATAATATCTGCTGTCATTGTACTGTTGCACTCAATGTGACCCCGTGTCCTATATTGAGATTCACAGCCAGCTAAACGCTCTCTTACATCGCTTCCTCCAAGGAACAGGCACGTGTTGTAGTTGGACAGGATTTAACGTAAAAGAGTGTGAAACTGAAACAATACAAAATACAGAAAAAGTACTCAGTAAACAAATTATAATATGTCCACTTAAATCAAATTAACATCTCCTTTGATATATAAGGCACATTAAAGGGTTCATTTCAACTTAGCGGTCACATTACAGGAATTCAGATCGGATCTCACTATATCGACACATACCACATAACATCTCAAACTTATTTCAGTAATCACATACTTAACATCTTACAAACACATACAACCTTGAAACGTACTCATATTGCCACTCAAAGGGATGTGAAGGAGCGGATGGTTTTGGGTTGGCAGAGATGCACCATGCTTTCTCTACCTCCTGAGAAAAACTACTTCCGTTCACTTCTTCTATTTACAAATCAGCCCAACATAGCACATTGTGAAAACCTGTGCCCCCCACAGGCTCGGAGAGACAACAACACAAAAAGAGTTCCAACACACTCCCCACCTGGCATTATTGTAAGAATGCCACTATAATCTATTTAAACACTGAACTAATCTCTTAGAGACAAAAGAAGGATACAGTCCGAAAAAGGGCTATAGAAGATCTTGGTAGTCTTGTCATGTGTAACCTTCACTTCCACTTTCCTGACAACTCCATCTCTGCTCGGAAGGGTCTTCACAATGACTCCCATAGGCCATTCATTTCTTTTCAGTTCCTTGTCTTTTGGAAGGATCATGTCCCCTTCCTTCAAGTTTGGTTTGTTGCGCTGCCATTTCTGACGACTCTGGAGCATGTTGAGGTATTCTTTCTGCCATCTGGCCCAGAATGTGTCAGCAAGGGCTTGAACTCTCTTCCACTGATGTTTATACATGTCGGCCTTGGTGAAGTCCCCAGGTGGAGTTGGGATTGGACCAAGCTTCTGGGTGAGTAGAGTCAAAGGGGTCAGGATCAAAGGGGCCTCTGGATCTGAGGAAACCGGTACCAAGGGCCTCACGTTAACAATAGCCGTGACCTCGGCCATTAACGTTGTCAGGACCTCGTGAGTTAGAGTAGGGTTCCCTGCTTGTAGGAGCATTGAGTCTAGGATGCGTCATGAGATGCCTATCATATGCTCCCAGGTCCCACCCATGTGAGATGAGTGGGGAGCACTGAACACCCAGGAACACCTCTTTTTGTGTAAGTAGTCCTCCACACTTGTCTTACCAGGCTTGGGAGGATCCAGCTTCAGTTCCTTGGAGGCACCAATGAAATTGGTTCCGCAGTCTGATATTAACTGCTTAGCGGGGCCCCTGATTGCAAAAAATCTACAAAGAGCATTGATAAAACTGGATGAGCTCAAAGTTTCAATCACTTCAATATGAATGGCCCTTGTAGACATGCAAGTGAACAAGACAGCCCATCTCTTGCTGTTAGTTTGACCACCTTTAGTGCGGCGTGTTGTAACATCCTACGGTCCAAATACATCAAGGCCAACAAAAGAAAATGGTGGACTACTCTGTAAGCGGTCAGCAGGCAAGTCTGCCATAATTTGTTGCTCTGTTCTGCCTCGAAGCTTTCTGCAGGTGACACATTTGTGTATTACACTGCTGATGGATCTCTTAGCACCAACTATCCATAAGCCACTTGCTCTCACAGCTCCCTCAGTGAAGTGTCTTCCTTGGTGCTGGACGGCTTCATGGTGATACTGAATGAACAGTGTAGCAATGTGATGCTTTCCTGGTATCAGAAGAGGGTTGGCTTCATGACTTGGCAAGTTGGACTCTGCAAGTCGTCCTCCTACACACAGCAAGTTTTCGCGATCAATCATGGGATTAAGTTTATGAAGGGAACTGTTGCGTGGTATGTCTCGTTTTGCCATGATACACTTTATTTTTTCTGCGTAAACTTCATGCTGGACACACCTGATGATTGTGTACTCTGCTTGAGTTAAAGCTTCACCTGTGACACTCACCTTACAAAGGTGCCAGCTGCTACAACCGCCACCATCTTTGGACTTGAAACTGTGAGAGATGTGATGGAGGTAGACCACTGCTTTGACAAGGGAAGTCCATTTTGAAAACCTTTCAAAGCAGGATGAACCTAAGGCACCTGGAGCAGTTGTGGTCACAAGCACAGTCACATTCTGTCGAATTTCAACATCTAACTCTGGATCGACAAGTTCAGATTGGCCTTTTTCTAGGGAAATGCTCCCATGGTTGAGAAGAAATGCTGGGCCGTACAACCATGAGGTACTAGCAAGTTTCTCTGCTGCTACAGACTGGGAGCCATGATCAGCGGGATTGTGGTCTGTCGGTACATATCTCCACTGGTCTGGTAGGGAAGACAGCTTGAGCCTCTGTACACGACATCTCCGACATCTCCACAGCAAGCACTGCTGTTCAAAGCTCTAATTGGGGAATGGTGAGCTCTGGTACAGGAGCCAGTTTGGCCTTACCCATCACAAACCCAACTTTTTTGTGCCCATCTTCACGTGTGACCTTCAGGTAGGCCACTGTTGTGATGGCTTTCTCTGAGGCATCTGAGAACAGACAAAGCTCGATGAAGGTGGCTTGTGAGATGGAGAATGTGACATAGGTACGAGGAATGTGTAGGGTTGTGAGACTCTGTAGTGAATCGTGCCATCTTCTCCAATCATCATACATGTCTTGTGGCAACGGGCTGTCCCACTCAAGGTTCCTGCTGGAGAGCTCTCTGAGAAGAAGTCTGCCTTTGATGGTTACAGGTGCAAGCAAGCCAAGAGGATCGAACAAGCTGTTTACTGTCAAGAGTACACCACGGCGAGTGAAGGGTTTCTGCTCCTGTGGAACATGGAATATAAACGTGTCCGATACGGCATTCCAACTCACTCCTAAGCTGCATTGGACTGGAAGCTCATCAGTTGTTAAATCGAGATCTTTGATATCTTTGGCCCTATCCTCAGGGGGGAAAGCATTCACTATTTCCACTTTGTTGGAAACAATCTTGTGGAGACGTAGATTTGAGAGGGCAAGCATTTTTTTGAGCTCTCTGTAAGACGTCAATAGCCTCAGCTTTGGTTGAGAAGGACTTTAATGCATCGTCCACATAGAAGTCTTTCTCTATGAAGTTTTGGGCATCAGTTCCGTATTCACTTTCTGCCTCCTTTGCTGCCATTCTCAGCCCATAGATCGCCACTGCTGGGGAGGGACTGTTACTGAAGACGTGAACCCTCATTTGATAGTCTACTACCTCTTTGGTGAGGTCGTTGTCTTCGTACCACAGGAAGCGAAGGTAATCTCTGTGATCTTCCTGGACTACAAAGCAGTAGAACATTTGTTTGATGTCAGCAGTGATGGCGACAGGTTCTTTCCTGAAGCGAAGCAGCACACCCAAAAGTGTGTTGTTCAG
Organism: Archocentrus centrarchus; assembly: GCF_007364275.1. Taxonomy (NCBI): domain Eukaryota; kingdom Metazoa; phylum Chordata; class Actinopteri; order Cichliformes; family Cichlidae; genus Archocentrus; species Archocentrus centrarchus. The sequence continues at coordinate 466,600 of NC_044350.1, read as the reverse complement.
GTCCGGGCCAGAAAGCAGTATGTCGTTGAGGGACACTCCCATCAAACCACATGCTTGAATCAAACACCACACGTATCTTTCCTGGCTTTTGTGGATGGTATACACCAAATATCGGGAGATACCAGTTCTCTTTGTATTTGTTGTGAGGTGGTGCAAGTTCTGCATGTTGGTTGTCGAGCATTTTCTGCATGTATTCAACAAAGTGTGCTTTCATTTCTGGTTTCTTGTCGTGCGTACGTCACAGGGACATGAGCCGCTGGTAGGCATACGACTGATTGTCAGGAAGTTTGCGTCTGGGGGTTTGAAATGGGAGTGGTGCAACCCAGCTGTTAGTGTCAGAATCCTTCCATCTTCTTCAGGAAGATCATGTCTTCAACAGAATGAGCGATCTGATTATCTTTATTGGTGCGACAAAACACAGCCTCTCCTAAATTCTCAGCTGTGAGCTTTTCGTGTGGATGAACAGGTAGCAATTTATTGGAAATGGTTTTGGCTTGGCTCAGACTAAAGTCCTCCTTCACACTGAAGCGACTGTTGCAGGGAGTGAGATAGCTTGGGCGGCCATTGTCCAATACATGTGTTTTCAGAGCGTTCACTTCACTTGGCTTGTGAACGTTGCCAAGACACACCTCACCGATGATGACGCAGCCCAGGTCAAGCTTCTGTGCAAATGGGTCATTGTGTTTGCTGTTAATTTGCTCCCTGTGAGCTCTCAGAAGGTTTCGTCCTATTAGCAACAGTATATCTGCACTTGGGTCGAGAGGCAGTATTTCAGAAGCTATTGCTTTCAGATGGCAGTGGTGTAAAGCAGCTTTTACAGTGGGTATCTCTTCCCTATTGTTGGGGATGGCATTGCACTCTATGAGAGTGGGGAGAGGAAAACTCATTTTTCCATCTAATGACTCAACTATGTAGTCACACGCTCTTCTACCAGTCACTTGTGTTATACCACTACAGGTTTTCAGTGTGTATGGTTCAGTTAGGCCTTGTATATCAAATATGTGAAAAAACTCTGTCTTTGCAAGAGACTGGTTGCTTTGATCGTCGATTATTGCATACATTCTTGTCCATCAGGCTGCTGTCTAGATGTTGTCTCGCTGACCTTTGGGATAGACTTGCACCAAGCAGATCTTAGAACAGGATTTAACTGCGATTTCGTTTCCACTTACCTATGTACATGTGGCAGTAACATCTGAGTCCTGTGCATTTGTTTGCTCCCCGCCATGCTCTCTATGGAATGAGGGAGGCTTGGACATTTGTGGAGCGGGGCCAGGGTGAAGAGCTGCCAAGTGTTTCTCACTGTCGCACTCTTCACACTTAATCGTGACGTACAGTCTTTCTCTCGGTGGCTGGTGGAAGCAAGGCAGCGATAGCAGATGTTATTGTATTTGAGCAGCCTTTTCCTGTCGTCAAGCAGCATAGTTCTGAAACCCCTGCATCTTTTAAGTAGGTGGGGTTTGTGATGTATAGGACACTGTCTTTTAATGTCTTCACCTGCTTCTTTGGTCCTGGATCCCTCTGATGCTACATCTGTCTTGTGCACTGTGACTGATAGCTTTTGGTTGTAGTTACCTCTTGATTTCCCTTTTTTGTAGCTGGATGTGTGATTGATATGCGAGAGAGTCATTGTGTTGAAAGTTGTGGCGAAGCTTGGGTCATTCCTTGCTTTGGCTTGACCTTTCACAAATTCCACAAAGACTGAGAAGGGTGGGAAGCTAACATGGTGGTCTTTTTTAAAACTTTGAACCCACCATTGTCCATTTCTCTTCAGATGGAAGGGCAGCTTCTCCACTATTGGGCCTACTTCCCTGGCTGTGTCAAGGTAACTTAACCCTGGTAAATATCCATCTAGTTTTGCCGCTTGGAGTTCACACAGCAGATCTGACAGATCACGAAGCTTGTGTGGTTCTTTACTAGAGAGCTTTGGAAAGGTTTGTATCCTAGCAAACAGGGAGTTTTCTATTGCCTCTGGTGAGCCATAACATTCTTCTAGTCCCGACCATATCATGTTCAAACCGGCAGGTGGATGCTTTATGTTAATTGCTTTCAGTCTCTTGGCATGTTCAGAAGACTCAGGTCCCAACCACTTTGAGTAGATTCATTTCTTCACTGGCTGTAAGGTCCTTAATAGGGTTTAATCCCGGTACCCGGGATTCCCGGGAAATGCGATCAGAACCATTTCCCGTTTCCCGGGAAACGTTAAGACGGGAAACCGGGAAAAAAGTCGCATTATATAGCCTATAAAATATGCCTGTGGAACAGTGTGCATTGTGGACAGCCCAAGTGGCTGAGCCTTTATCAATGCTGTGTGGAGATGAACCGTATTGTTTTGCACCAGCAATTGTAAAATAGCTTGGTATAATTCCATGTACAATGCAGGAATATTCAAATCATATTTGTTAAGGGAGTGTTGAGGAACGATACAACACCGCATAGCTCAAGCACTCGAATGCCGAGATGTAGGTTTTATTGCATCAATCAAGCCAACGTTGCCCCCTACTGGGCATAACAGGACATAGCTGGAAAGCTACCTCTACAATATTAAAATAGGTTAAGCCTGACACTGGCTACAGAAGGCCTAATTAAAAAAAAAAACAAAAAAGACTTTTCCCCGGGATTCCCGGGAAATGACTCATCTTTTCCCAAGATTTGATTCATCTCATTTTCGGGAAAAATATTAAACCCTAGTCCTTAATGGTACTCTGAATCTGGCAAAGGTAACTCTTTGGCTTATCATCAAATTCCGACAGTCCTCCAGTTACTAGCTGGCTCTTAGCTAGAAATCTGGCTAGGTCACTCGTTGTGCTGTCAGCATTATTGTGTGGGCTTAGTCCCCGTTGTGGCATAAACGGGTATTGCATCAGTTCTTGTTTGGGACTGCGAGGTGTGTACACTACTGGTCGTTCACATTGTTCATTTTGATAATTGCTGTCATCATGCTGAAATGTATCTCTATTGTCTTGAGCCAGGTCAGTATAATTGTGCTTATTCACATACTCACTCACTTTTTCCTCTGGGGTTGTTTGTTGAGCCAAAAATGTCAACTCTTCCTTTGGTTCCGCTATGCCAAATTGAGCTGCTGCTGCCTCCATCACCTCTACTTTAGCCACGGCTGCATCAGCTTCCTTTTGGAGATTGAGTACGTCGAGAGACGCTTCTAAACGGGCCTTTTCTATCTTAATGCTCATCTCCTTTTCCGCGTAGGCTAATCAGGCTTTTGCTGCTTGCGCTTCTGCTTGTGTCCGAGCTGCCTCCATACTAGCTTGGGTTGAGGCTGATGACTTACTTGAACATCCTGTTGATGACCTAATGGTAAGTTTCCCCGAAGACTTTGCAGATGCCACTGAGTGAGTGGACTTTGTTTCCTCGTTGCCTTGCTCTTCAGCATCTGATTTCTCCATGGTCAAGTTGACTGCCACTCATGGACCCTTGTCGAGTGCTATGATTTCACTGTACTGTTGCACTCAATGTGACCCCGTGTCCTATATTGAGATTCACAGCCAGCTAAACTCTGTCTTACATCACTTCCTCCAAGGAAAAGGTACGTGTTGTAGTTGGACAGGATTTAATGTAAAAGTGTGAAACTGAAACAATACAAAATACAGAAAAAGTACTCAGTATACAAATTATAATATGTCCACTTAAATCAGATAAGCATCTCCTTTGTTATATAAGGCACATTAAAGGGTTCATTTCAACTTAGCGGTCGCATTACAGGAATTCAGATCGGATCTCACTATATCGACACATACCACATAACAACATCTCAAACTTATTTCAGTAATCACATACTTAACATCTTACAAACACGTACAACCTTGAAACGTACTCATATTGCCACTCAAAGGAATATGAAGGAGCAGATGGTTTTGGGTTGGCAGAGATGCACCATGCTTTCTCTACCTCCTGAGAAAAACTACTTCCGTTCACTTCTTCTATTTACAAATCAGCCCAACATAGCACATTGTGAAAACCTGCACCCCCACAGGCTCGGAGAGACAACAGCACAAAAACAGTTCCAACACAGTTATCATTTACACAACTTGAATTTCATCAGATGAAGCTGAATCCTAATTTTACATTTGATTTATAAAATCTAATTATTCAGCTGCAGCCTGATGGACAAAATGCAGGAAACAGAAAGTGAAGATAGAAATGTGGAGAAACAGCTCAGACTGAGTTTACTGATCAACCTGTGTGTTAGAGACTGAGACAGCAGCAGACCCCGAGGGAGGAGCTGACCTCAGGTCAGTTTGTTATCTAATAAAAACTGTTTTTGCTGCAGTTCATGACAGTTCAGTTTATAAACATTTAATTGTTTAAATAATTATTCAGTAAAAATGTAATCTGTTGATCCAGTTTAACCATTTTTTATCTGATCTAAGATCAGCTTCACTGATCTCTGACAGCCACGGCAGAGATGTTTCACTGAGTTACTGTTAAAGGTCAGAGGTCAGTCATAGTTTCATATTTAGCTGAAAACATTCAGGGCAGTTTTCCAAGTCTGTAATGAATGTGAAGATTTAACAATAAAAGCAAACACGTTATAATGAATGTCTCAGCTTTATAGATTTGAAATATTTCAGTACAGTTTGGGAGGATGAGACATTTTAATTAAAGAATGCAGATCGTGGCGGGAAAATGAATCCATTATGAACAGATCCAGACTGGATGAGCTGGGAAATGACTGGAATTTGAACTGGATCTGGACCTTTTCCGGTCTGAATCAGTGTTCCTGATCCATTTGGAACCTCCTGCTGTGCAGGTGGACTTGGACACAATTTGCAAATCCGTTACAGAGCCTATGATCACCGATTTAGGTGATTTTCAGTGGAAAATATGTTGAGATTCATACTCTGAATTTCATCAAAACTTTCAAAATGTTGATTTAAGTCACTTTAAATCCATTTAGTTCAGTTTTCAAGTCTTCAGATTATTTCAGCCTCATCTTCACTCAACATTCATATCAGCTCCAGGATCCAGACATTTTCCCATCAGTGATCTTTTACAACATGACCAATGATCGATCATTGATCACTGATCAGTGTCTAAAGCTTCATACAGTGTGATGTACTCACAAGTTTTATATATGTATAGATTTAGATGTGTGTATATAGCCAAATTATCTCATTAGGCTTTATATTTTTATGCCTTTAGTGTATGTTATTTTGTTTTGGTTTTATTCATTTAAATGAAACGGTTGCAGCTGTAACAACAGAAACTTCCCTCTGGGATCAATAAAGTATTTCTGATTCTGATTTCTGATTCTGATGTAACAGTGATGCTACAGTAACTACAGTAAATGTTTCAGAGGAACTGACTGCCAGTCTGCCAGCTGCAGCTGCGCTCATTATAAATCTGTGACATCATCGCTGTCCCCATTTTTACAGCCTGTTGACGAGTGAACGACTGTAAAAGCTTCGTGTTATGTACAAAAATAAAGAACTGTAGAAACATAAATGTCTGCAGATGAATTTGCTGACACTCTGAAGGCCACTTTATGAATGAGGAAATGAATAACAGTGTCAGACAGGTGGTTCAGGTGTGGCAGGAGTCAGAGAGACACTCAGAGTTTGTTGGATAAAACCTGTCAGCAAGCAGGTTAGGTTCACAGAGTTTGTTACCCCGGTAACTGACTCAGAGTTGGGGTTAGGGCTCTTTCTGAAATGGAAAACCTGAGTTTCCCTCATTTTATGGTTAACAAACCCAGAGTTGTAGCTAAACCTGCTTCCTGGAATAGGCCCCAGAACACAGACCATGGAGAAGACAGCATGAGGGAAACAGGAACTAACACAGATAACTAAACAGAAAACAAAGGCAAACTAAAATTCTAATACATAACTACAAACACAACTCAAGGAAAGATAAGGCACACTGGGCAAACGGCCCAGGATCATGACAATAATATATACTAGAGTAGCTGCATAGTTAGTTTGAAATATTTTCTATTATCCCTTGAACAAGAGGTCAGAGGTTAAATCTCAAATGTCAAATTTAGATGCAAACTATAATGTGATATTTAGAATCTGCATACCAGTCTCTTTTCCTTAATGTTGCCAATACAAACAAAGGCAGTAATATTTTAAACATTGTTTTAAAGTTAAGACATTTTATGGAAGTTTAATAGTTATTTCAAACCATCATCATGTCTATTAGACACCTTTGGCATATATACTGTAGCCAGGAACTGAACCACCAACCTTCCGATTAGTAGATGACCTGCTCTACCTACTGAGCCACAGCCACCCTAAATGAAATAGCTATTGTACTGGGCCCTAAAGATCTTAGAAACATGATGTCTAACCAGACATTTACTCTGGATGGCATTGCCTTGGCCTCCAGTAACACTGTGAGGAATCTTGGAGTCATTTTTGACAAGGATATGTCCTTCAATGCACATAAATGGACTAGTTCTTATATAGCGCTTTTCTACTCAGATATGAGCACTCAAAGCGCTTACACAACACATTTTACATTTACCCATGCATACAAGCACTTCCATGATTAATTAATTAAGCTAAGTGCTTTAATTATCTAACATTCACTCACATTCATACTCCGACGGAACGGTCGGAGAGCAACTTGGGGTTAAGTATCTTGCCCAAGGATACATTGGCATGCAGCCTGCAGTAGCCAGGAATTGAACCACTGACCTTCCAATCAGTAGGTGACCTGCTCTACCTACTGAGCTACAGCCACCCCGTAGTCCTACATATTAAACAAATATGTAGGACTGCTTTTTTGCATTTCTCTGATATTGTGTTTCCTTCAGGGCAGCATGGTGGAATAGTGGTTAGCACTGTTGCCTCACAGCAAGAAGGTCCTGGGTCTGAATTCACCTTGCCCAGGACCTTTCTGTGTGGCGTTTGCATGTTCTTCCCATGTTTGCATGGGTTTTCTCCGGTTTCCTCCCTTACTCCAAAGACATGCACTTAGTGGGGTCAGGTTAACTGATAATTCTAAATTGGGCATAGATGTGACTATGAATGGTTGTCTGTCTCTCTGTATGAGCCCCGTGACAGGCTAGTGACCTCTCCAGGGCCCTTCCTCTTGCCCTATGACAGTTGGGATAGGCTCCAGCCCACCCGTGACCCTGAAAGGATAACTGGAAGAAAATGAATGGATGGCTTCTCTTGATTACCTCCCTGTTAAATCCAGAATTGAATTAAAAATCCTTCTTCTCACATACCAAGGTCTTGAAAATGGTGCCCCATCCTAGCTTAAAGACCTCATAGTACTATAGCACCCCAATAAAGCACTGCACTCCTAGACAGCAGGCTTACTTGTGGTTTTCTAGGGTATTTAAAACTAGAATGGTAGTAGAGCCTCTCTAACCCATGCGCAAATGGGAAGAACATGCAAACTCCACACAGAAAGGTCCTCGCCATGGTGGAGACAGACCCAGGACCTTCTTGCTCTGAGGCAAGAGTGCTAACCACTGTTAAGTGTTCCTTCTTCATTCATCTTTTTTCACTCAGTGTTTATACACTACTATGCATTTAATCAGTAATAATCCCTGCCTGTCTTCCACACCACCTGTCTCTCCCCTCACCTCCAAACAGTTGGGGGAGATTGCTGCCCCTCCCCGAGCCTGGTTTTTCTGGCGGTTTCTTCCTCTTAAAAGGGAGTTTTTCTTTCCCACTGTCGCCATTTGCTCATAGGGGGTCGTTTGATTGTTGGAGTATTCTCTGTATTATTGTAGGGTCTTTATCTTACAATATGAAGTGTTTTGAGGTTACTTCGTGGTGATTTGGTGCTATATAAATAAAATTGAATTGAACTGAAATTGAATTGAACCCTATTTGACCTCGAAGAAGAGGTCAAATGTGACATATTTAAAATTTTTATATGGTACTTTCTATACGTTGACAATACACACCTCACATGTAAGAATTATACTTTATTAGTTATAAGGGGTTTTTTTGGTCCAATTTTAACCAATAAATCATTAAGTTGACCTTAAAGATCTTGGTGGTTATAAACCAAATTTGAATGTATTTTTAACATGACCACAGTCTGCACCCCTACAGAACTGTTGTGTTTACACAAAAGACATGCACACATGCAAACACTAACAGAAACATAACCTCTTTGACAGAAGTAATAATACTAGTATATATTGTGTATGGTATGGTATGGTATAGGCTTTCTCTCTAAAATTAGCTTGAATTCATGGTAAAGTTTGGCAGTATTGCCAAAAACCCGCACTGAAAAAATTAACACTGCTGTATATTGCTCCTTAATATCATTAACTTATTAAAACATCCTTCTTTGTGTTACGGTTTGAGAAATACTATTACTTCTCACTATTTGACATTATTATACAGCAGAAAACCTGTATCAGCTTGTAATCATAATATTAATTAGTCATTATTATGATTATTTTGGTCATTATGTAGAGTTTTCCAAATGCTCAGTATTAGAATTCAATAGATAATCACAGATAATCAATAGATAATTACAGATAATCACTTGCATTATATACACTATATTGCCAAAATTATTCACTCAGCCATCCAAATCATTGAATTCATATGTTCCAATCATTTCCATGGCCACAAGTGTATAAAACCAAGCACCTAGGCATGCAGACTGCTTTGACAAACATTTGTGAAAGAATGGTTGTTCTTAGGCACTCAGAAACTCACGTAGATGCCACCTTTGCAAGAAGTCCAATTGTGACATTTCCCTACTACTAAATATTCCACAGTCAACTGTTAGTGGTATTATAATAAAGTGGAAGCAGTAGGGAACGACAGCAACTCAGCCACAAAGTGGTAGAACATGTAAAATCATAGCGCAAGGTCATTTGATACTGAGGCACATAGTGCACAGAGGTTGCCAACTTTCTGCAGTCAGTTGCTACAGCCCTCCAAACTTCATGTGGCTTTCATATTAGCTCAAGAACAGTGCATAGAGAGCATCATGGAATGGGTTTCCATGGCCAAGGAGCTGCATCCCAGCCTTACATCACTAAGTGCAATGTAAAGCATTCTAGAGCAGTGAAAACATGTTCTCTGGAATGACCAATCACACTTCTCCATCTTGCCATCTGATGGATGAGTATGAGTTTGGCAGTTGGCAGGAGAAAAGTACTTGTCTTATTGCATTGTGTTAGTGTAAAGTTTGGTGGAGGGGGGATTACTGTATGGTGTGTGGTTGTTTTTCAGGAGTTGGGCTCGGCCCCTTAGTTCCAGTGAAAGGAACACTTAATGTTTCAGCATACCAAGACATTTTGGACAATTTCATGCTCCCAACTTTGCTGGAAGAGTTTTAGGGTGGCCCTTTTCTGGTCTGACATGACTATGCAGCAGTGAACAAAGCAAGGTCCATAAAGACATAGATGAGCGAATTTGGTGTGGAAGAATTTAACTGGCCTGCAGAGTTCTGACCTCACCCAACTAAACACCTTTGGGATGAATTAGAGCAGAGACTGTGAGCCAGGCCTTCTTATCCAACATCAGTGTCTGACCTCACAAATATACTAATAGAAGAATAGTCAAAAATTCCCATAAACACACTTCTAAACGTTGTGGAAAGCTTTCCCAGAAAAGTTGAAGCCATTAGAAATGCTAGTGGTGAGCCAAAATAACCATTTTGGGGTAAAGAAATTTAGAAATTCTGTTACCCATGTAGGTATTTCTAAGTTCAGTTGATTGAGATTGAGTCTTCCCTGTATGATAGATTTCAATTGCTGATATTCCAGATTTTTTTTTTGTTGCTGATTTCATATTTTGATCATATGGATTAAGAATGGGATGTCACTCAAGGTCATATGCATGTGAAGGCAGATGAGCGAATACTTACAACAATACAGTGTATAAAAACACAAAATAAGTGAAAAGGGTAGGCTTTAACTTTTCTTTTCAAATATATTCTAATACATATCTTTATCATTTATTAAAAATGATTATCATTGCTGGATGTCATCACATGTCTAAATTCTTGCCACTATCCCATGGATAATGGAGAATATGGATGTTTTTCTATAACTGCTGTGAGTGTTTTTTTCTTGGGCTGACAGATCAAGTGCTCCTGTTATCTACGGGTTTTCTTCTTTTTCTCATGGTTTGTTATCTTTTCTTTTTGGTATTAGCTTTGATGTCAGAACTTTTCATTTTTACTGTGAGTGTGTTTCTCAGAGATAATAAATGATATTCACCAGCTCCAATTCTTCAGTTTATTTCAGAAATCTTTGTATAATTTGGTGTGTGGACTTATTTTTTGTACATGGTAACAACATTAAATAAAATAGAATAGAAAACACTATATACATAAAATATATATCAAGGATCAGAAGTTTCTTATAAGGTGATTAACGCATTATTGAATGCAGCCATTGAGTTTTAAGTATAAGTTATCACAACATTTGATGAATTTATCCAAACCTGGACTCCTACACCTTAGTGTATAGTCCTGCAGAAGTTCTGAAGATAGAGGCACTCAAGATTCTTCTGTCCATACAGGGTATCAGGTGGGGAGCTGTTTGATCGCATTTTAGACAAAGGGGTTTACACCGAGAAGGATGCCAGCAAAGTGATCAATCAGGTGTTGCAAGCTGTCAGCTACCTGCATGAAAACAGCATTGTACATAGGGACCTTAAGGTAAGGCACACACATGCACACACATAAAGATAAACTATAACATATAACTAGACAGATTTTTATGCACTCACAAGAAAAATGAAAATCCCAGATATTAAGACATTTGGTAAAACGTCTTCAACAGATTTTTGGTGAGTGTATTAGAAGATTTTAGGTATATTGTTAAGATGACAGGTACAATTTGAGAACATCTGGCCTACATGTTGGCTAACATGGACAAGTCATGCAGTGATGCATTATCACATCTTTTTACATTTTCTTTATTTTGTGACTTGCTTTTTCTCTTCAAGCAGCCTGAGAACCTGCTGTACTATAGTACAGATGAAAATGCCAAGATTATGATCAGTGACTTCGGTCTGTCTAAGACATTGGAGCATGGTGTGATGTCTACAGCATGTGGAACACCAGGATATGTTGGTGAGTAAATGGGGAGAAGCATACACAAACTCTGTTTCAGTGCTCTGTATACTTGATATGATATACCTAAAAATTATATATTTTCTAATTCCCCTCTCCATTGATAGATCACTCATAATTTGTCAGTGTGGAAAATAATTTGTTACTGTCTGCTACTGCCTTATAAAAGCTTTCAAAATCAGTACTTGCTCTTATTGGGCCTCTTTCACAAATGGTGTACACACACTAATCTATGATTCGTGGATATTTTTGTACCTAAATTTGTTCATACTAGAACAAATTAAGAATTCCCCCTACATAATGAAGGGCTGGTTGTCTTAGAAATTTAAACTGAATACTACTACTAGTAGTTGCATTCAGTCATTATTGACAGTTTACAAAACTTATCATGTGGGAGCAGGGAAAAATTAGCCAATTTCATAAATCTGATGATTATTTTATATAAGTATATATATATAAGTATAAAAATGTCACATCCAAATGTCCGCCCGTTAGTTGAACCTCAGATCCAGGAGGAACAATGTAGTTTTCGTCCTGATCACGAAACACTGGACCAGCTCTTTATCCTCTCAAGGATATTTGAGTTTGCGTGAGAGTTGCCCAACCAGTCTACATGTGCTTTGTGGACTTGGAGAAGGCATTCGACTGGCATTCCCTCGGGGTATCCTGTGGGAGGTCCTGCAGGAGTATGGGGTGTCTGGCCCATTGTAGCAGACCATTCAGTCTCTGTACAACCGCAGTGAGAGCTTGGTCCGTAAAGCCGGTAATAAGTTGGATTCCTTTCCTGTGGGTGTTCGACTCCGTCAGGGCTGCCCTTTGTCACCGATTCTGTTCATAATTGTTATGGACAGAATTTCTAGGCATAGTCAGGTGACGGAAGGCTTCTTCCTTGGTAAATGGACTAGTTCTTATATGGCGCTTTTCTACTCAGTCTGAGCACTTAAAGCGCTTATACAACACATTTACATTTACCCATGCACACCCATTCATACAAGCACTTCCATGATTAACTAAGTGCTTTTAATTATCTAACATACACAGGCATTCGCACTCCAACGGTTGCGTCGGAGAGCAAATTGGGGTTAAGTATCTTGCCCAAGGATACATTGGCATGTAGCCTGGAGTAGCCAGGAATCAAACCACTGACCTTCCGATCAGTAGGTGACCTGCTCTACCTCTTGAACTACAGCCAGTCCAAGGTGGCTGTAATTCTGGTGGCCTCAGAGTCTCATCTCTGCTCTTTGCAGATGATGCGGTCCTGTTAGCTTCATCAGGGGGTGGCCTCCAGCTTGCAGTGGAAGGGTTCGCAGCTGAGTGTGAACGGCTGGCATGAGAATCAGCACCTCTAATTCTGAGGCCATGGTCCTCAGCCGGAAAAGGGTGGAGTGCGTTCTCCAGTTCAGGGATGAGTTCCTGCCCCCAGTGGAGGAGTTCAAGTATCTTGGGGTCTTATTCACGAGTGACGGGAGAAGGGAGCGGGAGATGGACAGATGGATCGGGGCTGCTTCTGCAGTGATGCGGACGCTGCACCGGTCTGTTGTGGTGAAGAGGCAGATTAGTGTAAAAGTGAAGCTGTCAATTTACCGGTCAATTTACGTTCCTACCCTCACCTATGGTCACGAGCTTTGGGTAGTGACCGAAAGAATAAGATCGCCATAGGCGTAGCAACCCGGGGGGACATGTCCCCCCCAATATTGGAGACGGGCGCATTTGTCCTACCCAAAAATTACACTGCGGAGGAAAAAAAAACTAAATCTGTAACTCAAGTGCTTTTATTTTGAAGGCGCAACATAGCGTCATGTCACTGCGCTCCCCCGCCCTCCTCTGAACAGTGTGTTTGGGAGTATTTGGGAGGCGGAGATAGCGGCAGGAGTCAGAAACTCTTTTGAATGAGGTAAAACAGTCTGTTGGGAATGTTGCCATGAATATGGCTTGTTTATATCTCCTTGTTGTCAGTTTACTTTCATAAATAAAAACCAAATCTTTTTGGTTCAGTCATCTTAATCCTGGGATGGTCACTCATCCAATATTTAACTGCTAACTTTGTCTAGAAGTTAGCTAAACTAGCCAACATGTTTTGTTATCTCATTTCAGCACAATGCAGTCACACAGCACAAGGGCAAAACCTGATCATAATTTATCAAAATGTACGACAGTATATTAGATATGTGTAATATCTTATCAGGAGAATGGTAGTTCATAGAGTAATGACTTAGTTGAAGTAATGAAAAGTGGAGAGGCTGAAAAAGCTCAGATGAGGTCTTAAATTAGTTTAGTGAAATATGTATTAGCCTGTTATTATTTTTTAAATATAAAACTAAACAATTTGATCATGAGAAGAACTGGTTCAGGGAAAAGATAGGCGAGCCAGGTGGAGCTTCAGGGTGTGAGGTCAGCTTTAAAAACCATATTAATTATAATAGATCCAGAAAGAACAGGTGAGGACTGATGTCAGGTTAATTTTTGTTTTTCCAAGATAAATTTTCAATAGTGTTTTGGGTTAGGTTATGTTTAGGTTGCCAGGTGCAGTACAACACCTCACTAGAGTTGGTGAAATGCTTCTCCATAGTGACCAATAAGTGGATTTTTTCTCATTTAGTATAAAATGAGCCACCTTTTGGTTCAGGAGCTGTACCTCATCTCTGAAACCATTTTGGATGTTTAGGAGCTGCAATGCAGGGGCAGCACAAAGGAGACAGGAAAAAGTGGGTGGTACAGGGCTCGAGGTCAGGTTTTAAAATAAATGAAAACTTTTACTGTAAGGGTCAGGTGATGCTGTTAACAGAGTTGACAGTGTATGAGATGTAATGTATACATCTTAGGGCTGGGCAATAAATCAATAGCAATATGTATTGCGATAGACATGTGATCAATACAGCATTTTTTTTATCCTTTGCTCAGAGTATTTATGGATCTGTCGGGTTTCCAATGTGTGTCCCCCCCAATAGTAAACTCATTCCGATGCCTTTGAAGATTGCAAATACAAGCGGCAGAAATGAGTTTCCTTCCAAGGATGGCTGGCCTCTCCCTTAGAGATAAGGTGAGGAGTGCGGCCATCTGGGAGGGGCTCAGAATAGAGCCGCTGCTCCTCCAAATCGAAAGGAACCAGTTGAGGTGGCTTGGGCATCTGATTAGATGCCTCCTGGCCGCCTCTTGGGTGAGGTGTTCCGGGCATGTCCGAGCGGGAGGAGGCCCCGTGGTAGAGATTATACTGGGGAGATTATATCTCTCGGCTGGCCTGGGAACGCCTTGGGGTCCCTCCGGATGAGCTGGAGGAGGTGGCTGGGAGAGGGAAGCCTGGGCTTCTCTGCTTAGGCTTAGGCTTCTGCTTAGGCCGCATAAGCGGAAGAGGATGGATGGATGGATGGCGTCATGTTACATTTATAAAACATGGCCAGTTCTGCAGCTCCATAATAGAAACAGTCTTTTTTTAATAGTGCTTTTTTTCTTGTATCATTCTTACTGTTGTGTGGTCTTCTACAGCTCCTGAGGTTTTGGCTCAGAAACCCTACAGCAAAGCAGTGGACTGTTGGTCAATTGGAGTTATCACTTATATCCTGTAAGGACATGTCTACTCTCTGATAACAACGTAGCTAATTATATATTATAAACTGATTATTTATATAGAACTGAGAGAATCCATTAGTTTTAATTAGTGGGTTGTCTACAAATCAGAAGGTCGGTGGTTTGATCCCCAGCTATGCCAGTCTACATGCTTCATCAAAAGAAGAGTAAAAAAAGGAAGCATTCCCAGGCTCAAAAGGCATCAAACAGTAGAACATACAAAAACATGTTTAAACTGAGAAGCTACACCATTTTAAAGAGAAGAAGCTCATTCTGAATTTAATAGCAGCAACATGTCACAAAAGTTGGAACAGGGCCAAGTTTACCACTGTGTAGCGTCCCTTGTTGGTTTTTTCAACTATGCGTAAACATTAGGGCACTGAGGAGATCTGTACTGTTGAGAAAGGAAGGTTGTTCCATTCTTGTTTGATATAGGATTCCACTTGCTCAATAGTACTGGGTCATGTATTTTTTTTTTTTTTAACTTTTATTTTACCAGGTAAAATGTTTAAGAACCAGTTCTCATTTACAAACATAACCTGGCCAAGATGCCCAAATAAAATCAGGTCCACTACACATAGATACACATAAACATACACATATCAAAAATAAATAAACAAATAAATAAATAAATCCAAGATTAACATGGAGTAAGCGTGTAAATCATGACAACTGGATAAAAAGCAGGAATGAGGAGAAGACTAGGTGTGTGTGTGTGTGTGTGTGTGTGTGTGTGTGTGAGAGAGAGAGAGAGAGAGAGAGAGAGAGAGAGAGAGAGAGAGAGAGAGAGAGAGAGAGGATTGGAGGCCTCATTTTTTTTTGACCAGAGATGATACATTTGGTCTTACTGGTGTTAAGGTGGAGATGGACAGATGGAGATGGTGAAGGTCCAGTTGAGTATAGGATGGTATCATCAGCATGAAGGTGGATTTGGGAATGGCCAGCAGCTTTGGCTACCTCATTAATGTAGATGGAGAACGAGGTTGGTCCCAAGATGGAGCCCTGAGGCACACCTTTGAAGATGGTTAATGGTTCTGATAAGATGTTCAGCTAGATAGCTGGAAAACCAGTCACAGCAGGTGGTGGAAAGATCAATGCTGAAAAGCTGACCTAAGAGGATCCTATGATCGACTGAATCAAAGGCTTTGGCAAGGTCAATGAAGGCAGCTATGCAGAGCTTCTTGCTGTCTATAGCTGTAATAATGTCATCAAGGACCTTTGTGATAGTGGTTATACATCCATGTCCAGCAGGAAAACCAGATTGAAGGATAGACAGGATGTTGTTTGAAACAAGGTAGTGGCTTAGCTGTTTATGAATCAGCCTTTCCAGGACTTTGGATAGGCATGGTAAAATGGAAATGGGTCGATAGCAGTTGGGGTCTGAGCCAGAGCCACCTTTAAAGAGGGGGATGATCATGGCTGATTTCCAGTCGGAAAGAAAGACAGAAAGCTGTAGAGACAGACTGAATATTCTTGTGATCGGAGCAGCAATGATATGAGTGGATGCTTTTAAGAACATGGGATCAAGTCCGTCAAGGCCAGCAGATTTATTTGGGTCTATTTTAGTGAGTTCATCCAGCACTTCTGAAATAGAGAGGAATTTGAAGGATAAACCAGTATTACTGGAAAGGAAAGGCTGAGCAGCAGACAAGGCAGTGACTGGGTCTGGAATAGTAAAAGGTTTCATTGAATTAACAGAGTAAGTAAGTAAGAATTTCACTCTACTGCATGTAAATGTGATGCTAGTTACAGTAAAGAATCCTTGAAGATGTCATGGACTTTTTTTAGAGCAAAAAACTGTTTTTCCAGGCTAACTGAAGATCTTCTAATTTAGCGAGACACCTTTTCCTCTCCAGCTTACGTGTTATGTGCTTTAAGGTGTTTGTGAGTTATACCGGGGAGTCAGGGACTTCTGATTTGAGACTTTCTCTTTCAAAGGAGCCACAGCCTCCAGAGTCATGTAATGAAGATGTAACACTATTAATGAGATAACTGACCTCTGTGGGAGTAGAGTTTAGGTAGCTGGCACATGGCATTAAAGAAAACAGTGGAGGAATTATATCCTTAAACTTTGTTACAGCACTTTCAGAAAGACCTCCACTGTAATGAAATTTATTCCCCCATTGCTATTATTTTATTGTATTGCAAATTTAGATTATTGTAAATGTAATGGTTATTAAGAAATGATCAGACAAAATACAGTTTTCAAGGAATACTGTTAAATGTTCAGTTTCAATGCAATATGTCAGAACAAAATCTAATGGGTTGTGGGTGGGTTCATTTACATTTTGAGAGCAGCCAACTGAGTTCAATAATAGACTAAATACAGTGTTGAGGCTGTCATTTTCAGCATCTACTGTACATGGATGGTAAAATCACTCACTATAATTATTTTATCTGAACTGAGGACTAAATCAGATGAAAAGTCTGAAAAATCACATAGAAACTCTAAATAACAGCTAGCAGGACAGTAGATAAAACAAATAAAAATATAGCCGCTAGGGTGGTGATAGGTCCTCACTGGCTGCCGCCCCAGTGCTGGTGCCGAATTTAACCCGCAAACTGGAACTTTTGGCAAAAAAGGTTCCAATTTTAGCCCTTTAAATAGCCCACTTAGAGTTCCCCTACGTTGACAATGAAAAAAAACAAAATTCAGGGGGTCAAATTTGTGATTTGAAAAATTTGTCAGAACACAGGGCACTAACGATTCCAATTAGCCGTTTTTACGATGACAGTTTTCAGAAAGCATTCAACCTGACTAACACTGCTATGGGGTTTTATGGGGTCCACTGTCCATTGACCTTTTTTTTTTTAATTTGCGGGGTAGCGAATACAATAGGCTCCTCACCGATCCCTTTGGGAAACTTGGGCGTAGATAGTTTTTGAGTTTTCCAGTTAGGGTGTACAAGGATAAGAATCAGGCTTTTAAATTAATTGTAACTGTCTGGGTCTATGTTGATTAATAACTGCAGTGGAAAATTGCTGCTATTCCTCCTCTCCAGCCTATGCTTCAATTAGTATAACTCGGAGGTGTGTAAAATTAATTTCAAATTTATTAATCTGATTACAGAATGGTTTTCCACTTTTCCTTAGTCTATTTTAAGTGAGCTTTGGCCCAGAGACAACACCGATGTTTCTGGATCATGTTCACATATGGCTCCTTCTTTTCACGATATGGATGCCATCATAAACAGTGATTTCTGGAAGTGTTCCTGAACCTGTGCAGTGAATTACACAACAGAATGAAGATCACAGGCCTCCAGTATTGAACTTTGGCCTTTTCTCTTGTGCACAGAAATTCCTCCAGAATTCTAGAATCTTTTGATGACATTATGTATTCTATCATATGATGATATTATGTCACTTATTTTTCCAGTCTGTTGTTGCCCTCTTACCATCTTTTTTTGAGAAATGTTGCTGCCATCAAATTCAAAATACATTTTTCAGTAAATAATATGATTTATTTGTTTTATTGTGAATAAAATATTGGTTTAAGAGATTTACAAATCATTGTGTTTTTATTTACATTTTACACAATGTCCCAGCATTTTTGGAATTGGGTTTGTAGATTAAAAAAAGCATTTGTAGATTAAAAAAAACTGCATAGAAAAAAAGTACTTGTATGAATGTGTGTGTGATTGAGTGAATGAGGCTTTGTAGCAGAAGGTGCTTTGTAAATTAGAGTAGACAAGTGCTATACAAATACCAGTCCATTTATTGCAGTAGCTGAGAAAACTCCCAGCAGATTTGTGAAACCAGAGTCAGAGTATTGTGGCATTTTGGGCATGTAAGCAAAAGAATAACACTTTGATAGCTGTTCCAGAGCTGATCAAAGCAAAGGGACTAGTTCTTATATAGTGCTTTTCTATTCTGTCTCAGCACTCTAAGCGCTTATACCATGTTTACATTTACCCATTCACACCAGTACATGAGTAACTAAGCTAAGTGTTTGCTGTCTAACATTCACACACATTCATACTCCGACGCTTGCATCAGATAGCAACTTGGGGTTCAGTATCTTGGCCAAGGATACTTTGGCATGCAGCCAGGAATCGAACCATCAACCTTCTGATCAGTAGGTGACCTGCTCTACCTCCTGAGCTACAGCCACCTGCTCACCTGAGATCAACTAGGTTAACTGTGTGTGTACTACAGGCTCTGTGGCTACCCTCCATTCTTTGAAGAGAACGAGAGGCGTTTGTTTTCAAAGATCATCAGGGCTGAATACGCCTTTCATTCCCCCTTCTGGGATGACATCTCTGAGTCAGGTATGATAACATCAGAACACACTTTAACCCTTGGTCTTTCAACACTAACCCTCTCCTCCAGTTGCCTTCATTTGTACTCAGTGCAAAAAACTAGGACTGGGGCCAGTTAAATCACAAGAATTGGCCAGCAAACTCGCCTGACCTTAACCCCATATAAAATCTATGGGCTATTGTAAAGAGGAAGATGTGATACACCAGATCCAACAATTCAGAAGAGCTGAAGGCCACTATCAGAGCAACCTGGGCTCCCAAAACACCTGAGCAGTGCCACAGACTGATCGGCTCTATGCTACGCCACATTGCTGCAGTAATCAAGGCAAAAGGAGCCCCAACTAAGTATTGAGTGCTGTACATGCTCATACTTTTCATGTTCATACTTTTCAGTTGGCCAACATTTCTAAAAATCCTTTTTTGTGTTGGTCTTAAGTAATATTCAAAATTTCTGAGATACTGAATTTGGGGTTTTCATTAGTTGTCAGTTGTAATCATAAAAACTGAAAGAAATAAACATTTGAAATATATCAGTCTGTGTGTAATGAATGAATATAATATACAAGTTTCACTTTTTGAATGGAATTACTGAAATAAATCAACTTTTTCATGATATTCTAATTTTATGACCAGCACCTGTATGTCACACTAATCGCTAAAGTTCCTGGTAAACTATCATTCTGATCATCCATAGACAACATTATTTTTAATATGTTTGAAGAAACAGCTTTAAACTTAATCTGTACATGAATGATTTCCTTTTTAAATTTCACAACAGTACAATCAAATTTCATTTAAATGTGGTTAAGCAAGTGGTTTAGCATTTTGAATACAGACTCTTGGACCGGCATATATATATATATATATATATATATATATATATATATATATATATATATATATATATATACACACACATACACATCGCTCTGCTTTGCAAGAACAAGGCCACAACAGCTGGTGGCTTTACAGCAAGTGTGTAGTTTAAATGTTTCTTGCTATGTGCTTGCAGCAGGTCAGTGAACTGAACTCTGTCTATGTCTGTCAATGCCAACAGCCAAAGACTTCATCAGGAATATGATGCAGAAAAACCCCACTAAACGCTTCAACACTGAACAGGCACTCAGACACCCCTGGTTAGTCTTCTCCCTCTCTCATCTCTCTCTCTCTGTCACTCTCACTCACAGTCACACATACAGTTTGCTCCATAAGATTATCTCCATAAAATTTTGGATAATGACACTATTTTCATAATTTTGCCTCTCAAAACCACCACAGCAGATTTAAATCACATAACCAAAATGTGATTGAAGTCAGATTTCAGCTGTATTTCAAGGGATTTAACAAAGGTATTGCATTATTGCATAACATTTGTTTATGAATTACAGGCTTTTTACAGTCTCCCATTTTCAGAGGTTCAAAGGTGACTGCACACTTGATACACAAGCAGTTTCATGGCCATGTGAGGCCAATTCCCTCCTTATACCATAACATATTAATCAAGTACAAGATCTGGAGTTGATTCCAAATCTTGAACTTGTATTCGGTAGATGTTCAATGGAACTCTCAATATGATGTCCAAAGAAACACTGATGTACTTAAGTGAAGGAGGCCATCATTAAGCTGAAAAACCAAAATAAACCCATGACAAAAAAATGCAGCCTAAGCAGAGAAATCCAGCCATCCCTCTCCCCAGCCATCTCTTTCACCTTATCTGGGAGGACCATGAGGTATTCCCAGGCCAGCTGAGACATATAATCTCTCCACTGTGTCCTTGGTCTAATCTGGGGCCTCAGCTTGGTATGACATGCCCGGAACACCTCACCCAGGAGGCATCCATTTGGACTCAGTGTCCTCTGGCTCCTTTGAAATGCTGTCAAAGTTCTGCTGGAGATGAGATCCCATGGACTGGGGCTTCTGCCAGTCCATTGCACTCCTTCCCCAGGCATGACTCCAGGGAGGGGCCTCAGTTTTAAGGAGGAAGAGAAAACTGTTCCCTTGATCTTCCTCTCATAAGAGTTGTCTGAATCACTCTTTGTCTGGTCCCTCACCCAGAACCAATTGGGAGACCATACCATGGGGTAAAAGCCCCTGGACAGCATACCCCTGGGACACACAAACCTATCCACTATTATGGGTGGCAATTCACGGAGAGGAAGAAATTCATACATGAGTGGAAATACAGGGAGTTTCCAACAAAGTGCAAACCACTGGTTATACTCAAGAACAAGAAGCCCAGATTAGACTTTGCCAGAAAACATCCATAAGAACCTGCCCAGTTATGGGAAAATTTTGTTTGTACCAGAATGATGGCAAGAGAAAAAGTATAGACAAACAGCTGAGGATCCAAAGCAAACATGGTTGAAGCAATGTCCTAGAATGGAGCTGTATGACTGCCAATGGACTAGTTCTTATATAGCGCTTTTCTACTCAGATATGAGCACTCAAAGCGCTTACACAACACGTTTTACATTTACCCATGCACACCCATTCATACAAGCACTTCCATGATTAATTAATTAAGCTAAGTGCTTTAATTATCTAACATTCACTCACATTCATACTCCGACGGAACGGTCGGAGAGCAACTTGGGGTTAAGTATCTTGCCCAAGGATACATTGGCCTGCAGTAGCCAGGAATTGAACCACTGACCTTCCGATCAGTAGGTGACCTGCTCTACCTACTGAGCTACAGCCACCCCCACAATGAAATGGGATCACTAGTGTTTACTGATGATGTGAATAAGTCACTAGCATTTATTGACCCTGAGGTGTACAGGACAGAAATGCTGCAAAACTGATCAGATTACACATATGTAATGACTCAAAACATACTATAAAAGCAACCAAGGCAAAAAAGGGATATTTTTCAGTGTCCAAATCAGTCACCTCACCACAACCCAATAGAGCATGCTTTTCAGTTACTGAAGACAAAACTGCTGAGAGACACAAAAAAGCAGCAACTGAAGATGGCTGCAGTAAAGGCCTTGCAGAACATGTCAAGAGAGGAAACACAGCATTTGGTGATGTCCATGGGTTCTAGATTTCAGGCAGTCATTGAATATAAAGGATTTGTATCCAAGTATTGAGCACAGTGCTTATATATAAAATTATATTAGTTTGGCCAATTACTTTTGAGTCTCTAAAAATGCCTTTAATTCCAAAACAGTTAATGCAATAATTTTTTTAAACCTAACCCAAGTTGAACCTTAAAGTTTTCACTTCAATAACATGATTGTTACACAAGGACCTTATTGTCTGCCCCCCCCCCCCCCCCCCCCCCCACACACACACACACACACACATTTATATCTCATTTTACCTTTACTGTAGGATTGCTGGAGACACAGCTAAAGACCAGGACATTTATCAGTCTGTATGTGAACAGCTGGAAAGAAACTTTGCCAAATCCAAGTGGAAGGTAAGTGACATATCTGCTGGCTAATTGTTGGAAGACTTATTATTGTGGCTACATATGTTTTAGTTAAGTTAAAACTAAGCTAACCACAAAAAACAAACAACTTCTAAATTACTTCACTTCTAAATTATAAGCATCTGAAGTATAGTTAACTGAATAACACTAAAGAGGTTGTTTATGTGTCACAGGCGATTTAAGGACTTTTAATACTAAATATTTTGTACACTGTGATAACTTTCAGCCATCAATTCTCATTATATGGACAACCACAAGAAATATTTATTCATATGAAAGTGAGTTGTAAGAAAAATGTGTTAAAATGTGTTAATCTATAAAATGTACTAAACTAAACTATTATAAAAATAATTTAATTTGTAACATGATTCTATCAGTGAATAGTTCAAAGTAAAGAGAAATAAAAAGGAACACTAAAACAAATTAAAATGGTTAATAAGAACATTGATTGGCCATTTTGGTATATGGATGTGCCATGCCAGATGTAGTTACACCATTAGTAACTGTTCACCTTGTGGATCTCCAACAGGAAGCCTTCACTGCAACCTCTGTAATCCACCACATGAAGAAACTACAGTTGTCCCATAATATACCATCCACTTCCCTTCTCTCCGTACCCAACTTAAAACTAGAGTCCTCATCCCAGAATGACTTGGAGCCACTAAAAAAATGCCAAGATGAGGTGGACCCCCTCGACCCCAATGGAAACCCTCTTCATGCTGCCAGCCATCTCTCCTGCAGTAAATGTGGGCTGGAGAGAAGTCTCTGTCTTCCACTGAAAGCCAGTCCCAGAGATTCTAGCAGCAGTCTCACCACTGATGAGTCAAAAGAGGTCCATAACTTTCATTCTGAGAGTGATTCTCTCTTTGCGCCATCCCAGAGGTAAAGAACTGCTGACTTGTTCCAGCTGCTGTCTGATTTATTAGAAAAAGTTGAATAATTGATATGGGTTTGCAGTAATTTAGGTGACTAGTTTAATGGGGAAATTGAGGTGGCAATTTTTTCAAATTTTACTGCTTCTGTAAGTATTATACATAGTTAATGTGATCTTTATTTACGTCAAAGGTTTGGCGACACTGTGATGAAATCATAAACATAATATTGCCTGATAAAGTTAATATTTAAAATGTAGCATCTGATAGATCAAAAGAGTCATGGTTTAGTACTTTCAATACTATGGTGGGGTACCCTGGGATACCCCACAAGTGATTATAAGGCTTCTTTACAGACTACAAGTACTGAAAAAGTTGTTCATTACTTTTAATAATATACGATGTTGTAAAGATTTTCTTTGCTATATTATTTTATATATATATATATATATATATATAGGGGGGGACTTTTAGGGTGGGACTTTAACACGTTAATTTCGATTAATTAATTATGGGGGAAATTAACGAATTAAAAATGAAGACCGCAAAGGGAGGAAGTGAGCAGCTAGCCTTCATATCAGCGTCACCTGTCCTCACCTCTGTGTAGCTCATGTCGCCTAGCAACCGTGAGTGCGAAACACAGCTGTGTAGAAGCAGCTGTTAAACAGAGAACGAACTTTTGCTCCTTTTTGTGGTTTAATTTTAAGTCTTTAATTCAAAATAAGCTGTTAAAACAAGCATGACACATTTCAACATCAAGGAATACAGCTAAGAGAATGATTAATTTCCAACTTTATTAAGTGAGACATTAATGTTGAATAAATCTATCCAGTTATGATGCTTAACTTTAATTTCAGGAGTTTGCTTATCACAGGAGCACTTCCACCCTTCATTGGTCTGTGTAGTAGACTGGTGGGAAAATAAACAAAATTTTGAAGTTTAAGCTTATGTATATTGATTTATTCATCAACTAAACTTAAATTAATATTTCTCATGTCAAATATTGAAATGTGATTAAAATGCGATTAATTTTGATTAATTAATTACAAAGCTTGTAATTAATTCAATTAATTTTTTTAATCGAGTCCCACCCTAATATATATATATATATATATATATATATATATATATATATATATATATATATATATATATATATATATATATATATATATATACTGTTTTAAATGATCATGCTAAAATGGATAAATTGATTAAGACCTCCAGAGAAAATGTCAATGGTTATTTTGTAATAAATCCTGATCGTACTGTGTTTTGCAGCCTGGATGCAGTGGCTCAGAGGAAGGATCAGCCACTTCAGTCTGGAGTGTGTTTTATCATGTGATTCACTGACCAAACTGAGATTAACCTTTTGCAGGTAAACAACTTCCTCTGCATTAGAATTTTAATGTCAACTACCCTCAACAGCCCCAACATTAAAACCACCTACCTAATATTGTGTAGGCCTCTTTTTGCTGCCATAACAGCTCTGCCCCATGAGGGCATGGACAAGGAATCTTTGGTGGTGTCCTGTGGTGTCTGGCACAGGGATGTCAGCAGTGGATCCTTTGGGACCTGTGATTTGCAGGGTGAGGACTTATTCTGGCAAATCTCCTGGATACTCAAAAATCTCTTTGGGTTCTTTGAGGTGTTCACGAGCAGTTTTTGTGAGGTGGTGGGGTGTGTTGTGGGGAGACCACAGCTGTCAGGGAGTCCCATTGCTTTGGAGGGATGTACTTGATCTGCAAAAAATGTTTAAGTGGGAGGTACCATAGTCCTTCTAGAAGCAAGTTTGGCTGCTTGCTGGCAATCTGGGTACAACCTCTCGACAACTATTTGGGCAGTTATCGTGAAGCATTATCTAAAATTTCAACTTTGATTTCAATGGTCACAATTAGGATTCTTTGAGTGCTGTGATTGTGTCCTTCAGCCTCTGGTGGTAGTAACACCTGAAACATATTTAGTGTTATTCTTTGACCTGTCGGTGGTTTTATTGTTGTGGTTGACCAGCATATACACATTCTTTTATTAAACATGCCTGTAACTAATAAGTGATTTAAAAAAAATGTCTCCTTTTTCAGTTTATTTCTTGAGCTGACAGCACTCACTGACAGCCCTCTAAACTTGAGGGTGTTGACACATCTGCTGCGCTACTACTTCATCTCTGTCATGATTTTTTAAGCTGAACAAAGCACTTCTCATCAACAGATGTATGCAGACTCTGCAGTGTCTCAGGCCCAGAGTGAAATGTCTGAATATGACAGTAAATAGACATTTCTATAATTTTCAAATACTTATTTTCTCAAAAACATAATTTATTTTGTGTTATTATTGTTACTAAATACCAGTAAAATGTATTTGTTTTGACTAGACTTAGGTGACATATGTAAAAGGTGATTTATGATATTTTTCTGTTATGTTATAAATGACATGGCTGTTTTAAATTTCAAAAACTTTTGAGTACTTTTTCAGACTTCAGTTATATCTATATGTTGATGATCTTTATTAAGACACATATTTATGCTCACAATTGGGTTACTTGAAAAACCTGGAAATAAAACCAGATGTTTTCATCATATTATTTTGCTATTCATACTGTATTATGCTAATGGATTTAGTCTACTTTTCACAATTTACAATGAATGGAAACCTTTTTATAGGATTACATTTTACTTTGAAGTGAATCCATTGATACTGTGTTACTTCTGATGTCCTTAAGCTACTCGTGTGAAACAGCTAAACTCATCAAGTGCCACAAGTAGATGTGAATAAGTGATTTTTTCCCCCTTAGTTCGCATATGTAGTGACATACATGTATTTTTGATATTTTCTTAATAAAGCTTTACATATGTAAATACCTGCTTCTTGTGTTGAAACAGCAACAGTAGCTCCATGAGGCTTGAAGACACAGATTAAAGTATTAACGAGCTTTTATTTAAATGATGAATAAACAACAAATGCAAAACAGAAAATAATGTAACATTCACTCTTTCTCCAGTTTGGAAAAATGCAGTAATTGAATGTTCAGTTTTGCTGCTGAAAGATTAAACTTTGTTAGCTATGCAAAGCAAAGCTGTCAGAAAGCCTATTTCTAAATAAATTGCTAAATTTTGAAAATGTTACAAAAACGTAATCAAGTACCTGTATATGGTAGTTGTAAATTTCTAATTACAGCTGTACTATTAATACTAATAGTATAGCTGCCACCATTGTGTTATTTTGGTAGAGACAGGGGTCTTACATAAAATTTAACACTAAAAAACATATTTCAAGAGCACAGGAGTCCATCATGAGAGACAATCAGAAGGGATTTGACAGACAATAACGGGAGATGTTACTGTAAAATGGAAATGACACCAAAAACAAAATGGTACATCTCAAAAACAGGTGGACATGATGATGAAATTAAATTTGATATGAAGTGTCTTAGTTTTTTATTTAGAGGCAGACTGTACATTTTGAATTTAATTGAAATTTTGGTGCATGACAACAATGACGTAGAATGTAGGAATGGTATTTAGAGTTGTGATAGTGAAAACTGCAAATTTCTAGTTAGACTTATAAATATTTGGACAGTGACATTTTTTTCGTCAAGACACCACCATAGTGGATTTAACAATCCAACTGTGATGAAGTACAGACTTTCATGCTTTAAGGGGTTCAACAAAAGTATTAGATTAACAACCTTAGGAATTACACCCAATTTCATACATTGTCTCAAAAGTAAACAAATCAGTTCAGTCACCTCCAGAGCTTTTATCCTCTTAATTTGTTATAGAGGTGCAAGCCTCATCTGGCTATGAAACCACCTGTCAGTCAATTATCCAATTACTTTTGAATGTCTTACATGGGGGACTACGTATAGAAGTGTTTTTATTATTATTTTTTTGCATATTTCAGTAGTGTGGAATATGCTGAGTATGCAATACATTTGTGGATTTAGAATGATTATAGCTAATATTAGTACTACTACAAGTTACTAGCAGGTAATGAGAGTTTTGGCTTTCTTCCGAAGTTCTGTCAGAAGTTTTTTAAGCTTGGCATCGAGACCTTCAAGCTTCATTGATTTCTGAAGGATTTCACCCTGCAGCGTTTGGATGGAGTTAGCGTTTCCTAGAAGAAAAGAAGAACACAGGGAGTGTCAACAGATGAGTGCCCCTGCAACTGGAACACATGGTGTTTTAATAAATATTTTAGTAACTTTGAATCTGTCCGAGGACAATGAAATCTTTTTTTTCCTTATATTGTAGTAATTAGATTACACAGAATGCCCACAAAAACAAAAACATTAGACCACCAGGTAGGGTTGGTAAGGGCAGACAATGAAATTACAGACTGTGTAACTGAATAGATGTTGTAAACATATTAAAAAGTTAATTGTCTTTAGGCATGTCTTCAGACTATGAATATGGATTGAAGAAAGTTTTATATGCCTACACTCCCAAAATAACCTAAACTTCTGCAGCACAAAAACAGTCTCACAATCAACACTTGAAAATCCTCCCTTCTCAGATGCATTAAATAAACCTTTCATTTGAGAAAGAATTTAAAAAAGAAAAAAGGACCATTGTTGTGAGTCTGCTATATTACCTTCTAGATCCTGCACTATGTTTTCAGTAATGTTAGTTAGAGTTCTAGCATCCTGCTGCAGCTTGTTCAGTCGATCCCCCACTGGCTCTGTCTCGCCATCTTCCCTGGTAGCATTTTGAAGATGGCGAAGTTGCTTCTCCAAAGTCAACAGGTCCTACAAGCACACAGAATAAATAAGAGATAAATGACTTTGCTATAATTTAATACGTCCTACCTGAAATGTGAATTCTTTAACTTAAAAAAACTTGTATAACGTGTAACTTAAAAGAATATACAAAAACAGTACTCCTTCACGAGTTGCCACCTTATTGTGGTGGGCTTGTGTGTCCCAGTTTTCCCAGGAGCTATGTTGTCCAGGGTCTTTTGCCCCCTGCTAGGGTCTCTCAAGGCAAATTGGTCCTGGGTGAGGGGCCAGTCAAAGAGTGATTACAACAACCCTTATGGAAGAGACATTACGGGGAACAGTTTCCCCTACCTGGGACACTTACCAAGGCCCACCCTGGAGCCAGGCCTGGAAAGGGAGCTTGAGGGAGAGTGCATGGTGACAGGGCCTTATCTTGCGGGGCCCGGCCAGGTGCAGCGAACAGCTCCAGACTGTTGTTTGCGCTTATGCATCAAATGACAGTTCAGACCAGCCTTCTTGGAGTTGCAGGGCAGGGTGCTTGAGGGTGTTCCATATTGTGCCTCCATTGTCTTTCTGGGAAACTTCAACGCTCATGTGAGCAACAGCAGTGAGACCTGGAGGGGCGTGATTGGGAGGAACAGATCCAAGTCGTGTTTTGTTATTGGACTTCTATGCAAATCACTGTTTGTCCATAACGAACAACGTATTCGAACATTAGGATGTCCAGAAGTGCACGTAGCACCATAACACCCTAGGCTGCGGGTCGATGTTGATTCTGTAATCATATCAGATATATGGCCATATGTTCTGGACACTCAGGTGAGGAGAGGAGCTGAGCTTTTAACTGATCACCACCTGGTCATGATTTGGATCAGGTGGCAGGGAAGGATGCTGGACAGACCTGGTGCCCCTAGATGTGAGAGTGTGCTGGGAACTCTTGGTAGAGACCCCAGTCTCTGGTAGAACTTCAATAGCATACCGACAGAGGCTGGGGACATTGACATCTCTAAGTCTGAGGCCATAGTTCCCAAGCTGGAAAAGGGTGGAATGCCAAGTCGAGTTGTTGCCCCAAGTGTAGGAGTTTAATTATCTAGGGGTCTTGTTCACAAGGGAGGGGAGTTGGAAATGGGAGACTGACAGATGGATTAGGGTGACATCTGCAGTGATATGGACGCTGCACTGGTTTGTTGTGGTAAAAAGAGAACTGAGCGTGAATGCAAAGTTGTCACTTTACTAGTCAAGGTACGTACCTACCTTCCCCTGTGGTCACAAGCTTTTTAGGTAGTGACCAAAAGAATGAAATCAATCATATGCAAGTGGCAAAAGTGGCCTCAGATATAGGGTGACGAGTGCAGTCGTTCAAGAGGGCCTCAGAGTACAGCCACTAACCCTCCCTCGAAAGGAGCCAGTTGTGGTGTTTGGGCTTCTGACAAAAATACTAAGAATAAATAAGTTAAATGTTAACAGCTACATGACTCCCACAAAGCCCAGAATCAGTCTACGACTCAGCTCTCACATGTCAACAAATCCTTTTGTAAAAGTAATTTACACCTGTGCACTGTACTATACTATTTATTTTGATAATGCTTATGTTTAAAGATTATTGATAAATGCACATTGAGGGGTAAATTGAGGTCTCTTGCCAGTTTAAGATATTGTGGATCCTGGCCTTTCCACCAAGTCCAGGTTCTTAGCAAAAATATTGTTAAAGTCAATGCTCATACTTCACTCTAGAACAACAGAGGATCTTTTACCTGATTTCCAGCAGCTGCTTCTTTGCCAGCTTTTTCTGCATTTTCCTGTGCACCTTCAACCTGTTGCCCTCCATTCTGCAGCAGGTCTTTCAGCATATCCAGCTGGGGTTTCATTGGTTTTATCAGTGTTGATACATCATCCAGTGCCTTTTCTGCTGGTGTCAGCTGGTCTTTGGCCTGAATAAAGAAAACCCCACCAATACTCAGCCTGGTGAGCAGCTTTTATTGGAATAAATAGACCATTGTTTGATCTATCTACACTTATTACCTTAGTAAGATTGTTGTTCAGACTGTCCATGAGAACCATGTTGTCCTGTAATCTGTCTTCCAGGTCAGCGAGGGAGTCATTCACTGAATTGAAGCCTGCCAGCAGCCCATCAACATCAGCTTTCCCACCCAGTGCTATGTCCCTGTGATTGTGCAACCAGAGAAACCCTCAGGCTTAAGGACTTAAAAATGATAAAAAGCTGTAAAGACTGCACTAAAATGGTTTGTGAAGCCTTAATAACTAATTTCTAAATAAATGTAAGGTATTAAATACTCCTTCCTTATAGTTATGTGTTCCAACTTCAGATGTTTTCAGTGACAAAACAGCTTCTGATATGTACAGACAGTGGGAGCCTCCAAAGCTGGTAATTGTTTGAAAAACAAACAAAAAAACAATATCTTATAACAGTAATTTGACAGTAAACTGTGAGTATCCACCTGGCATCCTGGGCATCCTGCAACAGTTTTTTGGCTGCATCTAGTTGTGGCTCAGCCTCCTTCAGTACGGCTGTGCTGTCTGGCAGATTGACTGCCAAATTCTTCAGCTCCTCCAGCTTCCTCTTCAGTGTTGCTAAGCTGAGGGGCAGTTTGGCATTCAGGATCCAGTTGCTCACCTCCTGGATTTGGGTCAGGTTGGATGATGGATCTGGATACCAAAATGAGAAAAGGAGTGACATCTCATTATCACCCTCTATTATGCACAGTGAAACTTCACCCTCCTTCTATAAATAATTTCAACAACCCTTAAACAATCAGTACCTGAAAGGAAGTCTTTGAGCTCTTTCACAATGCTGCGTGTCTCCTTTAGGTCATCTTCTAGCTCATCTCTGGCTTGTTTTAGCTTACTGGAGAGCTTCTCTGTAGACTCCCTCACCTGATTAGTTGTCTCCTGTGTTTTCTGGAGCTGTGAACATATTAAAATTGAATAATTACTTCAAATATCTAAACTGCTTAATAATCTGGGAATAATTTCTATGAAATATAAAATTGCTATTATTTGTAGTAATACAATGATGTAGCTGCGGAACTGATGAAATAAGTCTACACCTTATCTGCAGCATCTGTGATCTTCCCAGAGAGTTTGTCAAGTCTTTCCTTCACATCCTTAGCATCAGTGTTTGCCCTCTTGCTCAGAGGCAAAGCACCCACACACTTTCCTTCCTTTTCACAGGCTGGGTTTCCATCTTGTGGACACAAATCTCCAACCTCACACTGGACAGGGGTGCAGGGCTCAGAGTGAACAATGCCACACACCTGAAAAACAAAGTTAGAGGTGAAGCCCAATGAATATCACTAGTCAGAAAGCTATAAAATGAACTTTCCCCATGCACTACCTCAGGAAAAACAACTTTGCACACAAAGCAGACAAAATATGATGAACTTTCTGGATCGTGTTTGCACTGAAATATAGGATCAAGAAGTTTTTGTCTGTCACAAAACATGATCAGTCCTACTAGTTACCTGTTTGGCAACAGGAGTGAGGTTGGGTTGGGAGGCCATGCTGTTGTTCAGTTTGTCAAGATCTCTGGTGTTGGCTGGCTGTACTTGACTCTGAATGTCTTTAATTTCTTCTTGGATATTAGTGGATTCCTTGATTGTGTATATGCTGGCCTCAACATTTTTGGTGGCATTTGTAGACTCATGGTAGGCATTTTTGATGATAGTAAATGCTCCTGCAAAGATAGGAAAAGTCAACTTGATTTTATGCTGTCAGTGTAATGATGTTTGTGCCACAGATCTGTGGCATAAACATCATTACTTCTTTAGGTTCCTGTTACTTAATATATGCATAAAAAAAGATAATAATAACGCATCTGTAGAATTACACTGCCTCGTTAGTTTTTCTGACCCGTATTGCTAGGACTGATGGACTCCTTGGCATCTCTCTTGGCATTGTGCAGCTGAGTGAGGCTGACCAGCAGGTTGTGCAGTTTGTCCAGGTCAGAGTCCAAACCAGGAGTTCTCACGAGGGGTGAAAGGTCATTTTCAACTTGATTCACCTTGTCCCTTGGAGATTATATTATGAGTGAGAAAACCAGCATAGAGTGATTGAATTGAAATCATAAAAATCCATAAACACATCTGGAAAGTTTTTTTAAAGAGTGATTAGTACTTGTTAAACCCAGAAATAAATTATCAAGCAGTTTCTCACCTGAACTTGTCCAGCTGAGAAAGAGCATCATTAACCTTTCCAGCAGTAATTGGTGGAAGGGAGATAGAGTCCTGGATCAGTTTCAGATTGGACTCCAGGACACGAATGCGGGGCCCAAAGTCACCAGCAGTCACAGAATGAAAAGGAAATCTGGAAGAAAGCCTTTCCAGAGCTAAGGTGAGGTTCTTTTGTTGGGCATCTAGGCTAAAGAAGCAGGAGGGACATAATTCACAATCAGGGAAGGAGTCACAGTGGCCACGACTGCAGGAGTTGCATTGAGCTCCAGTGATGCCCAGTCGACACAAACAGACTCCTGACTGCTTGTCACAAACTCCTGGAAGGGTTCCCTCAGCATCACAGTGACACGCTGGTTAAAATGCAATCAGAAGACACTCAGGTCAGTCACAAACATTTTATTTGAAGAAGTGTTGTAAAAGGGAAATGCTGAATATACAGAAACACACTGTGGTCAGAAGTTTGCATATACTCATCATAGGCATGAATGTCATCATAATATTGAACTTTTAATGATTTCTTTGAATTGTTCTTTTTCTAGGGTGGAATAATGGAATAATGCATTCCAGCAGGATAATGAAGTCATTATCCTGCTGGAATGCCCAATTTTGTCCAAGTTTAAACCATTGCTAAAAAAGACACCAAATTCAGAATTTTTTTGAATGCAGATTTGTTGTGTAAACTATACATATGCACTGTGAAAACAATGCAGTCTTCATCAAGCAATGATGTGATGAGGTCCTGATGTTTCTAAACATGAGAGGGAAGAAACAACGATTCTACATTCATCCAACTATCACAAGAAAGCTGCAGGAAGGAGAATTTCATGGTTTGATCCAGGAGTTGAAACTGCATCACAGCCCCTTTCGGGATATCAGTGGGGCAGTTTGAGCTCAGCATATCTGAGGAGGCAGAGAATTTCAGTGGCTCATTTGACTTGGAGCAGTGTGTATCTGTGTGTCTGAGGAAAAATAGTATAATTTTATTATTCCCACATTCCTGGCTATTCAGTATATTGGTGCGCATTTGGAGATATGACTGTCATGGTCCTGGGTCGGTGCCCAGTGTTTTGAGTTCTTTTGTGAAGTTCTGTTTTGTTGTATTATTCGGGTTGTGTTTCTTGGCTTTTCTCACTGTTTAGGTTCTGTTTGTTATTGTTTTGTATTCAGTTCTTGGGTTTTGGTTATTGCTTTTATTCTGTTTTCCTGGGTCTGTGTCTGTGTTCCTGTGCTCTTGTCTTTCCTGTGTCGTGACCCCTTTTAGTGTTCAGTTCCCTTCCTGGTGTATTCGTGTGTGTTTGGTATTTATTCTGTGTATCCTAGTCCTCGTGTTCTGTTAAGTCTGCGTGTGTGTCATAGTCACATTTTATTTTGACAGTCTCGTGTTCCCTGTGCTTTGTGTTTAGTTTTGCTTCCCCTGTGTTATTAGTTTCATTTGTTTCATCTGTTGTTCCCTGTTGTTTCCATGCTCCCTGATTTTCTTGTGTGTATTTAAGCCCTCAGGTTTTCTCTGTTCTTTGTTGTGGTGTCATCAGTGTTTCCCTCCCTTGCTTATTTGCTTGAAAAATCTAACTTGATCCAAAAAAATAAATGCTATAAATTTGTGAAATTTGTGAAATGACGGTCGGTGTAAATGGGTGCATTAAGAAATTTATTGTGGGCCAAGCAGCGAAGCTGCGGGTACCCATAGTGATCGTAGGCTTTCTATCATGTGATCAATCTGGCACCTTTCCTTAAGACAGTTTCATTATCATTTTCCCCACCTTATGTGCCACTACCTTGAGTGCCACATTGGGGCAAAGCTGGACTTGCAGTTGCGACAGTAACTTGTGCGGCCAATTTTGAAAATTGATGTACCGTTGAAATTCTTGCATGATTACCATTTTGGATGTTTTTGCCGTGTTGAATTTCATGGAAATCCTTTGAAAGTTTTCATGGGTCACAAAATGTGCCCAGTGTTTACCAGAATTGACTCAGATCATCTTCAGGCCAAGTCTCACAAAGTTACTCGATGAATTTTGGATTTTCCAAAGCCCTTTCCCATCAAAGCCAAACAAAATCTGTGGCAGATTTTTTTCCCCAGTAGTCAAACAGGAACTGAGGTCATATCTTGACAATGGTTTGACCTATCAAAACCAAACTTGGTAGGTAGATTTGAGACCAGTTGCAAAGAAAGCATGAGAACTTTAGTGACATTTGTGTTTTGACCAATAACATCTTGTGTGTTTGGATTAACAATAAAATTTGTGTGTATGCTAATGATAACTGGCAAATTTTGATGTTGACTGAATTGACTGAGCCACCATATTGGATTTTATACAAAGTGAAACAAAATTTTTCACTGGTCACAACTTTTGTAAGATTTTCATGAAATTTGGTACATAGGCTATGATCTTCAGAGCAAGTTTCACAAAAGTTATCTCATTTCGTTTTAGCTGCAGAAGCATTTTTCCCATAACAGCTAATTCAATTTGATGGCAAAGCTGCCAAAAAGTATGTGAGCTTATATCTTGGCATGTGAACTTATATCTTGGCAATGTCTATCAAGACCACACTTCACAGTAGTTCTTTGGACCCCTCCCTCAGGCCACACAAGGAATTTGGTGGCATTACACCTTTGGGGAGGCCTTGTAATTAACAAAAATATATTTTACATACAACTTTCCGGCAGATCTTAACACCTCCTCCTTGCTATTCTCACAAATTCTTTCCTCGCAATTGTCACATCTCACTGCTTGGCCTGTTGGGAATTTTTATCTCTTTGATATTAGTATTTTACTGCTACTATTTTATATTATTTATTAGTACCTATATTAGTTTCACACACTGGATTAATAAACACTGTAGGTTTTAGATCAGTAGAATAAAACTGAGGCCTGTTGTTTTCACTCCCTCAGATGCTCAGGGCCTCTGAGGGAGGCCCTGCTAAAACCACTCTCATCTATATTTAGAAGCATCACTTTTAACCTAACACTGCATCACCTTTTTAATAAAGTTCAAGTTGTGCCCTGAAATTTGGGTTTGAAGACCCATCTATGTTTGTGTAATGTGAACAAAGCCTGGGAATAACTTTTGTATACTTAGATAAACGTTTTATAGTGGGCATATTAACAGCTGTCAGTGGGAGTATTTTTGGGGAGGTAGGTTCAGCTGGGAAGAAGTCTTTTATATTAAAAGCTGTTAGAACCTGCACAAAGGGCAGTGGAACTAGTGGAGCCCAAAGGTGATTTAGGGGATGACACTTTATGTAAATTAGGAGGGGTCAAAGGCAAGTGGGCAGTTACCATCTTTAAAGGTATAAAATAAGGTGCTTGTTCTTTGTCTGACCCTTTTTTTTTTAACTTTTACACACTTACCTTTTGCTCTTCCCTATTCTGTCCTCTTCTTCTTCTTTTCATTTCTTTCTCTGTCTCTTTGTTTCTCTTTTCTTCTCGCCCGGTGTGTGTATCCTACTCTTAATGCTGTTACTGTCTGCATTTTGGTTTTTGTTTTGTGTCTAATAAATATGTCTAATAAACAGCCTTCACCAAAACCTGCTGATCCCAGTGATTTTTTTGGAAACTTTGGTTTTAACTGAGTTTGAATTTTTGGCCAAGAGGAACATGGACACCCCTAAAATTATAACCGATATTTCCTCGCAATTGTCACAATTGCCCTCCATTGCTGTTTGAAGCTTACAGTGGTATGCAAAAGTTTGGGCACCCCTGATAATGTTCATGATTTTCCTTCATAAATCATTGGTTGTACAGCAGTTTCAGTTAAATAAATCATATAGCAGATGAACACAGTGATATTTGAGAAGTGAAATTAAGTTTATAGGATTTACAGAAAGTGTCAATAATATTCAGGTCTGGGGACTGAGATGGCCATTCCAGAACTTTGTACTTGTTCCTCTACATGAATGCCTTAGCAGATTTTGAGCATTGTTTAGGGTCGTTGTTTTGTTGAAGTATCCAGCCCCGGCACAGCTTCAACTTTGTCACTGATTCTTGAACATTGTTCTCAAGAATCTGCTGATATTGACTGGAATCCATGCGACCCTCAACTTTAACAAGATTTCCAGTACCTGCACTGGCCACACAGCCCCACAGCATGATGGGACCACCACCAAATTTTACTGTGGGTAGCAAATATTTGTCTTGGAATGCTGTGTTCTTTTTCCTTCATGCATACCACCCCTTGTTAAGTCCAAATAACTCAGTTTTAGTTCCATCAGTCCACAGCACCTTAATCCAAAATGAAGCTGGCTTGTTCACATGTGCTTTAGCATACCTCAAGCGACTCTGTCTGTGGCGTGTGCGCAGAAAAGGCTTCTTCTACTCTCCCATACAGCCTCTCTTTGTGCAAAGTGTGCTGAATAGTTAAACAATGCACAGTGACACCATCTGCAGCAAGATGATGTTGTAGGTCTTTGGAGCTGCTCTGTGGGTTGACTGTGACTGTTC
Organism: Archocentrus centrarchus; assembly: GCF_007364275.1. Taxonomy (NCBI): domain Eukaryota; kingdom Metazoa; phylum Chordata; class Actinopteri; order Cichliformes; family Cichlidae; genus Archocentrus; species Archocentrus centrarchus. Next base: position 430,104 of record NC_044350.1, on the reverse strand, counting down.
TCACCATCCTTCTCCTCTGCCTATCTGAGATTTTTCTTGACCTGCCACTTTGGGCCTTAACTAGAACTGTGCCTGTGGTCTTCCATTTCCTCACTATGTTCCTCACAGTGGAAACTGTCGGCTGAAATCTCTGAGATAGCTTTTTGTATCCTTTCCCTAAACCATGACGTTGAACAATCTTTGTTTTCAGGTCATTTGAGAGTTGTTTTGAGGCTCCCATGTTGCCACTCTTCAGAGAAGATGCAAAGACGAGAAACACTTGCAACTGGCCACCTTAACCCTGTCTCATAATTGGATTCACCTGTGTATGTAGGTCAAGGATCAATGAGGTTACAAAGCAAATTTTGTGTTCCAATAATTAGTGCTAAAGGTATTCAAATCAATAAAATGACAAGGGTGCCCAAACTTATGCACCTACCTAATTTTGTTTAAATAATTGTTGCACACTTTCTGTAAATCCTATAAACTTCATTTCACTTCGTTTGTCTGCAATATGATCTATTTAACTGAAATTGCTGATTCAAACAACCAATGATTTATAATGGAAAATCATGAAAAATATCAGGGGTGCCCAAACTTTTTCATACCACTGTACCATAGCACACCTTCAGGAGTTTAGTGGAGCCCAAGCTTCAATGTGTCAGGGCTGTGGCAGCAAACAGGACCAACACACTAACACACTATTGGTGTTGGCCAATAGTTTAACAAGAGGCTTTTCAAAATAAAAAAGGTGTATGATTCTTGGAGTTTTCTCTATATAAATGAAACTGAATTGAACTGGGAAAAAAAAGAGCCATGGAGTGGCTGACTTACGTTGGCAACTTTTGAGAGGGTCTCCATATGTATTATCTGGGCACTCTGTACATGTTCGGCCTCCAAAGCCCGGTCTGCACTGACACTGACCAGTCAGCTGAAGAAGAAGAAGAAGAAAAAGAAGAAAAAAGATAATTAGTTTAAAATAATGTCAGCTGACAAACTCTGCCGGTGTGGAAAGCTGAGTTGCTACAAGACATAGTCGTAGGAACCGGGCGGGATGTGTCTCCCCCAATATTTGAGACAAATGCATTTGTCCCACCCAAAAATTACACCATAGAGGAGAAAAATACATGATTTTGAAATCTTTAACTTGTGTGCTTTTATTTTGAAGGCACAACATAGTGTCATGCCACTGTGCTCCCCCCACGCCCCTCTGAATGGTTCTGAGTGTTTGGGAGGTGGGAGACAGCAGCAGGAGTGAGAAACGGTAAAATGGTCTGTCGGGAATGTTGCCATGATATTAAAAAGTGAATAATTTGTTCATTGAATTATTTGTGAGGGTTCTTTCATGTCAGAATATTGTTTAAGTAAAGAACCAGTTCTATTGCCAGTCAACCTACATAAATGCATTTTTGAATGTTTTAAATGTTGAATGTTGAATGTATTAAATGTTTTTGACCAATAAAACATATCAACCTTGCACTTTTTGTGCTATTAAATTATTTTTGTGCTTTTGAAATATTTAGCTTCCTAGTACCAGTGCGGCCACCTGATAAAGTAAGTGTACAGCACCAGAATGATATGGTCATTATGCTTGATAAAAGACGCAACCCATTTTGTTTGGTGGTTTGCCCACATCTTATGATTATAAAACATATACATATGTAAATTATACATGCAATAATATAGGTGTACACAACACTATTTTTCCAAGAAACATTTGAAATAGAAGAAAGTAAAGTAGGGATCAATTTACAGAGATAATTCATTCAGTTAGTCTCCTTGCACTGTCTCTTTATTGCCTCATTAAGGGTTTATAACAGTGGGTGTGGTTCTGTAACAAACATAAGGTACTTGATACATAAGGTTAACGCAGAAGAGGATAATAAACTGAAAAATATAGCCTTATCCTAATGTTTTAACAGCAGTATGATTCAGACAAACTTAGTTACTACAGCACCAAAAGTGTTTCATTACTTATGTCTTGTCCAACGCACAGCGTACAACACCCAAGATAAGTCCCAAAGCATAAGTTGCTCTCTCTCAATCTCTGCCATTTCTCCCATATCGGTTTCTCTTCTCTGGCTCCCTGTTAAATCCAGAATTGAATTAAAAATTCTCTTCACATCCAAGGTAAATGGACTAGTCCTTATATAGCGTTTTTCTACTCAGTATGAGCACTTAAAGCGCTTATACAACATGTTTTACATTCACCTATGCACTCCCATTCATACAAGCACTTCCATGTTTACTAAGCTAAGTGCTTTTAATTGGCTAACATTCACACACATTCATACTCCGACGGGACGGTCGGAGAGCAACTTGGGGTTAAGTATCTTGCCCAAGGATACATTGGCATGTAGCCTGGAGTAGCCAGGAATCGAACCGCTGACCTTCCGTAGGTGACCTGCTCTACCTACTAAACTACAGCTAAGGTTTTGAATAATCAGGCCCCATCTTATCTTAAAAAACCTCTTAATACCATATCACCCCAATCACACTGCAGGGTTACTATTTGTTAAGATTACGCTTAAAACTTACCTTTTTGATAGAGGTTTTAGTTAGGGCTGGATGAAGTGACCTTGAACCATCCCTTAGTTATGCTGCAATAGACCTAGGCTGCTGGTGGTTCCCATAATGCATAATATAGTATTTCTTTTCATTCACCTCTTTTTACTCTGTTTATGCACCACTCCACAGTTAATCATTAGTTTTTATTAATCTGGCTCGCTTCCACAGCATGTCTTTGGTCCTGCCTCTCTCCCCTCAGTGCCAGCTGATTGTGGCAGATGACTGCCCTTCCCTGTAGGGTAATTACCATACAATGGTTGCCTTGAAGTGACTGTTGTGATTTGGTGCTATATGAATAAAACTGAATTGAACTCAAAGTATATTTGCTGTTTCAGCATCCCAATTCAGGCAGAATTTGGGATTTTAAGGTCATTTTAGTCACACTGCTTTATTCATTTTGTAAAACCTCCAAAAAAATTTATCCAGATTTTACGTAACAATCAATTGACTGAGATTACTATATTTTTTCAGGTAGCATTTACTGGATCAAATTTACACTAAGCTGTCATTTTATTCATGTAACACACCAATTTATTTTGCAATCTCTTTTTAAAGTCAATGAGCAATTAGTACAGTAACTGAATAAATGTGAATTTCACATTAAATGAAATTGAAAAAAAAGAAATAATTAGCCTATGTTGTTCTGTGATTTAGACAGTTCAAAGCTAGGGAAAATTGAAAACTGAGAACTGTTGGCTACATTTGAATATATTTAATAGTTCCATCTTTAATTTAATACAATGGCTTAGCTTAGTCACATGAAAAGCAAGCAAACACACTTTTGACAGCAATGGATGCACAGATTTGTTCTGTCCTTTGAAAAGCCTTTTCTATAGTGTTCTTACAGCATAACAGCAATTGCATCTCAACAGTCTTGACTGGAATGGTTTGGGATCATACCTGATCACATGAATCACTGGTTGACCTGGTGGGATCACAGCTGCAGGGTTTGCAGCTTCCTGACAGGAATGGTTTCCAGTAGCCTTTTGCACACAAATTGCAGGTCATACCGTGGAAGTGGGGACGACAAGGACACTTGCCAGTCAGTGGGTCACATACATCTGAAAGTGAGCCATCTGGAGAACAGGAACACTCTGGACAACAGGAGTAAGTCAGAATTAGGAGAACTGGACACTTCACACATTCAGTGACACTAAAAGTTCTATTTATCTGTCATGTTTGATAGAACTGACTGATTAAATATTAATATTAATGTAGGTATTCATTGTCTTTTTCATTTTCAAAATGTATACTGTTCGACAGCATATGAATATTTAAACACATACAGTAATCTAAATAGACCCATAAAGGCTATATAAATGAAAACTGAATTGAATTGAAAAAAGTGGAGAAAAAAATGTGTCATTGGATGAATGTGACTTCCATACAATAATAAGAGTGTTGAGGGTAGAAATGAATATTTACAAATAGATTTTCAAAGTAAATAATTGTTCTGCAATGCAGCTGTACTCTTCAGTACTATCTATCCTCCGAGTTTGAAGTGAATATGCGGCATGGTTAGTGAGATTCTGATAGTGATGGAAAGTGTCCCCCTGCCTCTCGGTATTTGACACAAAAAATTGACCTCTGACCTTCACGTCAAGGTCGCCAAGATTCGAACTCGAGATTTTTAGTACGTGCCACTATGGTGTGAATTTAAATGTTCTGTCCTACCTCATGTAGTTCTCAAGTTATTGTGTTCACAAGATTTTCAGAAAACTTGACCCCTGACCTCGATGTGACTGAGATTCAAACTCATCTGATGTTTTGAGTAGATGCATCCATGATGTGAATTTTAATCTACGGTATACGTTGCACAGTTACTGACATACTGAAAGCATAATGTAGAGATAAATGGACAGACATACACACAGATGGAAAAGTGATCCCTAAGATCTCCCTGCCACAAAAAGGAAACAGATAAGTCGTTGTTTGTGTTTAATATGGAAGCATGCATGGTAACAAATATTTTGTTCTTCTCACAAAATATGTGGTGCCAATTGTGATAATGGATTATTTGGAAGGGAGAAATTTTTAACATAGATCTTATTCATGTGTTGGCAATTATCTGGAATGGGGAATCCCCTATCATTGTGGTCGTCACGTGCAATCCAGACCAGCCGCTATATTCTCCGTGAGCAGAAACACTCTGTTTACGTACTTAGTGTCTTTTGTGGTGAGTGTCAGCATGGAGTATGCTGAACTAAAACTTTGCTTTCTGCGTGGTGACTGATGAAGACTTTCCATAATATCAAAGAAAATACTCATATTTTTACTCCTGTACAGCTAAGCTTTGATGTACGGGTGTTAGGTGACTCACGGGTGCACCCCAGAGGTTTGGAGGAGCTCAGGCCATAATATCCTCTCTTACATCGGTCACAGCGGGGACCCTCCACATTCACTTTACAATGACAGGAACCTGTGCTGTCGTCACACCTGCCCCCATTCACTGTCCCCTCAGCACTGCAGATACAGCCTGGCACCAACATGACAACACAAACATCAGCTATTCATCATGCACTTTATGCACACAAAAAGCACTTCGAAACATTCATTGTGATTTTTGTAACGCACTATACTTGGTATGTAAGTGAACTGAGATTTTCATTTCACTTACGTATGCAGGCATCAGGACGATCCATTCGACTGTGGGGGTTTGGCTGGTATCCTGGAACACACTGGTCACACTTTGGCCCTGTGGTGTGGTGCATACAACCTTCACACACACCTCCGCTCCTCCGTCCACTGGCCTCATAAACTGCCTGATCGAAGTGACAGTGTTGGGCATGGTTGTTACACTCACAGCCTGAGGAAAAGACAAAAAAGTTGCATAATATGCCTTATTAATTAAAATGAAGAAATAATTATGCTATTTTATCAATAGAAAACACCTAAAGGGAACCTATTCTGCTCGCCTATTTTCTGTCGCTTATTTTTTCATATAGGTATGTTACAAATAAATCAAAGTTCCCACATGGCTTAAACATTCACACCACTGGATAGAGCCTTTAAATACAAACAAAATGACCCCGTTCATGTTAAAATTGGTTTTCAAATAAGGAAGTTATGACATTTTAAGTGAAAAAAAAACATGCAATTAAGTGAAGAAAGTTTGTGACCTTTAGAAAGCTTTCTTTGAATATAAATGGCCATAACTTCCATATTTCCCAACAGAATCAAATGAAATTTGGAATGTAATTAGTTTTTAATAAGGACATGTCGGTACAATTTTTAAACCAAATATTTAGTGATTAATCATAAAATATCTAAACTATCCTTACAAAAATCACATATAATGCATTAAAATTTATGAATGAAATTATAATTGTCAATTTAATATGTTTTTACAGCATGATGATGCAATATATAGAAGATTTCATGACTATGTGTTGGTTTAGTTGGGCAGAAATTATGTGCATTTTTCTTTGATTTTCAGGTGGCCGTGAACCAGCCGGTCAGACCTCCTAAATTCTGGCACTCCAAAAACCACTTTTGCATCTACAGATTTGAATGAAACTTCACCAACAGAAAGAAAAAAGGCTGGATTAAATTCCTGCATACCTTTGAATCAATCCTATAAGTCTGAAGTGTGACTTTATGTCAATTGAATTGGAGCCAAATCTTCGATGCAACCAAGAAGACAGAAATCTTGAACCGACCAAAAAAAAAAAAAAAAAAAAAAAAAACGAAAACAAAGCAGAAGAGTAGGACTTCCTCTAGGTAATACTAGGAAATTTAAAGGAAATAACCACTTGCAAGCCAATCAAAAACCCTAATTTCAGACAGACCCCTGTGCCGTAGTTGAACGCTGTGCACGCAGGCGTGTTGGAAAAATCAACTGAACGTGTAATCGGGGATCCTAACATACCTAATATATATATTCTTATTCTTTATCTTTAAATGCATCTCAGAAATTGTTATAACTATTTTGAGCTGCTAGAGCAATTATGACTCTCCAGCGGCTGGAGGAATGCCTTGGGAATGCCTTGTGTCCCCCAGATGTGCTGGAGGAGGTGGCCAGGGAGAGAGAGGTCTAAGTGTCTGAGCTTAGACTGCTGAACTTAGACCTGAACGTGGAAAAAACAGAATAAAATGGCTAAATGGATGGCTGGCTAGCTGGCTGGATGGATAGATATTTCAAGTCTTTGAAATGACTTATAAATGACTTAAATGACTTACAATTAAAAAAAAAAAAGCAGCATTTTTAAGACTAGATTTTAAAGTGTAGCAGTTGTCGCAGGTCCTACGTTTGCAAGCATGAGTTTTGCCTTCCTCTGCAGGTCTCCAGGGTAGATCATTGTAGAGGTCAGCGCAGTGCTCACAGTTCACACCTGCTGTGTTATGTTGGCAGTCACACTGTGAGCTCACCTACAAAGAGACACAGAAAAAGGGTCTTTAACTAAAAGTAATTTACTCAAACTGTGATAGTGTGAAGGTCCCTGGTTTGAATCTAAGGCCCCAGCTGGGACTCAGGTTGGAGTGAGGAGTGAGGAGTTTGCATGTGTTGTTGCATGTTATGTTAATTGGTGATTCTAAATTGGCTTTAGGTGCGTGAGCATAAATGGTTGTCAGTGTCTCTGTATTAGCTCTGTGATAGACTAGAAACCAGTCTCCTGCACAATCACTATAGGTATTAAAGGCACTGCAATGGTTTGAATGATATCTAACTAATAGATTTCAATTTGTTCATGTAAATGGGGAGTCTTCTACAAACCGGATTCCAAAAAAGTTGGGACACTAAACAAATTGTGAATAAAAACTGAATGCAATGATGTGGAGGTGCCAACATCTAATATTTTATTCAGAATAGAACACAAATCACTGATCAAAAGTTTAAACTGAGAGAATGTATCATTTTAAGGGAAAAATATGTTGTTCCAAAATTTCATGGCATCAACAAATCCCAAAAAAGTTGGGACAAGTAGCAATAAGTGGCTGGAAAAAGGAAATTGAGCATATAACGAACAGCTGGAAGACCAATGAACACTAATTAGGTCAATTGACAACATGATTGGGTATAAAAAGAGCTTCTCAGAGTGTCAGTGTCTCTCTGAAGCCAAGATGGTAAGAGGATCACCAATTCCACCATTGTTGCGCAGAAAGATAGTGCAGCAATACCAGAATGGTGTTACCCAGCGTAAAATAGCAAAGACTTTCAAGTTATCATCATCAACTGTGCATAACATCATCAAAAGATTCAGAGAATCTGGAACAATCGCTGTGTGTAAGGGGCAAGGCCGTAAAACTCTACTGGATGCTCGTGATCTCCGGGCCCTTAAACGTCACTGCACCTCAAACAGGAATGCCACTGTCAAGGAAATAACAAAATGGGCTCAGGAATACTTCCAGAAAGCATTGTCAGTGAACACAATCCACCGTGCCATCCGCCATTGCCAGCTGAAACTCTACAGTGCAAAGAGGAAGCCATTTCTAAGCAAGCTCCACAAGCTCAGACGTTTGCACTGGGCCAGGGGTCTCTTAAAATGGAGTGTGGCAAAATGGAAGACTGCTCTGTGGTCAGATGAGTCACGATTTGAAGTTCTTTATGGAACACTGGGACGCCATGTCATCCGGACCAGAGAGGACAAGGATAACCCAAGTTGTTATCAACGCTCCGTTCAGAAGCCTGCATCACTGATGGTATGGGGTTGCATGAGTGCTTGTGGCATGGGCAGCTTGCATGGAAAGGCACCATTAATGCAGAGAACTATGTTCAGGCTCTAGCACAACATATGCTCACATCTAGACGTCATCTCTTTCAGGGAAGACCCTGCATTTTTCAACAAGATAATGCCAGACCACAGCAGCAATCACAACATCATAGGAGAAGGATCCGGGTACTGAAATGGCCAGCCTGCAGTCCAGATCTTTCACCTATAGAGAACATTTGGCGCATCATAAAGAGGAAGGTGCGACAAAGAAGGCCCAAGACCATTGAACAGTTAGAGGCCTGTATTAGACATTAATGGGAGAGCATTCCTATTTCTAAACTTGAGAAACTGGTCTCCTCTGTCCCCAGACGTCTGTTGAGTGTTGTAAGAAGAATGGGTGATGCCACACAGTGGTAAAAATGGCCTTGTCCCAACTTTTTTGGGATTTGTTGACGCCGTGTAATTTTGAAACAACATATTTTTCCCTTAAAATGATACATTCTCTCAGTTTAAACTTTTGATCTGTGATTTGTGTTCTATTCTGAATAAAATATTAGATGTTGGCACCTCCACATCATTGCATTCAGTTTTTATTCACAATTTGTTTAGTGTCCCAACTTTTTTGGAATCCGGTTTGTACAAACATTACGGTTAATTATAGAATTCCACAGGATTCTGTGTTAGGACCAATTTCTATTTACATTATACATGTTTCCCTTAGGCAGTATTATTAAAAGGTATTGCATTCATTTGGACCACTCAGGAACCCACATCAGGATGCTGTTCATCAACTACACTTCAACATTCTAACACAATCATCCCTAACATCCTGGTGGAGAAGTTGGTTGACTTGAACTTACCACCCCGACCTCCATCCCCCACCTGCTCCTGGATCAAAAACTTTTTGACCAACTGACCACAGGTTGTTAAGTCGGGGTCAGCTCCTCCACCCTGACACTCAGCACTGTCTGATTGTTAGGGGCAACTGTTTGTTGTGATTTGGCACAATATAATAAAAATGAATTTAATTGAATTCAGACACCCTCTCTATTTTCATTTTTGATAATGTTTATAGTTAAGGTTGGATCAGGTGACCCTGCATTAAACATTAAACGTAACTGGCAACAAAATATAAAGCATGTGCTGATATTCTCTTGTCAGTGGTCTGATGTAATTTGCTGTCAGTAATGCCTTTATAATGACTGACAGGAATGTAAAGAGTGATCATCAAATGAGTTTCAGTAAAATGCCCTGCATGCATACCTGTATAGTATTAGACAGAAGGTTGTTGCTGTATTCTTCTGGCAGACATCGGTTAGCATGTCCATGGCACATACAGCTGCCCATCACCCTCATCTCCTTCAGGGCGTAAAATCTACTGAAAGCCCTACCTGGCAGACGAGGAACTTCACCTAGCTCTGTGAGCCTCACCCTCAGCCCTGTTAACCCAGACACTTCTGTGGACAAAACAGACATCAGTCACTCAACTACAGACTTAAACTGGATGTACAGGCCATCCCAGCTTTGATCCAATGAATTGTTAAGGATATTATAGGACTTATAAGACTTACTTTCAATTTTTTGGCTTTTGGGAGCTGGGACATAAGCGTACTGATGGAAAGGACTGTACTCAATCTGGGGAAGAGAAATTAACATTTTAATTCTGTAAATACTTATCATTTTTGGATTCATTACAGAATGTTTGCAATACTGCATTACGTTTATTAAAATACTCTTATTGATGAATTCCTATTCAGGAAGATTTGGTATGTTGGGTATGTTATGTGTTTATTTGTGTTGACTTTAAAAGATGATCAAATATACATTAATAAAGATAAAATAAAGTCGTAATGAAAATTTATCAAAAAAGTATCTAATGCAGCAAAAGTTTTCTGTTTTCGAGTCTAATGTCAAGACTACATAGGGTCCTCTTGTGACAGGGGTATCTAAGAATATGCTTCAATAGAACAAAATAGATGACTATTTTGTTCTATTGAACAAAATAGTCATCTTCTTTTTTAAAAAAAAGAAGAAACAGGAAGCAAAGAAATTACATCGACAATTTGGCAAAACTGAAATTGAGATAATCAGCTAGGTTATTTAAAAACCAAAAACCAAAAACGTTGTTACTGTGTGATCTTGATATGGACTTGTTCCAGTAGGGGGCAGTGTGTAGCAGTATGTCTGGTCCAGAGAAAGAGGAGCTCTTGTGGGGACACCCGGAAATGCTTTTTGACAGTCTGTAGCCAAGTAGAGGGCGGGCTGCCACGTCTTGCCATTATCGAGTGTCTTCTCTATGACCAAGGCACTGGGACGAGGACCCTACAGATAAAAATCACCAATAAAAGGGAAACATAAAGTACTCTAAACTCTACATTTTTGTGTCAAAGCAGACAGCATGTGTTTGCAAAAGTATTACTGATTTACATTTAAAATTTTGATTTTGCATGTAAGATATTTTTAGTGGTTTAGAACCCGATGAATTTTCTCATTCAGTATGTTACTAAGGGCAGACTATCATACCTTGAATTTGAGCACCAGGTTGTCAAGCTGGAACAGGCTCTTGAGGTCGAGCTGAAGTGTAACTGGATTCAGCTCTGCAGGACAAACAAGCAGAGCAGCATTTCCATCACAACATAGTAGCTACAACATGCTACATAAGTTTGACCACAATTAATGTTTCTTATTTCTTTCTACTAGAGGACATACTTCAGCAGTGTTAGAAAATATAGCCATTTGGTGGTGAGGACAATTCAGAATATTCTGATATTGATAGAAAGTAAAGAGTAAATGTATATATATTTTATTGTCAGCATTAGTTCTTTTGCATGAGTACAGGTGAATTTCTTGCTTTCACTCCCCACCTTTCTTAGACTGCCACCATCTGTCTGGACTTGAAGTGGATAGAACATCCTGGACAGTGTGGGCCAGCTGACTGTTTGGGTTCCTGGAGTCGCATGGACAACATTTCATCCTTCCCTGAAAGGATTAAAACAAATTTTTTTTTTTTTTGCCTCTGTGAGATTTGGTGTATTGCATGTTGCATGGCAAGTGTGCGATTGTGACATTATTTGCCCTGAAACTGACCCATGGACTCAAAACCAGATTCTCTAAACTTCCTGCAATGCCAGCTAGATGAGCTCTGCTACATTGCAGCCTCCAATCACTGCTGTTTTAAATTTGTACACGCTCAGGAATATCAGGAGTAGTTTTTCCAGATATGAAAATGGTCCTCTGTAGTTGTAGAATAAAATTATGCAGCTGTTTCCCCAATCAGAGAGGAAAGCTAGTCTTCACATGGCAAAATTACTGGAATGTCTCCTTACCGTGACATGCAGAAGCAAAGATGCTGGACTTTTTTGCAATCACAAATTCCACTCAAGTTAGCAAGGGGCCACCTCCAGACATTAAAAAATAAATAAAGATCAGTGCAGATTTGCCAAAAACTATACTTCTAGGTACTACAAGCATCCAAGAGGGAGTCAATCTCCAGAGACTCATGTAAAAATGGCCACCTTTATGGCATTAAAAAGGATATTTATAGACTTGATTTCTATGGATAGTTTCCATAGAAATGTTAGCTGATAACTCATAACTTCATCCTCTCATCACAATATGGTCACTTCTGGCTCCAAAAGATCAACATGGCAATGGATAAAATGTTAACAATGAAGTTCACTGTGAATAATTTAATTTATTGTACTCTCTTTGGCATAGGTCAAAAGGAGGTCAAAGGGAGCAACACAAAAGGACCTTGCAAAGAACAGAGCAGTCATCACTGACAAAGATAATTAACAAGTCAGAGCATGAAAAGGAGGAGTGGGTAAGATTGCTTCAATGTAGTGCTTTATGACTGTTGTCCATGAACTCTTTGAAGCAATCAGTTGAAATGGGCTGGCATGAGGTAAACTAAAATACTGTACTGTAAATGTGAATTGAGCTTGTCTGTACTGCCCACCTGAAATAATACTGTGGTCAATGTAGTATAATATTGCAAAACCAAACAATTCCAAATCTGAAAATAAAATAAAATAAAACCTTAACCACAGAGGCTTTCAGGTGAGAGTAATTAAGTAAGTTGAGGTCAACAGCTAGTGGTACAGATATCAAAATGATATAATCTTATAAATGTGAAGGATGAGTTTTAAAAGTGGCATTTTCTCTGAATCAGCATACCCCTCTTTCTTCAGTGATGACTCAATAACATCCCAGACATGGATTGTGACTCTCAAGATAGCATATTATCTTTTACAGTTACATCCCCACACAAGCCTAACAAGGTAAAAGCTTCATTAAATGCTGCAAAAACTAGTAAAATCACCAGTAGCCCATTTCACCTTTAAGTGTGTTGATGTTTTCTCTTTGAAAAATAAAGCATGAATTTTATCTAATCTCAAGTGAATATTTAACTCTGTTAAAGGTGTGTCCATGCCATTTTTTCAAATACTTACCCCATGGCGATGAAAACTGTCTTTTTGTATAAGGTAGATTAAAAGTAATTCAACATGGAAGTTTTTTTTTTGCCCCCAGTCTTTGTGGCTTTTGGCATAGTATTGTGTTATCTCAAACAGATGTGCAAACATACACTATTTGGATGTAATCAGTGCCAGCATGTGGCATAAACTATTCATTTTGATACACAGGTGGAGTGTAAAGTCTACTGTGGACAATACAATACAACAGCTAGTACTTTATTCAGGGTCTGTAATGGACTGTACTGGAGGAGGCACAGGTTACTTTGTAGGTAATATTAGCAGCACATCTTTGTAACTAATGTGCAAAAACACATGGAATAATCTGAGAGTAAGAGCATTCAAATTATATGTGTATATGAATCAGATTTGATAACAGATAGATACATCAGATATGTTGATCTGAAAACCAGATAGTAGATATAAGCTGGGAAAAGTTTTCTAGGGGTTACACTGCTCATTATTACACCTTACACTACATTATGTCTAAAATATAATTATTCCAAATTTACAGTGTAGTTTTTGTGATAATGTACAGGATGTACCAATACATAATTATAAACATAAGGGAAGTGTATGGGACAAAGGTGAAACAGTCATCACTATATATACCTGTACATGTACTTTTCTTGAAAGGAACAATGGAGGAACAATTATGTGAAATACAATTATTTTTGTATTTTTGATTTACTGAAATGGAGAAAAAAAGTTGTCTGCTTGAGGAAAGCTATACATAACTGCTGACTTTTGACCACAATAGTTGGTATCTCAAAAGGAGACATCAAACTAAATACTCCCAAAGAAACATAACAGTGGAAATCAGACCCTGTATATAAATGCCGGTCCATTTCCAGTGACCTATACACAACTGAAATAAAGAAATGTGTTAGCTTGTTAGCTAAATACCGCCACTTTCATGTTGGTATTATTGCTATTTTAACTACGTTAAATACTACAGTATCTACATTACTCTTTAAAAATTTAAATATGAATCTTTACAATATTCAACAATAGTAACTCCATGCCACTAAACACTAGAGTGGTTCTGGTAGATGATGGTATTGTAATTCAGTCACCACAGTTAAATATTTGTAATGAAATCTGACACCTGCAGTACTGAAGAGGCATTCCTAACAAGATCTGGCTAGTTTTGACTGTTGGGCATAGAGAGTACACACAGAGACAGGGTATTGCACAGGTAAATAAAAAAAAAAAACAAAAAAAGAAAACATGAATCAATAGGAGGCCACACCTAACACAACTATTAACTCCCTGAGGGCGATTCCACATAGGACATACTGTGAAGATCAGGTTGCATCATTCTCAAACATTCTTAGCTTTCGCATTTGATTACTGTTAGGCCTATGATTTTTCTTTTTTTTTCTTTTAGTTTTTCATCTTCATGTTTATTTGTGGCTGTCTCCTGTGTTGCCTTATTCACGTGCAGTGCTCCATTGTATTAGTCATTTCCTGTTTTTTTGTTTTGTTTTTGTTTTATGGTTAGTCACCTTTCTTGTGTGTGTTTCAGTTGACTTTACTTCCTGTCTTTGCATGTTTTTCTCTATTAATCTACCCTGCTCTCATTTTTGCGCACATGAATCTTGTTTGTTCCTTGTTAGATATAGTCCTTATTTCCCCTCATTAGATATTAGTCCACCTGGTTGTCTCTCTGTGTGCTCACCTGTTTACAACTCACCTAATATATTATTTGTCAGCTTTCTACAGTTCTGGTTTATACTAATTTATTTGTAGTTTTTCTGTTACTCCTGATCACCCTGCCTCATTCTTAGACCTGCATTTTTGTAAGCATGAGACTTTTTTAATATTTCCTATTTTTGTAACCTCTTTAAATTAAAGCTCATCGTTTGCTTGTTATTCCTGTCTTTTAGGCCTTGTATTTGGGTCCTCCTTTCCAGGTATGTGCTTACCTGGCAAACACCTGGCACCAGGAAACCAGTGGAGGCACTGTGGTGCTTTGAGCAATGTTCTGCTGGGAAACCTTAGGTCCAGCCATCACTGTGGATGTTATTTTCACATGTACCACCTAAGCATTGTTGCAGACAATGGTACACCCTTATATACATGTAGGATTGGGGACTGGTTTCTCAGACACTGGTCAAAGAGTAGAGTTGCAACATGATTCTTTGGCACTAAAGTCAGACAGTTTCAAAAATGGAATGTGGGACACTGCAGAGGTATGCCTTGAAAAACTGAAATTGTTTTTAAAAGATTATTATGAATAGGAATACCGTATTGAGCAAAATAGTGACACAATCTTATCTAAAACTTATTCCAGTCATAGTGATAAAATGTCCCTTTAATACAGGAAAACATACACTTACCTGTTGGTATGGTGTGCAGAAGATCTCAGAGCCAGTGAGGCCACAGGTAGATGAAGCTTGAAGTTGGTGAGCCCTGCCCAGGAGCAGATCATTGGTGGGTGGGTAACATGCCCCCCAAGAGCAGTCATTTTGGGCTTGTGACAGTATGACTGAAGCTGTCAAGAGGAAGGCAGAATGATAACAGACACAATGTTACAACTTTAACCACACATCTGTAATTATTAGTTCCATCAGCATCCCATTTCACAGTCAATAATGACTAAGTTTAAAGGAAAACAGTGAAAACATTAATAATTATAATATGAGATTATAAAGTTTGAAAAGATGTTTATAAACTGAAATTACTTGCTTAACTTATACTTTGGAACAAACTCGGCATACCATGAAAGCAAAATAGGAAATGACAAATACACATGTTAAGTAGCAGCAACAGAACAGATGATATAACCAGCAGTTTCCTTGAATCGATTATGATAATTCCTGATAGACAGAGACCACCTCACTTATGTCAGTACACTGTTTTAGGCCCAACATGCCAGATTCACAACAATGTATTGTATCTAAAAGTCTGGATGCTTCTGATAATAGCATGATTTTCTGATGGCATCACAAGGAAATTCATTAATTTCTTAACTGCTTGTCTAGTTCATGGTTGTGGCGGGATGGTGCCTATTACAGCTGACATTGGGCAAAAAGTGGGGTACACCCTGGACAGGTTGCCAGTAAAACAACAACTGTACAAGTAAGTCTAAAAGTTTTTGAGTTCAGAAAGTTTTTTTCTTTCGGAGAGGAATAACCAGCTTGGGACACTTATTTGTGGCAGCCCTCTGGTGATCAAATTCAACACTTATACAACTTACCTTACCACCATCACTGCCAGTATATACAACTGAAAGAAACTCTAATGGACAAAATTGATATCCATAGTTTTAACAACACTCTGCATACAAAAATGATGTTTTCTTCTATCCCCCGCCCCCCAAATCCTTTCAGTATAAGCTGTTTATATATCATGACAGGACAATAGCTTTTCCCACAATTAAATTGACATCAGACCTGAATAATAAGGAAAAAGACATTAATTGGCATCCATGCACGAATACCTTTTTGATGTCATGCTAAAAATTCAGGTGTGTGTGCGAGCGTGTTTATGTGTGTGCGAGCGTGTGTGTGTGTGTGCGGACAGCTGGGCCTGGGTCTGTGGCTTGCTGAGCCTTGGCACCTGTGGGACACGGTTGTGGAGGGGCGGGAGTTACCCCTCCCTACCGTTCCACGCTGCTCCCCACTGATCGTCACTGCCACCCCTGGGGTGTGGGTGCCCGTATGTCCCGGGGTATGTGGCCGGATGTCTTGGCGTGGTTTCTGACCCGCTCCCTTGGCGGCTGTGGCCTGGGGGTGGCTTGGGCCTCCTTGGCGTTGGGGGGGGGGGGCTCTTCTCGGCGGTTGGGGCCTCGGGGCCCGCATGCTCGGCTCCTGCTGGGGGTGCCGGCCTGCGGGGGGTGGGTGGGCTGCTCATTGCCTCTGGCTCTCTGGACTCTTGCCCTTTGGCCGTGGGGGCTTCGTCTAGGGTCTCCCTCCTTCCTCCTCTGTGGTGTGCACTCGGTTGCCATCAGGATGTGTGGCTTCAGGTCTTCTGTGGATGGCCTGGGTCCCCTGGGTCCTTTCCTATTTGCCTCTGGATCGCGGGGGGCATGGTTGCAGTTCTTACCCTCATTGAGCACATTCCATGACAGAGGCTCATTCACACATTACTGCAAACAGTGTGTGTATGTGTGTATATGTATATGCATTTGTATAGACATGTGAATGTGTGTATGTATGTATATCTGAGTATTTTTCTTTCCTTTCTCTCTTTTGTCCCCCCCCCTCATTTTTTTGTTTGTTTTGTTTTTTTGTTTGCCTTTTCTTTTTTTTTTCCTCTTTCTCCCCTTTTCTCTATCACTTTCTTTATTGCCTGTCAGGCCTGGCATGAATAACTAAATAAAAAATAAAAATACAAACATTAACAAGAATAGCCTATAGAAAACTTATAGAGCTGTTTTTGTAAAAGCAAATATGTTTGGTACATCATTGCATTCGGATCACCATTCCGATTGCGAATACAGCCAGACATGACAAGCTTTAAAAAAAAAAAAAATTCAGGTTGAGGTCCCGCACAGAATATAAATCATCACTCATAAATTATATGTAGTGTATTGTTTACAGAAATACTTATTCACTCTGCCCTGCCAAAATAGCTATTTTCATGCATTCTGGCTGTGTACTCCAGTAGAACAATTCTGGTTGGGGGTCGTGGGAGAGCTGTCCAGGGTCCTCAGCTTCAGTATCATGTTGCCTTTTAGTACTGTCAGTTCTGGAAATGATGGCTTCGACTTTAAACTGTCAGCATTTTCCACTTCTGTAGCTAGACTCCATAGATTATGATAATTTAAACACACTGTTGCAATAATTAATTGATCAATCAGTTAATTGATAGACAGAAAATTGATTAGCATCTATTGTGCCATCTTATTGTTTATTGTAGGGTCTTTACCTTACAATACAAAGCGCCTTGAGGTGACTGTTGTGATTTGGTGCTATGTAAATACAACTAAATTGAATTGAATTATTCTTTTTTCAGTCTAAAAGCCATATTATTCTAAAAGATAAGTGCTGTGTACTGGACAGAAGAAACCATATGTATACAGCACTCTGAATAAATGAATGTATGAATAAAGTTTACTTAGAACAGTTAATTTTATACATGCTCCTCCTCAAGTTAACCTTAAGATGTAGCACTATACAGTAGTAGTTATATGCTGTCTTTGTGTCTTTACAAACCATTTCATGACAGTTACAAACAAGTCATTAACAACTTAACTATTTTAAACTGTCTAATTTGACACATTTTACAGAGATTCAAGTATTCATTATATTTCCTAAAGTAGGAAGAACCACTAAAACAAACCAGAGGCTGTCAAAGTTATTGTGCCATTATGAATAAAGACTATGCAGGCCTATTTGAAACAATCACTGCTACAGCCTGATTCAGGTTACTTCCAACTCTCTTGTTAGGAAATGGAGTGATGCATGAAATCAGCTGCTGCAGCGTTACTATGGATGGAATATGGCAAACATTCTATTCCAGGTGATTTAGGAATGTTAACTCTGGTGTGAAAAGTTGAAGCTGGAAACTTACAGGAAAACTCTGTAAGACAAAAAGGCAGAGAAATAAAGCAGTAAAGCAGCAGAAAAATTAGGGAAATCTTACCAGCTAAGAGTAAAAGTATTCTCATGTTATGTTCCTCCTGTGAAAAAGTCTGGAAGAGATGAGAAAACAGAGCAGCTGTCAGCAAACAGACAAAGAATCAGTTGACTGCTTTCCTTGGGTTTGCTTGGTAGTTAGTTCTCCATCAGCTCAGTTATCTGCTGTATGAAATTGTGCTCTGCTGTCTGGCTCCTGCCTTAAAAACACTGTCTCACCTGAATGGTGTGATACAGTA
Organism: Archocentrus centrarchus; assembly: GCF_007364275.1. NCBI lineage: Eukaryota > Metazoa > Chordata > Actinopteri > Cichliformes > Cichlidae > Archocentrus > Archocentrus centrarchus. The sequence continues at coordinate 411,610 of NC_044350.1, read as the reverse complement.
TGTGTCAGAGTCACACCCATTATCACCACTCCCTTCAGTCATGAATCAACACACTCAGACATGGAAATGTAGACACAGTCTATAGAGCCATAAACCTAAACAAAGTAATAAATGAGTAATAAAAAAGACTTAACAAACTCATGTACTGGTAAAAGTAGCAATTACATTTTTATGTTTGTAGGTTTTTTTTAAGGGCAAACATTTGTGCAGATATTAGGAGCCAGAAGGAGCAGAAATTAAATCCCAATAAATTTTCATACTTCAGTACCAACATTTGAATGGGTCCAATACTTTGGCTTGTTATTAAATATTCACAATTTTATGACATTTTAGCAAACAACCAAACAAACAAAAAGACCCATGTCTAAATCCTTTCTTTAATAACGCCAGAAAATGGGTTGGCAAAAACCTGGAATTCTAAAATATAGTAAGGCTGTTTTCCTTCATTACCAGACCAGACTGAGAGTAGAACAATGCTGGTAAAATCAGAGAGCAGGTAACAGCTTTTTTATAGTAAAGAGTCAGATAACATTGATGCTATGAACCTGTTATAAATTTTAAATGCAACCCAACCAAAATTAATGCAACAGAAATGGAGCATTAAAAAATTTCTTAACAAAGTCTAACCTTTCATGTAAAGTATATCCAAACGTATGTCAGTATTATAAAGCTGTTTTCAGGGGTGGAGGTGGGTTTCTACTTGGAAGAGAACACAATTCTTGAAACAAATTTCACTCAGACAAACTCAATGCCCTGCAGGCAGTGTTTGCTAAGCTGTGTGTTAACTGCTGTGTACTCATGTCCTGATGATCGTCACCTGTGTAGAAAGAAATAGTATCCTGAGGGCCAGCTGAACACACACCTTGTGCTTTTCTTTATTCTCCTCAGACACACTGACTAAGACCAAGTACAGGGTGTGTCTTCTGATGCATCACAGACACACACTTCAGACAAGTATTGTCATGCCTGGAATTTCTCTGGACAGTTGTTATGATTCATTTCCTGGAAACAGTCAGGTTTTATATCTACTTCAATCCCAGCCCTTGGTTACAGCAAGGTGGAGCCAAGTCTGCTGTATTGGGGTTTTTGGTTGCATGAGGGGTAAACAGCACTGCAATTCAATTCAGTTTTTGTATATAATGCCATATCACAAAAAACAGTTGCCTGAAGGAGCATTATATTGTATGGTAAAGACCCTACAATAATTACAAAGAAAACTCAAGGTGAGGAGAATGAAAAGACATATTCAGTGCTTTGTGGGCATCCTAGCATAAAGCAGCATAACTAAGGGAGGGTACAGAGTAACCTGATCTAGCCCTAACTATAAGCTTGATCAAAAAGGAAGTTTTAAGCTTAATCTAAAAAAACAGATTGGGTGTCTGTCTCCCAAATCCAAAATGGGAGCTGGTTCCACAAAAGAGGGGCCTGCAAGCTGAAGACTCTGCCTTCTATTCTACTCTTAAGTATCCTAGGAACTACAAATAAGCCAGCAGTCTGAGAATGAAGTGCTCTATTGGCGAGATGTGGGAGCCAATGGAGAGAAGACAATATGGGAGAAAAATGCTCTCTCTTTCTAGTCCCTGTCAGTACTCTAGCTGCAGCATTTTGAATCAGCTGAAGGCTTTTCAGGGGGCTTTAAGGACAGCCTGATAATAGTGAATTACAATAGTCCAGCCTAGAAGTAAGAAATGAATTAGCTTTTCAGCATCATTCTGAGAAAATATGTTTCTAATTTTAGAAATACTGCACAAATGCAAAAAAACAAAACAAAACAATCCTATATATTTTTTAATATGTGTATTGAAGGACATACTGTATCCTGTTCAAAAATGACTCCAAGATTTCTCACAGTGCTACTGGAGGCCAAGGTTTTGCCATCCAGAGTAAGTTTCTGGTTAGACACCTTAGGCCTTTATGTCTTTAAGACATTGCTACAGGTTATCTAATTGATGTGTGTCATCTGGCTTCATGGATAGATAAAGCTGAGTATGATCTGCATTGCATCAATTTTCATTGTTCCGCAGATGATACTCAGCTTCATCTATCCATGAGGCCAAATGACACATCAATTAGTTAAACTGCAGGAATGTCTTAAAGACATAAAGGCCTGGATGACCTCTAATTTCCTGCTTCTAAATTCAGATAAAACTGAAATTCTTGTACTCGGCCCCACAAATCTCAGAAATGTGGTGTCAAACCAGGTACTTACTCTGGATGGCATTACCTTGGCCTCCAGTAACACTGTGAAAAATCTTGGAGTCATTTTTGACCAGGATATGTCCTTCAATGCACATATTAAACAAAGATCTAGGACTGCTTTTTTTGCATTTGCGCAATATTTCTAAAATTAGAAACATCCTTTCTCAGAGTGATGCTGAAAAGCTCATTCATGCATTTATTACTTCTAGGCTGGATTATTGTAATTCATTATTATCAGGCTGTCCTAAAAGCTCCCTGAAAAGTCTTCAGTTGGTCCAAAATGCTGCAGCTAGAGTACTGACAGGGACTAGAAAGAGAGAGCAGATTTCTCCCATATTGGCTTCTCTTGGGTTCCTATTAAATCTAGAATAGAATTTAAAATTCTTCTCCTCACATACAAGGTCTTGAATAATCAGGCCCCATCTTATCTCAAAGTCCTTATAGTACCATATCACCCCAATAGAGCAGTGCGCTCTCAGACTGCTGGCTTACTTGTGGTTCCTAAGATAGTTAAAAAAAAAAAAGAGTAGAATGGGAGGCAGAGCCTTCAGCTTTGAGGCCTTCTGTGGAACCAGCTGCCAGCTTGGATTTGGGAGACAGACACCCTCTCTATTTTTAAGATTAGGCTTAAAACTTTCCTTTATGATCAAGCTGGAACAGGTGACCCTGAACCACCCCTTAATTATGCTGCTAAAGGCGTAGGCTGCTGGGGGAGTCCCTAATGCACTGTTTTTTTGTTTTTTTTTTCATTCACCTTATTTACTTTGTTTATACTTCACTCTGTATTAAATAATTAATTATTATTAATCTCTGGCTCTCTTCCACAGCATGTCTTTTCAATTCAATTCAATTCAATTTTATTTATATAGCGCCAAATCACAACAAACTGTCGCCTCAAGGCACTTTGTATTGTGGGTAAAGATCCTACAATAATACAGAGAAAACCCAACAGTCAAAACGACCCCCTATGAGCAAGCACTTGGCGACAGTGGAAAGGAAAAACTCCCTTTTAACAGGAAGAAACCTCCAGCAGAACCAGGCTCAGGGAGGGGCAGTCATCTGCTGTGACCGGTTGGGCTGAGGGGAGAGAAAGACATGCTGTGGAAGAGAGCCAGAGATTAATATCAATTAATGATTAAATGCAGAGTGGAGTATAAACAAAGTAAATAAGGTGAATGAGAAACAGTGCATTATGTGAACCCCCCAGAAGACTAGGCCTATAGCAGCATAACTAAGGGATGGTTCAGGGTCACCTGATCCAGCCCTAACTATAAGCTTTATCATAAAGGAAAGTTTTAAGCCTAATCTTAAAAATAGAGAGGGTGTCTGTCTCCCGAATCCAAGCTGGAAGCTGGTTCCACAGAAGAGGCGCCTGAAAGCTGAAGGCTCTGCCTCCCATTCTACTCTTAAGTATCCTAGGAACCACAAGTAAGCCAGCAGTCTGAGAGCGAAGTGCTCTGTTGGGGTGATATGGTACTTTGAGGTCTTTGAGATAAGATGGTGCCTGATTATTCAAGACCTTGTATGTGAGGAGAAGAATTTTAAATTCTATTCTAGATTTAACAGGGAGCCAATGAAGAGAAGCCAATATGGGAGAAATATGCTCTCTCTTTCTAGTCCCTGTCAGTACTCTAGCTGCAGCATTTTGGATCAGCTGAAGGCTTTTCAGGAAGCTTTTAGGACAGCCTGATAATAATGAATTACAATAATCCAGCCTAGAAGTAATAAATGCATGAATGAGCTTTTCAGCATCACTCTGAGAAAGGATGTTTCTAATTTTAGAAATATTGCGCAAATGCAAAAAAGCGGTCCTACATATTTGTTTAATATGTGCATTGAAGGACATATCCTGGTCAAAAATGACTCCAAGATTTCTCACAGTGTTACTGGAAGCCAAAGTAATGCCATCCAGAGTAAGTATCTGGTTAGACAACATGTTTCTAAGATTTGTGGGGCAGAGAACAAGAATTTCAGTTTTATCTGAATTTAGAAGCAGGAAATTAGAGGTCATCCAGGCCTTAATATCTTTAAGACATTCCTGCAGTTTAACTAATTGATGTGTGTCATCTGGCTTCATTGATAGGTAAAGCTGAGTATCATCTGCATAACAATGAAAATTGATGCAGTGCTTTCTAATAATACTGCCTAAGGGAAGCATGTATAATGTAAATAAAATTGGTCCTAGCACAGGACCCTGTGGAACTCCATAATTAACCTTAGTGTGTGAAGAAGACTCCCCATTTACATGAACAAATTGGAGTCTATGAGACAAATATGATTCAAACCACTGCAGTGCAGTACCTTTAATACCTATAGCAAGCTCTAATCTCTGTAATAAAATGTTATGGTCAACAGTATCAAAAGCTGCACTGAGGTCCAACAGGACAAGAACAGAGATGAGTCCACTGTCAGAGGCTGTAAGAAGATCATTGGTAACCTTCACTAATGCTGTTTCTGTACTGTGATGAATTCTGAAACCTGACTGAAACTCTTCAAATAAACCGTTCCTCTGCAGATGATCAGTTAGCTGTTTTACAACTACTCTTTCAAGAATCTTTGAGAGAAAAGGAAGGTTGGAGATTGGCCTATAATTAGCTAAGACAGCTGGGTCAAGTGATGGCTTTTTAAGTAGAGGTTTAATTACAGCCACCTTGAAGGTCTGTGGTACATAGCCAACTAATAAAGACTGATTGATCATTTTTAAGATTGAAGCATCAATAATTGGAAAGACTTCTTTGAACAGTCTAGTAGGAATGGGATCTAACAAACATGTTGCTGGTTTGGAGGAAGTAACTATTGAAGTTAACTCTGAAAGATCAACTGGAGCAAAAGAGTCTAAACAAATACCAGCAGTGCTGAAAGCAGCTGAACATGAAGAATAATCTTTGAGATGGTTATGAATAATTTCTTCTCTAATGTCTAAAATTTTATTTGTAAAGAAATCCATGAAGTCACTACTAGTTAACGTGAAAGGAACACTCGGCTCTACAGAGCTCTGACTCTTTGTCAGCCTGGCTACAGTGCTGAAAAGAAACCTGGGGTTGTTCTTATTTTCTTCAATTAATGATGAATAGTAAGATGTCCTAGCTTTACGGAGGGCTTTTTTATAGAGCAACAAACTCTTTTTCCAGGCTAAATGAGCATCTTCTAATTTAGTGAGACACCATTCCCTCTCCAGCTTTCGGGTTATCTGCTTTAAGCTGTGCGTTTGTGAATTATACCACGGAGTCAGGCACTTCTGATTTGAAGCTTTCCTTTTCAGAGGAGCCACAGTATCCAAAGTTATACGCAGTGAGGATGTAAAACTATTGACGAGATAATCGACCTCACTGGGAGCAGAGTTTAGGTAGCTGCTCTGCACTGTGTTGGCACATGGCACTGAAGAGCATAACAATGAAGGAATTAGATCCTTAAACTTAGTTACAGCACTTTCAGAAAGACTTCTACTGTAATAAAACTTATTCCCCACTGCTGTGTAATCCATTAAAGTAAATGTAAATGTTACTAAGAAATGATCAGACAGGAGGGGGCTTTCTGGGAATACTGTTAGGTCTTCAGTTTCTATGCCATATGTTAGGACAAGATCCAGAGTATGATTAAAGTGGTGGGTGGGCTCCTTTACATTTTGAGAGAAGCCAATTGAATCTAACAATAGATTAAATGCAGTGTTGAGGCTGTCATTCTCAGCATCTACATGGATGTTAAAATCACCCACTATAATTATTTTATCTGAACTGAGCACTAAATCAGATAAAAAGTCTGAGAAATCAGACAGAAACTCTGAGTAGGGACCAGGTGGACGATAGATAATAACAAATAAAACAGGTTTTTGATTTTCCCAATTAGGATGGACAAGACTAAGAGTCAGGCTTTCAAAAGAATGAAAACTTTGTCTGGGTCTCTGATTAATTAATAAGCTGGAATTGAAGATTGCAGCTAATCCTCCTCCTCGACCTGTGCTTCGAGCATTCTGACAGTTACTGTGACTCGGGGGTGTTGATTTATTTAAACTAACATATTCATCCTGCTGTAACCAGGTTTCTGTAAGGCAGAATAAATCAATACGTTGATCAATTATTAAATCATTTACTAATAGGGACTTGGAAGAGAGAGACCTAATGTTTAACAATCCACATTTAATTGTTTTATTCTTTGGTGCAGTTGATGAAGCTGTATTATTTATTGTTTTTGAATTTTTATGCTTAAATAGCTTTTTGCTGATTTTAGCTTTGGTTTTTGGTGGTCTGGGAGCAGCACCGACTCTATGGGGATGGGGTTTTGGGGGGACGGCAGGAGGAGAGAAGCTGCAGAGAGGCGTGTAAGACTGCAACTCTGCTTCCTGGTCTCAACCCTGGGTAGTCAGTTTTTAGGAGGGTTAATAAATTTGGCCAGATTTCTAGAAATGAGAGCTGCTCCATCCAAAGTGGGATGGATGCCGTCTCTCCTAACAAGACCAGGTTTTCCCCAGAAACTTTGCCAATTATCTATGAAGCCCACGTCGTTTTTTGGACACCACTCAGACAGCCAGCGATTCAAGGAGAACATGCGGCTAAACATGTCGCTCCTGGTCTGATTGGGGAGGGGCCCAGAGAAAACTTTTGTCCTGTCTCTCCAGCAAAACCGGTCATGGCAGATGACTGCCCCTCTCTGCTTCTGCTGAAGGTTTCTTCTTGTTAAAAGGGAGTTTTTCCTTCCCACTGTCGCAAAATGCTGCTCATAGGGGGTCGTTTTTGACCGTTGGATTTTCTCTGTATTATTGTAGGGTCTTTACCCACAATACAAAGCGCCTTGAGGTGACTGTTTGTTGTGATTTGGCGCTATATAAATAAAATTGAATCGAATTGAAGAATCTGCTGATATTGACTGGAATCCTTGCGACTCTCAGCTTTAAAAAGATTCCCAGTCCCTGCACTGGCCACACAGCCTCACAGCATTATGGAACCATCACCAAATTTTACTGTGGGTAGCAAGTGTTTGTCTTGGAATGCTGTGTTCTTTTTCTGCTATGCCACCCTTGTTATGTCCAAATATCAATTTTAGTTTCATCAGTCTGCAGCACCTTATTCCAAAATGAAGTTGGCTTGTCCAAATGTGCTTTAGCATACCTCAAGCAACTCTGTTGGTGGCGTGTGCACATAAAAGGCCTCTCTTTGTGCAAAGTGCACTGAATAGTTAAACGATCCACAGTGACACCATCTGCAGCAAGATGATGTAGGTCTTTGGAGCTGCTCTGTGGGTTGTCACTGTTCTCACCATCCTTCACCTCTGCCTATCTGAGATTTTTCTTGACCTGCCACTTTGGGCCTTAACTAGAACTGTGCCTGTGGTCTTCCATTTCCTCACTATGTTCCTCACAGTTGAAACTGTCAGCTGAAATCTCTGAGATAGCTTTTTGTATCCTTCCTTTAAATGTTGACGTTGAACAATCTTTGTTTTCAGCTAATTTGAAAGTTGTTTTGAGGCTCCCATGTCACCACTCTTCAGAGAAACTGCAAAGAGGAGAAACACTTGCAACTAGCCACCTTAACCCTTTCTCATAATTGGATTCACAAATTTTGTGTTCTAATAATTAGTGCTAAAGATATTCAAATCAATAAAACAACAAGGGTGCCCAAACTTATGCACCTGCCTAATTTTGTTTAAATAATTATTACAAATTTACTGTAAATCTTATAAACTTAATTTTACTTCTCAAATATCACTGTGTTTGTCTGCTATATGATATATTTAACTGAAATTGCTGATCTGAACAACCAATGATTTATAATGGAAAATCATGAAAAATATCAGGGATGCCCCAAACTTTTTCATACCACTGTAAGTACCTGTGGGCTGTTGACTTAATTCTCTTCTTGCTACAAAAGGCTGGAGCCTCTTCTCAGTCACTGTCAGACAGTTGCACCAAATACAGTACAACAAGCTTGGCTCAAGACCTTTGTTTATGTCAATCATAGGAAGTACTTGCCATCATATTTCTGTGTCCAGAGCCCCAAGAGGAGAAGCTGTGGGAAGAACCTAATTCAGAAAGAAGCAGAAAAGACAGAGAACAACTAGAAAAGTGTTGGCTCACCGGCCTTCAGCATATTGTTTTTTTTTTTAAAGACTGTTCATTAAAACTACTTTTCTTAAGTCAACCACTGTACTCTGCACATGTGTCCAGGTTCCCATACAAATATGACAGAACAATCTGACCTAAGAATCTGTGCAGTGGACACAAACTTGTTAAAAACCTCCTCTACTCTGTAGAGGCACTTCTTGTGGAACGTGACATCTCTATGACCAGCAGCACACCATCTTTCAGTTGCTCATCAAAGCTAACATTATGCTCCAGAGCCTCTGCTCTCAATTAAAGCCTGAACCTGTTTCATCTCTTAAAGGAAAGCTACCTGCCTCACCACTTTCACCTCTACTTAGAAAGCCTTCGCTTCCAATGTGAAGAGATCAGATTACACTGAGGTCTTCTCTAGTAAGTGGGAAAAATGGTGTGGATTTCCCACACAATGCTCACCTAGTTTTCAGGCATTCTATAGGACATACACTTTGGACAAAGTGAAAATTGCCTACATGCTTAACCTTTTTAGAGGCAGGGCACTTCACTAGGCTTATGCTGTTCTTGCAGCAAATGTAAACATTTTGAGGACATCTTTAATAGGTTTAAAGTAGTGATGGGTTGGTCGCGAACGATCCGGCTCTTTGAAGTGAACGACGGGAGCCGCCTCCTGATAGTGAGCCGTTTCTTTTCGTTCGTTTCCTTTTTTTTTTTTTTTTTTGTGGAAGCTGCATGTGATTGGTTAAGATGAATGGTAGCATATGATCGTCTACACTGAGCGGGAGGGGAGGGTCCACGGACACACTGCGCAGTGAGTAAACAAACACCAGAGAAGGAGGGGCTCCTGCAAAATGCGCTCGGAGACAGGAAAGAGCCAGATGAAGTTGAGCGTTACATAGAGGCTACACGGGAGAACGGTGAGGAAAATGAGTGATGGAAAGCGTAGCAAAGACTGGACACATTTTAACCTTATACCTCCAAACATGTCGAACGAGACACCGTGTACTTCAAAAGTGCCGGCGTTTGCGGATTTCCGGTCACAAATACCGTAATACCACTACATGACTGTAAAGTGTAATTTCTGAGCTTTCAGGGACCGTTTGAATTTTTTTCGATAGCACAAATGATCGCGGAGTTACGGTGAAAAGCCAGTTGATCAAGTTCCTTTGACCAGCTGACTCTGCCGTGAGACCCTATGTCTTAATCAGCTGTTCGCGGCTTGTAAGGTCAGGAAACCCGCGCTTCAACAGCGATCGCCTGGTGTTAAAGGATTATTCCGACAGAGTTTAGACTGCAAATTTAAAATTTAATATCAAGCAGGCTGCACAAACAACCTACATAGGTATACTGTATACGAATTGTTCATCCCTCAGTGTAATTAGAAGAACAAAACAGGGCAGGTCATCAGGCAGGAGAAACAGGATCAACTCCTCAAAGGCCCTTGTTTTTCTGATTTCCAATCTTTTGTTTTATAATTTGTATTTGGAGCACTCTATTATATGTTGAGTATATAAAGAAATGTTTGATATAGGCCTAATGTACGTTTTTACATTAGTAATTCATTTAACACTTTTTTTTTTTTTTTAATTTAAATCTAAGGAGCCATTTGGGAGCCTAACGAGCCGGTTCTCTGAAAAGAGCCGGAATTCCCATCACTAGTTTAAAGGTGTTTTTGATAAGGACTTAAGTGCCAGTGTAGCGGTGCATAAAATCTGCATAAAGGGAAAAAATGTGGCTGACTATGCAGTGGACTTTTGGATTTTAACAAAAGAAACTGGCTGGGAGGACAATGCTCTTTGGAGTGCTTTTTTGCATGGACTTTGTGAAAAGAAATGCCAGCCTCACTTAATGCTATTGTTAATCTTCATATAAGATCTGATGATCATGTCCGAGAGGACCAACTCTCTAGAAATTACAGTTCCTGGCAGAAATGGATGTGTGGTACTTTCAGCACCGGAATTGATGTGCCACTAGCAGCTAGAGAAGACTCATCAGCCACTGGGAAGTCTCTACCTCAACCAAAGCAATTGGGCAGTGCCCACCTCACTTCTGTGCAGCAAAGGAAGAACATGTTTGCTGAATGCTGGTTTTGCGGTCAAAAAGGCCATCATGCTGTTGCTTGCCCTGAATAGCTAAAAGAAGAAGCCCAGTGGTAAAGGTCGGGATACTGGGGGGAAACCAATTTAACTCCTTCTCGACCAAGAATAACAGTTTCAACCTACATTCACAGTAAAGCAAACACATTATTGGCATCTGTTTGGGAATCATCATAGAAAATCTGCCAACCCTCCTAGGTTACCCCAGGTTACTGCCCTCAGTGGCAACATCCTCAGTCAAGTCACCCATTGGACTGTCCCTGTGCTCCTGATAATCTCTGGCAATTACCATGAGTACCTCACACTGTACCTCTATAAAGTACCCAGCACAACTTTAATTCTAGGCTTTCTTTGGCTACAGATGCATAACACATCCATTAACTGGACCCACAAGAAAATAAGCAGCTGGAGTCCATATTGGCACAAAATGTGTTTGTAATCTGCCTCCCCTCCTGGTGAAATCTCTCCACAGACCAATACTGAACCACTGGATTTTTCATCATTGCCTCCAGAATACCATGATCTTGAAGAATTTTTTCACAAGGATTTTGCTCTCTTCTTACCCCCGACCAGCCATACAAATGGCACCATAAACTTCCTACCTGGTTCTTCCTTGTCTATCAGCCATCTTCTACCATCACTAGATGCAGGTATCATCTGACCATCATCATCACTGATAGGAACAGATTTTTCTGTTTTGGAGAAAAAAAAAGAGTCCTTACATCTATGCATCAACTACCATAGTCTGAATGAAGTCACTGTTAAATACCCCCTGTCTTTACTTTCCTCAGCTTTTGAAGTGTTGCACTGAGTCGCTGTCTTTAGTTAATTGGCCCTCAGTAATGCCTACCACGTCATTTGAATCAAGGAGGGTGATGAGAGGAAGACTTCTTTTAATGCCCATGTTGGGTATTTTTAATATCTGGACATGGCCTTCGGCCTTATCTACACCCCAGCAGTATTCCTAAGCACTGGTGAACAAAGTGCTTTGGGACTCCTTAATCAATTTATTGTTGTCTACTCATCCTCTCCAAGAACCTTACCAAACACTAGCAGCTTTTAACAAGTACTTCAAAGACTGCTAAAAAAAAAAACTGTGTGTGAAAGGAGAGAAATGTGAGTTTCATGCAGAAACAGTGTCTTTTTGGGGGATTTGTTATTCAGAAGGCACAAGAGAGAGCAAACCCAGCTAAGCTCCAAGCAGTGATAGACTGGCCAGAACCACCCAATCGCAAGCAGTTGTAACATTTTTTGGGGTTTGCCAACTTTAATTGCCCTAAAGCAATGTTTCACTACCACTAAATTGTCTTACTTCTCATAAAGTCCTCTTTCAGTGGAACTCAGAGGCACAGTGGGTTTTCAAAACCCTCAAGCAGCTAAATGCATCTGCATCTAGTTAGATTCTACCAAACAGTTCATTGTCAAAGTTGAGACCTCAGACACCGAGGTAGGTGCTGTTCTTTTCAATAGTTCAATGATAAAATGCACCTCTGTGCTTTCTTTTTCTCATTGTCTTTCTCTGGCAGAAAGAGATTACGATGTGGGAGATAGCAAACTCCTGGCAGTAAAGATGGCTCTGGACCTTGCATACCTTCAATCTGCCAAATATCTGTCATGGTCCTTGGCATTTTGTCCAGTGTTTTATATTTTTATAGATGAACCCTGATCTTGTTTGTAGATGGTTCAGTATCTTGTTTTCTGCCCACAGGTCAGAATCAAGTGGGCGATGCAGTTGTCAAGCAATATGATGTTTGAAATCTGGTTCTCTGCCTTTTCATTACTCGGTGCAAGCTGCTGAGTTGGTTATGCTCACTGAAGCATGTAAATTGGCTGTAGATAAAATAGTTACACTGATTCTAGATATCCTTTTGGCATAGTGATGATTTTGGTGCATTATGGAAACACAGAACATTTTTGAATTCTGGTGGTTAACCTGTTCTGCATCATGACAAAATGGCTGCACTGCTAGATGATGTCCTTCTGATAAAAGCTGCTGTTGTGTTTAAGTGTCAACTCACACTAACAACCCTGACCCAGTTTCTACAGGTAATTTGAGAAGTTTAACAGACTGTGGCACACACACCTCTTTGCTAACACTGATATACTAGCCTCACTCATTGCTATACAACAGCTTTCCACTGATGCTGAGAAACAAGTTGGGAGAAAAATTACCGCACTTTTGACCCAGCATCGTCGGTTGACCTGGTCTGGCACCTGGTATGGTTCTAATAACAAACAATGTGTGTCAAAACATTTCCTTTCCCATTATGCTAAGCTGACCCATGGGCAGAGGTGGCAACAGTACATTCTGTACTTAAGTAGAAGTACTTGTGCTAAAAAAGAAAATACTCTAGTTAATATTGTAAGTACTGATTCAACTTCTTTACTCAAGTGAAAGTGAAAAAGTATAGTTTTTCAACTAAAAGTTCTGGCCTCATCCTCTCCACTTTGGGGTAGGGAGGCACATAAAACTGTAGCTCAGTAGGTAGAGCAGGTCACCTACTGATCAGAAGGTCAGCGGTTCGATTCCTGGCTACTCCAGGCTACATGCCAATGTATCCTTGGGCAAGATACTTAACCCCAAGTTGCTCTCCGACCGTCCCGTCGGAGTATGAATGTGTATGAATGATAGTTAATTAAAAAGCGCTTAGCAAACATGGAAGTGCTTGTATGAGTGGGAGTGCATGGGTGAATGTAAACATGTTGTAATAGCGCTTTGAGTGCTCGAACTGAGTAGAAAAGCGCTATATAAGAGCTAGTCCATTTACAATATTAAACTGTACTGACCTTTTAAAACCTCTATATTTACTATGAAGCACCACACAATTCTTTGATTGTTAGAATAATTTGGAATATTCCCATCTGAAATTAAAGATTAAGAGAAATTATCCTGTATTTTCTAGTTTAAACAAAGCTACGCGGTCATCATATTCCTTTGAGATCATTGTTTTTCATCAAAACAGAAAAAATAGTGATACATGCCTCACCAGGAAAACATATAAATATTCTTCAGGGGGCATGTGTGTCATTGCTGGCACTGCCTGATGTTCCTATATCTGGGATAATGATGCTGATGTACATGGTATTGATGAAAGAATCAGAGATATTACAAGAATGGTTAAAACGTAGTTCCCACACAATTAGATTTTATAATGGATTGTCCTTGTCATTTCCAGCCTGGGACTCTTTGTGTTGTGATTATGTGCTCCATTGTTAATTGTGCTTATGATTCTGGCCCTTTTTCTCTGTTTTGTAGTACCATGTTTTAGGTTGATGATAGTGAGACTGATTGATCATTCTCTTTTGGGTCAGGTGGTTCAGAGTGCACCTGACCCCAAGTGACAGCTTCAGAGGGACAGGTCCTCAACCCCTGATTGAATTTCACACTATTTTGATTTTGATTTTTTTTAAAAGTACGTTCAGTGTAAAATTGATTGTTAAATTTTTGTTCTCCTTATTGATTGCTATACACCCTGTGCTCTGCAAGAACATGTGACATGCTGGTTAGATTTTTAGGTCTGATGTTTATACCTCTGTGATCAATCAATAATCAAAAGGGCAGGGAATGTGATGGAAACTTTAAGATTCTGCTGTTACCTCTGTTAAGCTGACCTGACTGAATGGAAGGCTACAGAGGAAGGAAAGCTTTTGCAGGTCACTCATCCCAACAGCTGTTAGACTGTACAACACATCGTGATGTTGTTGGGGTTTATTTTTTACTCAACAAATAAAATGACAAATGTTTAGAAGTAAACTCTAGGAAACTGATAAATAAATAGTGGCTGAAACAAATAATAGACAAATAAATACATTAGAGAGCAGATAGATAGTGGACCAGTGGTCGCCAGACTAAATTTACAGCCTTTAGGAGATATGTTTATGGGTCAATATCACCAAAAAGTGCTTTTGGGACTTTGTAAATCGTCCGAAAAAAAGTTTCAATTTCCCAACTAATTTCATATCCATTGTATCAAGTTGACCTTAGGCTGTTGTAAATGAATGTTGGTCAAGCTCCCACACTTTTTATGAATTTACTGCAAGCAGATAAAGAATGAGCACATTGTAAAATATGTCCACCCTGTCATGGACAAAGTCAAATGAAAATAAATACATTTTCATACCAACGTGATTATACAATGCACATTTTCAGATAGCTAGTTTGTCCCTTGCTCAATAATAATATTTATTTGGTGAAATAAGGCTTTTTAAAATAGTGAAATAATTGCAAATTGCTTGTGTCTTCAAATAATCTGTGATAGTTGTGTTTTCCGTTTTAAATAAAATCTCTAAAAACTGCAATCTGATCACTTTTTCAAACAATATTATTTGGCAGTGATTATTTTATTAAGAAAATGTGAAAAGCCTTTACTAACTTGTGACGATGACTTGATTATTTTCAAAAAAGTGAAAAATTACAGGGTGGACAGTGAGATGACAGGGTGGACAAAAATGTGTTAACTGCTGACATGAATAGATTTATTAAGAGCTTTCTCAACAAAAGTGAGCATTACAAAATATAAATATGAACATTCATAAGCTTTTTGCATCACAATTAAGATATATAATAGGGTCTAAGGTGGCAAAAGGAAGTGTATAACAAATTGCTTCTCTGGGAGTCACTTCCTAAGTTCTTCATTGTATCGTACACAAACACTCCTGCATTTTTGTCTTAAGTTGTGTGACTGCTTGTGTCCAGTTGCCATTTGACTAACATAATCTTTCAGAGGGCAGTACGGTGGCGTGGTGGTTAGTACTGCTGCCTTACAGTTGGAATGACATTTAGAAGGTCTGCATTTGATTCCACTTTGGCCCGGGCTTCTCTCTCTCTGTGTGGAGTTTGCATGTTCTCCCTGTGTCTGCGTGGGTTTCCTCCCACAGTCCAAAGACATGCACTAATTAGGTTAATTAGTCATTCTAAATTGCCCATAGGTGTGAATGGTTGTCTGTCTCTCTGTGTTAGCCCTGTGACAGGCTGACGACCTGTACAGCGTGTACCCTGCCTCTCGCCCTATGACAGCTGGGATAGGCTCCAGCCCCCCCACGACCCTGAACAGGATATGCAGAAGAGAATGGATGGATGGATGGAATCTTGTAGCAACAAAGATGTTACTTAAAAAAAAAAAAACATCTCAATTGTACTGATGCATTTCTCCCACAGCAAGTTAAGGCAGCAGGA
Organism: Archocentrus centrarchus; assembly: GCF_007364275.1. Classification (NCBI taxonomy): domain Eukaryota; kingdom Metazoa; phylum Chordata; class Actinopteri; order Cichliformes; family Cichlidae; genus Archocentrus; species Archocentrus centrarchus. Next base: position 396,090 of record NC_044350.1, on the reverse strand, counting down.
TACTCGTCTCGCTCTCTCTCTCTTTTTTTTTTTCCCATTTTGCCCCCTTCTCTGTCTCACTGGGCTCAGAGATACCCTTTTTCTTTCCAGCATTTCTGTCTTTATGCCATCTCTTCCTCTGTCTGGGTGTTCCCAATATTGCCGTGCTGTCTGCTCCACCTGGACTCATTGCTTTAAAAAGACAATACAAAACTCACCAATGATTGACCCTTTTTAGCAGTATGAGCCTAATTTGAGAAAAAAAAGTTCGAAGGACTCTTAAATTATCACATTCTCATCAAAACATGTAAAAAAAAAAAAAAGAAAAGAAAATCCCAACTACACAATACAAAGTCCACAATGTCATGTGGAGTTTGGCGACAGGGTGGACAATGACAGGGTGGACATTTTTGGAGTAATTTAGTATCTAAGAAGCACATGGTGGACCATCAGCTACCAAAGTTATTGGTTATTGAAGGAGACCACATGCTGTTTTCAAAATATATTTAAACTTTCTGAAAACTTTTTCTATTAATCAGCTTTTCCTCTGACAGGGTGGACATGTTAAGGTTTAACACACCTAACGACCAACATAATTACATAAAAATTAGGAAATATAACTGTAGCTGCTCACTGTAGCTGCCGCAGTTGTTTCAACCTCCACTGAAGAAAGACAGATTCAGGGTGTTGATGTTACTGATTTCATTAGTTGGTCTCTTAAAGGGGCAATTGCTCCATGATGACAGGGTGGACAGTAATTTTAGGGACGTGCACAAAATATTAAATAAAATCATAAAAATTGAGACAAAAAAATCAAAATGGTTTGTTTTACCCAAGAATCTGGTAAGAGTAATAAGAACATGTAAAAAGTATTTTCATTTTGTGCCATTTACTGCCTTATTACACTGCTTGAAAGGAGCAGACCAGCGTGTGGGACATAGCAAAAACAGATACATCTAACCAAAGAAAATGGTATAAAATTTGTGAAATTCATTTTAAGAAACTTGTTGTTGTACTGATGTGTGTGTCAGTGTATCCACATTTATAATAATACCTAAAATTTTCATTATTTTGAAACATGTTTACAATAATTTATTGATTCTGATGGGGACACCAAAAGGTACTTTATACTAATATTGACCCTTATCTTATTTATGGCCTTGCCGGTCTTGGAGAAGAATATGTTTATCTTACTCTTAAAGGTTTTGCTAAAACATGTACATCTGTGTCTGAGGAGGATAGGGTGTGTGTAGGTCATCGCTCCCTGTTGCTAAGTAGAATAAAATTGCCATGTCATGGTTAGTAACATGTGAGGACAGGAAAGCAAGGTGTTTCTTTTACAGAGCTCTTGTTGATGATTGGAGAAGCTTGTGCCATAATGCCAGAACCAACCACTGGATGAACCAATCTGTGAAGGCCAAGTCTAAACCATGGCTCTCTCCATCTGTTTTGTGAATTGATAGTGCTTGTAGATAGTGATTGTATTATAAAATTGTTATGTTTAGCTTAGAGTCTTTGATCTGTGGGGAGGGGAGCACAGCCAGACTGCTGGGATGGCCTGTGTGAGCCTGAACCAAATGTATATAGTGTTTGTGATATCTGTATATAGTTTTTTGATGTATATGTGTGTATATGAATATGTGTATTTTATGTATATAGTGTTTGTGATATCTGTATATAGTTTTTTGATGTATATGTGTGTATATGAATATGTGTATTTTATGTATATAGTGTTTTTCTATTTTATTTATTTCATCCTTCTTCTTCTCTGTACTTGGTACTCTGTACTTGGACTAGTTGTAACATAGCACTTTTCTAATCTACAGTAATTGAGCACTCAAAGCACTTTATACAACATGATTGCATTCACCCATTCACACCCCATTCATACAAGCACTTCCATATGAATTTAAGCTAAGTCCTTTTACTTTCTAACATTCACACACACATTCATACTCCAATGCTTGTGTCGGAGAGCAACTTGGGGTTCAGTATCTTGCCCAAGGATACTTTGGCATGCAGCCTGGTGCAGCCAGGAATCGAGCCGCCAACCTTCCGACTGATAGGAGATACGCTCTACCTCCTGAGCCAAAGTCCCCCCCCCCCCCCCCCCCCACACACACACACACACACACACACACACACACACTTGAGCTGCTGTAATGTGCAAATTTCCCCATTGTGGGATCATTAAAGTTTTAGCTTAACATATATTATCATGTCTTGTCTTTATATAATCCTCTATTACAAGATACTCATCTGCACAATTTATCCTTTGCATGGAGTGTTCTAGTTATATTCTGTGACCATGGCAGGTAAGTTATACCTATAAATAATTCTATGCTTATTCTTTGTCAAATAATATGCATTCTGTACTGCTGTTTGACCCCTTGGCAAAGGTAAATTAAACACTCATCTAGACAACCCTGTTTGTACAGATGGATTTATTTCAGAGTTCCATAAAAGCCATCCTACTGAAAGAATTCAACAAAAAACTGGACAAACAAATAGATTGCTTCTTGACTGTTTCACTTTTTGCCATGAGACTAATTGTTTGACTAAGATTAACACAAATTGTTGTAATTTGCATGTTTGTATGCATGCACACAAAACAGATTTTAAAAGTTTGAACATAATTACCACAAAGTTCTATCTACAAGATGCTACTTCCTAGATAATAGATGTGCTGTCGGTTAAGCCTCAACCAATGTAGAGAGAGTTTCAAGGAATTTCTCCAAGGGAGAACAACTGTTGTGGCCTCAGCCTACTTTTGGTCAAAGCTGTGAGGAGGCAAGATTTTTACTGCATGACTTCAGACAGAGTAAAAACAGCATGTTTATTGACAAGTATATGACTAAAAACTGATCACAACCATAATTTAATACTCTTCAATTGCTGTTCTGAAAACCGGCCAAGTTCTTAAACTTCAGAATCAGTATTTCTAAATAACTTTGCAACTTAAAAATGTTTCATAAGAATAAGAATCTTTAGAGATACACTCTTACTTAGTAGATACACACTCTACCCTGTTGTAACTTCTAATAGTAACATTGTCACCACCTGCATGATTACATTTAAAGCGTGAGCCACAGTTACCACATGACAGACTCCATCAGCTCAGCTCATCTCACACTGGCCCACATCCGTCCACACTGCTCCTCAACACCCAAACCTTCAACATTAAGATTCATGTTCATGCCTACAGTGATCATATTTCCGATCACAGTTCAGCATCAGTGTAAAGGACCCACATCTCTGCGTGCCAAGCATGACCACCCGGACAGTCTGGCTGCTTTATACAGCTTCTGTGGTAACAGTTTCAGCAGAGGTTTTGGTGGCCACTGCAGTGCCCGTTGGCGTCCCACTGGCAGGTGTGTGTGGAGTGACTTTTGCCAGTCGATGCTCCTTGTTGTGGATGCAGCTGTGAGAAAAGAACTGGCATGAAGCACAGGCTGAGTTGCAGCAGGGTAAGAAGCGACAAAAGCTAACTCGCCACAGGAACCAGCCAGGTGACCAGCAGCACCAGCAGAGCACTATGCCACCTACCACCACACCCAGGATGATATAGAGAGCCAGCAGGGACAAGGAAGCAGGAGAGTCTACAGGTAAACAGACAAAATACAGTTGTTTATACACTGCTCGAAGAAAAAAAAAGAAACACTTTTTAATCAGTCAGTGGTATCAATTGGAGTCATCATGAGGTCTGATGGCACTCTCCTGAGGTCATGGCACAATAGTGAGTGGCAGCCTCTCTAGCAGTTTCATGTGTGCTTTGCTCTTTCTTTATGATCACTATCACTTTACACGGATAGGGATCTTTACACATTGATTCCTTGTTTATTCTGAATAAACTAGTAGTGAAAAGTCCTGTGTAGTTCCCCATCTACCTGACAAGGTTAAATGGACTAGCTCTTACATAGCGCTTTTCTACTCAGTCAGAGCACTCAAAGCGCTTACATTTACCCATGCACTCACATTCATACAAGCACTTCCATGTTTATACTAAGCTAAGTGCTTTAATTAACTAGCATTCACACACTTTCATACTCCGACAAGATGGTCGGAGAGCAACTTGGGGTTAAGTATCTTGCCCAAGGATACATTGGCATGTAGCCTGGAGTAGCCAGGAATCGAACCGCTGACCTTCCGATCAGTAGGTGACCCGCTCTACCTACTGAGCTACAACCACCCCGAGGTTGTATTGTGTCTGCAGGGCTGGTGCTGAGCTATGGCAAATAAGTGGAGATGTAAGCCTTTTGTACCTTCTGTGATCAAGGGAAATGTGAACTCACTACCTACCTGTGTTGTACTTATGTGAAATGTGGCTCATGACTACCATCCCAGATGCTAATGTGTGGCACTACCCAACTTCAGCACAGTCAGAGCAGACAGAGACACAAAGACCTGTGGGAAGCGGAAACGAGGTGGTCTCGCCTTGTACATGACCACTAGGCATATGTACATCAAAATCTCTACCTGCTGCAAGGACATGGCAGGGGACTGTGCTTTCTCCAGTTCTGTGCCTAAAAGTAATATTCTTTGGCTTTCAACCTAGCATGAGACATTGATCTTACTTGATTCAATGTATTATATTTATTTAAAGATGAGTTTCAGAAATGGATAATGTAGGTGACTGTCTAACATGCAAAGGCCATTTTTTTCCATAACCTAGGGGCAGTAATGGAAAATGTTGTTCCCTCTGAGCTTCCACTTAGATTTCTGTATATGTAAGAGTATCTGGTTAGATGACCTAAGATCTCGGACAGAAATGTAAGGTGGAGCAAGACCATTTAGGGTTTAAAAACAAATACAAGAACCTTAAAATGGATTCTTAAGTGCACAGGCAGCCTGTGGAGTGAAGCCAGGACAGATGTAATATCCTGTTTTTTACATATTTCAGTCAAAATATGTGCAGCTGGATTTTGAAGTAACTGGAGACACGAAAGAGAAGACTGGCTAACTCAAATACAGAGTGTGTTACAGTAAACCAGCTGAGATGTAATAAAGGCATGTATCACTGTCTCTTGATGCTTCCTAGAATGGATAGTCTTTACCTTCATCAATTGCCTTAAGTGAAAGAAACTAGACTTTACTACTACACCAATTTGACTATCCAGTTTAAAGTCACTGTCCATTATAAAGCTCAAATTTGTAACTGTCAGCTTAAAAGTTGCACTATACATCAGGAGCAACTTGGGGTTCAATATCTTGCCCAAGGATACTGTGGCACTGCAGTAGGGCTACAGCTACAGTTGAGGAAGCACACTTCAATTCAATTCAATTCAATTCAATTTTATTTATATAGCGCCAAATCACAACAAACTGTCCCCTCAAGGCGCTTTGTATTGTGGGTAAAGACCCTACAATAATACAGAGAAAACCCAACAGTCAAAACGACCCCCTATGAGCAAGCACTTGGCGACAGTGGAAAGGAAAAACTCCCTTTTAACAGGAAGAAACCTCCAGCAGAACCAGGCTCAGGGAGGGGCAGTCATCTGCTGCGACCGGTTGGGCTGAGGAGGCACTTGGAGGCAGGAATTCTCTACGCCATTCAAAAAATAGTGTGCAGGCAGTTCTGGAGTAGAACGGGGATGCCACTTATTCAACATGTTGATATGGAAGGTCTGAAGTTGTTGCTTACTTTGTGGCATGACAGTCTGTCATGTCATCTCCCCCACCTTCCTCTTCACCAGGTATGGACCATGCCACTTAGCCAACAGATTGTTTTCAGACATGGGCAAAAGTAACAAGACCTGCTCACCAGGATCCAAGCTCCACTTTCTCGTTGAACGCTCATACCATTCTTTTTGTTTGGCTTGCGACTTTTACAGGTTCTCACAAGCCATGGCAGTGGTTTTCATCAGCTGGTCCCACATCTTCACCCCATAAGAGATGCTATTGATAGTTTAGGTGTATCAGAGTCCCCCCACATCTCCTAAAGTATATCCAGAGGGCCATGGACCCAATGACCATATATGAACTTGAATGGTGAAAATCCTATTGAGTCCTGGGGCACCTCACGATAAGATAAAAGCAAAAAGCAGAAATGGCAACCACCAATCCCAGGCCATCTCTGTATCTCAGACAAACTTCCTCAACATGGGTAGGCTTCAGGATACCTAGTTGCATAGTCACATATAACCAAAATAAACTTGTTTCCTGACTGACTGCAGTCAACTGGTCCAACTATATCCACACCAATATGTTCAAAGTGTCAAAATAATAGAGAGAGGATTGAGAAGGATAAGTGTTGTATACTTTCCAAACTTAAGTAGACAATCTAGGCATGATTTACAGTAATCTTTAACTTGAGTATGCAATCCTGGCCAGTAAAACCTTTTAGTTAATCCGTGAAAAGTTTTCATGAAATCCAAATGACCTGCCCATGGAATAGTATGCCCCACCTTCACCACCTCAGCCCTTGAATTTTCAGGGAGAACAAGCTGTTTACCCTCATCAGACTGTTTATGTAGAAGACAATTTAATACCATGAAATGCTCAGAAAGCAAGCTAGAATTAGCCTCCACTTTCTTAAAATGTTCAGCTAGTGTGGAATAATTTCCCCGCCGGAGTGACATACAGCAAGGGAAAGAGAAATGATCATCATCTAATTCTCGATCTATTGCTCTGACTGCTCTGCTGAATGAACTCCCAACCTGCTCTTTGCATCTCTCCAACCTTTCCTCTTGTGTGCAACACTACACTGTAAAAAAAGTACGTAAAAATGACAGTGGAAATGTGTATATGTGTATATGTGTATATATATATACACATATATATATATATATATATATATACACATATATATATATGTGTATATATATATATACACATATTATATATACACATATATATAAAGGGGTGGGACTTTAACGCGTTAATTTCGATTAATTAATTACGGGGAAATTAACGCGTTAAAATTTTTAACGCATTTTAATCGCACTTTGCGCCGTGGAACGTTTCTCAGTGCACGAGTTCCCGGCATACAGATTATATCGACGCACAATGTCCAAATTAGGGGCCGCATCCTGCGAAGGACCCGGCCCACGTCTTTCGCAGCCCACGAACACCACAAAGGGAGGACGTGAGCGGCTAGCCTTCATATCAGCTGCCGTCACCTCTGCGTAGCTCATGTCGCCTAGCAACCGTGAGTGCGAAGCACAGCTGTGTAAAAGCAGCTGTTAAACGGAGAACGAACTTTCTCTCCTTTTTGTGGTTTAATTTTAAGTCTTTAATTCAAAATAAGCTGTTAAAACAAGATTAACACATTTCAACATCAAGGAATACAGCTGAGCTAATGATTAATTTCCAACTATAACAAGTGAGACATTAATGTTGAATAAAACTATCCAGTTATGATGCTTAACTTTAATTTCAGGTGTTTGCTTATCACAGGAGCACTTCCACCCTTCATTGGTCTGTGTAGTAGACTGGTGGGAAAATAAACAAAATTTAAAAGTTTAAGCTTATGTATATTGATTTATTCATCAACTAAACTTAAATTAATATTTCTCATGTCAAATATTGAAATGCGATTAAAATGCGATTAATTTCGATTAATTAATTACAAAGCTTGTAATTAATTCGATTAATTTTTTTAATCGAGTCCCACCCCTAATATATATATATATATATATATATATATATATATATATACATTTATTTTAATTGAAGATTTTATTTTTATTTTGTAAACATAAATAAATAAAAAGCCACAGGACTCATCATTTCATTTGTGTGAGACATTACAGCATGTATAGTTTGTTTTTTTTCTTTTCATTTTTCATTCAACTATGACTGAAACATTTTGCTGTGGACCACATTGGAAATCTTTACTTAATTTTATTTGTATATGTTTAATTCCGTCTAAAAAAATTAATGAAATTAAGATTCATTTTACCGGATTTTCACAAAGAAGACAGCACCAGGACACCGTTAGTGAGACCTCTGAGAGCCACCGTGAATGTGATCAGAAATAGGTCAGACAGAAAGGTCAGTAAGCCTGAACTTTCACCCCTCCTCCCTTCCTCTCTCCCCCCGCCTCTCTCTTCTCCTACCTCCTCCTTCTGCTCCTCCTCCTCCTCTGCTAAACATCAGATTAACCTCAGTCAGGGTTTTGTGTTTAATTCCTCTAAAAAAAGAAAAATTAAAAAATGAAATTGTAAATTAAAAAATAAGAAAAAAATAAAAGCAAATAAAATAAATAAAAAAAGAAAAGCAAAATGAAAAATATAAGCAAAAAAAATAAAAGTAAATGAAAAACTAAAAAATGAAAGCAAATAACATTGTAAATTAAAAAACAAAATTAAAAAATAAAATTGAAAATTAAAAAATAAAATTGAAAATAAAAAAATAAAATGTAAAAAATACAATTGAAAAAATAAAAGTAAATGAAAAACTAAAAAAAATGAAAGCAAATGAAATTGTAAATTAAAAAATAAAATTTAAAAAGTAAACTAAAAATTACATTTTTAAAAAGTAAAATAAAAGTAAATTAGTGAAATTATCTGTTTTTTAAAAAAGTTTCTGTTTTTCTAGTTCCACTGACCTGCAACAGAATATAGGTGCTAACAACCTCCCCTCCCTCCTCCCTCCTCCCCCCTATGTTGAGCCTCTTTGAGATCTTATCCACCTCTCTGTATTACAGTGTATTACAGTATTCAAAAAGCGAAAACCAATAATTTAGACTTCAGTGGGGGCCACACCTATGCCCCCTATTCAGGGCCTCTCTTTTCACGGTAACACCTCTGTTTGCTTTAGGTAAGATACAGAAAAATAACGGTCACCGAACCTCTTTAGCTTGCTGTACACATCTGTTTTTGTAAGATAAGTACCCCCCACCCCCGTTTACTACCACCCCCCTAAAAAAGGTCTTACATAACTCGGTAATAAGTATAAATGAGCAGCCTTTTGCATGGAAATACCTCTTTGAAAATCTGAAATTTTTTCAGCACCTCTAAGCAACATCATCTGTAACCATGGCATCAACAGTGCGCAAACTGAACATTATCAGTCAAACGCCTGTTTCAAAGTACCGAGCTTATGGTGAACCGCCTGCAAAACGAAGCATGTATGTTTGCCGAGTTAAATTTCCAGCGGATGAAAAATTCGACGATCATTGGAGCCTACCAAACGGGGAGACGTGGGGCTTCAGTTTTAAAAGCCTGACCAATGAGCTCTTGATTTATCAACTTAAGGCTGGAGAAACCTATGGACCAGGCACGGCCATGGTCACCGCATCCGACTGGGCTGTTTTAAGTTTAATTGTAAACCCTGAGATTCGTCGCACCATGGCCATCTTTCACTGTAAGGAGACTCACAGCCGACGTGAAAAACCAGAGCCACCTGCAAAAGACCAGGCCACCCAGACAGATTTCTGCGAGATTAAACAAGAAAACGACGATGATGACGACCGTCCTTTGGTGATCGATGAAAGAGAAGAACATCAGAGCACACGGCCATCTCTCACCGATACTGTGACCTTTAGCTTCTGGGAGACCAGAAAATCAGCATTCGGTAGATGGTGTTTTAAGGCTAGTAGACAGATTACAGAACAAAATGATGATCTGTTTTTATTAGACATTTACAGTTCTCAGTCAGACATGGTTCACAATGTACTGCGTATCCCTTTGTTAGAGTGGATGAAGATTATGGACTTGAAAACCTCAAAAATTGATGAACTATTTAATATTTCACAAAGAGAACAAAATGCTGTTTTTATTAAGAAAAAACTATAAATCTGTAAAACAGAGCCCCTCCTACCAGCTTCGAAATCCCCTCCCTCTTTTCCCCTCTCACCCTTTAAAAGCACCCTCGCTGACTCTTTTTTTTGTAAAACACAACCATGGATAGTCCTCACAACACACAGAACCAGTCTCCGAGCGCCTCAACCATCCTGCGGCCTGCAGACCCTGAAACTGAATCTGAATTAGCCGTGGATTGGTCTCCGCCCGGCTGGAACGATCGGTCGGATGATCATATTTGGCAAAGCCTTGGAGACGAGGCTATCTCGGGTGATTTGCAGGTCACAGAGACCGCTGGGCGGTTACCAGCGCCGGTTCTCGACTTACTGAAACTCACATTAAAGACTGTTCTGAATCTGGTCATACAAAAGCACATGCATGAGATATGCGAGGGGTGCAAGGTGTTTCACCCTTCTCAGAGGAGACACTCCTGTCTTTATCCTCCTGAACGACATTATTTTTTCAGGTATTTTGATGACTTAACAAAACGATTTTGGAACGGTCATATCATTGACACTCTATTGAAAATCCTCCGTTTGGAAGGGTTTACACCTGACCGTGTTCGCCTCATGGGGGCTGCCGAAGCGTATTTGTATGAGCTTCGGGAAGCCAAAGACATTTTCCAGGCTCTTTCAGAATTTGAAGATACCATTGTTGATGTGAAACGAACATTTGTAGATCGAATCTTCAATGAAAATTATCTTTTGTGGGTTGAACCTGACTTATCACTCATGCCGTCTACTTAAAAATAATAAATGTTTTGACTTTACTTGAATAATGTTTATGGTTTGAAGTTTTAGAAAAATGTTTTATTTTTGTTTGAAAAAAAAATGTTTTATTGTATGAGGTTTAGAAAAATGTTTTATGGTTTGAATAAGGTTTTATTTTTGTTTGAAAAAATGTTTTATTCTATAAAGTTTAGAAAAATGTTTTATTGTGTGAAGTTTAGAAAAATTTAAGAAAAATGTTTTATGGTTTGAATAAGGTTTTATTTTTGTTTGAAAAAAAGTTTTATTGTGTGAAGTTTGCTTGAAAATAAAAGTTATGAAATCTTTTAACTATTTTGTGTGTTTGTTCATTAAATACATTACACTATCACATTTAAAATGTTTTCATATATGTAAAACACATTAAGGATCACAGATGGCTGAGACTGATACACTGAAAAAGATATATTATGACCCAGCTCATCCTGGGAGCTTAGGAGGGGTTGAGAAACTTTATAGAGCTGCACAAACGAAATCAACAACCACACTTAACAAGGTGAAAGAGTTCTTATCAGGGCAGGATGCATATACGCTTCATAAACCAGCACGAATTAACTTTCTCCGAAATAGGGTTTTTGTCCCCCGCCCTATGAATCAGTTCCAAGCTGATCTCTGTGACATGCAGGCCTTATCTAAGTTTAATAATCAGTACAAGTACATGCTTACTGTGATCGATGTTTTTTTCAAAGAGGGCGTTTGCAATTGCCTTGAGGTCTAAGTCAGCTGCTGACGTCACGCCTGCCTTTGCTGCGGTTTTGAGACAGAGTGGAGTGCCTGAAAAGTTACAAACTGATAAAGGAAGTGAGTTTTTCAATAAAAGTTTCCAGAAATTAATGAAGAAGAATTCTATTAATCATTTTTCTACAGCTAGTAATCTGAAGGCATCTGTAGTTGAACGTTTCAATAGAACACTTAAATCCCGAATGTTTAGATATTTTACAGCTGAAAATACATTCAGGTATATTGAGATATTGCCTGATTTATTGAACAGCTATAATAATACTTATCACGGATCCATTAAAATGACACCTAATCAAGTAAATTTTGCAAATACACCCCAGGTATTTCAAAATTTATACGGAACTTTTCCGTATACCAAGAAAGTAAAGATGAAGCTTAAAGAGGGTGACTTGGTAAGGTTATCTAAGTTGAGAGGGGTGTTTGATAAAAAATATGAGCAAGGCTGGACCAGTGAGATCTTTTCTGTGAGCAAATGTATCCCGTCTACACCACCAATCTATAAAATTAAAGATTATGATGGTGAGGAAATATTAGGATCGTTTTATGAACATGAACTTCAGAAAGTTAAAGTGTGCAAAGACATGCTATATCATGTGGAGAACATATTAGCTAAACGTAAACAGGGCCGTGACAGAATCGTGTTAGTTAAATGGAGAAACTGGCCGATTAAATTTAACACTTGGGTTAGGGAAAAGGACATTATCAACATGAACCTAAGAAGTAAAGCACGAAGAGGGGGCTCCACTAAAAAAAAAAAACTAACTAAAGATGGCACACCAAAGTGAGGGGTTCTATGTAACTTTGCCATCAAATTCTAGTATGAATGTTTTCAAAAATAACACCAGTTCAAGTTTCAGAGTTTCAGAGTTTAAATGCTGGTAATTACCATCTATACTGTTATTCCGACGTCGTCAGTCTTCAGCTGGTCGGTGATTCCTATGCGCCCTTACTGAGAACCGTTAAAATACAAGGAGAATACGGTGGGTTTTTAACAAACCAGATTACCTTTCAGCAGCTGTTTCTTCTACCTACCTCTGGCTAAAAAACATTTGGAAAATCTCCAAATTGAAATTAAAACGGATCAGAACGAGCCTGTGAACTTTACATATAGAAAAACAATTGTAAAACTCCATTTCAGACCTGCAAAAAAGTTTTAATGTTTTTTCCTCCAAAATGATCACCGATAATAACAGATTTATACCATACTATCAGGCACAAGCAGGTCATGGATTGCCAGGTTTTTCCAGAGCACCTGTGATGTATGGTAAAGGTTTTGCGTCCATGTTTTCTAAATTGTTCAGATTTGTAACACCATTTTTAAGAAGAGGATTCAATGTCGTCCAACCTCATCTTAAGATGGCTGTTAAGAACATAGCGTCTGATGTGATCACGAAAGCAGCAAATCATTTTACCAGACCGGACACGGAAAGTCAGGATGGTTCAGGGATATCTTTTTTATCTAGGCAGCCCCTAAAACGCCCCCCCGGTGAGCGACTGCCTGGCTATAAAAAAACAACAAAATGCCAGAAGAAACAAAAAACAAAATCATTTGTAACTAGGAAGCGGACCAGCAAGAAGTCAACTAAACATGTGAAAGATATATTTTAGAATGGCTCTGTTGCATGAGAAATCAGGGGAATGTACACTCAGTGAGCTGGATCTTTTTACCTCTCCTTTAACACAACTTTCGATAGATGAGAAGACTTACACGGAAGTCAGGCCCATTTCAGCTGTGTCTGATAGGGGACCTTTGGAATTTTTTGTGCCTGGTAATAGTTCAAATTATTTAGACCTCAATGACACTCTCCTGTACCTAAGGCTGAAAGTATTCAATGCTGATGGAACAGACTTGGCCGCTGATGCACGTGTGGCTACAATCAACTATCCTCTCAATACAATTTTCAGTCAATGTGATGTTACCCTAGGTGATAGGCTAATTTCACAAGCCAGTTCAACCCATTCTTACCGAGCAATTATTGAGACTTTACTGAATTACTCTGATCACACTCTCAAGACTCAGTTCAGTGCTGGCTTGTTTGAAAAAGATACCGCTGGATCAATAGATTCCACTGTACTTGATAATGGACCTAATAAGGGGTTCGTAAAGAGGGCCAGGTACTGTGAAAGGTCCAGAGAATTTGAAGTGATAGGCCCTTTACATGCGGACATATTTTTTTGTGAGAGGTTGCTATTAAATTCTGTTGACCTAAGAATCAAACTCACAAGAGCCAGTGACTCATTCTGTCTGATGGCACCAAGAGACTCCAATTTCAAGCTGAGTGTGACAGGAGCCTCTCTGTTTGTTAAAAAGGTGACAGTCTCACCAGCTGTTAGAATTGGGCATTCATCTGCTTTATTAAAGGCAAATGCCTTATATCCACTATCACAAATAAATGTCAAGACTTATTAAATTCCTGAAAACTCAAGGATATGTAACCAGGAGAATTTATTTCTAGGAACCTCTGGAGCTTGAAAAAGGCGACTGGACTTCTTTTTGTTTCTTGAAGACGTTTCACCTCTCATCCGAAAGGCTTTTTTTGAGGATGCCAATGTCCACATTTTGGACAGGGAAAACAGATGGTTTGAAAGAGGAGTGAAAGAAGCCATCTATGTCCACTGTGAACAACCATCATTGAACAGAGGAGGTGGATTACGTCACCAACTTTCCCCCGCTTACAGTGCTGTCCTGAGCTCCCTTCCCAGACGTCTCAACCCCCATTCACACCTTTGTTCCAGTGACCTCAATAGGCCACAGGAAACAATGGAGCGGAGTCCTAAATTGGTTTCAACTGAAACCACTGATTAAATATGACCCACGCCCCCTTCACACCTGGGCACATGTGTTCAAGCACATGATCAATAGAGGGTCATAACCACCTCCAGGGGACTACGCCCACAGGGGTTTAAATACCTGGGTCTCTCCACCATTTGGTTGAGAACTGAAGAAGCCTTTCGGATGAGAGGTGAAACGTCTTCAAGAAACAAAAAGAAGTCCAGTCGCCTTTTTCAAGCTCCAGAGACTACTATGACCTGGATAACTGAGAATCTACACAGACATTTCTAGGAACCTTACCAAAATATGTGGTTTTGGGTTTAGTGGATCATGAAGCTTTCACAGGGAGATATGACCTGTCTCCATTCAATTTTCACCATCATGATCTTGAGTACTTAGCTCTTTGTTTGGAGGGGAAACAAATTCCAGCTAAGGCCTTTCAACCGGACTTTGCTAACGGGAGGTTCGCTAGAGAGTATTACACCATGTACACCGAGACAGGGCGAAATCTAAAATACATCTCTTTAAGTATAGAGAGAGATGACTATTCAAATGGCTATACGTTATTTGTCTTTAATCTCAACCCCACCAAGGATAAGTAATTCAGTAAAGTCTTTATTGAGACTTTACTGAATTACTTTGATCACAAAAAAAAAGTTCAGTCATCTCTGTCTCATGGGAAAGTCACCCAGTTTGGTGACATCTGGAATATCCTCTTCCTAATCCTCTTTCTTTTATTTGGGGGGTCTTCAGATGACATTTGTGATGTCCTGAGATCAGGAGTGGTTGTAGAATCAGATTGTCTCATATGTGAAATCTCCATCCTAACTTGGGTGTTACCCACTGTGGTTAAAGGTATTTTTAATTCTGTTAATACATTCAAAAGCTCCTGCCATCCTAGAGGTCTCTGAGAATGCTTAACGGACCTTGGGTTTGATATAAATTTCATTAAATCAAGCATGTGACTTCCACGAACTGGTATGTTGTTATGTATTAATTCCCCATGAGTATTCCAACCACTCTTGCTTTTAGAGTCCACAAGTTTACGCATAATATATTCAGTGTTTCTCTTAAATCTTGGATTTATATTGCTTAATACGTCTGTAAGCACAGTGTTGTCCTCAATCTGAGGACTTGTCACAGACGTGTCTTCTCTCTTGGGCTCTTCAGGCAGGGTCAGAGTTATTTTCTTGGTTTCAGTATTTGATTGTTTTTGCAAATTGAGAAAACGGTGCAAAAGTAAATTAAACTTTTTAATTTTTTCATCCGGTAACAGTTCAATTTTATGCAGTAACTCTTGCATCTCACGTTCCAGATCATCTTGCACTTTCTGGAGAATATTTGTTCTTCCTGAATAAGATCCTTGATCATGCAGATGTTTAAGCTGATCTTGTGTCATTAAGTACATTTTTTGCATCTTCACAATAAAATAATTTACCCCCTAATAGCCCCTGTAACTAAGCTTGAAACGATAGGTAACAGAGTACTAAGTAAAGGTAGGATGAAACCTCCTTTTTGAGTCAGTACCAGTCTCTTCTTTTTGATTCCTGTACGTTTGGTAGCTAGAAGTCTGATGTTTTTCTTGTGTACTTTAAGCTTTTTAATTTGACATGCAGTTACGGGTATATTACCTTTCAGAAGATTAATACACAGTTCCCCTAATGCATGTATAGCATCATCTGAGCAAGTACCTAATAGTACTTTACGCTGCGAGGGTGTACATTTGACCAAAGTTTTCAGCATTGGGAGGTTTCTTTTCACACGATTCGACATATTATTTCCTCTTGGGTATATAAACGCACTGTAGTTCATGAGGGAGTATACTGGACCTCAATCTCAGATGATCTGGGCATGTTGGTGTTAAATGAACTAATAAATATCCCTGAGGGGTTTTGGTTGCCTCTTCAAAGCTTTCCATGAAAAAGTGTTTCCTTCCAGGATAAATTTGCTGGGCCAATATATTCATCTGTAATTTATCACGGGGGTTTTTAAATAACACAAAATAATTACTGTTTAAACTAATTGTTCTGGAGTGTTTGCCCTGTAGAAACACATTCTGGGTAAGCAAAACAACACTCATATTTTTATGGTGTCTGTATTGTGTAAAAACCCGTACGACTTCTGGATGGTTAGAAGCTTGAAAGATGACATCATCCAGGACAATTAGATGGTTCAGGCCAGGTGGAAACAGATTCTCATCATCAAATGAATCAGGCAAGCCTTCAATAAATTTTATATTTTTATTGTTCTTGCGCAGTTCATCATACAAAGGTTGAAAAGATGTATATATATCCACACAATATTTTCAATTGGCTTATTCAATACATACATTGCATTATCCAACAATGATTTTACAAAAAAAGTTTTCCCAGATCCACTTGGGCCGGAGACCAGACATGAAAAAGGCACTTGAAGCCGATGATCGAAATCCACAGTATTAAACATCTTTTATCTCAGTATCCAAATGGCTGTGTCTGTCCGTCTGATAGCAGCCTTCGCTTGTCAAAAACAACCCTGAATTTTTTAATAAACTTGGAATTTCTGAGTGAAAACTCAGATTTATCACGGACTATATTGTGCTGTGGTACTTCTATTACAGAATCCACCTGTGATTTATCAATGTACCCTTCGACAAGAGATTTTGTACTCTCGAAATTCACTTTTTCACAACAATCATGTGTCTGTGTTATTCCTTTAGCTTTTAAAACAACTTTAAAATTTTTGGTTTTATAACCATAACTTTTAGCCCCTGAAGAGACAAAATCGATAATAAAATCATCAGGATCTAATTCACTTGTTAACTCCCCTAGATATTTGCCTAAAGGCAGAGGACAATCCCCATCTCTATTAATATAGATTAAACTGTCTGTGTCGTAATATAGAACTTTTTCCTGTAGCTTATCTAAATACTTGTACAGCTCTAGGCGCCCGTAAGCTGTGGTGAAAACAGCAACAAAGATGTTGTCTGTGCGGTTTGGTATGGAGATATCAGGATGAACCCACTGAACAAGGGCTAATTGATCACTGACAAAAGAGAAATATTTTACTTTATATTTAGGTGAAAACATATAATTGAAAAATTGCTCAGGCTCACTGACCAGAGTGTTTTGGGTTAGATTGTTTCTCTGTCCAAACTTTCCCCAAAGGCTATTTAGACATAGTTTAGCAACCTGTCTTTTAGCTTAATTAAAATGTATTTTTTCAGGGTCTAAGGCAATCCCCCGGTTGATTAAATAATCTGCAATGTAACTCTGTTTACTGTCTTCATCGACAGCATCATCAGGGTACCCTGAAGCCTCCTGTTTATCCTTTAAAAAAGTTTTCACATAATCACTAAATAATGTATTACTTTTTCTTTCAAAATGCCAAACTTCTGTGATTTTAATTATTTGATACCCCTTATCAAGAGTAGTATTGAATTCAGGAGTAGTCCAGACACCTGTCAGAGCCCAGGCCTCATTGCTGTGGTTACAGGCTGAATCTTGGTTGTTTTGCTCAGCACAAGTTTTACAGAGTGTGAATATCAACTTCCTTGACTTGGTTCGGAAAGGTAATACAGGAAAAAGCAGCCCTTGTGGCGGTTGTACTATGGGTCTTATGAGTCCAAAATAGTTTTTCGGGTTTTGAAAGTCCCTGAATATAATTTTAGGATGCCCTAGAGGGTAATGCTTAGTGGAATTAACATAAAGATACAGAGAGGTAAAGTCCACATAGTGGACCTTCTCATTTTCCTGGGCTGTATATCTCAAACGTGCAGCACACGTTCGGCCTCCGAACAAAGCATCACTGGGTTGTAGAGGTTCTGGAGGGTTGAAAGCATTTAAGAATGCCTTAACATCTGGGTCATACTGTTTAAGACTATTCCAAGTATGTTCCCACATAACATGTATTACAAACCCATTGTTTCTTAATCGTTGTAATTTGGTAAGTGTGGCAACATAAACATCTCCGAAAGATTTCCCCAGAAAAGGGTGTTTTTCATGTTGATTTGGGTAACACATGGCACAGCCGTGCCAGAAACAGCCAAGAAACTCAAACACATGTCTGACCTCAGAATCTAAAAAGCCATCAACATAAAAATTTTCAACTTGTCTTTCGCCTTTATTAAGGGCATGTTGTATGAAAGACCCTCGTGTATAAGATTCGTATTCTAACCACTGGATCGATGCTGAAGAAAAAGATTTTACCTGCCTTCTGTACAGTTCAGGGACAGTTAATGCTAAAGTGTTTGGGGTCATAAAATTTGTCTGAAAAGATTTCATACAGGCTGATGCAATGGTAGTGCAAGCAAAAGGATCAATTCCTGCTACTTCCATGAAGCCCTTTCTAAAATGGTACAACCTTGAGCTAATATGTCCACATCATTTTCACAGTACAATAATGCCTCACTCATAAAATCAAAAACTTTACCTCTTTTAGTGTTGTACCACTTATAAAAGTTTCTCTGACCCTCTGTTGTCATACGTTCTAGACCATAAGCTGATGGTACTGGATAAGGTCCTATGTATGACAGATTATTCTTACAACTAAACTTTGTCGTGAAAACCTAAGGCTTTTGGTATTGCTGATAAAGGCATTGGGAGGAAACTGGAAGAATCAATATATTTTTGGTTAAGTCAGGGTCTATGAAACTGATAACTTTAGATCCTTGCATTATTATGTTTGGTTTAAGACCCTGTCGAGCCATTACAGATAATATTAAATAGCCATCGAACCCTTTAGAATTATGAGCAATGAGAACACTATCCCTGAAATAAGGTCTAAAATGGAGTAAGAAAGCTTCAACACAATTGCAACCTTTAGCAAACCACTTGTGACCCTGATTTGTTTCTGTACATACAAGAAATGGTTTGTGTTCACCAGTCTGGTCTACAAATGTCTCAAAATCATAGAAAACTATTTTCTTACTGTCTTTTGTTTCTTTTTCCAATTTCTTAATGTAACACTGATGAGTATCAACCCCAGAGATCTCCATACCACAGATTACACATTTGACACCATTACATTTATGCTGGGTACCTTTTTAGTTACATAGAAAACATAACCGCATTGTTGACATTTTTTATAAATTTGGCAGTTGCTAACAAATCTGTCACCTATCTATTTTGGTTTTTTATGACGGATGTAACATTCTTTAGACCTGCAGACTCTATTACAATCAGAACAGGTTTCTGAATAATAAAAAAAACCCTGTTTACATTCAGGATCCAGACACACTGCACATTAGCCTCCACAATGATGGGATACAGGGTTATTAAACCCTGTGTAACAGTATTGACATGCATGTTTGGTGCCCAGAAAAGGTTTTAGATTTTAATTGCATAATAATGATTTTGAAACAGAAAAAGAAATAAAACTTTTTCCCTTTTGGGAGATTGTGTATCAAATTTCATTAATCACGATCCCATTCGGTTCTGTAAAAGACAACAATCTTACAATCCAGAGCTAATTCAAATTTATAAACATCATTAAAACTGACAGGTCAGTCTTCAGATATACCAGCACTTTCCTGGATTAGTTTACCTAAGTCCTCTGTCTGGGAATCATTTAATTCGGGGTTCAAAAGATGAGCTAAATTGATTGCAAAACACAGGTGATTGTTATTCCCGAGAACATATAAAAAAAAAACGTCTTTTTTTACGTATTTTTTCATTGTTGAGGATTTTTTTCAAAAGTCTCTTACCACTACCGCTGGGAGGCCTAACAATTTGAGCCGTTAACGTTAATGACGAGTCAGTAAAAACACTCCAGTTTGACTGTAAAGCTCTTAGTAAGAGGCTTTCAAATTCAGATAAATTGATATCATAACTGTCATGAATTCTGATAACTGAAGAGACATTATGTTGTAGATCTCTGCCCTGTAGTTCTAACTGCACTAAATCGCCATGCGGAATCTGCGCTAGAAGCCTACTTATAATCTCACGTGCGGATGTTAATACAGCCTGGTAGTATTGTCCGTAGTCAGGGACATTTTCAGGCATCGGGAAATTTAAAATCTGTCTAATTTCAAGGTTATTGAATTTACTGCGTGAAACAATATCAAAGGGAGGTCCCTGAGTCTCAGAAATAGGATTCTCTTCACCACCCCCCTGCTGGATGCTTGGCACAGTTGGAAAAGTACCTACAGTAGCTGATGCTGGTGATGTTGGTGATGCTGGTGATGCAATTGAAGCAGGTACAGCAGCAGGTGCTGGAACAGTAGGTACAGCAGAATGTGCTGTAGAACAATTTGTTTGAACCGAACAGGGATTTTCACAGGGTCTCTGATTTAACAGGTTATCTCATCTAATAATTTAGATGGTATAGGCGGTTGATTAGACTGTAATTGTGCTAAAGCAATATCGATAACGTCAAAAACATCAAATGCATTGTGATTTGAGGGGGATCAGTACTGTTATCAGATATATTATCAACATGTGAAGAGCTTAAAGAGTTCACAGAATCAATAACAGGATTGGACTGACTAGTGTTCTCTCTATTTTCACCCTCTAACAAGGCTAGAGCTGCATTTAAATGTCTAAAATAATCATTATTAGACATTTTAATGTTGTTAAATCAAATACAGTCCAAAAAAAAAAAAAAAACCCCAAAAAAGATTAGGTCACTTTTTCTGGCATAAGTGATTTAATAAGTTTAATAACTCTAACAAGAGTGTAAATGTTTTACGAAGAACTCGGGTGTATTTGCGTCTGGACCTCCTCTCATTTCTCCGCCTCCTTCTGTGAGCTCCAGTGACACTTTTGCCTCCTGAAAGATAGATTTTTAAAAAATAATAAAACACAGATACGTTTAATACTTATGTGGGGTAAATGGGTTAGGGTTTGTCACCTCTGTCAACTGGAGAGGTAGCACCACGGAGAATCTGTCTTTGGCTGTCTGTGAGTTTGCAGCCTTTAGAAGCTGAACCGATGCGCCTTCTTTTCGGAGAGGAGAAAGCTCTCTGATCGTGAAGATAGCGGTCTAAGGGGCTCGACACACGGGCAGCGACGTCGCTCGCTCTCCATTCATTTCCTATGGAGCTTGTGCGATGAGGCGACAATCGCTTGCCCTCCTCCAGCTAAGCGACCGGCGACATTCGTGCATGTGAAATTTCGAGCTCGTACACGTAGATGTGTACACGCGACCAGGCGATGCGACACAACAAAGTTGAAAAATGTTCTACTTTTGTCGCTGTCGCGTGGCACTAAACCAATCAGCGAGGGTTTCATTGACTGACCAATGAGCAGAGAGTATGCTACATGCTGCAGTCTGCAACCACTTTGAGCACGAAGGAAAGCATCGTTTTATCTGTGTTTGACTTTCCTATGTTATATGACACTTCACACAGTGATTATCGACTTACACACAAAAGGCAGCCGTATGGGAACGTGTTGGCACAAGACCAACGTTAAACAGACGGATAGAGAGGACTTTTGTGCTAATATAGGATGAACCCAAGGTTGTCTTTTTCTTATGTAGAGGAGACTTAACAGCAAGATTTCAGCCAGTTCCAATAAAATCTTCGGACTCATCTTTATTGCCGTGTCTGACACGGACTGCTTTGAAAATGTCTAACCAATCACATTTCTTGGAGATGAGTGACACGAGAGCGCGATTCGCAATGCTGCCGTCGCTATCGCCTCCCGTGTGTTCGGTTTCACCCCAGTGGCGATGCGGCCCATTTGTCGCTGTCGTTTGTCGCTCCCCGTGTGTCGAGCCCATAAGTCAGATATGTCTGAAATGGTTTTTTAAAAAGTGTGTTATTTTTAAGTCGTTTTTTTTGTTTTTGTCTGTAAAAATATATTTAACAAAAAAAAAAAAAAAAAAACAAACAAACAAAAAAAAAGCCATACCAATATCAGACTCCTCAATCAATTCAACATCTGAAAGAAAAAAAATCGTTATATGACCCCGATATTCATCAAAAAGACGTGGTGAAAAAAGAACTTACCGTCATCTGTATCTGAAATAGAGCCAATGTGCGTGTCATCTAAAAGTAAAAAAAACAATTTAGAAAAGTATTTTTTAAAATGACTTAAAACCTAAAAACTGAATTGATGTACCTGAATAATCCATGTTCTTTACCAAAAATCCTAGCGACAGTCCAAGAGTCACATTTAGAGGAACAAACTAACAACATATTTACACAGAGGTTCTTTTATACCTTTGTGTGTTTGACAGTTAGCTTATACACCAAATGGTAGATTTTATCATACTTCTTTCTAAGGCGGGTCTGTGATCTATAATAACCTATATATTTTTTAAGTTATGAAGCTGAAACTAAGCATACAAAAAAAGTGGAATAAAACGTAACTTACCTCAAAAAAAGGTGTCAGTCGCTTGCTTACAGGGTGTTCAGCATTTAGTAGATTCAGTTGTTTTTTCATAAACCAAGACAGGTTCTGATGTGCTCACTGTTCTGTCCAAACCATTTATGAAATTGATTGATCGGAAAAAGAGGTGGGGGTACTTATCTTACAAAAACAGATGTGTACAGGCAAGCTAAAGAGGTTCGGTGACCGTTATTTTTCTGTATCTTACCTAAAGCAAACAGAGGTGTTACAGTGAAAATAGAGGCCCGAATAGGGGGCATAGGTGTGGCCCCCACTGAAGTCTAAATTATTGGTTTTCTCTTTTTGAATACTGTAATACACTGTAATACAGAGAGGTGGAGGTTTTTAGCACCTATTTTCTTTTGCAGGTCAGTGGAACTAGAAAAACAGAAACTTTTTTAAAAAAACAGATGATTTCACTAATTACTTTTATTTACTTTTTAAAAATGTTAATTTTAGTTTACTTTTAAATTTTATTTTGTAATTTACAAGGGGAGGGGGGAAGGGACAAGGCAGGGGCGGGCGGGGGGAGGGGGGGGGCAGGGACGGGGAGGGGGGCAAGGGGAGGGGGGACAGGGGAGGGGGAAGGGACAAGGGGAGGGAAGGGGCAGGGAGGGGGGGAAGGGCAAGGAGGGGGGAAGGGACAAGGGGAGGGGGGACAGGGACAATTTTATTTGCTTCATTTTTTTTTTCATTTACTTTTATTTTTTGCTTATATTTTTCATTTTGCTTTTCTTCTTTTTATTTATTTATTTGCTTTTATTTTTTTCTCATTTTTTAATTTACAATTTCATTTTTTAATTTTTCTTTTTGCCCTGCAACAGGCTGGCGACCTGTTCAGGGTGTACCCTGCTCTCGCCCTGTGACAGCTGGGATAGGCTCCAGCCCCCCGCGACCCTTAACAGGATGTGCGGAAGCGAATGGATGGATGGATGGATGGATGGATGAATTTTTCTTTTTCTCAGAGGAATTAAACACAAACCCTGACTGAGTTAATCTGATGTTTAGCAGAGGAGGAGGAGGAGCAGAAGGAGGAGGTGGAGGAGGAGAGAGAGGCGGGGGGAGAGAGGAAGGAGGAGGGGCGAAAGTTCAGCTTACTGACCTTTCTGTCTGACCTATTTCTGATCACATTCACGGTGGCACTCAGAGGTCTCAGTAGGCTCACTAACGGTGTCCTGGTGCTGTCTTCTTTGTGAAAATCCGGTAAAAACGAATCTTGATTTTATTAATTTTTTTAGACGGAATTAAACATATACAAATTAAGTAAAGATTTCCAATGTGGTCCACAGCAAAATGTTTCAGTCATAGTTGAATGAAAAATGAAAAGAAAAAACAAACTATACATGCTGTAATGTCTCACACAAATGAAATGATGAGTCCTGTGGCTTTTTATTTATTTATGTTTACAAAATAAAAATAAAATCCCCAATTAAGATAAATATATATGTATACTTTCACCCACCTCCCCTATAGTGACACATACGCACCAACCCTGACATTCATTTCTATATACCCATTATACAATATTATCTATTTTTATAATCTACATTCAATTAAAAATATGACGTCATCTATATGAAAATTGCTTATCTTATCTATACTATAGATCTTTATCTATTACTGATAAGATCTTGACATGCATTTGACAGAAGGTGGTACCTTATACCTCCTGTAGTTTTTCAGGTGATTTTGGTTCGGCTAGTTAACAGGTTAAAATATTCACCTCTACGTTTAATGTCGGTCTACTTTTTACAAACTCTCTCAATTAAAAACAAAGAGAGATTAACTAATTGTGTTTCATGTTATTCTGCTCAATTTCAATAACACAGCACAGTTCAAAAACACTGCTTATGACTAAAGTCAAAGTCAAAGTCAAAGTGAACTTTATTGTCAATCAAACCATGTAATAATACATTACACAGAAGACTGAAATTCCGTTTCTCCAAACCCCAAAATGTGCAGTATTAGAACAAAAATGACACACAACTAAGCGTAAAACCAAAGCATAGACTAAATATAAAACACTACTAAGCATAAAATGTAAATAAGTAAATAGTGTACCAGAATGTAGTCAGGTTGAGGTATGCTACACGAGTGCAGTGGTAATAGTACAGGTGTACAACAATACAAGTGCAATATGGCAAAGTGCAGAGTGCAGAATAGCAGAATGGCGATAGATGAGTTTTAGTAACGTATGTGCATGTGCATAAAAAGAGTATTTGCAGACATTGTGTCTGCCATTTACACAGTTTACTGGTCACTTTATGCATGTTTTCATGACTGAGTTGAGCAACCTGATGGCCTGTGGAAAAAAAAAAAGCTATTTCTGAGTCTGGTAGTCCTGCAGTGCATACTGCTGTAGCGCTTGCCAGATGGTAGGAGGGTGAACAGTTTGTGTGAAGGGTGTGGTGTGGTCTTTGATGATATTGATGGCTCTTTTCTGGCAGCGGGATGAGTATAGGTCCTGGATGGAAGGTTGGGCTGATCTGGTGATCTTCACTGCTGTTCTCACCACCCATCACACTTATAATACCCGGGTAATAAAGAGGGCACACAACATCATCAAGGACCGTACCCACCCACAGCACACACTGTTCACACTCCTGCCGTCTGGCAGACGTTACAGGAGTGTAAAAGCAAGAACAACCAGACTAAAAAACAGTTTCTATCCACAGGCCATCAGGCTACTGAACCACTGACTGATTACCAAACTGTGATTACCTGCCTTTCTTTCATCTGTATATATCTGTATATATTGCACTTGCTTTATTATTTATTTATTTTATTTTTCTACTTTTACTTTCCTAATATACTAGTTCTTAAATTTTATTTTAACTTAGTTGCTTATTTCAATTGTTTGTAAAGCAGTCGCAAGTAAGAATTTCATTGCTCAGCATAACCACAGTGTTTTGCGGTGTACATGACAATAACTTCTTGAATCTTGAATCTTGAATCTTGAATCTCTGTAGGGCCTTCTGGTCAGCAACAGAACAGCTGCCATACCAGACTGAGAGACTGTTGGTGAGGATGCTCTCAATGGCACCCCTGAAGAAGGTGGTGAGTGCTGAAGGGGGGAGACTGGCTCTCTTCATCCTGCGTAAGAAGTGGAGGCATTGCTGTGCTTTCTTAACAAGGGAGATGGTGTTGGTTGTCCATGTCAGGTCATCAGTGAGTTGCACCCCGAGGAACTTGGTGCTTTTCACTGATTCCACAGTACTGCCATTGATAGAGAGGGGTGTGTGTGTGGCTTGTGATTTTTCCTAGAGTCAACAATTATTTCCTTGTTTCGTTGACATTAATATGTAGATTGTTAATACCACACCAGTTGATGAGTTGGTGTACCTCCTCTCTGTAGGCTGAGTCGTCATCGTTGCTGATGAGACCCACTACTGTTGTGTCATATGCAAACTTGATGATGTGATTTGAGTTGTGTCTGGCACAGCAGTCATGATTCATCAGTGTGAACAGCAGAGGACTCAGCACACATCCCTGGGGGACCCCAGTGTTCATGATGGTGGTCTGTGAGGAGTTTTTGCCAACTCTTACCATCTGTGGTCTGTTGGTAAGAAAGTCTAGTAGCCAGTTGCAAAGCGGGGTGCTGATGCCTATAGCACTGAGTTCGTTTATCAGGTGTTGTGGAATGACAGTGTTGAAGGCAGAGCTGAAGTCAATGAATAGCATCTGCACGCAGCTGTTTCTGTTCTCCAGGTGAGTCAGGCTGAGGTGGAGTGCTGTTGCTATGGCATCATCAGTGGAGCGCTTGGAACGGTATGCAAACTGGAGAGGATCAAATGTGGCGGATAGGCTGGATGTTATATGAGCCTTGACCAGCCTTGCAAAGCACTTCATCATGATGAAAGTGAGTGCTATGGGCCGGCAGTCGTTCAGTGATGTGGCTGGAGATTTCTTGGGTAGCGGTATGATGGTGGTGGCTTTGAAGCATTCTGGTATGATGGCTTGGCTCAGAGAGGTGTTGAAGATGTCTGTGAGAACATCAGTAAGTGAGTCAGCACAGTCTCTAAGTACACGCCTAGGTATGTTATCAGGACCAGTACCCTTCCTGGGGTTCACCTTTTGAAGGGTCCTCCTCACATCAGCAGGGTCCAGTTGGAGTGTTGCATTGTCCAAACAGTGAATGGCTTTGTTGGAGTGGTAGTGTTGTTTTCTTCAAAACGGCTGAAGAAGGTGTTGAGTGAGTTTAGGAAGTCTGTGCTGTCCTCGCACAGTGGGGGTGTAGGCCTGTAGTCTGTTACTGACTGGATGCCTTGCCATAGGTGTCTGGGGTCTTTTGCGTCAGTGAAGTGAGATTGGATTTTCTGACCATAGGCACGCTTGGCTGCTCTCACGCCCTGGTTCAAGTTGTCCCTAGCAGTTCTGAGAGCTTCTTTGTCTCCGGACTTGAAAGCAGTATTCCGTACTCTCAGCAGCTCACATACCTCCCTGTGAACCAAGGTTTTACATTTGCCCTTGTGGTGAAGTGTTTTATGACGGTCACATCTTCCATGCATTTGGATATGTATCTCGTTACAGACTCAGTGTATTCCGTTATGTTGACGTGCTGGTTAGAAGTGGCAGCCTCTCTGAAAACAGCCCAGTCTGTACAGTCAAAACAGTCTTGCAGTGCTGAGGTAGCCTCACATTAAATAGTTGGACTTCCGGACCTTGTCCTCATGAAATTTTGTCTGACTGGACCTCTTTAAATTTTATTTGAATACCCCTGGTGTAGGGCCTCCTTTTGCGGCCGATACAGCGTCAATTTGTCTTGGGAATGACATATACAAGTCCTGCACAGTGGTCAGAGGGATTTTAAGCCATTCTTCTTGCAGGATAGTGGCCAGGTCACGACGTGATGCTGGTGGAGGAAAACGTTTCCTGACGCGCTCCTCCAAAACACCCCAAAGTGGCTCAATAATATTTAGATCTGGTCACTGTGCCGGCCATGGGAGATGTTCAACTTCACTTTCATGTTCATCAAACCAATCTTTCACCAGTCTTGCTGTGTGTATTGGTGCATTGTCATCCTGATACACGGCACCGCCTTCAGGATACAATGTTTGAACCACTGGATACACATGGTCCTCCAGAATGGTTCGGTAGTCCTTGGCAGTGACGCACCCATCTAGCACAAGTATTGGGCCAAGGGAATGCCATGATATGGCAGCCCAAACCATCACTGATCCACCCCCATGCTTCACTCTGGGCATCCAACAGTCTGGGTGGTACGCTTCTTTGGGGCTTCTCCACACCTTAACTCTCCCGGATGTGGGGAAAACAGTAAAGGTGGACTCATCAGAGAACAATACATGTTTCACATTGTCCACAGCCCAAGATTTGCGCTCCTTGCACCATTGAACCCGACATTTGACATTGGCACAAGTGACCAAAGGTTTGGCTATAGCAGCCCGGCCGTGTATATTGACCCTGTGGAGCTCCCGATGGACAGTTTTGGTGGAAACAGGAGAGTTGAGGTGCACATTTAATTCTGCCGTGATTTGGGCAGCCGTGGTTTTATGTTTCTTGGATACAATCCGGGTTAGCACCCAAACATCCCTTTCAGACAGCTTCCTCTTGCATCCACAGTTAATCCTTTTGGATGTGGTTCGTCCTTCTTGGTGGTAAGAATTTAAAACTACTTTCACCCCTGCATACGACTGGTATAATTTCTTCTAAATTCCATTAGTCTTTGGGAACATGTTTGGCCTGTACCAGAGACTGGGTGCAACATACCATTTATCAGTACATTTTTTAACAGATGGCTGGAGATCCTAAAATGTTTGCTGATCATACCCCAGCATTGACATAATCCCTTGAGTGCCAAAAGCCAGAAACAACAAACTACCAAATAAAAATGACAGCGACAAACAGCCAGCCACACACACAGTGCTATCTTGATTACACATTACACTTGATTACACGTCATTTTGACGTGATGACACTCACTTGCTCTGTAGATGTTGCCTATAACTGTAAACCAGTGTTTCTCAAACTGTGTGTGCCATGACAGGTGGGGTGTGAACAACCTGGGAGAAAAGTCATGTGGACCAAATGTTGAGGAAAGGAAATTATGGTAGCATACGTTAGAAGGTAGCGTAATTCTCCACCGTCTTTTGTGTACATAGAGCCGTCATGCCACTGTTTAGCAGCCAGCTGGGTGCAAGCACTGTGGATTATACTATGAGTTATTCTGACTCAGAGGAAAGTCTTTGTGTAAGTTGAACTGAGGCTTTAGTTTACTTGCCTGTTACTGACTCGGGACTGGGAGGACCATTCGATGCACCAGAGTTAATACATGCCAGAAAAGGCACAGTGGGTGGACTCACAAAGGGATGGGGTGAGGTTGCTATTGCTGATGGAGGTTCAGGAGGCAAAAGTTGACCTGAAGAAGGATGGATTTGGGTCAGATATTAAAATAACATAAATGGTGTTTTGTTGTTGGACTTTAAAATTCATTGTTTACAGTATTGTAAAATCCTCACATTTCCTTATTATACAGTATCATGAATTTCAGAGGCTTGATTGATAATGCACAAGTATAGGCCCACCACCTTGGCATCTTGTGATAAGGTTTTCCTCCAGATCGCTTCCATCCCCACAGTTATCAATACCTTTCTCATCACACACTAAACTGAGAGGGATGCACTTCCCATTCCTGCACTTGAAGTAAGGCTCATTGCTGCAATCCGACTGGTTGAAACCTGAAGGAAGAAGAAGACAATAAAGACAGTCAAAAAGAAGGAGGGTTTTTGCATTAACAGATAACATATGGTATGACAGGTATGGTGTTGGTTAAACAATGGCTGACTGTTGATAGAAATAGAAATGTAAATATAAGGATCATACAATTTTTAATAAATATGACTACCATCACAGTCTCCCCCTGCATTCCTAAATGTCTGCTGCATGTGTTGGGCATAGACACAGATAGAGAAATGAATTGCAGGCAGAAAGTGGACCCTTGAAGAATCACTTTCCATTTGAAAACTGTCAAGGTCATGTTGAAAAAATTTTTTTATCACAGATTGCACCAATTTACACTGAAAAATATACTTTGTATTAGGATCTCTACTCAGTATTATGTTGAACCTGTGGCAGGTATAATGAATTCCTCGAGCTATGACTATAGCCAACACAGAGGTATAGCCTACAGGTTGCAGTTATTGTCACATAAGTACAGATGAAGCCACTTAAAATGGCTGGCCGATCTGTCCTTGGCCGGTCCGTAGCTGATCCTTGGCTGGTAAGTGGCCGAAATGAGATCCCCCACTCATGAAGTAGGCAATGCAGCCACAGGTGGGAACACCTAAGTAGCATTTGGGAAAACTGGTGGTAATGTCTTGTGTATCCACCAGGAGGAGCAGTGATAGTTGAAGTGCTTTCAATTACAGCCGTGCTGTATATAATTCATACATATTTGCTCAGGGATTCTATGATTCTAACAGAATCATAATGTTGAACCTTTCTGTAACACACTGATATAAATATTTGCTTGCTGCCAGTAGAGGATGTACACACTGAACAAGCTGACTAATGAACGTGACAGCATCAAACAATTATTTAACCACACTGCTAATATTTGTAAACAAAAAGTAAATTCAAAGTGTAAAGATAAATTGATTACTGCTGAGTTCTGTCAGTGAACGGCACATTTACACGACAGAGTGGGATTGCGCTACAATGATGTATGTAGGTGTGAACTCTGCTGTAAAGAAATATGGCATAAATATGTGGCGCTCTGTTCAAAACATTTAGGGTGAAGACTCAGTGAAAAGCTACTTTAGGGGAGGGATCCAAAGATTTGGCTCTTACAAGTACGGGAATAAACCCGTGCTGCTGACTGGCCAGTGTGTGTCAAAAAGTGATCAGCTGCCAAAAAGCGATTTCCAGTATTTGCCGAAAACGGCAGTATTTTATAAATGCAAAAACTGCGTATCCTGACAGGCAGGAGAGAGTTAACGGGGCGTTAATGTTCGGTCAGAATAACCCTAATCCGATGAATAAATAAATAAGCATACTAATAACATGGTTTATAAGGGTTACATAGATGTTCTATCACCAGTTTTACCAATAATTTATAGACTGCACAATTTTAAAATGTAGTAGACTGACTACCACAAACCACTTTGTTTTTTTCTGTAAATTAAAATCACGCGCTCTTAAAGCGGCGCTCAAAAAAAAAAAAAAAAGTGTCCGGACCTTTGGATTAAATAGATTAATACTGGTATCTCTGGTAAACCGCTACAGTAATTTTAAGGGCAAAAACGACCTTTGCAGACAAGTAAGCGAGCTCAGACTATTAGCATTACAGAGCATTCTTCTGTGGCTGGCTAGGAGCTCTCCCTCTCTCCCACCCCCACCCCCACCCATACCTGTCAAGTTCTGTATTTAAAAATAAGGAAATATTCTCTAAAAATAGGTCACTATATGATGTCATCACCTAATTTGCATACTTGTTCATTTGGATGTACTGTAGTTGCAATCGAGGCTACAGAAGAGAGGAAAAACAGCTTTGGAGAGACAAAAAGTGAAGAAAAAAAAAAACACCATAAATATGTTTAGAACTACAAATAAACTTTATGAAATAACTTAACTTTAATGCATTTCCTAGACCCACATTACCTAGATCAATTTTGTGCCGTATTGTTTAATACGGGGTTGTTCCAGCTGTCGGCACTAACCTAGTGATAGTAACTATTCAGTTTGGAGCGGCACAGGAATGCTTTAAAAAAATTGAAAATTGAAAACTGAAAATACGGGAAAAATACGGGAGACTAAAAATACGGAATGACGCCAGGACAGAGGGGTAAAATACGGGAATTTTCCGGCCAAAACGGGAGACTTGACAGGTATGCCCCCACCGTGGCCCTCTAATCCATGGGTTTCTGGAAGAGCATACGTAGGCTGCCATGACAGACTGCTACTTCCGGTATATGGTTTTATACTTCCAGTTACCGAAAGTTAGAGCCAGAGTTAATGACAAAATTCAGTTACTTTGTGCTGTTGGAACATGAGCTTGGATTCAACTTGTGCTGTTGTCGGTTGTCACTACATCAGTCTGTACATTTTTTCAAATTATTTTATTCTGTAAATTTGCTCTTTTTTCCCCCAAATTATACTACCCAGTTGCATATCCTATTACCGGCGCGACGCTGTCGTGTCTTTAACTCGTCTACTGCTACACATTTCTCTGCCCTTTTTGATTTGAATGGTGGCATTCCTGAGTCCTCTAATACAGAGGTGCTCACTACCTGGTTTTATTCCTTCTGCCAGTCTGTTTTAGATACAGTGGCTCGACTAAAGCCCAGGAGGCCCAGAACTAAATTCGAGCCCTGGTTGAACGACACAACTCGTGCTGTCAGACGTGAATGCCGAAAGGCTGAGCAAAAATGGAAAAGGACAAGCTGCAGGCGCCTTTCGAAATATTAAAGGACTGTTGGCGTCGCTATCAGGCAACCGTGAAATATGCTAAACGAGAGTATTTGTCAAATATTGTGGCAAACAGTCACAAGCCCTGTGTATTATTTGACATTATTGACTCTGTTTTGAATGTCCCTCAATCCACCGGTGCTGAGCCTTCAACTGAGGCTTGTGAACAATTTCGAGATTTCTTTGTGGCAAAAGTGGAAAATGTTAGGGCTCTCATTCCACCTCCTACTTCTGACCCATCAGTCTCTGTTCCCTGCTCTGCTGCATTGTACCAGTTTGAGCGTGTCACTTTGTCTTTTTTTAAATGAGACTGTCAGTCACCCGAAGCCCTCAGGCTCCCCGGTTGATGTTATCCCACCTCGATTTTTTAAAGAGGTTTCTCCTGTATTAGGCCCAGCTGTTCTTGCCCTTATTAACAGCAGCCTGTCCTCTGGTGTGGTTCCTGATTCTTTTAAGCATGCGACAGTGTTACCATTGATTAAAAAACCTGGACTGGATTCTACTGTGCTGTCTAATTTTAGGCCTATTTCGAGGCTTCCATTTCTTTCTAAAATTCTGGAAAAGGTCGTGTATAGCCAAGTGAAAGCCTTTTTAGATGAAAATGATATCCTTGAGGTCTTTCAGTCTGGCTTCAAGCCTCTTCATAGCACTGAGACTGCCTTGCTAAGGGTTTTTAATGACATTTTCCTGGCCACAGATGCGGGTGACTATGTGATTTTACTTCTTTTAGATCTGACAGCTGCTTTTGATACAGTGGACCACAATATTTTAATATCTCGTCTCGAGCAGTGTATAGGTATTCAGGGCACAGCGCTAGAGTGGTTAAGGTCCTACTTGACCCAGAGAACTTTTACTGTCTGCTTAAATGATTTTAAATCTTCCTGTGCTCCTTTGTCGTGTGGCGTGCCCCAGGGTTCAATTCTTGGACCATTGCTGTTTTCTCTATATTTGTTGCCCCTTGGTTCTATTTTCAGAAAGCATAAAATTGCTTTCCACTGTTACGCTGATGATACCCAGATTTACATACCCCTAAAACATAGTGATGCAAACTCCATACAGACATTGACAAAGTGTCTTGATGAAGTCAAAGCTTGGATGGCTTTGAACTTCCTGCATTTTAATGAAAATAAGACGGAGGCGATCGTTTTTGGTTCGGGCGTCGCTGGGGTGCCAACTTCTGTGGATCTGGGTCCTTTATCCCAGTATGCTAAACCCATGGTCACAAATCTGGGAGTTAAGATGGATGAGAGTCTTAGGTTAGAGGGTCAGATTACTGCTCTGGTGAAATCCAGTTTCTTTCACCTGAGACAGCTTGCCAAGATTAAAACCATCTTGTCGAAAAATCATTTTGAAGCAGTAATCCATGCCTTTGTTACGTCCCGGCTGGATTACTGTAACTCTTTGTATATTGGCGTAAACCAGTCCTCATTGGCTCGTCTTCAGCTGGTCCAGATTGCCGCCGCACGGCTTTTGACTGTTTTATCTTCATTGCACTGGTTGCCTGTTTATTTTAGAGTTCATTTTAAAATCCTTTTATTTGTTTTTAAGTCTTTAAATGGCCTTGCCCCATCGTACCTCTCTGAGTTACTGCACCTACACTCCCCTTCCCGCTCGCTCAGATCAGCTGATAAACTACTTTTGGACGTGCGGAGGACTAAGCGGAAGCTTAGGGGGGACAGAGCCTTTGCAGTGGAAGCCCCTAAACTATGGAACTCGCTGCCATTGCATATTAGACAGGCCTATTCACTGACAACTTTTAAAACCTCTCTTAAGACCCGCTTATTTCACCTGGCTTTTGACCAGATTTGAGATGCTGATTTTAGTTGTTGTGTATTTATTTTGTATTTTATTTTACCTAGTTATTTTATACTGTTTTATTATTTTATTCATGATAACTATGTATGTTATTGTTGCTTTTATCCTATGTTATTTTTATATATTTATTTTTATCTGCACTTCCCTAGTCTACTGTTGTCTTGTTTTCCTTGTTCAGCACTTTGGTCAGTGCTTGCTGTTTTTAAAGTGCTTTATAAATAAAATTGGCTTGGCTTTTCCCCCCAAATTATACTACCCAGTTGCACATCCTATTACCGTATTTTTTTCCTTATGTTTAAAGTTTTCCTTTAATGTACAGCCTCTTATTTTTTACGTTATTTTATTTATAGTGTGACACTATAAATTTGGCTTATTGACACTGGGATTTGTCCAAATTGGACCTGGAGAGACCTGGCTTGTTGCAATTAAGGAAGTCTAGGCAGCTGTCTGGCCTTGGTAAGGCTGCTTATGACGGGAATGCAGGAAGGTACAGACTCAACTCAGACTGTATACCAAGGGTATTCAACTACATTTTTCTATGGGAAAAATTGTCATGAGGCTATTTGCCAGTGGGCCACATATTTCTCAGGACACTTACTCTTGTGCATACTTATCGGTCCAGTTTTCGTAAAATTTTCTGTTTTCACTGTCCACCTTACGTCTCTTCTCTTTTGATTGTGACATGTTTTCATCAGAAACTGCTGCGGCCTCTCGCCAACTCCTCAGCAAGGAAAGTAGCTATTGGATGTCCTAAAAGTCGTTATATGACATCATCACCTAAGTTGCATAATTGGTTATTTGCATATAGTTGCAATTGAGGCTGTAGGAGACAGAAATAACATCTTTGGAGACAAAAAGTGAAGAAAAAATATATTTAGAACTACTAGGGCTGGGGAATATGGATCAAAATAATATGTCGATATTTTTTACGTGAATGGTGATATATGAAATATATCTTGATATTTTTTTCTTCCCAAAGAAATAAACAAAAAGGCACTTCTGAATCAAAGTTACATGTCCCAAATGTCACACAGACACTTTTATTAACATTCAGCTGTACATGTACATGAGAAATTGCTCAAAAATAAACCACTGGCATATTTAAATAATAATGCTCCCCAAATAAATTAATGCTTTTTTTCTCCATAACAAGTGACTCGCAGCTGTGCTATTAAAATGTAAACATAAAAGATACAGAGCGATACAAAGGCTGTATGTACACAAAACACAGCGATAGCAGAGGATTTCAGGTTAACAAAAAAACTCTCAAAAAGTCGCCTACCTTACTGAGAAAACTCGCTAAATTTGTCACTAGTTGCTTTTAGCAAAAAACTCGCTGGGGGGGGGGTCTGAAAAGCCGCTAGCTCTAGCGACAAAGCCGCCAAGTTGGCAACACTGATAAAATGCCATTCTTCTTCTTTTTCTTCTCGAGTTTAATGGCGGTTGGTAATCTATGGCGTGTTACTGCCACCACCTGTAAGGAGTGTGAACTACATGCCGTGCTTACAGTTTAGTCACAGCTTCTTTTAAAATTTTTATTTAATAGAAGTAAATGGGCAGTGGGCCGGTCCAAAATGACTGATGGGCCTGTTCTGGCCCTTGTGCCGCCAGTTGAATACCCCTGCTGTATACACTCCTGATCAAAATCTTAAGACCAGCTAAAAAATGGCAAGAATTTGCACTTTGCACTATAGACCCTTTTGCAGCCTACGTCATCAAAGGATGCGCACGCATTTTGGCAACGGAAGTGAATTGCTACTCCATTCAAATCAATAAGAACAAGGAGACTGCGCAGCGTTTAAACGTGATTTAAAAGCGATATCAGCATCAAAATGTCTGGCTGTTGCATGTTTGGCTGTCAGAATTTCGACTTTAAAAAAAGTGTACTGAAGTTGTACTGAATCCCACAGGATCACGGCTGTTTAAGAGAAAACGGAGGCGTCTGTGGTTGCAATCCATCAAATGCAATGATAAAAATTGGACTGAGGACACAATCAGGACAGAGGACAGGATCAGAAATGCTCACGTTTGAAGCGCCCATTTTATATCAGGTAAAGTTATTTATCTAATGTTGTTTATACTGGGATGTCAGGTATCTAACGTAAACGGTATTAGCTGGTAGGCTTTTTGGCTTTTAAACTGTAGTGTGGCTGGCTATTTACAGTTGAAGCATCGCTGGACTCAGAGAGTCCTGATTTTTAAATTAATATTTAATCGCACTATAGATTACAATATGCAGTGCCAGTCAAAAGTCTAAGCAGACTCACATATGAATGGTTGAGCGAGTCTCACAGTGTGACTGGAACAGTATATTTTTTTTCCATTGTAAAACAGTAATATCTGCAGTCAGAAAACTCTAAGCAAGCTAGAAAAGCAATTTGACAAAGTACTCATGCTGTGCAGGTACAAGACGCTGTGAGGACATAGTTCTCTGACTTGTTTACAATGGCCCGAGCCTCATACACAGCGGTCCTGTTTCCTTTTCTTTGACTTGGAAGAACTTCTGCCTTCAAGACAGAAAACTCAGAGTCTGTGTCATGACATTTGGCGTTCGGTACATGGCTGCAAACAACATAATTGTAAGCCAGCTGACAGCGGGAGCAGCAATTTTGAGTGGCTTCATCTGTACAAGTTTTTTCAGTCAAATATATTTAACACTGACTTTAAATGATGCAACTTCTGTATATTTCCCACTCCGTTTCAATTACTTATACTGTGACATTTTTAATCTGCAAAATAAAACATGAGGGTAAGTATAAGTTGTTTATTACATTTTGTTACAAGTTTCTTCTGTCTTCACTATGGGTTTTTCTTTTTTGCTATGACCATGGAAAAAAAGTACAGTCATATAAAAATATATGTTTTATTAACATGCACTCTAACTTTCAAAAAAGCATTCTTAACCTTTAGCATGTCTTTCTTACCTAGCCTGAAGGAGGTGAAGTCCCCCACAAAGTCGACTCGAGGTTGAGTCCCCCTGGTCACAAGCCTCAGGGTCAAGTAGTTTCCTGTGGACAGCACTGGTCGAGGTAGGCTCTTCCCACAAAGAGGAGGCCCCAAGGGAGGTGAGCGTCTGTCCCGACCATCATAGAACTGAATATATGAGCCAGCATGACATGGATCCCCCGAGCTTTCACCAGAGGTAGACTCCAGTCTGGAATTGAAAGGGGCAGAACCATGGGGGGATGGGGATGCTGGCAAGAGAGGAGCAGGGTTCAGAGGGGCCACTCTAAGCAAGCTGTAGACGAGGAAGAAGCGGAAGTGGAACTGGACCTTGTCTTTGGGGGAGCTGGCCTGCATTGTGAGGTGGCAGTCAGTCCCCATGATCACAAAGTAGTACTTCTTGGATTCCTGGTGTGAGTTGATGATCATACCATCACCCCGGATCGTCTGGCCACAGAACTCTACCACATTCACTGACAAGGAAACAAACAACTGGGACTAACTACATTATACAGTCAAGTTTTAAGAGTAAGAATACAATATTGGAAAGGTTAAATTTAGCCATTTTTTCACAAATTTTACTTTGTGAAAAATGGGTAAAACTTTGCACACTCTGTGTGTACATTGTTTGTTTTTTTTTAATTTACTGTAAAAATATTTAGGAACTTAATAAATTTTGAGTCAAAAAGAAAGTGAATGGGAACGTTATGGTTGGCAAGTCTGGCAGGCGCAGAGTAGACACTTTGGCAGGTGGACTGGATCATCAGGGGATCAAATTACTGGCCCTCTGATCTGCCTGGTCTCCCTTCTGAATCACTGACAGACCCCAAGTATCTGACAGCATTATGAAAAAGATCTCTAAAGAGAGTGATGTGTTTAATAATCATATTTCCAAAAGCATTCACTCACCAATCCAAATCATTGAATTCATGTGTTCCAATCACTTTCCTGGCCACAGGTGCATAAAACCAAGCATCTAGGGATGCAGACTGCGCAGCCAAGCAGCTGCATCCAACCCTAGTATCACCAAACACAATGCAAAACGTCAAATGTACTGGAGTAAAGCACGCCATGATTCTAGAGCAGTGGAGATGTGTTCTCTGGACTGAGGAATCGTGCTTCTCTGTCCGGCAATCTGATGTCAGAGGTTGGTATCGATGTTATCAATGATGTTATCAATATTTGGATCCACCCACCACTACTGCATACACCTCAGAAAGTATATAGCTGCGCCCCTGGTGTTGTGTTTCCATTGCAATTGAGGACCACCACAGTGTGGGTGGAGTCGATATCCGGTTGTTAAGTGATGACGTAGAATTCCATTTCCGGGTCCAAACTGTCACGTGATCAATATGCCACAATGCTGTTTCCCTGGTTATTTTAACGATCCCACTCGAGGAAAACACACTCACCTGTCATTTTACCGATGAGAAAGAGAAGCGAAAATGGCTGCAGTTGATAAGGTATGTTATAATCATCTTTAACAGTGAGCAGTCATTGGTTATGCCTTTGCTGTTTATTTAGGAACAATTGGATGAGCTGATGGATGAGCTGGGGCTGACCAGACTCCCAGTGGTGAAGCCTTCAGTGGCTTATCACCTTTGCAATAACTACAGGTCAGTTTCAGCTTCTTCCAATATTTCTCTGCACAGTAATATGAATTGCCTCACCACATCTGTTTATCAAAGGATGTACAAGTATGCAGCAATTCAATTCAATTCAATTTTATTTATATAGCGCCAAATCACAACAAACAGTCGCCTCAAGGCGCTTTGTATTGTGGGTAAAGACCCTACAATAATACAGAGAAAACCCAACAGTCAAAACGACCCCCTATGAGCAGCACTTGGCGACAGTGGAAAGGAAAAACTCCCTTTTAACAGGAAGAAACCTCCAGCAGAACCAGGCTCAGGGAGGGGCAGCCATCTGCTGCGACCGGTTGGGCTGAGGGGAGAGAAAGACATGCTGTGGAAGAGAGCCAGAGATTAATATCAATTAATGATTAAATGCAGAGTGGAGTATGAACAAAATAAATAAGGTGAATGAGAAGAAACAGTGCATTATGTGAACCCCCCAGCAGACTAGGCCTATAGCAGCATAACTAAGGGATGGTTCAGGGTCACCTGATCCAGCCCTAACTATAAGCTTTATCATAAAGGAAAGTTTTAAGCCTAATCTTAAAAATAGAGAGGGTGTCTGTCTCCCGAATCCAAGCTGGAAGCTGGTTCCACAGAAGAGGCGCCTGAAAGCTGAAGGCTCTGCCTCCCATTCTGCTCTTAAGTATCCTAGGAACCACAAGTAAGCCAGCACTCTGAGAGCGAAGTGCTCTATTGGGGTGATATGGTACTATGAGGTCTTTGAGATAAGATGGTGCCTGATTATTCAAGACCTTGTATTTGAGGAGAAGAATTTTAAATTCTATTCTAGATTTAACAGGGAGCCAATGAAGACAAGCCAATATGGGAGAAATCTGCTCTCTCTTTCTAGTCCCTGTCAGTACTCTAGCTGCAGCATTTTGGATCAGCTGAAGGCTTTTCAGGGAGCTTTTAGGACAGCCTGATGATAATGAATTACAATAGTCCACCCTAGAAGTAATAAATGCATGAATTAGCTTTTCAGCATCACTCTGAGAAAGGATGTTTCTAATTTTAGAAATATTGCGCAAATGCAAAAAAGCGGTCCTACATATTTGTTTAATATGTGCATTGAAGGACATATCCTGGTCAAAAATGACTCCAAGATTTCTCACAGTGTTACTGGAGGCCAAAGTAATGCTATCCAGAGTAAGTATCTGGTTTGACACCATGTTTCTAAGATTTGTGGGGCCGAGAACAAGAATTTCAGTTTTATCTGAATTTAGAAGCAGGAAATTAGAGGTCATCCAGGCCTTAATGTATTTAAGACATTACTGCAGTTTAACTAATTTATGTGTGTCATCTGGCTTCATAGATAGGTAAAGCTGAGTATCATCTGCATAACAATGAAAATTGATGCAGTGCTTTCTAATAATACTGCCTAAGGGAAGCATGTATAATGTAAATAAAATTGGTCCTAGCACAGAACCCTGTGGAACTCCATAATTAACCTTACTGTCTGAATAAGACTCCCCATTTACATGAACAAATTGGAGTCTATGAGATAAATATGATTCAAACCACTGCAGTGCAGTACCTTTAATACCTATAGCAAGCTCTAATCTCTGTAATAAAATGTTATGGTCAACAGTATCAAAAGCTGCACTGAGGTCCAACAGGACAAGTACAGAGATGAGTCCACTGTCAGAGGCTGTAAGAAGATCATTGGTAACCTTCACTAATGCTGTTTCTGTACTGTGATGAATTCTGAAACCTGACTGAAACTCTTCAAATAAACCGTTCCTCTGCAGATGATCAGTTAGCTGTTTTACAACTACTCTTTCAAGAATCTTTGGGAGAAAAGGAAGGTTGGAGATTGGCCTATAATTAGCTAAGACAGCTGGGTCAAGTGATGGCTTTTTAAGTAGAGGTTTAATTACAGCCACCTTGAAGGTCTGTGGTACATAGCCAACTAATAAAGACTGATTGATCATTTTTAAGATTGAAGCATCAATAATTGGAAAGACTTCTTTGAACAGTCTAGTAGGAATGGGATCTAACAAACATGTTGCTGGTTTGGAGGAAGTAACTATTGAAGTTAACTCTGAAAGATCAACTGGAGCAAAAGAGTCTAAACAAATACCAGCAGTGCTGAAAGCAGCTGAACATGAAGAATAATCTTTGAGATGGTTATGAATAATTTTTTCTCTAATGTCTAAAATTTTATTTGTAAAGAAATCCATGAAGTCACTACTAGTTAAAGTGAAAGGAATACTCGGCTCTACAGAGCTCTGACTCTTTGTCAGCCTGGCTACAGTGCTGAAAAGAAACCTGGGATTGCTCTTATTTTCTTCAATTAATGATGAATAGTAAGATGTCCTAGCTTTACGGAGGGCTTTTTTATAGAGCAACAAACTCTTTTTCCAGGCTAAATGAGCATCTTCTAATTTAGTGAGCCGCCATTCCCTCTCCAGCTTTCGGGTTATCTGCTTTAAGCTGTGCGTTTGTGAATTATACCACGGAGTCAGGCACTTCTGATTTGAAGCTTTCCTTTTCAGAGGAGCCACAGTATCCAAAGTTATACGCAGTGAGGATGTAAAACTATTGCCGAGATAATCGACCTCACTGGGAGCAGAGTTTAGGTAGCTGCTCTGCACTGTGTTGGCACATGGCACTGAAGAGCATAACAATGAAGGAATTAGATCCTTAAACTTAGTTACAGCACTTTCAGAAAGACTTCTACTGTAATAAAACTTATTCCCCACTGCTGTGTAATCCATAAAAGGTAAATGTAAATGTTACTAAGAAATGATCAGACAGGAGGGGGCTTTCAGGGAATACTGTTAAATCTTCAGTTTCTATACCATATGTTAGGACAAGATCCAGAGTATGATTAAAGTGGTGGGTGGGCTCCTTTACATTTTGAGAGAAGCCAATTGAATCTAACAATAGATTAAATGCAGTGTTGAGGCTGTCATTCTCAGCATCTACATGGATGTTAAAATCACCCACTATAATTATTTTATCTGAACTGAGCACTAAATCAGATAAAAAACTCTGAGAAATCAGACAGAAACTCTGAGTAAGGACCAGGTGGACGATAGATAATAACAAATAAAACAGGTTTTTGATTTTCCCAATTAGGATGGACAAGACTAAGAGTCAGGCTTTCAAAAGAATGAAAACTTTGTCTGGGTCTTTGATTAATTAATAAGCTGGAATTGAAGATTGCAGCTAATCCTCCTCCTCGACCTGTGCTTCGAGCACTCTGACAGTTACTGTGACTCGGGGGTGTTGATTCATTAAACTAACATATTCATCCTGGTGTAACCAGGTTTCTGTAAGGCAGAATAAATCAATATGTTGATCAATTATTAAATCATTTACTAATAGGGACTTGGAAGAGAGAGACCTAATGTTTAATAATCCACATTTAATTGTTTTATTTTTTGGTGCAGTTGATGAAGCTGTATTATTTATTGTTTTTGAATTTTTATGCTTAAATAGCTTTTTGCTGATTTTAGCTTTGTTTTTTGGTGGTCTGGGAGCAGGCACCGACTCTATGGGGATGGGGTTTTGGGGGGATGGCAGGAGGAGAGAAGCTGCAGAGAGGCGTGTAAGACTGCAACTCTGCTTCCTGGTCTCAACCCTGGGTAGTCAGAGTTTTAGGGTTAATAAATTTGGCCAGACTTCTAGAAATGAGAGCTGCTCCATCCAAAGTGGGATGGATGCCATCTCTCCTAACAAGACCAGGTTTTCCCCAGAAACTTTGCCAATTATCTATGAAGCCCACGTCGTTTTTTGGACACCACTCAGACAGCCAGCGATTCAAGGAAAACATGCGGCTAAACATGTTGCTCCTGGTCTGATTGGGGAGGGGCCCAGAGAAAACTACAGAGTCCGACATTTTTTTTTTTTTTGCAAAATTACACATCGAGTCAATATTAATTTTAGTGACCTCCGATTGGCATAACCGGGTGTCATTACTGCCGACGTGAATAACGATCTTACCAAATCTACGATTAGCCTTAGCCAGCAGTTTCAAATTTCCATGAATGTTGCCTGCTCTGGCCCCTGGAAGACATTTGACTATGGTCGCCGGTGTCTCTAGCTTCATGTTTCTCAAAACAGAGTTGCCAATAACCAGAGTTTGTTCCTCGGCGGGTGTGTCGCCGAGTGGAGAAAAACGGTTAGAGACGTGAACAAGTTGGTGGTGTACCCGGGGCTTCTGCTTAGGACTAAGCTTCCTCCTCACCGTCACCCAGCCGGCCTGTTTTCCCTGCTGCTCGGGATCTGCTGGGGGGGAGCTAACGGCGGCTAAGCTACCATGGTCCGCACCCGCTACAGGGGCCTGGCTAGATACAGGATTTTCCAGGGTGCGGAGCCGAGTCTCCAATTCAGAAAGCCTGGCCTCCAGAGCTACAAACAGACTACATTTATTACAAGTACCGTTACTGCTAAAGGAGGCCGAGGAGTAACTAAACACAGTTAGTTTGTTCCCTTAATGCAGTTACACTGTCAGCTTATCACACATAGATTTTGGAGGACATGGGCCATCAACTGGACTCGAGGTCTCCAGCTCTGGCCCTCTGGGTTGAGATTTGTGTGGTCAATGATCTCATTCTACGCTCCTCCAGTGGAGCAGTCCAAGGTTGTGGGCATGTGATGGGCCTTGCAGACTCAGGTGGCTAAACCTGTCAGGCTTGGGGAATACTCAGAAGGCTGAAGTCATGGATGCAGCCTGTGACCCAACCAAGGGCCTCTTTGGCCCAGCTTTGGAGAAAATGAGAGAGAAGCACTCAGGGGCATCCTTTCTGCGCAGCTGGAGCAATGGCGTGCATGCACAATCCATCCTTGGGTTATTGCCACTATTTCCCAAGGATACAGGCTGCAATTCACAGTGAAACCACAAAATTCAACGGAAGGTTGACCTAAGTGGAAAATGGAGATTCAGCAAACGTTTTGGAGGATGACATTGCTTCTCTGTTACACAAACAGATGATCAGAGCAGTCCCGAGGAGGCTCAGCAGGGCTTTTATTCCTACTATTTCCTCATTCCAAAGAAAGAGGGGTCATCTCCATCCATCCATCCATCCATCCATCCATCCATCCATTCGCTTCCACTCATCCTGTTCAGGGT
Organism: Archocentrus centrarchus; assembly: GCF_007364275.1. Taxonomy (NCBI): domain Eukaryota; kingdom Metazoa; phylum Chordata; class Actinopteri; order Cichliformes; family Cichlidae; genus Archocentrus; species Archocentrus centrarchus. The sequence continues at coordinate 352,880 of NC_044350.1, read as the reverse complement.
CGCGGGGGGGCTGGAGCCTATCCCAGAGGGGTCATCTCTCCAGCCCATTTTGGATCTGCGTGTATTAAATAAACACTTGAGAAAGTACATGTTCAGAATGCTCACACACAAAGCGCTCAGTCGCGTCATTCACCCAGATGATTGGTTTGTTACAATCAGCCTCTCAGATGCATATTTTCACATCGCCGTTTGTCCTCCACACAGGAAATATCTCCGGTTTGCTTATCAGAGCACAGCATACGAGTTGTAAACTATCCCATTTGGGCTGTCCTTAGCCCCAAGGGTGTTCAGCAAATGTGTGGAGGAAACACTGTCTCCGTTAAGGAACAGGAGCATCAGAATATTCTTGTACATAGACGATTATCTAATATGCTCCTGATCACAGGAGCAGGCGATCAGAGACTCCAGTGTGGTGGTAAAACACCTTACGGAGCTCAGCTTCAAAATCAATCTGGAAAAGAGTCTGTCCCTCTTTCAGCTGGGTAAAGTCATGCGTTATTTTGTGTTACCGTGTTGTTATTTTAACTCACCACGGGCTTCAGGGAGAGAGGGAGGCATTGTGACTGTGTCCAAACAGGACTACAAATGTAAGCAGTGCTTTCTACAGTCGTCATTCTCCAGCTTTGAGTTTACCTCGTTTGAGATGAGACACATTAACCCAGTTTTCTGCGCTGTGGTTTACCGGCTCCCCAGATATAACAAGAACTTCTTAAACGACTTATCTGATTTTTTAGTTGGGATTATACCTAATTATGAACATGTTGATATTGTTGGAGATTTTAATATACATGTGTGTTGTCCTGATAAGCCACTGGCAAAGGACTTTTTAAGCCTTCTTGACTCTTTTAACCTGGTACAGTCCATACCCAGCCCTACACATCAGCATGGACACACACTGGACCTGGTTCTTTCCTGCGGTCTGGCTGTGACTAACCTGGAAATCTGTGACTCTGTATTTTCCAATCATCTGACTGTTTTATTCAGTGTTGGTTTGACACGTACTGCAGGTAAAACTCTGTCGAGTTATCTGCTGCTCAGTTTTCTACTGCTTTTCTTCAGCTCTGTGGTCTGTTTGACTTTCTGTCCTCTGATACAGAAGCACTCATTTCTTGGTTCTACTTTTCCTGTCAAACCATCCTGGCCATTAAAAACCAGGCAGCCAATGATTAAACCTGAGCCTTGGTTTAATGACAGAACTCGTGCTGTCAGGAGGGAATGTTACCGAGCTGAATGCAGATAGAAAAAAGATAAACTGCAGGTGACTCTTCAAATTTTAAGACTGCTGGTGCCACTACCAGAGCATGGTTAAAGAGGTAAAAATGGAATATTTTGCAAAAAAACAGCCATAACCCACATGTTTTATTTAATACTATTGACTCTGTGCCTAGTATTTCACGGAATGCCTGTCTGGAAGCTTCTCTTGACATGTGCAGTAATTTTCTGTGTTTTTTTATTGAAAAGGTCGTTTCTACCAGGGCTCTTATCACAGCTCCTATTTCTGACCCCTCTGTTTCAGTCCCTTGCTCTGCTGTTTTCACTCAGTTTGAGTCTGAGTTACTCAGTTTGAGTCTGAGTAGTCTTTTTTATCTAGTATAGGGCAGCCTGTTCTTGCCATTATAAATATCAATCTGTCCTCAGGTGTGGTCCCTGCTACTTTTAAACATGCAGTAGTACAGCCACTGCTTAAGAAAACTGGTCTTGATCCTGCTGTGCTGGCTAATTATCAGCCTGTTCTTTCTAAGGTTTTAGAAAAAATTGTGTTCTGTCAGCTGAAACATTTTTTAGATGACAATAGCACCCTGGAGGTTTTTCAGTCAGGTTTTAAAACCGTTCATAGCACAGAATCTGCTTTAGTAAGGGTTTTTAATGACATTCTTCTTGCATGTGATTCAAGTAACCATGTTGTTTTGTTTTACTTGACCTAACTGCTGCTTTGGATGCAGTAGACCACAACATTTTAATATCTCAAATATACCACTTAGTAGGTACTGTTGGCACTGTTTTTAAATGGTTCAGTTCTTACCTGGCAGAGAGAACTTTTTCTGTGAACATTCTTGATGCTGAATCATCTGCTGTTTCCCTGCCATGTGGCGTCCCACAGGGCTCAATTCTGGGCCCACTGCTTTTCTTGCTGTATTTACTGCCTCTGGGTTCTATCCTCAGAAAACATGGAATCTCATTTCATTGTTATGCTGACAACTGCCAAATTCATTTGCCTTTGAAGCAGAAGGATGTCCATTCCATAAAACATCTCCTGCATGTCTAGGTGATATTAAAGCTTGGTTCGCCTTGAAGTTTTTAATTTTTTTTTTTCATTTTCAACATGTTTATTTCTTTTATGACACAAATTCCATACATATTTGCTCAGTCACATGGTGGTACATAGCAGCACTAGACATCATTATACGAAGCAAAGCTGAGTAAATAAACTTAACTCCACATGGGATCCATCTGGCTATTCAATCATGCACAGAACATCCTAGAGTCCAAATTAAAGTTCAGTCCTGGAACCTCTAGTGGTTTCTTCCATTTTTGTAGAAAAACATCCATCCTACCTTCAGCATAATATCCAAGTTTTATCATAACAGAAATGTCCAGGAGTGTTCCATATAGAAATGGAGGGAGGTTCATGCCCGACCCACTTTCACAAAATAGTTTTCCTTGCCAGCAATAGAAGAGTTTAGATAATTTCTTCATGTTGTATCAAAGAGTCTGGGACCCTTCCAAGCAAACATAGTAGTGGGTCTATGGGCACCTGTTTACTTATTGCTTTACTGATTCAACACATACTGCCCTCCAGAATGTCTGAACAATGCTACATTCCCACAAACAGTGGAATCTTGTTCCAATTTGGGTCTTACATTTGGAACAATTTGGGTAAACTCCACTTTTATACTTACTGTAAATATATGGTGAAATGTAAACATTGTGCAGTATATTAAATTGTAATTCTTTATATCTATTGCATATTGAGACTCTGGAAAGCAGCAGTAACACTCTGTCCCAAACATCACTCTGTATTTCACATTTAAGTAAGTTACGCCAGGATTTCCACAACCATTCTAGTTTATCCAAGGTCAAACTATATCTCAATATAAAATTTTGATATAAAGTGCTTGTGCTCTCTATGGTTCAACAGAAACTTTTCTAACTTCTGAAATATTCAGGGAGCCAGCTTTCTTCAACACATAATCTGTAATCTGAAGATATTTATAGAAATCCTTATTTGACAGGTGATATTCAGACTTCCGGGAATCAAATGTTTTGAAACTTCCATTATCAAACAGATCATATATTCTTTTTATTCCCGATCTTTGCCAACCTGTAAAGTTTAATCCCACGTTTTGTAATGAGAGCTCTGGTCATCTAACATTATCATCTAAAATATTAAATGAGCTACCTTTAAACATTGTTTTCATTTACCCCCATGCCCATATTACATTTTTATTAGGAAGTTGTCTTTAACCACACATGGTAATTCATTTGGGCATCTCCCTAACAAGTTTAATGGGGACAAAGGTTTGCATATTGCTAACGCCAACTCTATCCAAGGACATTGTAACTGTCTGTTAGCCCAGGAGGAGAGGATTCTGGCCTGAATGGCCAATATATAATATTCTATATTTAATAAGCCTCACCCCCCCTGTACCTTTGGCAGTTGAAGAATAGCTAATTTTACTTTAGGCTTCCTGCCAGCCCAGATAAAATCTATTGAATAAAATTTACTGATAACTTTAATATCCTCTGATTTTAATATCACAAACAGCATAGATATGGGATATATAATTTTTGGGAGTGCTGACATCTTAATAAGATTAATTCTACCTAGAAATGATATTGAAGATTCATTCATCTGTTTAGACTGTCTTTAAATTCTTTTATCAAAGAGTTAATATTTTTAGCATACAATTGGTCAATTTTCTGTGTTATTTTGACTAATAGGTATACAAATCTTGCTGGGGCCCAGCGGAAGGGCTTAACATACATAGGTTCAGTGCTGCCTCTCTCACCTAAGGGCATAATCTCTGATTTGTCCAGGTTAATTTTATATCCAGATATTATACTGAACTCTCCAATAGACTCAATCACAGCTGGTAGTGATTTAGTTGGTTCTGTTAATGTTAATAGGATGCTGTCTGCATATAATAGAATTTTGTGTTGCTTTGTACCCACAGTTACTCCTCGAATATGGGGTTTTTGGCTAATGGACATTGCCAAAGGCTCAATAGCCAGAGCAAAGAGGAGAGGGGATAGTGGGACTTCCCTGTGCTGTGCCTCTGTTTAATTTAAAGGCAGCCAACAGGAGACCATTTGTTAAAACTGAGGCAGTTGGAGCTCTATATAAAAGTTTGACCCAAGCCAAATAATTTGGTCCAAATCCAAATCGTTTCATTATCTCAAACATATATTCCCACTCAGTTCAAATGCTTTCTTGGCATCCATAGAAATGATTGCCCCTGGCATCTGATTAACATTCAGACAGTGAATAATATTGAAAAATAATATTGAAGAGTCTTGTGTTATAATATGAATTTCTTCCTGTAATAAAACCCGTCTGATTTGCATCCACAACAAACATCAAAACCTGCTCTAATCTACCAGCCAATATTTTAGATAATATTTTGTTGTCCACCCCAGCAGACCTATTGGCCAGTATGAAGTACATGTTCTGGGTTCTCTGGTGTAATATTTGCCTAGTACATTGATTCTGGGAGTTTCAATTCCTCAAATGATTTGTTAAAACAGCCTGTTTTAAGCATTTCCATATCTATCTCTGGTTTATGTAAATTGCTACAAAATTCTTTAAAACTATCATTAATCTCCTGATTATTTATTTGTCTTTGATTATTTGCATCCAATATGGCTGGAATAAAGGATTTTACTGGAGCCTTCTTTGCTAGCCATGCTAAGATTGGGTTTATTACCCATTTCAAACATTTTTTGCTTAGCAAACATTAAATCCTTTTCTGCTTTCCTAGTTATCAGATAGCATAGTGTGGTTCTGATGGTTTTAAGTTCAGCTAATATTTCTTCTTTTCTTCTCCTCCATCCATCCATCCATCCATCCATTCTCTTCCGCTTATCCGGGGCCGGGGCGCGGGGGCAGGAGCCTAAGCAAAGAAGCCCAGGCTTCCCTCTCCCCAGCCACCTCCTCCAGCTCATCCGGAGGGACCCCAAGGCGTTCCCAGGCCAGCCGAGAGATATAATCCCTCCAGCGTGTCCTGGGTCTACCACGGGGCCTCTTCCCGGTGGGACATGCCTGGAACACCTCACCCATGAGGCGGCCAGGAGGCATCCTAATCAGATGCCCGAGCCACCTCAACTGGCTCCTTTCGATGTGGAGGAGCAGCGGCTCTACTCTGAGCCCCTCCCGGATGGCCGCACTCCTCACCTTATCTCTAAGGGAGAGGCCAGCCACCCTTCGAAGGAAACTCATTTCTGCCGCTTGTATTCGCGATCTTATTCTTTTGGTCACTACCCAAAGCTCGTGGCCATAGGTGAGGGTAGGAACGTAGATCGACCAGTAAATCGAGAGCTTCGCTTTTACACTAAGCTCTCTCTTCACCACGACAGACCGGTGCAGCGTCCGCATCACTGCAGAGGCAGCCCCGATCCGTCTGTCGATCTCCGGCTCCCTTCTCCCATCACTCGTGAACAAGACCCCGAGATACTTGAACTCCTCCACATGGGGTAAGAACTCGTTCCTGAGCCGGAGAGAGCACTCCACCTTTTTCCGGCTGAGGACCATGGCCTCAGACTTAGAGGTGCTGATTCTCATACCGGCCGCTTCACACTCGGCTGCGAACCGTTCCACTGCGAGCTGGAGGCCACCCCCTGATGAAGCCAACAGAACCGCATCATCCGCAAAAAGCAGAGATGAGACTCTGAGGCCACCGAGGAAGAAGCCTTCCGCCACCTGGCTACGCCTAGAAATTCTGTCCATAAAAATTATGAACAGAATCGGTGACAAAGGGCAGCCCTGACGGAGTCCAACACCCACAGGAAACAAATCCGACTTATTACCAGCTATACGGACCAAGCTCTCACTGCGGTTGTACAAAGACTGAATGGCCCGCAACAATGGGCCAGACACCCCATACTACCGCAGGACCTCACAAAGGACACCCCGAGGGATGCGGTCGAATGCCTTCTCCAAGTCCACAAAGCACATGTAGACTGGTTGGGCAAACTCCCACGCACACTCGAATATCCTTGAGAGGATAAAGAGCTGGTCCAGCATTCCGCGGCCAGGTCGAAAACCGCATTGTTCCTCCTGGATCCGAGGTTCGACTAACGGATGGACCCTCCTTTCCAGCACCCTGGCATAGACCTTACCGGGGAGGCTGAGGAGTGTGATCCCCCGAAAGTTGGGGCACACCCTCCGGTCTCCCTTCTTAAAGATGGGGACCACCACCCCAGTCTGCCAATCCATTGGCACTGCCCCAGATCTCCACGCGATGTTGCAGAGGCGTGTCAACCAAGACAGCCCTACAACATCCAGAGCCTTCAGGAACTCAGGGCGAATCTTGTCCACCCCAGGGGCCCTGCCACCAAGGAGTTGTTTAACTACCTCAGTGACCTCACCCCCAGTGATGGTCAAGTCATCTCCCTCGTCCCCAGACTCTGCTTCCACTACAGAAGGCGTGTCAGTGGGATTCAGGAGGTCCTCGAAGTATTCCTTCCACCGTCCGACTATAGCCTCAGTTGAAGTCAGCAGCACCCCACCCGCACTATAAACCGTGTGAGTGGAGCATTGCTTTCCCCTCCTGAGTCGCCTGATGGTTTGCCAGAATCGCTTCGATGCCGTCCGAAAGTCTTTTTCCATAGCCTCACTGAACTCCTCCCACACCTGAGTTTTTGCTTCGGCCACTGCCCGAGCTGCATTCCGCTTGGCCTGCCGATACCTGTCAGCTGCCTCCGGAGTCCCACAGGCTAACCAAGCCCGATAGGACTCTTTCTTCAGCTTGATGGCTCCCTTCACCTCCGGTGACCACCATCTGGTTCGGGGGTTACCACCACGACAGGCACCAACCACCTTGCAGCCACAGCTCTGGGCAGCAGCCTCAACAATGGAGGTGCGGAACATGGTCCATTCGGACTCAATGTCCTCAGCCTCCCTCGGAATGCTGTCGAAGTTCTGCCGGAGGTGGGAGTTGAAGATCTCCCGGACTGGGGCTTCTGCCAAGCGTTCCCAGCACACCCTCACAATACGTTTAGGTGTGCCAGGTCTGTCCAGCATCTTCCCCCGCCACCTGATCCAACTCACCACCAGGTGGTGATCAGTTGACAGCTCAGCTCCTCTCTTCACCCGAGTGTCCAGAACATACAGCCGCAGATCTGATGATACGATTACAAAATCGATCATCGACCTACGACCTAGGGTGTCCTGGTGCCATGTGCACTTATGGACATCCTTATGTTCGAACATGGTGTTCGTTATGGACAAACTGTGGTTTGCACAGAAGTCCAATAACAAAACACCATTCGGGTTCAGATCGGGCAGGCCGTTCCTCCCAATCATGCCCCTCCAGGTCTCACTGTCATTGCCCACGTGAGCGTTGAAGTCTCCCAGCAAGACTATGGAGTCCCCAGATGGAGCACCCTCCAGCACCCCACCCAGCGACTCCAAAAAGGGTGGGTACTCTGAACTGTCATTCGGCGCATAAGTGCAAACAACAGTCAGGACCCGTTCCCCAGCTCGAAGGCGCAGGGAAACTACCCTCTTGTCCACCGGTGTGAACTCCGACGTACAGGCAGCAAGCCGGGGGGATACAAGAATACCCACCCCAGCTCGCCGCCTCTCACCGAGGGCAACTCCAGACTGGAACAGAATCCAGCCCTTCTCCAGGAGACTGGTTCCAGAGCCCAGGCCATGCGTTGACTAGCTGGTATCTCTCAACCTCACACACTAGCTCAGGCTCCTTCCCCACCAGAGAGGTGACATTCCATGTCCCAATAGCCAGTTTCGATAGCCGGGGATCGGTCCGCCAGGGCCTCCACCCTCGGCCACCGCCCGACTCACACTGCACCCGACCCCTACGACACCTCCTGCGGGGGGTGGGCCTACAGGAGGGCGGGCCCATGTAACCTCTTCGGGCTGCACCCGGCCGAGCACCACAGGCTAATGCCCGGCCACCAGACGCTCTCCCTCGAGCTCCCTCCCCAGGCCTGGCTCCAGGGTGGGGCCCCGGTAACCCTATCCCGGGCAGGGTAAACTGTTCCCTCGTTGTTGCAAACATAGGGGTCTTCTGAACCGCTCTTTGTCTGGACCCTCACCCAGGACCAGTTTGCCATGGGAGACCCTACCAGGGGGACAAGCCCCCGGACAACATAGCTCCTGGGATCACTGGGGCACACAAACCCCTCCACCACGATAAGGTGGCGATTCACGGCTTCTCCTCCAGTTGCTTTATATTTTTTCCAGCTTTACTTGTTCTGCCAATCGTACATTTTTAGTGTAGCTTGAATATGAGATAATTATGCCCCTCATATAGGCCTTATAACTATCCCATAATATTCTTGGGTCAATGTTGTCTTTATCATTTAGGCCTAAAAATAAGTCTGTTTGTTCCTCAATAAGCTTTACAAATTTTCCATCCAGTAACAGGAACGTGTTCATTCTCCAAGAAAATGAACATTCAACGGGTCAAATTTACAGGTGCATGAGCTACAGGGCTATCTATCTGAACAACCAAGTCGTCAAGACCTCCAGATATAAAAATATAGTTAATCCGGGATGCCGACTGATGTGGCTGAGAATGGAATGTATACTGCTATGCCAGGGGGATTATGCTGCCTCCATATATCTAGAAGATGAAACTCCTGTATAGTATTTAAGAAAGCCTTAGCATTTTCAGATTGATCTATCTGTGATGGATACCTATCCATTTGGGGGCTGTTAGATCCCACAGGTTATATCTCATTTTCCATGGTCGCGGGGTTAAGGTCACACTTGGCCTGATGCCAGTCCATCTATACCATTCATAGAGTCCTTCCCCTGTGGAATAGACTGTAGCTACATATTGATACTTAATCCAATAATTCTTTGTTTGTGACAAACACGGCAAAACCCAGGCTTCAGTTTCCTCTTTCTGCAGACCCCACCATGTTCGAGTCTTATCGGGTGCGTCCCAAAACAGCAGCCACTGCTCCAGTACCCCCTTCATGGTGTTGTGGCTTCTCATTCGGGAACAATTGTATTTCCAAAATCCCTCCTTCCATGCTCCTACTTGAGTAATGTCACACCTTGGCGATGCCCAATATTGCGACACAGTCCCTTCTCCTTTCGAGTAATCTTTTCTGTCAAGATCTGCCACCATTTTGTGGAGAACACATCTGTCGATTTTATCAAAGTCTCCTGATGGTGCAGACCATAGCTCCTCAGGTGTTGGGATTTTCTGGACATACATTTCTGTCCCTTCTGGGCCTCCCAGTTGGTTGGGCTATGTCACAGTGTTGGTGGTCGCCCTCAGATGGGTTACCCATGGTAGACTCTGATTCAGCCAGTCGTCAATCCAGATCCCCCCAGAATTGGGTGGATCTCCCTTCCTGCTTGTCCCTCTCCCGAACCAGTCATCGCCCCAGGCTCTCCAAGTCTTTTCCTTGGCCTGGCTCAGGACCAGATAGTGCTGTTTTTTGCACACTATAGGCCCCAAATTCCAGTAACAAGGATCAAGTTTGAAGACTTTCTGCTCCATGCATTTCCTCATTCTCTTCTAGTCAGCTTCTGAAACTTGAGGAGGTCTTTTCTGGACCGGTTGTGGCCTTTGTCAGACCTTGGCCATTGGGGTAGTGTTGCTGGCTGTTGCAGAGTTATGCCTGTGAGTTGTGGGGAACTTCCTGGTGCCATTGTCTTCATGCCTTTCAAGTTGGGTCTGCATGTCACAAGTCAGGTTCAGTTTTCCCCAAAACACCTCCAGCTTTGGGATCGTTGCATGACATCGCTGCTGAAAATTATGAGCTGGCAGAGTTACCTCTTCAGCCCTGTAGGTTATTTTCCTTCCTTTGCCACATGCCTGCGTGTAGTACCAATACAGGTTCTGTCCGTCCGCTTGAATCCAATTAGCTTGCACCATACGGGTCTCATTTTGTTGGGGGAGAATGCCGTGCAAAAGCAGTGTCTCACCCTGAAAGTCAATCGCCTCAATTACGCCCCACGTTGGACGCCAAGTGTTAGATCCCACAGGTTATATCTGTGACAGCTTCTCCGTTTCAATAGGGTCCTGGCCACACATGTCAGCGGAGTATTACCCCAACCGATACTCTGTGACACTACTTAAAGCTGTAGCGGGGTGACTCACCTGGCTTCTTACCACTGATAATCCTAACGTCTGCCCCGCTTCCTCTGCACTCCATGCAGCTGACCCCAAAGTACAGTCCCGTTAGTTGTAGTGGCTAACCCCTTTCGATCCTTGCACTTGTTACTGGCCAAGTTTTATTTAAAGGCTAGGCAGAAAGCCCTAGGGAAACAAGTACATTTTTAGTGGATTCAAGACTAGTGTGACCAAAACAGAGCTAGATGTTGGAGCTTAACTTGTTTTACTATCGCATGAGACTAAGTGTACCTGTCAAAAAGGACTACTTCTGACTGTTAAAAGTCAAATTTATATTATGCAGGTTCAGCTCAAGCAGTTGTGTAGCTCAAAATCAATACTCAATCAATTCTTAAAATTCAGTAATTAATTCAAAATTCAGAATTCAGAATCAATTCTAATCAATCATAATAATACTAATCTCAAAACAGTTAAATTCCAATCAGAAAGGAATTACTTATGAGCTGGGTGGCTGAAGGAGGGGGGATGGAAAAATATCCAATTCTGTCTAAAATCCTTTTTGGGAAGAAAGAACTTCGGATGAGTCGCCTGGCCAAAAGCGACCACACCCAAAACCCAGTCCGTTAAAAGCTGCCGCCGTGAAGTGGGGAAAAAGGAGAAGTCCAAAAGGAAGATGTTTTCTGTCCTTCAATTAATTGTCCTTTTATAATCCTCACTACTGTATTCCAGAAATCTTCTCTGACTCAGTCCAAAGTCCAAAAGATAGAATTTCCACAGCGAAGGTGCATCCGACTTCAACTGAGAAGCAGGGAGAATACCGGCAGAACTGTTCAAAGTCGAATTAGTATCCACAGAGGGTTGGGGCAGTCCTCTCCGTAGGACAGTTTTTGTCCGGGGAGAAGGCTCCTGAATTTCTCCTCCTCCGGTGCACCGTCTTTTATAGCTTAATTCCAAGACACATCCTAATTTTCAGACATCATCATGACAAACTATCACTCCATTGTCCAATTTCCAATTATGGTGTTTGGCTACATTACCTTATTTCTCGTTAATACATGGGCCTGTTAGGTACTTTCCATTTAAGACTATTTTCAGCTTGTTTTTTCCCCTCTGCTCCTACGTATCCCTAGGAAACAGCTTCAAGTTCCTCATTTTACCCTCAGCTCAGTGATTTCACAATTTCCTTAATGCATGCAGATCATCTCTGTGTTACACACTCACTTATCATTTGTCTGAAAATCATACAGATCATTCGTTACATTCGTATAAATCATCCTTTAACACTTCTATAAATCGGAATTATAATTGTCCACATAGTACCAGGCATAGGCTATCGGGTAACCAAGATCTCAACTCACTTGACAGGGCATAGTGCACAATTAAAATCACCTACCATGATTATATTGATACAGTCCATAGCTGCAAGTTAGCAGTATAAGGATATATAAAATCCTTCATCTTGGACATTAGGTGCATATACGTTTCCTAACAAGATATCCTCTCCATACAATACTCCTTTTACTAGGACAAATCTTACATCTGTATCATTATATGTGGCTGTGGCAGTAAAGGGTAATTTTTTTATGTATTTGGGTAATCACCCCCTCTCTTGTTAGTTGAATAAGATGAAAAAAAGATCTGCCCCACCCAATCTCTGCAATATTTTTTGTGCTCGTCATCATTTAAATGTCTTTCCTGTAAGAAAGCTATCTGGACCCCATCTTATTAAAGAGTATTTAGAACAGATTTTCTCTTTACTGCGTTGTTGGATCCTTGGATGTTCCATGTGCTTAACTGACATCATACACAGGCTGCATCCTGAGCTGTATGCTGCTAATGACTTTAAACAAAAAGCGTTTATATGACCAAGCTATGACTTCTAATAGAACATCTAACAACATCTATAGTGCGGGTGGGGTGCTGCTGACCAACTGAGGCTATAGTCGGATGGTGGAAGGAATACTTTGAGGACCTCCTGAATCTCACTGACACGCCTTCTGTGGTGGAAGCAGAGTATGGGGATGAGGCGGATGACTTGACCATCACCAGGGGTGAGGCTACTGAAGTGGTTAAACAACTCCTTGGTGGCAGGGCCCCTGGGGTGGATGAGATTGGCCCAGAGTTCCTGAAGGCTCTGTATGTTGTAGGGCTGTCTTGGTTGACATGCCTCTGCAACATCACGTGGAGATCTGGGGCAGTGCTATTGGATTGGCAGACCGGGGTGGTGGTCCCCATCTTTAAGAAGGGAGACCAGAGTGAGAGCTTGGTCTGTATAGCCGGTAATAAGTTGGACTCGTTTCCTGTGGGTGTTGGACTCCATCAGGCTGCCCTTTGTCACCGATTCTGTTCATAATTTTTATGGACAGAATTTCTAGGCATAGCCAGGTGGTGGAAGGCTTCTTCCTTGGTGGCCTCTGCTTTTTGTGGATGATGCGGTCCTGTTAGCTTCATCAGGTGGTGGCCTCCAACTCGCAGTGGAATGGTTTGCAGCCGAGTGTGAAGCGGCTGGCATGAGAATCAGCACCTCTAAATCTGAGGCCATGGTCCGAGTTCCTGCCCCAAGTGGAGGAGTTAAAGTATCTCGGGGTCTTGTTCACGAGTTATGGGAGAAAGGAGCGGGAGATCGACAGATCCATCAGGGCTGCTTCTGCAGTGATGCACCGGTCTGTCCTGGTGAAGAGGGATCTTAGTGTAAAAGCGAAGCTGTCAATTTACGTTCCTACCCTCACCTATGGTCACGAACTTTGGGTAGTGACCGAAAGAATAAGATCACGAATACAAGCAGCAGAAATAAGTTTCCTTTGAGAGGTGGCTGGCCTCTCCCTTAGAGATAAGGTGAGGAGTGCGGGAGGGGCTCAGAGTAGAGCCACTGCTCCCCCACATCAAAAGGAGCCAGTTGAGGTGGCTCGGGCATCTGATTAGTATCCCTGGCCGCCTCATGGGTGAGGTGTTCCGGGCATGTGCATGTCCAGGAAACACTGGGGAGATTATATCACTCAGCTGGTCTGGGAATGCCTTGGGGTCCCTCCAGATGAGCTGGAGGAGGTGGCTGGGGAGAGGGAAGCCTGGGCTTCTCTGCTTAGGCTCCTACCCCCACGACCCGGCCCCGGATAAGCAGAAGAGAATGGATGGATAGATTGATGGTGCTTACTTAATCAGCAAAATCCAAGTTGAAAATAATAATTTTCATCAAACAAAACTGCAATGTTTTTTCAGTCTTTTGTTGTCTAATTTTAGTGACCCAGTAGGAATTGTAGTCTTGGTGTCCTGTTCTTAGCTCTCAGGAGTGGCACCTTGTGTAGTCTTTAGCCCATCTGCTTCAAAGTTTGATATGTTGTGCATTCACTGATGCTCTTCTGCAAACCTTGGTTGTGACAAGGTTTGTAACATTTAATATTATAGGGTCTTCAAATATAAAGCATCTTGACTGTTGTGAATTGGCACTATATAAATTAAATTGAATTGAATTAACAAGAGGTTATTTGAGTTACTGTTGCCTTCCCATCAATTCAAAGAAATGTGGCGATTCTCTTCTGATCTCAAACAACAAGATATTTTCACCCAGCGAACTGCTGCTCACTGGATATTTTCTCTTTTTCCTACCATTTTCTGTAAACTCTAGAGATAGTTGTGTGGCGAAATCCCACCAGATCAGTAGTTTCTGCAATACACAGACTAGCCAGTTTCCGGCACCAACAACATGCTACATTCAAAATCACTTGAGCTACCTTTCTTTCCCATTCTGATGCTTGGTTTGAACTTCAAAAGGTTGTCTTGACCATGCCTACATACCTAAATGTACTGAGTTGTTACCATATAATTGGCTAATTAAATATTTAAGTTAAGCAGTTGAGCATGAGTAGCTAATGAAGTGGTCAGTGAGTGTCTGTGTGTTTATGCAGCTTCTAAACAAGTTTGCTAATGTTAGACAATAATTTTTTTGCCCTTTTGCCCAAATGTGGTCATTTTGGATTTGCCAGTGCTAAAGTCGAGGCTTCAGAATCCATCAATTTTCTTAACTGCTTGTCCAATTCAGAGTACCTTAACAATAATATCTTTGGACTCTGGGAGGAAACCAGGATTCTCTGAGAAAACTGAGAACATACAAAAAGGGAGAACATAAAAACTCCACACAGAAAACCCCAAGGAGTTTTTGAACAAATAATTTTCTTGTTGTGCATCATTAATAAATAATTACCAAAGCAGTCTTTAAAGAAAAAAAAGCTGGATGAGAACAGGACCATTTTTGCCATATAGGTCTGTTATTTAAACCACATTTGAAGAGCAGATGCTTTGAAAATGCACACATCACAAACACACCCAACAGTGTAAACCTGGTCTGCTAGATCCACCAAAGAATCAACACATTTAAAGTTCAAGGTAGGAGCATAAAGAATGGGCTCCAGCAGCCTTCACACAGTCACCCATGGCCCCCTGACTCTGGGCCACAGGCCAAATAATAAGGAAATTTATGACCACCCCTGGAGTTTATTAGCTTTGTTTCCCTGGCAACAGCACAAGCCTTCTACACTGACCTCTGGGAATGTCCCAAAACACATGAGCCCCTGTTGGTGGGAAATAGCTCATTCCCTCATAAATATGAGACCTGGAGAGGACACCATTCAAAACCAGACCAGAGAACACAGAATTCTAACTAAAGATTTTTTGCAGGCTGAAAATTCAACTCTTTTTAAACACACTCATTGAATGAAGTCCATTTTGGTGAGCGTGGATGAGATTCAAGGTCTGCAGTGAAACACTGCAGTGAGACATATCTCTGAGAAACTAATGTGTGGTTAAAAGGACAGAATTCTTCCTGTCTATCCATGTATTATTCTAAAACTGGTGACTCAGTGAAAGCTCAGATATTTGTAGTTTTGTAATATTAGCTCAGTCTGACCACTCAAAGCACTTATACAACACATTTACATTTATCCATACACACCTATTCATACTAGCACTTCCATGATTAACTAAGTTAAGTGCTTTAATTATCTAACATTCACACACACTCCAACGGTTGTGTCAGAGAGCAGCTTGGGGTTAATTATCTTGCCTAAGGATACATTGGCATGCAGCCTGGAGTAGCCAAAAATTGAACCGCTGACCTTCCAATCAGTAGGTGACGTGCTCTACCTCCTGAGCTACAGCGATAAATATGGTTAGCAACAATACTTGCATAGGCTGTCACATTTAAACAAGGCTTAGTTGGTACTAAGGGGGCCAAAGTTGCCAAGAAAGTTCCACCACATCCCT
The DNA here is from genome assembly GCF_007364275.1 of Archocentrus centrarchus. Classification (NCBI taxonomy): domain Eukaryota; kingdom Metazoa; phylum Chordata; class Actinopteri; order Cichliformes; family Cichlidae; genus Archocentrus; species Archocentrus centrarchus. Next base: position 337,350 of record NC_044350.1, on the reverse strand, counting down.
TTAAAAAAAAAAAAATCCATACATACAGGTGCTGGTCATAAAATTAGAATATCATGAAAAAGTTGATTTATTTCAGTAATTCCATTCAAAAAGTGAAACTTGTATATTATGGTCATTCATTACACACAGACTGATATATTTGAAATGTTTGTTTCTTTTAATTTTGATGATTATAACTGACAACTAATGAAAACCCCAAATTCAGTATCTCAGAAATTTAGAATATTACTTAAGACCAATAGAAAAAAAGGATTTTTAGAAGGGTTGGCCAACTGAAAAGTATGAACAAGAAAAGTATGAGGATGTACAGCACTCAATACTTAGTTGGGGCTCCTTTTGCCTGGATTACTGCAGCAATGTGGTGTGGCATGGAGTTGATCAGTCTGTGGCACTGCTCAGGTGTTTTGAGAGCCCAGGTTGCTCTGATAGTGGCCTTCAGCTCTTCTGAATTGTTGTTTCTGGTGGATTGCATCTTCCTCTTCACAATAGCCCATAGATTTTCTATGGGGTTAAGGTCAGGTGAGTTTGTTGGCCAATTAAGAACAGGGATACCATGGTCCTTAAACCAGGTACTGGTAGCTTTGGCACTGTGTGAAGGTGCCAAGGCTTGTTGGAAAATGAAATTTGCATCTCCATAAAGTTGGTCAGCAGGAAGCATGAAGTGCTCTAAAACTTCCTGGTAGATGGCTGCATTGACCTTAGACCTCAGAAAACACAGTGGACCAACACCAGCAGATGACATGGCACCCCAAACCATCACTGACTGTGGAAACTTTACACTGGACCTCAAGCAATGTGGATTCTGTGCCTCTCCAAAGGAAATGCAAAATTTACTTTGATCAGAGAACATAACTTTGGAGCACTCAGCAGCAATCTTTTTGTCTTTAGCCCAGGCGAGACGCAGTCTCTTGTTCAAGAGTGGCTTGACACAAGGAATGAGACAGCTGAAACCCATGTCTTGCATACATCTGTGCGTGGTGGTTGAAATGGATTTTGTTTCACAATCCTCTCCAAGGGTACAGTTATTCCTATTGCTTGTACACTTTTTTCTACCACATCTTTTCCTTCCCTTTGCCTCTCTATTAATGTGCTTGGACACAGAGCTCTGTGATCAGCCAGCCTCTTTAGCAATGACCTTTTCTGTCTTGCCCTCCATGTGCAAGGTGTCAGTGGTCGTCTTTTGGACAACTGTCAAGTCACCAGTCTTCCCCATGACTGTGTAGCCTACAGAACTAGACTGAGAGACCATTTAAAGACCTTTGCAGGTGTTTTGAGTTAATTAGCTGATTGGAGTGTGGCACCAGGTGTCTTTAATATTGAACCTTTTCACAGTATTCTAATTTTCTGAGATACTGAATTTGGGGTTTTCATTAGTTGTCAGTTATAATCATCAAAATTAAAAGAAATAAACATTTTAAATATTTCAGTCTGTGTGTAATGAATGAACAAGTTTCACTTTTTGAATGGAAATAAATTAACTTTTTCATGATATTCTAATTTTATGACCAGCATCTGTATATCAAAATAACTACATAAAAATTCCTCACTCAGCCTGTTTCGGGGTCACTGCCCTAAGTGTTTCGATTAACACGGGGATCACTGTTGCCTTCATCTTCCACATTTTCTCTAGCCCACAGTAGTGGGGACAGATCATCTCTAGCAAATTCTATTCCAGTCAGTTTTGCTGAAATATTACTGTAGGAACTCAAAATGGTACTCAGTAGTTTAGATGGCCATAACATGCTTGTATGCATGCCTGACAATAATGTGGACATCACCGAACTTCTGGACAGTCATCACAGTACAGAAACAGCATTAGTGAAAGTTACAAATGATCTTCTTATGCTGTCTGACAGTGGATATACAGTGGCTTGTATTCATACCCCTTGAATTCATACCCCTTGAACTTTTCTATATTTTGTCACATTACAACCACAAACATAAATATATTTCACTGGAATTCAATGTTAAAGACCAACACAAAGTGTTATACAATTGTAAAGTGGAACAAAAGTTATACATGATTCAAAACATTTTTTACAAATAAAAAACTGAAAAGTGTGGTGTGCAAAAATATTCAGCCCCCTTTTCTCCGAGTGCAACCAATTGCATTCAGAAGTTGCCTGATGACTGCTAATGACTAAAAAGAGTCCACCTGTGTGTAATCTAATCTCAGTACAAATTCAGCTGCTCTGTGACGGCCTCAGAGGTTGGTCAAGAGAATATTGGGGAGTAAACAGCATCATGAAGTCCAAAGAACACACCAGACAGGTCAGGAATAAGTTTGTGGAGAAGTTTAAAGCAGGCTTAGGCTATAAAAGATTTCCCAAGCTTTGAACATCTCACGGAGCACTGTTCAATCCATTATCCGGAAATGGAAAGCGTATGGCACAACTGTAAACCTACCAAGACAAGGCCGTCCACCTAAACTTACAGGCCGAAGAAGGAGAGCACTGACCAGAGATGCAGCCAAGAGGCCCATGGTGACTCTGGACGAAATGCAGAGATCCACAGCTCAATAGTTGTCCACAGGACAACTATTAGTCGTGCACTGCACAAATGTGGTCTTTATGGAAGAGTGGCAAGAAGAAAGCCATTATTAAAAGAAAACCATAAAAAGTCCCATTTGCAGTTTTCCTGAAGCCATGTTGGGGACACAGCAAACATGTGGAACAAGGTGCTTTGGTCAGATGAGACCAAAATTGAACTTTTTGACCAAAATGCAAAATGCTATGTGTGGCGGAGAATTAACACTGCACATCACTCTGAACACACCATCCTTACTGTCAAATATGGTGGTGGCAGCATCATGCTCTGGGGCTGCTTCTCTTCAGCAGGGACAGGGAAGTTGGTCAGAGTTGATGGGAAGATGGATGGAGCCAAATACAGGGCAATCTTGGAAGAAAAACTGTTGGAGTCTGCAAAAGACTTGAGACTGGGGCAGAGGTTCACCTTCCAGCGGGACAACAACCCTAAACATAAAGCCAGGGCTACAATGGAACGGTTTAAAACAAAACATATTCATGTGTTAGAATGGCCCAAAGTCCAGACCTAGACCCAATCGAGAATTTGTGGCAAGATCTGAAAACTGCTGTTCACAAACGCTCTCCATCTAATCTGAATGGGCAAAAATTTCAGTCACTAGATGTGCAAAGCTGGTGGAGACATACCCTAAAAGACTTGCACCTGTAATTGCAGCAAAAGGTGGTTCCACAAAGTATTGACTCAGGGGGGCTGAATACTTTGGCACACCGCACTTTTCAGTTTTTTATTTGTAAAAAATGTTTTGAATCATGTATAACTTTTGTTCCACTTCACAATTAGTGGCAGTGACGCAGTGGGTAGGCGCTTGCCTTGTAGCCGGAAGGTTGCAGGTTTGAGCCTGTCCCTGCGCTGCGTTGTGTCCTTAGACAAGAAACTTAAACCACATTGCCTAACGGTAGCGCTGGTCTCTGGCTGAATGACCGCAGATGTTTGTCTCTGGGTGAGTGATCTGGAACCATCATTTTGTTGTGTACCTTGTGCGCACAATGACAATGAGTTGAATCTAACTGTATACCACTTTGTGTTGGTCTTTCAATTTAAATTGCAGTGAAATATATTTATGTTTGTGGTTGTAATGTGACAAAATATGGAAAGGTTCAAGGAGTATGAATACTTTTGGAAGCCACTGTACATCTTTTCACTTTGTTTATACACCACTCTGCATTTAATCATTAGTTATTAATCTCTGGCTCTCTTCCACAGCATGCCTTTTGTCCTGTCTCCCTCCCATCACCCCAATGGCAGATGACTACCCCTCCTGGAGTCTTGTTCTGCCAGAGTTTTCCTCCTGTTAAAACAGTGATCCTCACTATTTTTTTCAAAAGAGCCATATTGACTGATCAAAGTCAAGGGGAGAGCCACAATATCACCCCAAGTCACTCAAATAAACTTTCTCTGCTCATCTTGTGAGCACCGTACGTTTTTACTCGAAACACCCATCACTGATGTGCTTGTCCCCTCTCCAACATCGTCGTGTGGATTTTTGTTTTCTTCTTCAAATTCCTGGGACCTATTCCAGAAAGCAGATTTTGCTAATAGTTTGATAATGAGTTTGTTAACCCTAAAATGAGGGAAACTCAGGTTTTCAGTTCCAGAAAGAGCTAACTCCAATTCTGAGTCAGTTACCATGGTAACAGATTCTGTGACCCTAACCTGGCAGGTTTTATCCAACAAACTCTGAATATCTCTCTGACTCCGCCCCTCCTGCTGCACCTGAACCACCTGTCTGACACTCCCAGTCATTTCCTCCTTCATAAAGTTGCTGCAAAGCAGTCAGAGGAGCGAATTCATCTGCAGACATTTATGTTTCTACAAGCACTGAAATCCCAGTTAGATGTTAGTTCGTTATTTTTGTACGTAACATGAAGCTTTTACAGTCGTTCGCTCATCAACAGGCTGTAAGGACGGAGACAGCGATGATGTCACGGATTTATAATGAGCGCAGCTGTCAAACTGTCAGTCAGTTCCTCTGAAACATTTACTGTAGTTACTGTAGCATCACTGTTACATCACACTGATCTGGATGAAGCTGCTGACACAGAACACACTGTGGATGGAAAAATGTCCAGATCCTGGAGATGATGTGAATGAGTGAAGATGAGGCTGAAATATTTAAAGACTTGAAAACTGAACTTAATTGATTTAAAGTGACTTAAATGATGTTATTTTGAAGGTTACGTTGTCTGAAATCCAGAGTGTGAATTTCCACATATTTTCCACTGAAAATCACCAAAATCGCTGATCATAGGCTCTATAACACATCCGCAACCGTGCCCGAGTCCACCCACGCAGCAAGAGGATCCAAATGGATCAGGATCACAGATTCAGGCGCGATCAGGTCCAGATCCAGTTCAGGCTCCAGTTATTTTGCAGCTCATCTAGTCTGGATCTGTTCATAATGGCTTCATCTTCCTGACACGATCTGCATTCTTTAATTAAAATGCCTCATCCTCTAAATGTACTGAAATATTTAAAATGTATAAAGCTGAGACATTTGTCATAGCATGTTTGCCAGCTGTTCTGGAACGGGAAACTCACAGTTGCCGATCTCAGAGTTGATCAACTCAGAGTAGGTTTATAAACTCAGAGGTTGTGGAACATGCTTCCTGGAATAGGCCCCTGATCTTCACTATTTCTCACGTATGTTTTTTGTCTGTGTTTGATTATAGATTGCTCCATTTTTCGCAGTGACTATATTGTGCTAGCTAACTTGTAGAATCACTGCTGCCGTGTAGCGCTCTGCTGTCCCAGTGTGGCTGCGGCAGTGCGCTGTTGAAAACAGTGTCTATGTTGCCAGTTTCCACAGTATCCCCCATTTGGAACAAACTTTAATTGAGGCCAAATGAGAAATAGAATGCAAGTGCGTGGAATGTAGAGTGCATTACATCTTTCTGTAGCGTGCTTTAAAAATGTATTGGTTCTGCAGTATTGCTGTAACCGGTCACGAGAGCCACCAATAAAGCATGGTGAGCTGCATGTGGCTCGGGAGCCGCACAATGAGTATCCCTGTGTTTCTGATTTCTCAGCAAGCACCAATTACTTACTCATTGAAGGTCGTTTTAATTGTTGGGTTTTTTTCTATAATAACTGTATGGTCTTTACCTTACAATATAAAGTGTCTTGAAGCGAGTATTTGTTGTGCTGTATAAATAAAACTGAATTGAGGCACAACCTGCTAACCTTGAGATGGCCCAAAACGTAAAGCCCCTGAGGTGTTCCACTGGATTTAGGTCAAGCAAGCATGAGGGCCATCCAATGGTATAAATTCCTTTAACTGCTTGAATACTCTCGCCACGTGAGGCCAGGCCTTGTCATGCACCAGGAGGAACCCAGGACCCATTGCACCAAGTGTACAGTCTGACAAAGAGTTCAACATTTTCAACCCAGTACCTAAAGGCAGTTAAGCTGATGTTGCCTAACCCACACCATCACCACCACACCGGTCATTCTGAATGATGTTACAAACAGTACAACGTTCTCCATGGCTTCTCCAGACTCTTTCAAGTCAGGGTGAACCCGTTCTTATTGTGAAAGGCACAGAGTACCAGTGGTGGATATGCCAGTTCTGGTATTCTATGGTAAATGCCAGTTGGGTTCCACGGTGCTGGGCAGTGAGCATAGGGCCCACTAAAGGACATCAGACCCTCATGAAGGCTGTTTCTCATTATTTAGTCAGAGACATTCACACCAGTGGCCTCCTGGAGGTCTTTTTTTAGGGCTCTGGTAGGGCTCATCCAGTTCTCTTAGAGCACTCAAAATTTTGAGTTAGGTATCTTGAAATTTCAAGAAATTTCACATTAATAAATTGAAATTTTGAGTTAGCTCTGCGAATCATGAAGTTTCATAAAAGAGGTCATTTCCTTGTAACTTGGAAGCATATGACACATGCACTTAAAATCAGGTAGCAACAGTATCAGTTAGCTAGCATAGTATAGCAAATGTGAACAAACTCATCAGGTTTTTAACCTTTGAATGCCTTCTAGGAAATAAAAGCTGCATAAAAGTTAAGGAAACAATGTTTTCTTTTGAACCATTGGACAATAGATGCCTTCCAGGTAAGGAAAATGATGAACACTCACAGAGCTTCCTATTTGGCAAAGTTAACTCAAAATTTTGAGTTATTTACTTGAAATTTTGAGATACTTAACATAAAATTTTCATAAGACTCTGATTAAAACTATTCCTTTAATTTTGTGAGCTGTAAAATTTATTGACTTATTAACCTCAGTATTTGTGAGATGTTCCTACAGGTGATTTAGAAAAAAAAAAAAACTTGCCCTGCTTTTCCCAGTTTATTTGTAACATGTTGATGGTGTTTAAGTTTAAGGTTAGAATTCTTTACCAGTCACTCATCTGTGTTTTATATATAATTTCATTTATTACAAAACAAAAAAACAGGCTTTACAGATTACTGTTCCTGTTATAATCTTGTTAAATATTAAAGGAAAAAAATCTGCACTGATAGATACTAATATACTAATATGCACTAATATACATAATTATGATTGTTAAAATGATCTTATGATTTAAATAATAGTTTTAACATAACTTTGTTTTTTACCTGGAATCTCACACGCGTGCCACAATCAGTGAGTTTTGCAGAGAAGCAGTGCCAATTCGAGTATCCTTTTCACCAGAGGTCTGAACCTCATTTACCTGAATTTGAAGAGTATTTCTCATCGGTGTATCCACATAATAAAAAAACACACACACAAAAAACTTACCGGTATCGATGGCCAAGATTGGGAGAGCCATGAAGCAGAGCAGGATGACCAGCAGCTTTAACACCCGCTGCCTGCAGGTCTCCACCTCCATTATCCAAGCTGGGATACTGTGCAAAACAGAATAGGATCCAGTCAGTTCACAGTTCACATAAACTGTCACATTTGATCACAGCAAAAGATAAGTTGCAGCATGTGGCAGTGTAACTGTCCATTTGGCAGTTGGCTCTGCTCTACATCATTAAGAACCAACTCTCGGTTTTTTACTAGAGTTGAACCCCTTCTCAACTCCCTCAGTGTACGTGTCCTGTTATCTCCTTGACAACACCCAACCAATCAGCTGTCACGCCAGAGGGGGAAAAAGCTTCTGTTCAAAATAAAGGTACAGTCGCTTGATGTAAAGTTCATTTGGTCAGCTGAACTCTCATGAGCCACTCACCTTCTGACTTATGTGTTTTAGCTCTTTCTCTCATTTAAGCACATATCAGTACATCAAATATATACTGTAGCCACTTTGCAACATTTTTTGAAAGGAAAATACATTTTAATTAGAAAAAGAGTAATAATCTTTGTGTTGTGTGTATGTGTTTACTTAATGTTGAAAAAAATATTAACAAAATATTAATAATATTAATATACATTTTTAGGTAATTAATAAGTGCTATTAACAAATGACAAAGATTGTTTATTTCATTCATAAAACATTAGTAAATCATTAAATCGTCATGACCAAAGCATTAGTAAATTATTTGTAAATAATAATTTGAAAATTACTCAGAGATAACAAATGATTGGACAGGTTCTCATATAGTGCTATTCAAATCAAACCGCTTCATACAACATGTATCATACTCCCATTCACACACACACACACACACACACACACACACACACACACACACACACACACACACACACACACACACACACACACACACACACACACACACACACACACAGTCATACAAGCACTTTCTAACATTCACACTCTGATGAAGCAGGATTTCCTGCTGTACTTTACTTATTTATTTTTCTGATAACTTTTTACTTTTACTCCCTACATTTTTACACAAATATCTACTCCTTACATTTTCAAAACAGGCTTGTTACTTTAGATTTAATGCATCCTTTAAAGTACTTTATTTATTTTCAATGTACAGAACAGAACATCCATATAAATGATAACCTGAACAGAGTGCCGTCTCACTGTTTACACTTTATACATAAAGGTGAGATGGATGGAAAAATGAATGCAGCTTAACATGCAAATAATGAAGTCTATGTAGGACATTATATTGGATTAGTTGGTGTCTTGAGTAAACTGAACATTTGTGTATGCCATAAAGACATTCACGCCATATATACTCTGAGGTAATGGTGCCTAGTATTTCCCTCTGCCAGCACACTCACTCTCAAGTGTACTTGGAGCAGTTAGAGTTGAAAACAGGCTTACAAACTTAGACACTAGCCTTTTGGTCCCAGGTTCCTTTATTAGACGAGAGTAGGCTTCATCTGGTTGGTTATAAGCTTCAAAATTCAAAACGCTTGCTCTAGTGTAATTTCTAACTTGCAAGTACCAAAAAAAAAAAAAGAGTAAATCAAATTTGCTTTTGAGTTGGTTGAATGAGGCAAAGACATTGTCAATATACAAATCTTTCATGGTAACAAGGCCTTTCCCTTTCCAGAAGGAGAAAATGGAATCTGACTGAGAAGGATGAAATATATGATTATAAGAAATGGGTGCAAAAACGGAAGTGTCCGTCAGTTTAAATGTTTATTTTAATTTGGTACCACATTTTTAATGACTGTTTTACTATGAATCCACCTCCTCTGAATGGAACAGGACTTTATTAGATGTGTTGAGTAGTGCTGGGAGGGATGTCCTGTTCTATGGCCAGCCATGGTGGGGTGGCATCATTGGGTTTTACTGGATAAGCTCCCTGCCAGTATGCAAGTGCACGTGCATTAGCTGCCCAATAATAGTGCTGAACTACAGGAAGCCCTAGTCCACCTAGTTCTTTTGACTTGCAGGGATGCTTCTTATTGATGTGATGTGATTTATATCCCCAGCTGAATTAAATAATGATTGAATCTAATAATTTGAAAAATTCTTTACATAGAAAAATGGGTATATTCTGGAATATATACAAAAATCTGGGTAAGGTCACCATTTTCACAGCATTAATGCAGCCAATCATAGACAAGGGAAGTGTTCAACATCACTTTTAAATTTATCAGTCAGAGCTTTGTAGTTCAGTCTATAAAGCTGGTCAGATTGCTTAGGGATTGTAGTTCCAAGTTATTTAATGTGGCAATGTCACTTTTACCAGTAAGTTCCTAAGAAAATTGGGATTTAAATCCTCACTCAGAGACATAAATTCACATTTTGCCAGTTTACAGTACATCCTGATAGTTTTCCAAAATCACTAATGTGGTTCAATAAAGGTGGGATGGATTTTTCAGGCTGTGAAAGGAACAGAATTATGTCATCTGGATACAATGTTAAATAGTGATCGATTTTGCCAAAATGTATAGGGGTAATTTGGGGGTTATATCTAATGCTTACTGTGAAGGGTTCAATGCTCAAAGCAAACAGCAGAGGACTTAAACAGCACCCCTGCTGAACACCCTGTATAGTTTGAGATCTGCCGGAGTTGATAAGGACTGATGAAGTTGGGTGGGCATAAAGCATTTCTACCCACAAGCTGAAGCTTTCACCCAGGCCAAATTCTCTAATTGTTAACAGCATATATCTCCAATCAACCTGATCAAATGCCTTGTGAGCATCAAGTGTAAGTACTGCAGATTTAGAGAAAAAAGAGAATCTCCTGGGAATAAACCCCACTTGGTCTGTGTGTATGCAATATGGTTATTCAATCTATTTGTTAAGATTTTGGTGAACAGCTTAAGATGACTGCCGAGAAGAGTGATAGGCTGGTGAGATGATGGATCAGTCTGATCGTTATCTTTTTCAATATTAAAAAAATGTCTGCAGTATATAATGAATCTGGTAATTTCTTATTCTTTATTGATTCTTTGAACATCCTCAGCAGTAGGGGGGCCACATCTTCGATAAAGGCTTTGTAGAAGTCAATACCAAGGCCATCAGGGACAGGTGATTTACCACTTGGGAATTCTTTTATGGCCACAACAACCTCTTGTAATGTAATTTCAGCGTTAAATTATTTTTGTGCATTGCAGTCTATTTTAGGAAGCGAGAGGGAGCACAAGAACTGAAGAATATCCTTTTCTGTCGCAGAGCTTTGGGGCTTGTATACATTTTCATAATAATCCCTAAAATACTTATTTGTTTCAACAGGGTCTGTAACGAGGGAACTCATGTGACTTCTAATATTACGTATGGCCTTACTAGCCTGTGGCCTGCATATCTGTCGTGAGAGCAGAGGGCCAGGTTTATCCCGCAACTCAAATTGTTTATGCCTCACTTTCAACAGTAAAATGTTAATTTGCTTAGAGAGAATATGGTTATATTTATGCTTCAACTTAACAATCATGCTCAATAAAGATGAGGACGGAGCCTCGTGATGTTTTTCAAGGAGGGTGAGCTGCAGATCTATAACTGATAACCTTTGTTTCCTCTGGTTTTTTTGTTTGTTTTTTTTAGACTTAGACTTAGACAACCTTTATTGTCATTCATTATACACACAAATGTACGCAGAATGAAATTTCATTGCATTTTGGCTCACACAGAACATTTTTAGATATAAGAAAATATAACAATAAATTATATACCAGCATAGATTTAAAAGTTAACATAATGTGATAGATGGCATCACCGAATCAAAGAAATAAGCAGTATAGATTCATAAATGTATCTTTTGTTTTATCCACATTCAGGATCAAGTTGTTGGCACTACACCAACCCGCCAACAGCTCGACTTCCTCTCTATATGCCAAGTCATTGTCATCCTTGATGAGGCCCACCACTGTAGTGTCGTCCGCGTACTTCACGATGTAGTTGGTGGCAGACTTAGGGACACAGTCGTGAGTCATCAAGGTGAACAGCACGGGGCTCAGTAAACATCCTTGAGGGGGGATCCTGTGCTGAGGGTAATGACATTGGAGATGTTCTGTCCAACCCTTACTGACTGTGGTCGTTCAGTGAGGAAGTCTAGCAGCTAGTTCCGTGCTGAAGCCCAGGGATTCCAGTTTGTTCACCAGATGCTGCGGAATTATGGTGCTAAATGACGAACTGAAGTCCAGGAACAGCATCTTTATATGAGTGTTTTTCTCCTCCAGATATGCACGGCTCAGGTGAAGAGCAGAGGAGATGGCATCCTCAGTGGAGCGGTTTGGCCGGTAGGCAAACTGGAAGAGGTCAAATGTGATGGACAGCTTCATAGGATATGACAAAACCTCTTATCACTAATTTAAAAGCCTCCCACAGAGTTGAGTCTGAGACATCACCTGTATTATTAAAAGCTAAATAGTTCTTCATCGAGTGAGTGAGCATTTTTCCAGAAATATTTTATCATTTAGGAGATTTGAATTGAATCGCCAATTATAGTGGGTTTTTTTCTATCCAAAGACCATACCTATAGAAACTGGACTGTGGTTTGAGATTAAAATTTTGTGATACTTGGCGATTGCTGTTATCTTAGAATCAATTAAGAAATAATAAATAATAAATCCTTGTATATATTTTATGGTCTTGTGAAAAAAAAGAATATTCCTTCTCCATGGGATTATGAGTCCTCCAAACATCAACCAGATTAAGTGGCTTCATCAGATTATTTAGAATATTTGAGGAGTCTGAAGGACTAACTGGATACGATGAGGACCTTTCCAAAACAGTGTCTAAAATGCAATTAAAATCACCTCCTGCAATCAGATTAGTTGTTGCTAGATCAGGTATAAGACAGAAAACACTTAGGAAACAAAAGAGGGTTGTCAAAATTTGGTGCATATAAGTTGAGGAAAGTGACACGCACAGTCAGTAATACAACAAAAAACAGAACCTTGCCGAAAAACACTGGGCAAACGGCCCAGGACCACGACAGTTTATAGTGATATACTCAGGGGTTAAAGTGGGCTGGAACGATCCAGACTGGTGGTGCAGTAAGGGGCTCGACATATGGGCAGCGACGTCGCTCGCTCTCCATTCATTTCCTATGGAGCTTGTGCGATGAGGCGACAATCGCTTGCTCTCCTCCAGCTAAGCAACCGGCGACATTCGTGCATGTGAAATTTCGAGCTCGTACACGTAGACGTGCACACACGACCAGGCGACGCGACACAACAAAGTTGAAAAATGTTCTACTTTTGTCTCTGTTGCGTGGCACTAAACCAATCAGCGAGGGTTTCATTGACTGACCAATGAGCGGAGAGTATACTACATGCTGCAGTCTGCAACCACTTTCAGCGTGAAGGAAAGCATCATTTTAGTGTTTTACTTCCTATATTATATGCAGTGGCAGTTTCTGATATGGGTGATATGGACAGCCGCCCTGGGCAACTTTTCATCTAGGGCGGCATGACCGCCCCCCTCCCCCCAACGCATTGCGATCGCCGCAGCAGCGCCTACCGCACTACTCCACTTGTGGGGTAATGGGCGCCTTCTGACTGCTGTGTGGCGCATGTAGCTTTTTCCCATGGTCTGACAGACAGCGGAGAGGGGAAGGGAGCGGGGGAGCGCTGTATGTGTTTGTAACAAGATTAACGCGGAAGCGCATGTCCTTATATTAAAAACTTTTGCGAGATCTCGAATGCTTTTCCGTGTTAATTTTGATACGGCAGCGTCCCGTTGAAAGGATCGGCGAGAGGTTGCCAGCAAAAGTCGCCTTTAATTTATAATTCAGCGGTTACTGTTGGCCGTAACCACTCCAAAACTGTACAGGCATAAACAGAGGTGGGCTGAAATTCAGCCCGTGAGCTTGGTTTGGAGAGGCCGTTTATCCGATCATACAACGGGCAAAAAATATTCTGACCTGTTCGGGAAACCTCCCGAAGGCCACCACGCCAAAACTGTACAGGCATGAATGAATGAATGAAAGAGAGCGAGACAGTCAGCCGGGTTCATTCATTCATGCCTGTACAGTTTTGGCGTCGTTACGGCCAACAGTAACAAAACTGAATTATAAATAAAGGCGACTTTTGCTGGCAGTCTCTCGCCAAACCTTTCATCCTCACTGACACTGCCATATCAAGATTAAGGCGAAATGTATGTACTAATATTGAAAAGTTTTGCAAGATCGCACAAAACTGCTGGCGGGGATGCTCGCCCAGGGCGCCAAACAGGCTAGGACCACCACTGATTATATGACACTTACCGCAGTGATTATTGAGGTACACATAAAAGGCAGCCGTATGGGAACGTGTTGGCGCAAGACTAACGTTAAACAGACGGATAGAGAGGACTTTTGTGCTAATACAGGATGAACCCAAGGTTGTCTTTTTCTTTTGTACCAGCTGAAGACGAGACAAGGACAAGGACTGGTTAACACCAAAATACAAAGAATTACATTCAGCCTGGTTATAACAAAGACGTGGATCACTGTATTAAAGTGATCTTTTGACAAGATTTTTTTTTATCTTGGAGACCTGCCTCAGGTGAAAGAAACTAGTTTTTACCACAGCATTAATCTGACCGTCTAACTTAAGGTTTTCATCCATTTTAACACCCATATTTGTAACCGTGGGCTTAGCATACTGAGATAAAGAACCTAGATCCACAGGTGTCAGCCTCCCCATGATGCCCGGACCAAAAATGATGACCTCTGTCTTTTTATCATTAAAATTCAGAAAATTTGAAGCCATCAAAAATTTGATGTCATCGAGACACTTCATTAGAGTCTGGATGGAATTCACATCACTTTGTTTTAGGGGCATGTAAATGTGGGTGTCATCTGCATAGCAGTGGAAAGCAATTTTATGCTTCCTAAGGATGGAACCAAGGGGGGAGCAAATACAGAGAGAACAGCAGTGGTCCAAGTATTGAACCCTGGGGCACCCCACACAACAGAGGCACACAGGATGATCTAAAATTGTTTAGGCCAACAGAAAACATTCTCTGGGTCAAATATGACCTGAACCACTCTAGAGCTGTGCCCTGAATACCCACCCAACATTCTAGACGAGAAATTAAAATGTTACAGTCCACAGTGTCAAAAGCAGCTATGGAGAAGCTTTGAAATCAGACTGAAAAGTTTCAAGGATAACATTTTCATCCAAAAAAGCTTTCAGTTGGATATAAATGACTTTTTACTAAATTTTTTAAAAGAAAAGGGAGCCTAGAAATTGGTCTAAAATTTGACAATACAGTGGAATCTAATCTGTGTTTTTTAATCAATGGCAACACTGTTGCATGCTTAAACAATTCAGGAACCACCCCAGAGGACAGGCTGTTTTTAATAAAAGCAAGAACAGCAGGGCCTAGTACTGGAAAAACCTCTTTAAAAAATTGGGGTGGAATGACATCAATCAGGGAGCCTGAGGGCTGCAAGAGACTGACAATCTCAGATAAAGAAGAAAGAGTGATAGGCGCAAACTGGTGCAAAGCAGCAGCAGAGCAGGGAACAGAGACTGCAGTCTTAAATGGGTTTTAAAGATGTCAACTGTAGGAGAGGCCCTGATGTGAAGGGGCAGCTTGTTCCACAATTTCGGAGCAACAACTGCAAAGGCCTGATCACCTCTATGTTTTAATCTTGACCTCGGTACAGTTAAGAGCATTTGCTCAGCAGACCTTAGTGATCTAGCGGGAGTATGCAGACTTATAAGATCAGAGAGGTAGGAAGGTGCTAACCCATGCAACGCCTTAAAAACAAATAGTAAAACATTAAAATCAATTCTAAAACTGACTGGCAACCAGTGTAAGGATGCTAGTATGGGGGATATATGTCTTGTTTACGAGTGCCGGTTAGTAACTGTGCTGCTGCATTTTGAATCAGTTGTAGTCGACAAAGTAGCATCAGACTGACACCTGAATAGAGACTGTTACAGTAGTCGAGTCGGGATGAAATGAAAGCATGGATGCTCATTCAAATTAAGAAAGTTTAGAGCCATCCATGCTTTAACTTCCTCCAGACAATCCAGTAAGGCCTTCAAAGGACTCGTTGAATTTTGTTTCAGTGACAGATAGATCTGCGAGTCATCTGCATAACAGTAAAAGGGGATGCCATCTTTTTTAAAAATTGGGCCCAGGGGAAGCATATAAATTGAAAAGAGGGCTGGGCCAAGAATGGGCCCCTGAGGCACCCCACATGAGAGCAGGCTTTCAAAGTAAGAAGCATCTCCCAGCCTAACGGTAAAACTTCTGTTCGTTAAATAGGATTTAAACCATTCAAATGCAGTCCCTTTGATGAATAAAGTGAAGACTTTATTGTGAAAGATTATTGCATATAAAGTGCTGTTAAATAAGACTACATTATATGCAAGGCTACATTACATGCAAATATATAACAAAGTGCAATGAAACACAACTTCTGCACAAGTTATTGCACAATTAACCTAGTAAATGATATACTGTATGATCTACCACATGACAGTAGCACTAGCACCTAATCTGGTCGGTTTGTGTAGAGTGTGCACTAATGAACTAAATAAGTTGAGAACTTAATGAAAGCTGCAGTATGTACCTTCTATAAAAATATGTTTGATTTTTACATATTTGTTAAAATTGTCACCATGTCGTGACATAGTGACATTTTGGTGGGACATGATTTTGCCAAAGTCTCAAGAATTAGAGGTTTACTGTTAATCTATTGGCATGATTTGTTCTTTCAATGGCCATATATACATATACTAATACTACTGTATATTCAATTAATGATCATTCAGATTCAACATCCTAAACAATCAATCAAACCACAATAGTCTGCTAAAGCACAATAGGAAACTGACATAATGTTCTGTACCATATCAGTCTCCGGAGATGATGTGGTATGAAGAAGTGCGACACTGATGCTTTTCTTTTCTGACCTCTTATGTTTCTGCAGTGTTGCTCTCCTGATGCATGCTGCCTTATATCAGACAGCCCACAGTGTGCACTCAACAGACTCGCCAACAAATGTTACAGTTTGCCTTAAACTCATCCCCACTGACACTGCTCAGCCATGGATGTGCATTTTCCCACTCACGTCTGTATCTTTGCATAAGTTTTTGTTTCTGGGGATGGTGACAGCAGCACCATTCATGACATTTTTGCTGGCCTTAGCATTTCCTGTATTTTATTCTGTGTGTGTGACAGACATGAGTATTGGACATTTTTGAAAATACGGAATAAATCGCGTCCCGTATTGGTTCAATACCGGACGCAACATTTAATCGCCAAATAAAGGACGATTCCGTATTTTACGGGTGGCAACCATAAGAGGTCGCTACCTACCCTGCTTGCGTTGATGCTGCTATCGATGCTTATTGCCCAAAATATCTACATCAAAACACAACATAAATAATACATTTAATAATAATAATAATACATTTTATATTTTATATACATTTTTTATTTTATAGGCACCTTTCAGGGCACTCACGGTCGCCTTACAGGTAAAACAATCAAAGATGAAAACAGCAAAAGAGAAAGCGCAATTACACAATAAACAAAAAGTGAAGAAAAGTAAAACAGTTATTTAAGACCAAGATAAAATCCAAGAACCCACACAGTTACAGGCCAAAAGCTTGTTTGAACAGATGGGTTTTTAGACGAGATTTAAAAAGAGATAAGCTGTTTATGACCTTTTAAGGGTGCTGTATGACAAAAGGTTCTAGACCCCATAGTTGCTAGGCAGACAGAAGGTATGGTGAGGAGCAGTGATGAAGAAGAACGAAGTGGGCGTGAGGGAGTATAGTAATGGATTAAAACAGCAATGTAGGGGGCACAAGGTTATGAAGAGATTTGAAGGTGAGAAGAAGAATCTTGTATTTGTTACGGTAGTCTATTGGAAGCCAATGTAAGTCCTGAAGAATGGGAGTAATGTGTTGAGTAGAGGAGGTTTGGGTAATGATACATGCAGCAGACTTTTGAACCATCTGGATTTTACGGAGAAGTTTGAGTGGTAGATAAGCGAGAAGTGAATTGCAGTAATCCAATCAAGAAGTGACAAGGGCGTGGACCAGGGTTATTATAGTTAACGAAAACAAACGAAATAACAAAAACTGAAATTGAAAAAACATTGTCATTAACTGAAATAAATAAAAACTATAATTAAAAGGAAAAAACAATAACTAATTAAAACTGAATCGTGAGTTTACAAAACTAACTAAAACTAACTGAAATTATCGATAAACTGACTTTCATTTACTATTTTTTTTTTTAAGCCTTGTGGATTGATATGAAATCATTTTTTCCATTCTCCAAGTTTAAGCTGGGAGCGCCACAGGACAACTGTGTGAGTGCGTGCGCATGTGGGTGCGCTCACCGCGCTGGTCCGCAAAGTAATGGCTGCGGTCTGCCGAGAAAAGCGACAGAGTCCCGTATGGAGGTTCTTTGAGTACAAGAGCACAGATAGAATCGAAAGTCTTGTTGTGGATGATGAAAAATGTGTGGAACACTTCTCAGTCAGGAAAAAACAGCAACATCAAAGTCCACCTGAGAAGCGCACAGCGGCTACAGAAACCGCTCTGATCCTACGAGGTAACCTGGCCTGCGCCTCTGGAGAAACGGGACTACCTGTTGGGTTCATGCAGCCCAGAACGTTGTGACTAAACTGTTGCGTCTTTGTGCGTTTTCGGCTACTTTATCAGTGAGAGAATAACAATCAGGAATAATAATCAAAGCATCAATATAAGGACTCACAACTGTCAGCAAATTCCTGGTAGGAAACTGCTGAAACTATCAGGATGGACGTGAAGGAATGAAGAAAGTGAAAAAAACAAAAAACAAAAAAAAAACCACAACAACAGGGACAAATATGTTTGCAGCCAAAAAACAGCACAAAGAGCGAGGACCAAAAAAGAAGTCCCAGCCTGCGCCGCATATAAAACACCTGCACACGACCACAAGGTAATTAACACACACAATTCAGCTACACAAGCATAAATGTGGACATGAGGTGGACAACTTCCGTAGGTTATATACAGAGGCCACAAAGACCCTGCAAGTTTAATTAGCGAGCATCTAACCAAGCTAGCTCCAAAACAGAAGAAGCTTCAGGTGGTGAGAACATCAGGATGCAGCTGGATTTGAGCTTTGACTCCTTCAAAGAGTTTGTTTTTGTCAAACACCACATGTAGGTGTTGTTAATCTACTGCACTGACGCTGAAGTTTATTGTGAAGTTTATTTTAGCATTTATTGAGTTTGGGAATTCATGTTTTTCTTTGTTTCTCCCTGTTGATGTTCATGTGTGTCCTTAATATTACACAAATTTAGCATGTCTTGTGAACAGTTGGTTGTTGAATATATTTCTTTAAACGGTATCTTTTGTCAAGTTTTCATTACACAATAGTCACTTTTGCGCCTTTAATCTTGCACCTGATTAGGTATGAAAATACTAAAACTAATACTGAAACTAACTAAAACTAAGCATGAAACCAAAAATAAAAACTAATAAAAACGATAAAAACCACTCTGAAAACTAATTAAAACTAACTGAATTAGAGAAAAAAGTAAAAACTAACTAAAACTAAACTATAATGTAAAATCCAAAACTATTATAACCCTGGCATGGACAAGAGTTACAGTACTGGCAGGTGTAAGAGAAGGACAGAGATGATTAATGTTACGTAAGTGAAAATAAGCAAACCGGAAAGGGAGGGCAGGGGGAGAAGAGCATTTGGTTTTGAAGAGACATAAAGCTGGGTGTCATCAGCATAACAATGAATATGAAGGCCGTATTTCCTAAAAATATGTCCTGGTAGTAAGTAAATAACAAAGAGAAGAAGACCGAGGATAGAGCCCTGAGGAACAATGGAGAAGACTGGGGTGATAAATGACTTTACTCTTATAACCACGCCATGTCTTCTTCTGTGGTGGTTTGTACCTGATCAACCAATGAACTTCACATAAAATGTGAATCAGGCGACTTGGGCCATGTTGGTCTTGGTCCTGAGAAGCTGTGGCCGGTTGCCACCTTTCATTTGTGAAATGAACCCTAGTAGGGACAGATGGCAATCCAAGCATACCAAGCATCTTGGACTAGGGTGGCACATTCCAGATTTGATCCATTTCAAGAAAAAAAAATCTTTTCTCTTGAGTAAACTCTTCTCCCTACAGAAGTATCCATCAGTAATTGATAAACTGAATATAATATAACAAAAATAAAGTCTGAGAAAAGATCAGTGGTACCAGATTTTGCTGCTTGCAGTTGAAGCACATGCTCTCGGTACAGTTTTTATCTTATTACTTAAACTTGTGTGTAAGTAAACTACATTTAAAAAAAATCTATTGTTAGTACAACATACATTTCCTATTCCACTTGGTTTTTAAGGCAACTGATTTATATGCTTTTTCTTAGTAAGCTTAACTAATTCAAATTTACAGTAGCAGGGAGATGATCCTCTGGGTCAGGGCACTCCCCGCAGAGAGAAAGTATTAGAAGAGAGAAAAAGGCAGAGGACAAAATGTGTAAGTAAAATTTGTTATGGCATCAGATGTCGGTGTTATTACGCGATTTAAGTTGAGTGAATTTGTATAAAAAATATACACAATTAAGCTGGGATAGAATCTAGCCTCCCTATGACCTGGAATTAGATAAGCATAAGAAAATGGATGAATGGATATATGGATTCACAAGATTATCAGAAAACTTGACCTCTGACCCTGACCTTTAACTTGAAGTCAAGGCTGTGAAGATTCAAACTAGTCAGAGAATTTTAGAAACTGCATCTATGGTGTGAATTTAAACAGCTGAGGTCATATGTCTCTGGCGCTTGAAGAAAAAGGGCGGCATGGTGGTCAGCACTCTTGCTCACAGGTAGAAGAACAGCTAAAGTCTGGTTTCAAATCCATCTCGGCCCATGCCTTTCTGTGTGGAGTTTACATGTTCTCTCCGTGTGTGTGGGGGTTTTCTCCAGGTACTCTGGTTTCCTCCCACATTCCAAAAACATGGTGATTCTAAATTGCCTTTAGTTGTGAATGGTTGTCTTTCTCTCTGCGCTAGCCCTGTGATAGGCTGGTGACCTGTACAGGGTGTACCTTGCCTCTCGCCCTATGACAGCTGGGATAGGCCATAGGCCCCCCTGTGACCCAGAACAGGATAAGTGGAAGAGAATGGATGAAAAAAAAATATTAGGTGTAAATAGTGAAATAGATTAAGTTTTCCAAATTTCAGTTTTTTATATATATATATAAACTTTAATACTTTAAAACTTTACAACAACAAAAGTGCATACACTCGCTACTCCTCTTCCTCCTCTTGCTCTCTGATTGTTTCTGCCCATAGTGAAACTTCAGCGACCAGGGCTCTTTGTACTGGCGTATATTGGTTTCTTCACATTATTAGCCACATGTGTGATCAATTTTGAGTTGTTGTGTTTAAGTTGAGACAACTGTGCTTTCACTGAATTTCACTTTTGCTACCTGTGTTTACCATTATGCAACTGAAGTGCATCTCAGTGCAAAATGTGTTTCAGCGAGTGAAAATATGTTTGCAAGTTCTGTCTAACAAGGTGAAAAGTGCTTAAGGTTCTGCCAAAAATGTGAACATTTCAACAAATGGGTTCAGGGCACTGAGCATTTGGTTCAGAAAACAGGGTTTATAGTGTTTTGGCAATTGAGAAAAACTGTAAGCACCTTCAGTTGCCTTGATGATGGTGTTAAACTTGCGGTTTGAGAAAAATTAAAAGGCGGATCTGTTTTCTGTTTCCTATTATTTGCAGAAAAAAGAAATTAATTTATTTGGATTTGAAATATAAATTTAAAGAAAATCAGTTTTTCATTTTTCAATATCTTTTTTTTTAAATGAAAAACGAATGACTAAAAAGTACACGGACCACCCACCTATTAGTAGTGGTGTGCGATAATGTAAGTTTTGGTTTTGATATAATACCAAGTAAATACAGGATCAGTATCACCGATACTGATACCAATACTATTAAATAATTATGAAGAATTTTCATGATGTTTAACCCTTTAACAATCCAGGATTTTTTTGGCAAATTGTTATGGGCCCTATTATTGTTAAAGGTTAAGTGTTGTGTGATTTTTTCCCCTTTGGATCATTAATTAGAATTGGATAGAATTGGGAAAAGTTTATAGGTAAATAGAAAATACTTTAATAAAATAAAAGTTTTTGTTCTGAAACAATAGAACAGTAACAATATAGTTTTCCCCATATGTTGTGAAGTCTGGATTTTATTTAAATAAAGTGTACAAAATGATTACTCAAGAACAAATTAAAACTTTTTTCAGGTAGTGTTCAGAAAGTATATCCCTTCATTTCCTAATTTTCTGGATTTTTTTCTTAAGTAAACAAGCTGTACAAAATTATCACTCCACAATCTTATAAAACATTTAAAGCAAATTGCTTTTTTCCGAAGTAAATTAAAAATTGATTGTATATGTGCTGTTCTACCACCCGAGCCTCAGCCACCCAACCCTTGTGGGACTGTACCAAATACTGTAAATCACGTTTTAAGCACAGACTGAATAACCCATACTGTGCCACACTGATGAAGCACAGATTATAATAGTACCATAATAGTACCATTTGAAAGCCCCACGAATTTCTTGGGGAGAGAAAAACACGCGGTAGTGTTACAATTCTCGCATAAGCAAAGCTAGGCTTTGAAAATATTTTCTTGTATCGTAGAATGGTAGGAAAGCCTGTGTTGTGGAGCTGAGCGGCTCCAAGGAACGTCCAGTATCGACTTTGGATCTGCCGCACAACCTCCGCTGATTCCGCTCCGCTCTGGGGAAGGACCGTCCAGCTCCTTACCATAAACAAAAAAAAAATACAAGCAAAAAAAAAACAAAAACAAAAAACAAACAAAAACAAAAATAAACTAGTAGTCTTGCTTTTCATAATCCCAAGAGGAAAAAAAATAAAATAAAATCTCCCCCAAAAATAAATTACAAGTTTAAAAACAGGAAGAACGCCATTCTGGAGAATGCAGTTGCCATAAAACAAATGACTAGAGCCGTGTCGATGTAACCAAGAAATTTTAGATCCACAATATTATTATTATTTTTTTTTTATTTGATTTCAAAACTGGGGACTGGGGTTATGGTCATTTTGGTTGAAGCCTGCGCCATCTCCGTCACGGAGATGCTTGAGCAGTTCTGGGATGTCACCTCCTGCCACCTATTATTTTTTTGTCCTGTCTGCTCTACTTGCCTCTATCTCGTCTTCTTGCTCTGTGACGGAGTAGATGGGGGTCACGTGACGCTGTAATACCCAGGGATTTTCTGTCGAGCATGCTCTGTGCCCTCATTTCCTCCCACCGTCATCTCGCTCTCTCAGGTTGCCCTGGTCCACTCAGTGGCTCTGCTCGCCTTTCTGGATGGTCTGCTGTTAACTAATAATGACGTAATAATGGCTCTGAGTGAAAATTTTGTCGGCGACTCAGAAGACTATTCTGTCGTTGGAATTCATGTTCAGCGGTAACAGACTTCCACATGTAAGTAACATGCTTGGTGTTTGTTAGAGTTTCTATAAAACATATGTAACCAGGGGTCCTATTTGTCATTTTGCTTAGTTTTAAATTGCATGTAAAACCCACATATCTACTGATAAACATGTATTTTGAAATTAACATGGGGGTTTCTCCAGCATGAGTGTATAAAGTGACTTATTTACTGCTTAACCCACTCCAGCGGAAATATTTTCTTTCAGTTGTCCTTGTAATGTATTTTTCACCTGTACCGTTAAATTATTATTACTGATTGTTGATGGTGATGTAATGAAATGTGGAACTGCATGCTATTCATCTGTTTACTTTCTCCTTTGACCTTGTTAACCTTGTATAAGTATTTAGTATTTATATCCAGCATTGTTTCTGCATATTTTGTGCATTTTTGCTTTACTGGCCAGAGTACAGTGTGCAACAGCACACAGGTCAAATCATGTTTTCAGCTTTAGGGGATCCATACATGATCAATCACACTAATCTTAAGAAATGTATATTTTTCTATTTTTATTTTCTATGTAAAGCAATGGACCTGTGCAGGAGTGGGAAAAAGTACATTTTGAAGAAAAAATGAATGTGAAATACATAGCCTTTTACACGTCTAAAAATTGGGAGTCTGTGAGCATAAAATACAGTGGCTTGCAAAAGTATTCATACCCCTTGAACTTTTCCATATTTTGTCACATTAGAACCACAAACATAAATATATTTCACTGGAATTTAATGTGAAAGACCAACACAAAGTGGTATACAGTTGTGAAGTGGAAAGAAAATTATACATGATTCAAAACATTTTTTACAAATAAATAACTGAAAAATGCAGTGTGCAAAAGTATTCAGCCCCCTTTTCTCTGAGTGCAACCAATTGCATTCAGAAGTTGCCTGATGACTGCTAATGACTAAAAGGAGTCCACCTGTGTGTAATCTAATCTCAGTACAAATACAGCTGCTAAGTGATGGTTGGTTAAGAGAATATTGGGGAGTAAACAGCATCATGAAGTCCAAAGAACACACCAGACAGGTCAGGAATAATGCTGTGGAGAAGTTTGAAGCAGGCTTAGGCTATAAAAAGATTTCCCAGGCTTTGAACATCTCACGGAGCACTGTTCAATCCATTATCCGGAAACGGAAAAATTATGTTAATAAGAACTGGTGTCGTAACACGGTGGTGAGGGAATCACTGTGTTCTACTGATGTTGAACTTTTATCTGACTCTCTGCGTCCTTTTTATTTACCAAGAGAATTCCCACAGATATTTGTTACTCTTGTGTACGTTCACCCGAGGGTGAATGTGGAAGTCACCACTAGGAACATAGTGGAGACGGTACACAGACTGCAGTGCATCGCACCAGATGCCCCCAATTTTGTAATGAGTGACTTTACCCAATGTAAACTTGGGAGGTCGCTCACTAACCTGCATCAATATGTAAATTGCCCCACGAGGAATTTGAAGACTCTGGATCTCTGTTATGGCTCCATTAAGGGAGCTTATAAATCTCTTAGCAGAGCTCCTCTTGGCATGTCTGACCACAATGTTGTTTATTTGGTTCCCACCTATAAATCTGCCCTGAAAGAAACAAAACCCCAGTGTCGCTTGGTTCCAGTGTGGTCAGCGGAGTCTATTCAGACCCTTCAAGACTGTTTCTCTTGTACCGATTGGGACTTATTTAAAAGAACCTGCTATGACCTAGATGAAATTACAGAGACGGTCACAGCATACATTAATTTCTGTGAAGACTTGATAATCCCAAAGAAGGAAATTTGCATATTTCCAAACAATAATCCATGGGTATCCAAAACTCTGAAAAGTATTATTAATCAGAGAAATATTGCATTCAACCGTGGTGATGTTGTTCATAGCAGAGAGTTGCAAAAGCAAGTGAAAAGAGAATTGAAGCTTGCCAAAATTAAATATAAAGATAAAGTGCAGTCACTGCTGGGCACAGGACGCTCACGCCCTGCTAGGGAGGGGGTTAAGTCTATTATGGGTTTGCAACCCAGGAAGTGTCCTATTTCTTTTGGAGGTGTGTCTGATTTTTCAATTCAATTCAATTCAATTTTATTTATATAGCGCCAAATCACAACAAACTGTCGCCTCAAGGCGCTTTGTATTGTGGGTAAAGACCCTACAATAATACAGAGAAAACCCAACAGTCAAAACGACCCCCTATGAGCAGCACTTGGCAACAGTGGAAAGGAAAAACTCCCTTTTAACAGGAAGAAACCTCCAGCAGAACCAGGCTCAGGGAGGGGCAGTCATCTGCCGCGACCAGTTGGGCTGAGGGGAGAGAAAGACATGCTGTGGGCATTTTGAGCTGGCAAATGATTTGAACCTTTTTTACAATCGTTTTAACATTCACAATTTTAATGAAGAACTGGCTGTGTACAGGGATGTTTCTCCAAAACTGTCAGTTATTAATATTGACAGATTATTGGTGCTCAAATCATTTAAAGGGGTGAAAGAGCGGAAAAGTCCAGGCCCAGATAAAATAAATGGACGTCTCCTTAAAAACTGCGCAGAGCAATTGGCTGGAATTTTTTCATTTCTTTTCTCAAAATCTCTTGAGTTTCATAAAGTGCCACGTATTTGGAAGGACTCTATTATTGTACCAGTGCCCAAAGTTAAAGCACCTGAATCATTAAATGATTATCGTCCTGTAGCGTTAACTTCACTTGTAATGAAAATATCTGAGAAACTTGTAAGAAATGAAAGTTTTTGTGCCACTGAGACAAAATTAGACCCCCTCCAATTTGCCTATAGAACAGGGAGGGGTGTGGAGGATGCTGTGTGCACTTTGCTCCACAAAGTTCTGGAGCATCTGGATGGTGCACGTAATATTTCCCGGTTGCTTTTTATAGATTTTTCATCGGCTTTTAATTGCATCCAGCCCCATATTTTAGCGAGATATCTTATTAGTACGTACAATCTTGATTCTGGTCTGGTATCTTGGCTTATGGATTTTTTAACAGATAGACCACAGAGAGTGCGAGTCAACAGCATTTTATCAGATTTGCTTTTATCCTCAAATGGTTCCCCTCAGGGATGTGTCCTTTCTCCACTTTTATTTGTTCTCTACACAAATGAGTGTCAGAGCCATTATAAGAACAGACATATAATTAAATATGCAGATGACTCAGTGATCATTTCTTTGCTCCATGATGCAGATCCTGACCACGGCTCAGTTGTGGACGATTTTGTAACATGGTGTGGGAATTCCATTCTGGATATAAATGCATCAAAAACAAAAGACATGATCATAGACTTTCGTCGGAAAACCTCATCCGTACCTGCTGTTCATATTCATGGCCAGGAAGTAGAGGTAGTGGAGAAATACAAATATTTGGGCACTATACTAGATAGCAAACTGTCATTTAATGCAAATACAGATGCCATTTGTGCAAAAGCTCATAAGCGTATGTATTTGTATGTTAAACTTAGGGGTTTTAACGTGGATAACATTTTTATGAAAATGTTTTATTCTTGTTTTATTGAGTCTGTTTTAACCTTTTCTTTGGTTCGGTTCTCTGAGCCTTAAGAACAAAAGAAGGTTAGAGAACGTTGTGAAACTGTGTAGCAAGGTGGCAAATGTAAGTCTTAATGATCTTGCCCTCCTGTACAGGGTTCGAGCCACCCAAAAGGCAAAAAGGATTCGGGGTGATAGCGCTCACCCCCTGTCCTCATTGTATCAGTTATTGCCTTCAGGAAGGAGGTACTCTCTGCCACAGTGCAGAACAAACAGATTTAAATTCTCTTTTATTCCTTATACTATTAACTTTTTGAACTCTTCTAGATGATTGTGTCCCTGGATGTATGTGTGTATGTTTGACTGTTTTTATAGATTTATTTATTTTTGCTGTTGGCTGCAAAACAAATTGCCCCTCGGGGATAATAAAGTATTTTGAAGCTGAAGCTGAAAACCATAAAAAGTCCCGTTTGCAGTTTGCCAGAAGCCATGTTGGGGACACAGCAAACATGTGTTTTGATTTTTGTTTTGTTTTGTTTTTTCTTCCTGCTCTCGGTGGAGATGGGCGCATTTTTCTCTTCACCCCAACCTTCCCTATCTACCCCTGCTTTTTGCTGCTTCGCTGCTTAGAGCGTCCCTTTACACATCCCCGAACTGGAATTTAAATTATGGATCTGGTCAGCTGGTCTCTAAACACCATTGATGATCAAATTCTCATCATGAGGAGACTGGGAGAAGGGGAAACCCTCTTTCCTCTGGCCCGGCTACATACCCGGCTGGTTATGTTATGGATTCCCATGGGGATGGAAGATAACGTTCCTGGCTGCACTGTGTGGACGTGGCATTTATATTGATACCAGGATTTTTTCCGAATTGGACCTGGGGATACCTGATTTCTGTGCAGCTGTTCAGGCCCTAGTAAGGCTGCCTATGAGGGATGCAGAAACAGTACAAACTCAGTCAGACTCAGTAGAGCTGAATCGAAGTGGATTACATCTGGAGGAGTGTTGGCATCTCTGTTCTGCATGGCGGAGTAGAACCAAATTCGGATTATTGGACTTTGAGAGGTAACCAGAAAACTGTAAGGTCTGTCAGTAAATATTTATGACGTCCTGAACCAAAACAATTGCACTATTTGGAATTTGGCTCCCAGATGGCCTTGGATGGCTGGCTATCTAAAGTGTCTCCTGGAGATGTTATGTAAATAGATGCTCTTCACCCCCACCCCATATTGTGACCTGTATGAACTGGTATCCTGTCAACCAAGGCTGACTGTACCATCTTATCATGAACATTATCATGAACTGCTGGTCTTGGAAGCTGTGTGGCCATCACAGTATCCTGCTCGTCTCCACTGGCAGCCCCTCCCCTACCCACCCTAGTGCTACTGCTTTGCTGAGATGTTTTTTGGAACCTCGTAAGGTGTTAATAATGAACACAGTACGAGATGTTTTTTTGAACCTACCTATCCCAGTATATGTCTTTCTGTTTTCCTGCTAAAGGTAGCGCCGGTAAAACGGCTGCATGACCTCAGACACCTGTCCCCCCTGTTTGTGTTTGTCTCTATGTTTGTAATTCTTGGACGGGTGTTCTGTTAACTGTCATTTCCCCATTGTGGGACTAATAAAGGTATTCGTATGTGGAACAAGGTGCTTTGGTCAGATGAAACCAAAATTTAACTTTTTGGTCAAAATGCAAAATGCTATGTGTGGCGGAGAATTAACACTGCACATCACTCTGAACACACCATCCCCACTGTCAAATATGGTGGTGGCAGCATCATGCTCTGGGGCTGCTTCTCTTCAGGAGGGACAGGGAAGTTGTTCAGAGTTGATGGGAAGACGGATGGAGCCAAATACAGGGCAATCTTGGAAGAAAACCTGTTGGAGTCTGCAAGAGACTTGAGACTGGGGTGGAGGACAACGACCCTAAACATAAAGCCAGGGCTACAATGGAATAGTTTAAAACAAAACATATTCATGTGTTAGAATGGCCCAGTCAAAGTCCAGACCTAAACCCAATCGAGAATTTGTGGCAAGATCTGAAAACTGCTGTTCATAAACGCTCTCCATCTAATCTGACTGAGCTTGAGCTGTTTTGCAAAGAATGGGCAAAAATTTCAGTCACTAGATGTGCAAAGCTGGTGGAGACATACCCTAAAATTGCTGTAATTGCAGTAAAAGGTGGTTCCTCAAAGTATTGACTCAGGGGGGCTGAATACTCTTGCGCACCGCACTTTTCATTTTTTTATCTGTAAAAATGTTTTGAATCATGTATAACTTTTGTTCCACTTCACAATTGTATACCACTTGTTGGTCTTTCACATTAAATTCCAGTAAAATACATTTATGTTTGTGGTTGTAATGTGACAAAATATGGAAAAGTTCAAGGGGTATGAATGAATGAATGAATGAAGTTTATTGCCATGTGGGTGAACAAGTTCACACATTGGAAATTGCAGTTACAGAACACCATCCAAGAATACACAAAACACAACACACATGGGGGGATATGTGTCCTGGGGTCATGCAGCCGACTTGCAGCGCTACCTTTGGCAGGAGGAGAAAACAACACATCATGGGGAAGTTAGGTTAAAAAAAAGTCATCTGGTACAGTGCTCAAAAAGAGCACTATACCAGGGTCCAAAAAAACCACCTTAGCAAAGCATTTGCACATGTAAAGCTAGGACAGCGGCGGTAGGTGAGGTCAGGTCAGGAGGGAATGCAGACGGAGACGAGAGGTGGGGGCATTGTGGAGCCAGATGCCAGGTTCCAGCCAAAACAGTTCGCTGATAGTGGTGGAATTTAATCAGCGGCCGTGGTACACCAGACCCAGCTTCACAAATCACAACGCGGAGTGAGGGGAAGAGCAGCCGCACACAGAGCCCTGGAGAGAGATATGGTTGCCAACCCAAGGCCGGCAGGGGAGCCGAATTCCTGATAACAAATGTTGTTTTGGAACAGGCTGCTTGTTTTTCCAACAAGGCTGTTGGAAAAACAAGCAGCCTGTTCCAAAATGGTTTCCCAGTCTTACTGGGAAACCATTCAAAAATCCAATATTCCAAATTCGTTGATTGCCGTCCTCACTGTGCAGAACCGAACTATATCTCCTGATCTAACCCCTCTCGCCTGCGAGCTCGCTAATCTTGCGGCTCAGGTCCATCAAGCTTTGAGTCTGAGTTTGTACGGCTCTGCTCAGCCCTTCCACCTGGGTCGGCAGCCTCTGCAGATGTCGAACCGCCGTCCAGATTTTCTTAATTTGCCAGTAAAGCAGGTATCCACCGAGCCCAAACAGAGAAGATACCGCTACCAAAAAGCCGAATATATATGCGTCTTCCACGTCTTCCACTCCAAGGGCTGAGAAGCACACAGGTCTCCACGAGCTCCAAGAGTCGATGACGTATCCAACCGGGTCTGTTCCACTCGGACACGCAGGCTCCCCTGTCCCGGATCTCATAGTGGAAAAAATTCGATCAATGATGGAGAATGCCCAGTTTGCCAGATCCATGTTTCAATCTTGTTCTTATTCGGACAGTGTGTAAAAGACGCTCTCACAGCAAGCAGCAAGCGGAGAGATGGGGAGGGCAGGGAGAGAGAGATAGTGCGACTGTCTCCGACAAGAGCAGGAAGACTTGTGCAGATGCTTTATGTGTTAATTATTGAGCAGGAAACCTTTGCCATAACTTGCCCTGCACCTCCCGAGAAATGTCAAATATTATATCCCTACCAATCACGGGGCATGATTAGCATGGGACAGCAGGGAGATGTCCCTCCCATTATTCACTCCATGCGTCAAATTAGCACAGCACTGGACCCCAATTCATCACCAAAAACCCTATAAACCAATTCGACTTACATCCTGTTAATACCAAACCCAGGAATACATGTACAGGATCTGTTCGGATGTTGTGGCACTAAAATGTGAGAATTAATTTGGTTTAAATAACTTGGTCCAGGTTCTTCCTAGTATTATTAGTCTGATAACTGGCATTACCTTCCTATTTATTTTTCAAATTTATTATTTGTGTTTACATATTTATATATTGTATTTCTATTACTATATTCCTTTTTTTTGCGTTTTTGGCCACAGTGGCTTTTGTACACAGGAGAGAGAGACAGGAAATGGGGGAAAGAGACAGGAGAAGACACGCGGGCAAACTGGCGATGGGCCGGGATGCGAACCCGCACCGCAACTCGGCATGCATATGTGGTCGCTGGCTTTACCACTAAGCCACCCAGGCGCCCTATATTCTATTTTTTTATTTTCAATTTAGTATTTATTTTCAAAAGATTGTAGAAATGCGCTGTTCTTTAAGTGCAATAAATGCAGTGTGTTTACAAAGTCAACAAGTTTGTTAAATAATTGTGATTTCAATATTGACCAAAATAATCGTGATTAGGATTTTTTCCCATTATCATGCAGCCCTAGATGGATGTCAGAAACATTGTTATCACAAATTTCCTCTAAATATAGTGATACACTTTTGAGGCTATACCACACACCCTAAGCACCTAAGCTCGAAAATGTCCAGAAACAATGCTTGTTAAGTTAATGGGTGATTCTGAGTGAGGAGTAGAGAGTGTTATTGTCTGTCTCTGTACTGTGCGTCTTCATGGCACTTGAGTTAAGCTGATGCCTCCTACATTTGCCACCATGTTCACTTGGCATTTTTAAGTAAAATGACAAAGGATTCTAAATCTTCAGTGTTTTCATGACAGAAAACTCCAATTTGGGGTAGAGTATTTTTAGGTGATCACAGGTCACCCTTTATTATTGGTACATCAGGAACATTTAGCAGTGTAATGCTTAAGAAATCCACTTGCTGGTCAGCTTGTCTTTGAGCTAAACATCTATGACAGCCATAATTCTTGGACAATATGCCAGATTACTCTATGAGAGGCCTTGTTGTGCCTATTTTATTTTGTATCTCTGCTCTGCTCTTTGGATTTTAATTTCTTATCTCATTAAAAAAATAATTATTGCTTCCCTTAAAGGGTTTATATGAAAGAACAAGAAAGAAAAGAAGAATAAAGACAAGAGTATACATTTCAGAAAATATTTTGCCCATGTGTTGGCTGAGTGCAGTTGCAACATGGAATGGAATTAGACTGCAATTTTTATCGCAGTTTTCTAGGCTTACTAAATGGTAAATGGACTAGTTCTTATATAGCGCTTTTCTACTCTGTTTTGAGCACTCATCATCCTTATACAACATGTTTACATTTACCCCATTCACACCCATTAATATAAGCACTTCCATGGTTAACAAAGCTAAGTGCTTTTATTATCTAACATTCACACACATTCATGTCGGAGAGCAGCTTGGGGTTAAGTATCTTGCCCAAGGATACATTTGCATGCAGCCTGGAGTAGCCAACCTTCCGATCAGTAGGTGACCTGCTCTACCTCCTGAGCTACAGCCACCACATTGTACTAAGTCTTCAGAGTGCTTTACACTGCCGTCTTAAACATATAGACTGGTACAGCAGGTGATGGATAGCAGTATAAGTTGAATTTTTAGTTTTTGACAAAGAAAGGCAAGGGCTTCCCAAAAATTTCTAGTGTATTTCTACCCAGCTGCTTAATTAAGAGATAACTCCACAACCATAAGTGTGTTTCCACATAGTTGGGCATTACATGATTCAGGGAGGGTGAAGGGATCAGACTGGGAAAAGGCTGTGGAGATGAATGAGAAATGCTGATATACATACAGTAACAGAGATGTTGATTCTAACTTATTGCTAAAGAGAAAAAGAGAGCGATAAAGTGGTAGAGAGAAAATGAGATAGAGACCATGATATACCGCTGGAGGGTATACCTGGGGTGGCTAAGGGGACTGAATAAGCTGAGTATTGCAATTCTTAGCCAGAAAGCAGCAAGTGTGTGTGTCTGTGTGTGCATAAGTGAGTGAGTGGGTGAGAGGGCCTGTATGTATAAGTCAGATACAGAGAAAGGGGAGGGGGTGATAAAGAGGAGAGGAAGGATAAGGCAGGTTAGGAATCAGGCAGAGGCATGCAGGCTGTGAGGACAGGACAGCTTTGTTTATCTCCCTCCTCTTGCCTCTCAGTCCAGCTGCACTACAGCAATCTGTTCATCTTTCCCTCTCTCATCCATCGCTCCATTTGTCAAACTGGTTCTGGTACATGACCTATCCAGGGTATAATGCTGAAGTTCCGTGTGGACAGAAGAGTCAGGTAGGTGAAGGGTGACAGAAGGAAGTGGCATACAGAGATGGGGTTGAGATAAAAAGCAAGTAGAGGGGAGGAGTAGCCAGCCAGAAGCTTGGAGGGTCAAAGATGGCTGCAATGCAGTGCTAGCAGGAAACCATAAGTCCTGGTTGATAGATTTGTGCAGAGTGGTATATAATGTCCAGTTTATGTGTTCATGTATGTATGTGCATGCTGCTATTTTTGACGTTGTGGGAAAGGATATCACATTGAGCATGAGTGCAGGGGTTAGTGTTAGGCAATTTGCAAATTTGTAGTTATAGTGCACATATACATATATATATATATATATATATATATATATATATATATATATATATATATATATATATATATATATATATATATATATATATATATAATGTGTGTATATATATATATATATATATATATATATATATATATATATAATGTGTGTGTGTGTGTGTGTGTGTATATATGTGTATGTATATATATGTGTATGTATGTATGTATATATATGTATGTATGTATGTATGTATATACTGTATATATGTATGTATGTGCTTAATTTAAATAGATATTGTACTGGATTCTGAAGTAATGGAAATGTATTTGTCTCTGTGTGTGTGTGTGTGTGTGTGTGTGTGTGTGTGCGTGCGCGTGTGAGAGAGAGGGAGAGAACCATGTGACCATATTGATTTGAGTTTATAACACATCTGTTTTCAGTCAGCCATTAAATCTAGTACTATACCTCCTGTACCATGGGATTTCTTAATCATGTCTGTTCAGCCAGGTCATCCAGTCAGGTTGAAACATGTGTAGGGTTAAACAGTTATAGAAAAAATTCTCATAAATATCCATTTAAACGTGATGAGTATTTATTTTGACCTTGAAAAGTGCTAAACTCTACTTTTTTCACCTGAGAGGCCAATTCTACAGTATGCCAGTTCTACAGTATACATACAGGCTCAAATATACACATAGTAAAATGATTAATTGGTGATGCTGAAGATTCTGCAATGTCTTTTCAAATCAAAAGGCCAAGTCCTATTAACTTCTCATTAGTGATCATGATTGACAACAACTCCCCATCATAAAAAGGATTTATTTGACAGCGCTCCTTGGATTGACCAATACTTAAAACAATTTAAGGAACTCAGTGACAATCTAAGACAGAAAACTGTAGATTGGGAAGGTCTCTCAGAGCCATTTCTAAACAATTGCAGATCCCAAGATCATCAGTTCAACTATTGTATGTAAATACAAATTATTCAGATGTGTCATCACTTTGCCAAGATCTGAAAGATGACCCTGTCACCCTCAGATGAAATTGGTTAGGATGATTAGGAACAACCCCGGAACCACCAGGGCTCTGCCTGTCATAAACTGGAAACTGCTGGAACACTAGTGTCAACTCACTATCGTCCCATTAGAGGATATACTGGCAGATGTGAACACTGCACCATCCCCACTATGAGTATCATTGAAACCAGCTCATATATGCCACTGCAACAGTAATCTTAGGAGCACTTAAGTATAAGATCAAGGTTGCATACAGAGGAATTCAAGTCAAAATCAGGGAAGACTGGAAGGATGTTAGTCGGTTAACTGTGGTGCCAAAGGTTGTCATGTGAGATAGGTCCTGGATGAAAAAAATGTACAAAAAGATGCCCATAACTGAGGCTCTAGAAACTGCCAAACAAAGGCTCATAGCTCTAGTTGCTAAGCAGAAGAGCTATAGCATAGAAGTAGAGGCCAAGAGAATAAATGGCCTGTTCTCTAATGATATATCCAGGGTGTATTCTCAGCTATAAGTGAACAATAGCACAAGGGCAGACCTGCCCAGAGCTGAAGTTGAGCAATACTGGAAGAACATCTGGAAGAAAGAGGTATTACATAACGCTGGTCCCACGTGGCTGGTGGACCTAAGAGCAGAGCACAGTAACCTCCCAGAACAAGAGCCATAATCTGTAGATCCTGGTGAGGTGAGGTAAAGACATCGGAATATCATTTGGACTGGATAAGTGTGGCCAAATGGTGATCTGGACTGAAGAGGTGGAGTCACCCAAAGGCAGAATAGCAGATATACAGGCTAAAATTACCCGGGTATCCCACAGGCCAATGAGACCCATTATAAAGATGCCGGAAGGTCAGCCACAGCTATATACCTCCAGAATGAGAGGTATATGGTCATCACTGCACTGGCCATCAGATAACCAGCTGGAATAATAAGCTGGCCATAGGAAATGATGGATGCCATTGATGTACAGACAAAAAAAACACTTCACAGTGTCGGGAGGTGTCCACACTGTCAACACCCTGAGGTTCTATGACCATAGGAAACCGGGAGGGTGTGAATTAGTGAGTGTCAGAGCCACAATTCAGGATGAAATATGGAGCATCCATGAATACATCAGGAAGATTGCCCTCTAAATAAGCTGCCCTAAGAATGCCTCGGGCAGCTAAAGACAGACAGTGATGAGAAACAGGAAGAAGAACTATCAGGGATAACCAAGCCCTTTCATGCAATGTACCATTGACAGATAGGGGAAGTGCCAAATGAAGAAAGAAACCCTATCAGTGGTTGGCCTAAAGGACAGCACAGAGGCTCTGATCATGGCAGCACAAGAACAGACCCTAAGCACCAGATCCATAGAGGCGGGAGTCTATCACAGCCAACAGGACCCTAGTTACAAAAGGCACCTTTGCAACTAGGGTGTAAGATGATTGCTGGGACTGCATACACTGAAAGGCACAGCCTTTCAGTTGTGCCTGGTATCTGCTCGTGCTAGTGTACAGGCTGGGATAGTGTACAGGAACATCTGTAATGCATATGGACTAAAAGGTCCTAAGTCCCAATGGGAGACACCACTGGGAACAACAGAGCTAAGGTCCTGTAGGACTTCAAGATCCAGCCCAACCTGGTTGATAGAATAATACACCAGTTGTGATAGATGTGGCAATACCAGTAGACAGCAACACCAGGAAGAAGGAGCATGAAAAAAATAGAGAAGTATTAGGTGCTGAAGGGACAACTGGAGCAGATGTGGAAGGTAAAGTCCAAGGTGGTCTCAGTGTTAATAGCAGCATTAGGAGTTGTAACCTTGAAACTGGAAGAATAGCTCCAGTGGCAGAGGCCTCTGTCCAGAAGAATGCAGTCCTAGGAACAGCTCTGGTAGTTGACCTGAGCTTGAGGAACACGCACAATACCACCCCTCCCTGAGGAATTTAGCTAAAGTGAACAGAGGTAAAAGGATCTTTTAACCCTTATAATGCTGAACATGTTGTCAGGGACACAACATACTTCAAATGTCCCGCTGTTCGTGGGCTTCCAGCAACAATTACCATAATAACCCTATCTTGTGTGTGAAGTGCAATTTCTCAGCTTTCAGAAATTGTTTGAATTTTTCTGATTTTTCCGCATAATTACGGTAATTTGAAGTGCGTTTGATCAGACATCTCAGCTGTGATACGCTCAGTGTTAACCAGCTGTTCACTGCAGGTAAGGGAAGGTCACAGGTGCCTCAGTGGTGATCGCCCTGTGTTATAGGTTAAATGATCACATTCATGCATCACAGATTGTGGTTTTTCCTTTCATTTGTACTGTTCTTCACTTCTCTCTCTGCTTTCATTCTTATGGGGGGTGCTTAGAGTTGGCTTTCTGAATTTTAATGGAGGGAGGGAAAGGCAAAAGATGGTCCTGGTAAAATAGGTTTCCAGCAGAAAAAAATGTGATGTTATCTTGCTCAGGAGACACACAAGTGGTAAGGATAATGAAACAGATTTAAACTAATAGCAGGAGGGTTCAGTTATTCTCAGTCATGGAACAAATGTTAGTGGGAGCCAACATTTGCAGCTGCTTTAGATGTCAATATTATCTCCTTAGAGTTAAGATTAAAAGGTTTGATTGGCTTTTTTCTGAATGTGTATTCTCCAAATCACGGTTCTGATGGGCTGTTTGTATAAATGAGGAGCCTCACCCACAGTAATCCAGGGCACTACCAAAGCTTGTCACACAGATTTAATAGACGCCTGGATGTTTCATCACTTTCATGTCAGGCAGTATAACTGGATCAGAGTGACTGAACACAGCTTTTAAAAAAGGACATTTCACTGCATGAAAAGTGGGTTTTTCGACAGTCACTGGCATGTAATATTGCCGCGTGCCTTGAGATTTAGGGCTCTCAGCAGGAGGCTTTGGTCAGAACAGAAAACTGTAGGAAACTGACGTGGACTTTTTTGTGTCAGTGCTCCCCCAGCTCCCCCCTCTCCTCAGGTCTAGGGCAGGCTTTCATATAGGTTTGTGTGAGTCATACAAATGCAAATCAAGTACTCACCAGTGGTCACCAGTACTCACCAGTGGTCTACCCCTCCCAACAGTTGTAACCAGCATATTTTTATTTTGAGATATATATAATCAAATTTACATTATCGTCTTTTAAGCCTTTATCCATTACAATGTGACTACACATAAATTATTATACAGCGAAACATTCAAATAAGACTAAATTCACAAGAAATCATTCTAATTTATAAGTTCAAATTATCTAGTTGAAAATATACTTTTGGAAGTTTCAAGCTTTGGTCCCTTTTTCCAATAAGGCTGTGAGCCTTTGTCATGGAGTTTTTTTGTGAACCCTGAACTTTAGTGGACTGACGGAGATAAACAAAGGCCATAACTTGATTTTGGTGAGACCACAAGTATTATTTTCATTGAAAAGCATACCATATTTTGCAGACCATAAGGCACACCGCATTAATGAACGGGTCTACTTTCATACATGAGGCGCACCGGGTTATAAGGTGCATCATAAAACATATATAGAATGAAACAAAAGCGTCACGTAAGTCCAACTTTATTCAACTCATTCACAATAACTCAGAATATTGTTCAGTTGTAACAAATACAGAAAAATACACACTTTTTAAATCATTCATCTTCCACAAATCCATCAAATTCCTCATCTTCAGTGTCTGAGTTGAACAGTTGGGCGATTTCGGCATCAAGCATGCCGGGTTCCCTCTCGCCATTATCCGAGTCAATCAGTCTCGTTGTTGTTACTGTTTTGTTTTGGTTGCGGCACACAGCAATCATTTAATTGTTAATAAAAGGGCAACTTTTGCTGGCATTCTCTCACCATCTCCTTCAACGTCTTAACAGACACTGCAATATATTCTTTTATTTATGAGGGTAAGGACAAGTCATTTCTTCATTTTGTATATAAGCCCTTCACAGATCCTGTGCACTAGTATATTTACCGATATATGCAAAGAAAAAATGTAAAAAAAAAAGAAAAGGAAATCCCTTTTTGACACAACACCAGAAACCTGAAAACTCCGCTGTCACCGTGTTTTGTGTACATACAGCGCTCGTACTGCATCCCTTCATACGCTGTGGCATCGCCTGGACCTCTCTTTGGCACCGAGGGGGACAGCACATACACCCCCGGGCCTCGATTTGTCCTTTAGCTACTTCTAGCAATTTTTGAGACGGCCAACAGTGAGTTTTGTTGCACAAAAGTTAGCAACAGTGCCGGCCGCCAATCGCCAGATTACGCACAAATATCTGGGCCAGCATGAAAATAGGCCAGATCCATCATCGTTTTCTGCGGTTTACTGCTTACGGTTTCCATTTTTGGAACAATGCTTCCACTTCTTGCTGAATTTATCTCCAGCGGCTTTGGCTGCTTTCCACACCTGCTGCGCCACACTCACAGCTTATTCCCATCTAATATCATCATTAGAGTATTTAATGAGGCCTTTGATCTGATCCGCCAGACTGGTGGCCATATCGCTGCAGACCACGCAATGGTGTAGTGGTGTGGATGACTCGGCCATTGGCGATCAACTATTTGAAAAGTGTACGCTGGGTGTTACCCCCCTCCCCCTGTCGTACTCTTTGGAAAATGTCGATATTTCTGAAGCGTCCCTTATCAAAGTCATACTAAAACATTTTGAAAGATTTTTGAGTGCAGTGTACCACATAAAATTGGTTCAAGGTCAGTAAGCGCAACAAGAATTCATACATAAGGCGCAACGGATTATAAGGTGCACTGCCGATTTTTGAGAAAATTTAAGGATTTTAAGTGCGCCTTATAGTCCGAAAAATACGGTACTCAATTTTCAGTCTAATTCACTGTAACAAAAAGTCTGTCACACCATCATCGTCTTTTGTGCTGTGGCTTCCCAGCTAGTATTGAACATTCAGACAACATCCCATGAACGCTGCCATAAACATTCAGTGAATGTTTGCAGACAACGTTCACATGCACTAATGACATTAAAGACTACCAAGGCAGGGCGCCTGGGTGGCTTAGGGATGAAGCCGGCGACCACATACACATGCCGCGTTGTCTTTCGGTGCGGCCGGCGCGGGTTCGCGTTCCGGCCTGTCGCCAATTTGCCCACGTGTCTTCCCCCGTATCTTTCCCCCATTTCCTGTCACTCTCCACTGTTGATAAAAGCTGCTGTGGCCAAAAATGCAAAAAAAAAAAAAAGACTACCAAGGCAGAAGTAATAAGAAAATGTATGCTTTTATTTTGCTATACATGGATGTACATAAGAGATATCAGCAAAGCCTTCATGAGAAAAATTTAAAATGTAAAAAAAAAAAAAAAAAGTAAAAACTTTAATGCAACAGTCACCTTCTCAGTTGTCCTGCTTAAATGGACAGTGGATGTGTGTACAACTGTTGACTGTTGGGTTTTCTCTGTATTATTGTAGGGTCTTTACACACAATATAAAGCGCCTTGAGATGACTGTTTGTTGTGATTTGGCGCTATATAAATAAAATTGAATTGAATTGAAATGAATTGAATTCCACGTGGCAGCTTCCTCGCCTGTGATTGGACAATACAGATCATGTGCGGGATCACGCTGAAGGTGTCATGGTCTGGGGTCCTTTGTGTGTGTGTGTGTTTTTGTTTTGCTTCATTTTGTCTGTTCTGTTCTGGGTTTCTTTTGGTTGTGAGGTTTAATTGTTATTTCTAGTCCCTGGTGTTCTCCCTGTATTCTGTGTCAGGTCTCCGTCTCTGTTCCATCGTCTTACTTCCTGTTTTATTTTGATAGTCGTCCAGTCCCTGTCTGTTGTGTTCAGTTTTGCTTACCCTGGTCTCGTCATTGTTATTAGCGTCACCTGTGTTACCACCTGTTTCCACCTCCCTCATTAGCCCTCCTGTGTATTTAAGTCCTGTGTTTCCAGTGCCTGTTGTCGTGTCGTCGTTTCATCTTTGTCCTGTTCTTCTTTTCCCATGCTGTGTGCCAATGTCAGTTTCCCCTGTTTTCTGGAGCTCAAGTGGAGTTTAATTTTGTTCTGCATGTTTTGCCACTGGTCCTGCCCAGTCCTGCCTTTTGTTTAGCTCTGCCAAATAAAGCTGAGTTTATATCTTACCTCTGTCTGGTGTATCTTGCATTGGGGTCCTCCTTCCTGCCTGCCACACAGCTGATACATGACAGAAGGTCTCGCAAGACCACAGAAAATCAGTACCGTCATTCTCTTCCATTCAAACTGAATGCGCTGCTTTCCTGGTACAACAATGTAGGACATCGTCTATATTTTCAAGACCCCGGAAGCTCCTCGTGAAAGCGGGCCTCTCTATCGGCCAGCTTCAAACAGTCCTGCTGCAGACGAGAAGACACTGCTGGCTGCAATGAGTGGGTTTTCTCATCAGTTATTCAGGTTTCTACTAGCACAACTGAAAGACAAGATGGCATCTATTGTGTAGAGACTCGATGCTCTGGAATCTAACAAAGACTCACCTACAGAAGGACTCGAGGAAAAGACGGCAGCACAATCCGAAAACTGCGGTAAGACTTGTTCGTTTCTTAAATAAAAATACTAAGAGTCGCGGAATGGTCACAGTAAGTGGACATACATATTGTGATTTGGTTTCTTATTTTTATTTGGTTTCACCTTATCTTATAGGAAGCAGTTCGCGGCCTGCACAACTCCGAATCCAATAAAAGTAGGTATGATCCTCTGCAAAGGTAAGAATCAAAAACAAAGCACGCAGTACTCAATGTGTGGAGGAGAGAATAACTTAAAATGTTTTTACTGTTATTTATTTTCACGTTTGTTTTCCACAGACTGTGTTCACAGCACGAGTGTGAGTGTTTCCAATGCATGGACAGTGATATAATTGTGTGTAAGTATCTATTGGTGTTGTATGTTTGTGTGTTTTTTTTGCCTGAATATTGTTTATGTATGCACTGTGTTTACAATCTTTTTTTACAGTGTACAAAACTGTTTTCCAGCTTCTTGCAAAACCTACTATGAGACGGTCCGCCACAACTTCTGATAAGGTCAACATCACATTCTGGAAAAGGTGGCAGCCATTCAAAATTCTGCCCAGTGTTGTGCAAGAAGGAAGTGGGTAAGACGTATTGGATTCTAATGTTAGTCTGCTGTATTTGTGTAGTTAGCTTGGAAATGCAGTTCCCTTTCAGTCGATTCACTTGGTACAACACATATAGTATGGGATATCACGCCCTCGCGTGTCCTGCTGAAGACACCTCTATTCACGCCTTTAAGGCAGATGACCTTTGATGACATATGTGTGGCTCCGCCCATACATATATAACACTGTCATCACAGTCATTCCTTAGTTCTTACGCTCTTCACCTCGCTAAGAACACCTCCGCTGAGGCGAGCTAGCTAGCTGCTGCTAGTTAGCTCTCTTGTCTGCCAGCTCGAAGTTAGTTCAACTGTCCCTGTTGGTGTTAGCCCCACCACTCAGTTGGTGTGTGGACTGCCTGCGGAACACTAATTTTGAGTCTTCTAGTGCAGCATTTTCGCTTTGTGTTTTAGCATAAATACTAAACCAAAGCGAGCAGAGCAGAAATCTTCTCTTTGCCCCTGTCCTCAGGGGTGCGGTTTCTCTCTGCATGACAAGGACCAGCATGATGCATGCCCTGTCTGCCTGGGGATTGTGCACACTAGGAGAGCGTTGACTGAGCCCAATGTCTGTGCATTTTGTCGCCAGCTCTGGCGCTCGACCCTGGAGAGACGGGTGACATTTGTGGAAAAAGTGCTGAGAAGGACAGCTGTCGCACGGCATGACCCCTTCCTCTCTGAGTCTGGGATCCCGGCTTCCCCCGGATCCAAAGGTGAGGAGTATCCGACTGATGTCCCCATATTTAGCTGGGCAGATCACATGGAGGACACTGATGGGTTAGCTGAAAGTGAGCCGGAACCATGCGAGAGTGCTGGCCAGCTTCAGTCTGAGCTAGCCGCTTGCCAGGATGACGAGGACCTGCTGGACATCGGCCTGGATTTGCATGGTTTGTCGGAAGATGAGCAGGAGAGCCTGTCATCGGCCCAGTGTGCCGCAACTGCTGCGTTGGCCGGCCGAGACGATGTCTCTTTTTTTGCTATTTCACCGTGCAGCGGATAAGCTGCAGGTGGACTGGTCCTCTCCTTCACCAACCCAGAAACCGTCATAGTTACCCGTTACAGTTCCGGACCAGACCGCCTCGCTTCTGCAGTATAATAAGCTGTACCATAAGAAGTGAAGCAGCAGCAATACAAAGGGAGGAAATTAACTCACTGCTGCAGAAGAAAGCAATACGAGTGGTCCCTGCTTCAGAGATGGACAAAGGTTGGTACAGCCGCTATTTTGTCATTCCAAAGAAAGGGGGAGGGCTCCGTCCTATTCTCGACCTGCGAGTCTTGAACAAATACCTGCGAACTTACAAGTTCAAGATGCTAATACTCAGACAGCTTCTGAACGCAGTCAGCCCAGGGGATTGGTTTACGACAATCGATCTAAAAGATGCCTATTTCCACGTGGCTATACACCCAAATCACAGGCAGTTTCTGAGGTTTGCATTCGAGGGCGTAGCCTATGAATACCTGTTGCTACCTTTCAGGCTGTCTCTCGCTCCTCGCACTTCACAAAATGTGCCGAAGCAGCGTTAGCTCCACTCCGAGAGGGAGGCGTCTACATTTTAGCCTATCTAGACGACTGGGCTCTCATAGCAGACTCCAGAGAATAGATGGCGGCGCAGCTCTCGCTGGTCCTGTCTTGCATTGAGACACTGGGGTTCTCAGTGAATTTTCAGAAAAGCTCGCTGACCCCGAGCCAGCAGATCACGTTCCACGGACTAGAAATATGCTCGCTCTCTGGCCGATCACGTCTGTCAGAGCACAGAGTAGCTGTGTTTCGGCGCTGCCTCGCTCAGTTTCATTTAGGACGCAGACTGCGTTTCCAAATATTCTTACGGTTGTTGGGTATTATGGCATCTATGATTGCTGTAGTGCCACTCGGGCTGTTAAGGATGAGAGCTTTCCGGGCGCCTGGGTGGCTTAGTGGTGAAGCCGGCGACAACATACACACGCCGTGTTGTGGTGCGGGCGGCGCGGGTTTGCGTCCCGGCTGTCGCCAGTTTGCCCGTGTGTCTTCCCCTGTATCTTTCCCCCATTTCCTGTCTCTCTCCACTGTCACGAAAAAGCCGCTGTGGCCAAAAATGCCAAAAAAAAAAAAGGATGAGAGCTTTCCAGCAATGGACTCTCTCTCACCGCCTGTGTGCGTCGCACCACCTGCGGAGGAGACTGACGATAACCGCATCCTGCGTGTTAGCAATCCGCCCTTGGAAAGAGCTCGGTCTGCTGCATCAGGGCTCTCAGATCGGGAGGGTGTGATTTCGCAAGGTGGTTTCCACTGGGGTTGAAATTCAGCTTGGGAGCTTGCTTTGGAGAGGCCTTTTATACGATCGTCACCCCCCCCCTCCCCCCTACATCTGGTGTCTCCATACCTGTCAAGTTTTGTATTTAAAAATACGGGAAATATTAGCTGCTGAAAATAGAAGTCGCTGTTATGTCATCGCCTAATTTGCATAATTGTTCATTTGGATGTAGCTGTAGTCGAGGCTGAGGGAGAGAGGAAGAACATTTTTGGAGAGGCAAAAAGTGAAGAAAAAAACACCCTAAATATGTTTAGAACTACAAATGAACTTTAATAACTTTAATGCTTTGCATTACATTACACAGATGAATTTTGTTTAATGTTAGAATATCGAAAACACTTATGTGGGCTGAGACTGCTAGCAAGATTCAACCCTTCTCCTTTATCTGGGCCACTGTTGCCAGCTTGTGTAAGAAAACTCGCTGTCGCCTATCTCAAAGGTTGAAAAAGGCCAAAGTGAGTACCGGGGATGGGAGCGGAGGGAGCGGGTGGGCAGACTCGGTGATTAAGTGAGGTTTTGGGGTTTGAGGGTGGAGGGAAAGTGAGGTTTGGGTGATGCCAAAGTCTACGAAGGGACGCAGGAAGAAAGCTTTATGTACAGAACACACAGCGACAGCGGAGGATTTCACTGTTGCTAGACGCTTTATGGGAAAAAACCTTGCTAAGTTGACAACACTGAGCCCAACTGAGGTCCAGTTGTTTTTCCGGGTTTGTTCCGGCTGTCGGCACTAACCTCGCTAGAACTGCCACCCAGGCTACTGCAGGTGGCAGTTCTCGCGAAGCTAGTGACAATTCAGTTTAGAGCGGCACAGGAACACTTTTTAAAAAAATTATTATATTAAAATATGGGAAATTTATGGGAAAATAATAATACAGGAAGACGGCGGGACAGAGGGGTAAAATACGGGAGTTTCCCGGCCAAAACGGGAGACTTGAGAGGTATGGGTGTCTCGCCCTTCACCTCTCATGGTGTACTGGCTAGGCTGTTGTATTTGTAGCCCTTCCTGATGAAAAACGGCTCTCAGTGAAGAGCCAGCTCCGACCGACCATCACTGTCTGCACCTGTGGCCACGAGAGCTGCCACTGCTGCTTTACTCTGAATATTTATTTATTTATTATTTAGGTAGATAAAGCAGCAGTTTTACTCTTTTTGAGTAAAACTGCTGCTTTACTCAAAAAGAGTAAAACTTTTTTTGAGTAAAGCAGCTGCTGTGGGTAAAAAAAAAAAAAATTTCTGATCACCGGCTGGTTCGGCCTGGAAACGACTAGCCGTTTGGGATGATTGTGGATGTTTTGACATTCCTGCAGGAG
Organism: Archocentrus centrarchus; assembly: GCF_007364275.1. NCBI lineage: Eukaryota > Metazoa > Chordata > Actinopteri > Cichliformes > Cichlidae > Archocentrus > Archocentrus centrarchus. The sequence continues at coordinate 292,917 of NC_044350.1, read as the reverse complement.
CTGTTAGATAAGGGTCTTTCCTTGTCTACAATTAAGGTCTATTTAGCAGCTATATCTGCTCGTCATATCGGCTTTTATGGGGTGACACCAGGTGCACATCCTCTTGCCATGCACTTCTTGAGGGGAGTTCGCCGACTGATACCTGTGGTTAAGTTCAGTGTTCAGTTAACTTTGGTGCTGGATGCACTTTGTGGCCCCCCTTTTGAACCCATTGAGTCTGTACATATATAGTTTCTTTCATACAAGACTGCGCTTCTTCTTGCTTTCTTGCTTCGGCAAAGCGAGTGAGTGGCTATGCATTATCTGTGCATCCTTCTTGCACACAGTTCTCTTCTGATGGTCTCAGGGTCGCACTGCATGCGGCATTTGGGTGTTGGAAGGTTATTCCAGCAGCTTATAGCTCTATGGAATTTGAACTTCAGAGTTTTTGCCCCCCTCCTTTCGCATCTGAGAAAGAGAGGAGTTTGCATTCTCTGTGTCCAGTGCGTCTGCTACAGGCCTACATTGACTGCACTTGGGATGTGCGTTCATTTGACCAGTTGTTTGTCTGCTTTGCTAATCCAGCTAGAGGTAGAGCTCTGTCTAAACAGAAGCTCTTCCACTGGATTATGGAGGCCATCTCCCTGGCATATGGCACTAAAGGTGTCGCTTTGCCTCAGGGTGTGAGGGCACATTCCACCAGGGGAATGGCAACCTCATGGGCCCTTTTTAAAGGGGTTCCTGTGAGTGATATTTGTACTGCAGCTAATTGGTCATCACCACACACTTTTGTTCGGTTATATCATTTGGATGTGACAGCCCTTCGGTGACTCATTCTGTCCTTTCTGCTGGGTCTGCCTTGCACTAGGGTGCTGGTGATCCGACTCCAGTTCGGTGGCTGCTCTCTGGGGCGTGTATATATGTCCCATACTATATGTGTTGTACCGAGTGAATCGACTGAAAGGGAATGAATAGTTATGTCTATAACTTCTGTTCCCTGAAGGAGAGGAATGAGGTACAACACTAGGATGCCCCGCTGAGCAGCTGCGCTTGGTGAAGAGCGGGTATTGAACTGAGGAATGACTGTGATGACAGTGTTATATATGTGCGGGCGAAGCACATACATATAACATTGTCAGAGATATATATATTTCCAGCAGAGTTTTATAAAGAATTTTGGTCTGAACTAGCACCCACTTTTTTCAGAATGGTAACTCAGATTCAGAATGATCAAATGTTATCTCCAAACATGAACTCTGCTAACATTAGCCTGCTCCTTAAACCAGGCAAAGACCCCACACTCCCATCCAGCTACAGGCCAACCTCTCTCATTAATGTAGACCTTCAAATAATTTGCAAAGTTCTTGCCGGAAGATTAGAAAAAATCACTCCATCTATTATACATCCGGACCAAACAGGTTTTATCAAAGGTCGGCACTCAACCAATAATACAGACAGACTAATAAATGTAATAGATTACTGTTCTATTAACAAATTAGAAACCACAGTTGTCTCTTTAGATGCAGAGAAAGCATCTGACCGGGTAAATTGGAAATTTCTGTTAGCAGTTCTACACAAATTTGGATTTGGTTCATCTTTCATAGATTGGATCAGAACACTATACAGCTCTCCAAATGCACGTGTTAGGACAAATGATCTTATTTCCCCAAGCTTCAATCTGCAGAGGGGCACCAGGCAGGGCTGCCTGCTTTCTCCTTGACTTTGTCATTTTCATCGAGCCACTAGCAGCAATAATCTGACAAAATGTATATATCAAAGAAATTAAAACAAAGAACACAGACTGCTGATGATGTTTTACTTTTCCTTGGGAACTCACAAACCTCTCCACTTAAGACAATCACACTTATAGATAAATTCTCATCTATATCAGACTACTCCATCAACTGGAGTAAATCAACAGTTTTACCTTTGAATTGTAACTATCAGAATACCACCACTACCTCACTACAGTCAGGCAACATTAGATATTTAGGTATAAATTTTTCCAGCAGGCTGTCAGACCTGGTACGATTGAATCATGTTCCTCTACTAAAAACAATAGAGGATGACCTCACACGTTGGAACTCTCTACCTATATCTCTCATGGGCAGAATTGCCACAGTAAAAATGATGATTCTACCTAAAATCAATTCTCTGTTTTCACTGATCCCTAATAAACCTTCTGTTACTTGGTTTAAGTGACTCATTGGACTCATACATTTCAAAATTTTTATGGAAAAACAAAACCTCAAGAATAAGTTTGAAGACATTACAAAGCTAAAATGCAGTGGTGGTCTAGAACTTCCAAACTTCTATCACTATTTCTTAGCCAATACTGTAGATTACAGTATGTTTCAAGGTGGATCAAATCAAGCCCTTTAGACAGCCCATGGCTGGATCTAGAACAAACACTCTGTGGAAGAGTGAAAATGTCTGACTTACCTTTCATAAGCTCCAGTATTAAACATCATAACTGCTTTAAAAGTCTTAACATAAACACCACCCTGACAACCTGGTGGGAATTTTAGAAGATAACTAAGTCTTCACTTATCCCATGTAAACTGACACCCATTTGGAACAATCCAGATATATGTCAGAAGAAGACAGTACTGAATTTTTCAGCATGGCAAGAGAAAAGAATAAAGAATTTAGAACATGTCATTCACGATGGGACCTTTATTTCATTTGAAGAACTTATTTCAAAATATGAAATTAACAATAGCAAATTTCTTGAATATCAGCAATTGAGGTCCATCATACAGGCAAGGTTTAACTTAAATAATCTAAAATTAGAAATCCCAGTATTGGTAACAGATTTTCTAAAGCTTTATACCCCTAAATTGTCATCAAAAATACATAAGTTATTATTTAAAAATTAATAATACAATATCCCTCCCAACTGCAAAATGGGAGCGAGATCTTTCCATCAACCCAGATGAAAACGTCTGGACACAGATATATTTAAACAACTTCAAAATGACAAAAAGTCCAAATTTACAACTCATACAATACAAAAAGAACACATTATACAGGACACAGGATGTTCCAAATGGGCCTCAGAGACACAAATATATGCACCCACTGTTCAGGCAGTCAAGCTGAAAACTATATGCATGCTATTTGGCCTGTTCAGAGGTTCTGGCAGACGATATGTGAGGACTTATCCACATGGTTTAATTGCGATATCCCAGCTTCACCAAAACTGTGCATTTTAGGTGATGTAAATGAATTACACATGGAAACAAATATGTCACACATAGTTCTTACTGCCTTATGCATCGCTAAGAAAACTATCCTCATGAACTGGAAATCAAAAAATGATTGCTCACTGTAAGAATCTACTTTTAGAGCACATTAGTCTGGAAAGAATGTCTGCCACCTCCAAAAACCAATTGGCCAAATTTGAATCTCTCTGGTCCCCACTGATCAGCTCCATCACATGATAGGGGTGACCAGCTGTGGCCTTGTCTTGCGGTGTACCAATATTACTTATTGTTTTTTTTTTACTTTATATAAAATCTGGCTTCTTTTGAACAACCCAAAATGTATATAAAAAGGTGGTCCAGTGAAGGTGAAAATAATTAACATTGAATGTTTATAGTTTTAGCAGCTGTAACATTTTGGGACCTAAAAGATAAAAAGTGTATAATCAGTTTAAAGGTGCCTCAGGGGTTAATGACCAAAATCACTGAAGCACTTTTATCATCCATCCATCCATCCATCCATTTTCTTCCGCTTATCCGGGGCCGGGTCGCGGGGGCAGAAGCCTAAGCAGAGAAGCCCAGGCTTCCCTCTCCCCAGCCACCTCCTCCAGCTCATCCGGAGGGACCCCAAGGCGTTCCCAGGCCAGCCGAGATACATAATCTCTCCAGCGTGTCCTGGGTCTACCACGGGGCCTCTTCCAGGTGGGACATGCCTGGAACACCTCACCCAGGAGGCGGCCAGGAGGCATCCTAATCAGATGCCCGAGCCACCTCAACTGGCTCCTTTCGATGTGGAGGAGCAGCGGCTCTACTCTGAGCCCCTCCTGGATGGCCGCACTCCTCACCTTATCTCTAAGGGAGAGGCCAGCCACCCTTCGAAGGAAACTCATTTCTGCCGCTTGTATTCGCGATCTTATTCTTTCGGTCACTACCCAAAGCTCGTGACCATAGGTGAGGGTAGGAACGTAGATCGACCAGTAAATCGAGAGCTTCGCTTTTACGCTAAGCTCCCTCTTCACCACGACAGACCGGTGCAGCGTCCGCATCACTGCAGAAGCAGCCCCGATCCACCTGTCGATCTCCCGTTCCCTTCTCCCATCACTCGTGAACAAGACCCTGAGATACTTGAACTCCTCCACTTGAGGCAAGAACTCGTTCCTGAGCCGGAGATGGCACTCCACCCTTTTCCGGCTGAGGACAATGGCCTCAGACTTAGAGGTGCTGATTCTCATGCCAGCCGCTTCACACTCGGCTGCGAACCGTTCCACTGCGAGCTGGAGGCCCCCCCCTGATGAAGCCAACAGAACCGCATCATCTGCAAAAAGCAGAGATGAGACTCTGAGGCCACCAAGGAAGAAGCCTTCCGCCACCTGGCTACGCCTAGAAATTCTGTCCATAAAAATTATGAACAGAATCGGTGACAAAGGGCAGCCCTGACGGAGTCCAACACCCACAGGAAATGAATCCGACTTATTACCGGCTATACGGACCAAGCTCTTACTGTGGTTGTACAAGGACTGAATGGCCCGCAACAATGGGCCAGACACCCCATACTCCCGCAGAACCTCCCAAAGGACACCCTGAGGGACACGGTCGAATGCCTTCTCCAAGTCCACAAAGCACATGTAGACTGGTTGGGCAAACTCCCACGCACACTCGAATATCCTTGAGAGGATAAAGAGCTGGTCCAGCGTTCCACAACCAGGACGAAAACCGCATTGTTCCTCCTAAATCCGAGGTTCGACTAACGGACGCACCCTCCTTTCCAGCACCCTGGCATAGACCTTACCGGGGAGGCTGAGGAGTGTGATCCCCCGAAAGTTGGAGCACACCCTCCGGTCTCCCTTCTTAAAGATGGGGACCACCACCCCGGTCTGCCAATCCAATGGCACTGCCCCAGATCTCCAGGCGATGTTGAAGAGGCGTGTCAACCAAGACAGCCCTACAACATCCAGAGCCTTCAGGAACTCAGGGCGAATCTCGTCCACCCCAGGGGCTCTGCCACCAAGGAGTTGTTTAACTACCTCAGTGACCTCACCCCCAGTGATGGTCAAGTCATCTCCCTAATCCCCAGACTCTGCTTCCACTACAGAAGGCATGTCAGTTGGATTCAGAAGGTCCTCGAAGTATTCCTTCCACCGTCCGACTATAGCCTCAGTTGAAGTCAGCAGCACCCCACCCGCACTATAAACAGTGTGAGTGAAGCACTGCTTTCCCCCCCTGAGTCGCCTGACGGTTTGCCAGAATCGCTTCGATGCTAACCAAGCCCGATAGGACTCTTTCTTCAGCTTGATGGCTCCCTTCACCTCCGGTGACCACCATCTGGTTCGGGGGTTACCACCACGACAGGCACCAACCACCTTGCAGCCACAGCTCTGAGCAGCAGCCTCAACAATGGAGGTGTGGAACATGGTCCATTCGGACTCAATGTCCTCAGCCTCCCTCGGAATGCTGTCGAAGTTCTGCCGGAGGTGGGAGTTGAAGATCTCCCGGACTGGGGCTTCTGCCAGGCGTTCCCAGCGCACCCTCACAATACGTTTAGGTGTGCCAGGTCTGTCCAGCATCTTCCCCCGCCACCTGATCCAACTCACCACCAGGTGGTGATCAGTTGACAGCTCAGCTCCTCTCTTCACCCGAGTGTCCAAAACATACGGCCGCAGATCTGATGATACGATTACAAAATCGATCATCGACCTGCGACCTAGGGTGTCCTGGTGCCATGTGCACTTATGGACATCCTTGTGTTCGAACACGGTGTTTGTTATGGACAAACTGTGGTTTGCACAGAAGTCCAATAACAAAACACCATTCGGGTTCAGATCGGGCAGGCCGTTCCTCCCAATCACGCCCCTCCAGGTCTCACTGTCATTGCCCACGTGAGCGTTGAAGTCTCCCAGCAAGACTATGGAGTCACCAGATGGAGCACTCTCCAGCACCCCGCCCAGCAACTCCAAAAAGGGTGAGTACCCTGAACTGTCATTCGGCGCATAAGCGCAAACAACAGTCAGGACCCGTTCCCCAGCCCGAAGGCGCAGGGAAACTACCCTCTCGTCCACCAGTGAAAACTCCGACGTACAGGCAGCAAGCCGGGGGGATACAAGAATACCCACCCTAGCTCGCCGCCTCTCACCGAGGGCAACTCCAGACTGGAACAGAGTCCAGCCCTTCTCCAGGAGACTGGTTCCAGAGCCCAGGCCATGCGTTGAGGTGAGCCCAACTATATCTAGCTGGTATCTCTCAACCTCACGCACTAGCTCAGGCTCCTTCCCCACCAGAGAGGTGACATTCCATGTCCCAATAGCCAGTTTCGATAGCCGGGGATCGGTCCGCCAGGGCCTCCGCCCTCGGCCACCGCCCGACACACACTGCACCCGACCCCTACGACACCTCCTGCGGGTGGTGGGCCTGCAGGAGGGCGGGCCCATGTAACCTCTTCGGGCTGCGCCCGGCCAAGCACCACGGGCTAATGCCTGGCCACCAGACGCTCTCCCTTGAGCTCCCTCCCCAGGCCTGGCTCCAGGGTGGGGCCCCGGTAACCCTATCCCGGGCAGGGTAAACTGTTCCCTTGTTTTTTCACTCATAAGGGTCTTCTGAACCGCTCTTTGTCTGGACCCTCACCCAGGACCAGTTTGCCATGGGAGACCCTACCAGGGGGACAAGCTCCCAGACAACATAGCTCCTGGGATCACTGGGACACACAAACCCCTCCACCACGATAAGGTGGCGATTCACGGAGTACTTTTATCAATGTTACATTTTTTCAAAGTACTTGTTCATTGGTCTTTTATTCACAGGATGCACAGGAGTTGGTACTTTTTCACATAACCATTGTTTTTGATGACAAAGATGGGCTGATTAATTTTTTATTTTTTTTGCATTCAGGGTCTTATCTGCTATGTGTGCATTCAAAGTCAAGAGACTCAAACTTTCAGTGTAGTTTTCTGATTTTTCAAAATATTTCATATAGTTTCATAATGACTTAATGTGTGTTCTGTGTCAACAGCTTCTGGAGGCGAGGGTGAGTGTCCTGGCAGTGAAGGAGGTTGCCTTCTGGGACGGTGTCACCACTGACCTCATGTTGGATGAGGAGGATGGCGTCTCAGAGAACGTATCGGGCTGGATTAAGACCCCCAAGCTTCCCCAGCCAGGAGCTCAGTGACCTCTGCGCCAAACTGCAAGACAGACTAGAAGCTCACCCTAAATACAACGCCATGCACCATAAATGTTTGTATGTTGGACCATGCTCTGAGAGAAAGCCACCACCACATGGCCCAGAAGTAGCAAAGCATTATGTCATAATGTTTTTTTCTTATATATGATGTGTGTGTGTGTGTGTGCATATTGCTTTGTAAATAAAAAAAAAAAAAAAAAAGAAATTCAAACTTGTGTCTCACAATTTGTTTCTCTTAATTGAATTCCTTTTAGTTGAGGTTAATAGCATGGCATGAATACAACATAACATACAAGGTATATCACAGAAATAATAATTAAAAATAATTTTTATTACTGGGTTATTATTTATTAGGGAGGGGCTTACCCAGGCCTGTCTTTATAAAGGCCAATGGGGGACAGATCTACCAGCCAATCACATGTGAGTGCTGAATTGTGATAGCATTTTTTTCATCCAATGACAGAGAAGCCACGTTGGTCTGTTGCCGCTGCTTCGGCTTGCAGCGCTGCTATTCATATGTAAAGTGGAGTCGTTAACACCTCCCGTGGGCCGGCTCCCCCGTACCTACACCCCCCGCTGCTTCTGGTGGTACGTAAACGACCATATCCGTCTCAGGCGAATGAAAATGCGCATCCCCGCATGCTGACGAAAGCTGCCGTTTACTAGCAGTGCCCACCTCAGTATACGGGGACGAATATGCTTCTTTTCAGTGTCAGTGGTGTGCACTCGGTTGCCATCAGGATGTGTGGCCTCAGATCTTCTGAGCTCCTAGTGGGCTGTGGATGGCCTGGGTCCCCTAGGTCCTTTCCTATTTGCCTCTGGATCGTGGGGGGCATGGTTGCAGTTCTTACCCTCATTGAGTACATTCCATGACAGAGGCGCATACACACATGAATGCAAACAGCAAAATTGTGTGTATATGTATATATGTATTTGCATTTGTATAGACATGTGAATGTGTGTATGTATGTATATCTTTGAGTATTTTTCTTTCCTTTCTCCCCTTTGTCCCACCCCGTTTTTGTTTTTGTTTGCTTTTTTTCCCCCCCATCTTCTCTATCCCTTTCCTTATTGCCTGTCAGGCCTGGCATAAATAACAAAAAAAAATATAAAAATACAAACATTAACAAGAATAACCTATAGAAAACTTGTAGAGCTGTTCTTGTAAAAGCAAATATGTTTGGTACATCATTGCATTTGGATCATCATTCCGATTGCGAAAACAGCCAGACATGACAGGCTTAAAAAAAAAAAAAAATGCGTGCCTTCCACATGTAAACACGTAGCAGTTAGCAAGATGACAGCTGCGTATCTCCTTGATCACAGCCTTCGGCCAGTCCAGTGTTTGCTTCTGAACATTCTGATATCCAGATAAGTGATATACCTTCCACAGAATAGCTGCAGCATCACTACATGATTTCCCTAATCTGCAATACAGGAACAGCTGACTGTCTCCACCACTCCACGTTCCCTTAGCATGACCCATGCTAAGTGCTTAGCTTGGCTGATGCTCTGGCTCGGCTCTACAGCTGCTTTAAGGAAAACAACGTTGCCTTGTTTGTTCGGTATTACTTTATTGATTTTATTACTTTGAAGGTAATCTGGTGCTGTTATAATTACATGATTCCTCGCCATCAACACCTTTGGAAAAAACAAAGTAATTGCTAATGTCGATGTAGCTGACTTCAGGCCATAATTTCATGTCATTTACAGAAGTGACATGTGAGGCACTGTTACCTTGCTGGTTTTTAAAACATCCTTGCAATGTATGAACCTCCGATGTGGTATCATTTAGGCCAGGTAAAAGAAACTGCAGTGTCAAAATGTTTAAATGAACGGCAAGTGTGTAAGCCCACAACCGTAAACAACAGCGCAAACAGAAGTAAAATACTGGCTTCCGCTATGAATTATGGGTAATGGTGTGAATACTGTGCATAGGATTTAATGCTTTTGCTATTCTGTCCAGGTCCTTTGAACTTGAAATGAATGGGATGGTGAGCATTGCTGCTGAGAAGGTCAGCATCAGTGTGGTGTCAGATTTGTCTCCAGAAGTCCAGTGCTACAGTCAGGTGAGAACATGGAAACACACACACACACACACACACACACACACGCACACACACACAGACACACAAGCATGCAAAATATTATGTAGATTATATTAAAATATTTAAGCATGGAATACTGTTTCTACTGTAGCATTCAAAGTTATTAAATACATACAAATAAATTACTCTACGGATATCAAGTATTACATTTTGTTAGTTTTTCATTCTCTAGAAAGTATAGTAGTGTGATTATGCTGTGAGGATCTTGCCTTGGTAAATTTAAACTTTCCTTCACCTCTTTGGAGTTCATGTACTTTATAAAGCCCATGAAATAAAATACCCTGAGGGTGAAAAACAAATTCATTGTAAAGTTTTAAAAAGTAGCCACTATGAGCTTTTGGTCAGTGAATTCTCTGTTTGGATAGTATGATCTATATTATACCAGTGACATGACAACCAACTGATGGGCACACACCTTCACCATCAGTCAAGGTTTCATTTAAAATATGTGATTTTTTTTTTTGGATGTGAATACTTTTGACTGTGAATACCATTATTTTCTTCCATTATTTTCTCTGCTGATCTGCAGATGTCTCATACTCCTAGAAAGGTAGCTACTTTTGGGAAGCGCAACAATTCTATCCGTCGGAATTCCACAGCAGAGGTTGCCAAACAAGGATGGATGTACAAACAGGTAAAATGTTCTGTCAGCTTAAAAAAACTTAATTACATTGATTTTATATAATTATAAAATGTTGTGTTTTGAAGGTTCGCAATACTAGGGACTCTAATTTTCAGATTGGTCCATGTGGCCAAAAATACTGGCGGGCACATGGAACCTTGCATTCACCATGAAATTTACATCACATGTATCCAAGCCGACCCCTGGATGCTCAAAGAAAATATAACACCCATGTAAACCACTTCATATCTTTTTTACTCTCCTGTGTGTGGGATGGGCAGCACAGTGGTATACCAAGAAGATCTTGGTTTTCAATCCAGATACTGTCTAGATGTAATCAGGCTCATTTCAAGGCATAGCATGAGTTCTGGAACTCTAGAGAGTGGCTTGACTGTAATCCATTCTGGAGTTGTAAGACGTGGTAAGAACCAGAATACACTAAAGTTACATCATTGACTATCCTTTGTGCTCACATACTGCATGTCAGTTTAGAGTACCCAGCCTTCTTGGAGTCCCTGATTGGTGCTGGAAGGTGCTTCATTTGACAACCACAACACTCAAATGAGCAATGAAACTGAAGGAAATAAATGAATAAAAGGTAGCAGGTCAATCAATTTTGTGATGTTATCATTTTTTTTTTAAAGCCTGTCATGTCTGGCACTGTTTGCAAGCAGAATTGTGATCTGAATGCATTGTTGTGCCAAACATATTTATCCTTCCAAGATAAGCTCTATAGAGTCTCTATAAGCTTTTCTTGCTAATGTTTGTGTGTTTGTTTTGTTTTGTTTTGTTTTATTTTTTTTATGTATTTATTTGTGTACATATACATTTAATTCCAGTTGACAGGCTGAGGGAAAAAAAAAAAAGGAGAGAGAAAGGGGAGAAAACAGAAAAAGAGGACAGAGCACCACTACAATAACCAAAACAATTCAAATGCTGCAACTGCAAAAAAAAAAAAAGAAAAAAGACAACATACCAAAACAGAACAAGCAACACCTGGAAAAATAACTATGTGGAAAAGGCACAACAAAATGAAGCACGATTGTATAAGAACAACAATTTTGTTATGCTGTGATTGCGTTAGTGTCTGTGTCATGGAATGCACTTACCAATGAGGGCACAAGGAGCCAGAGCCAGAGGCAGGCAGAGAAGGACCCAGGAAATCTGAGCCCATCAAGAGCCACGAAAACCCGCGGCCGCACGAAAACCCGCACGTTCCAGCGACAACCGCATACCCACCCCAGCAGAGGGGAGAGGGAGGTCCCAGATGGAGCCTCCCAAGTCGAGGGGCAAGGGCCCCAGGGAATTCGAGGCATCAGCGCCCGACATTCCGCACAGCGCCCCCCCCCCCCATGCCGGAGAAGCCCAAGCCGCCCCGGCCCACAGCCCCCAGCAGAGCAGGTCGACACCCACGCCACAACATCCAGCATGGCCCAGGAACCCCAAGGCACCCACACCCCGGGGAAGCGGGGGACGCAGGAGCAACCAATGGGCAAGAGCCCCAGAGAGCCAGAAGCAATGAGCAGCCCACCCTCTGTAGGCCGGCCCCCCAGCACAAGCTGAGAACAAGGCCCGAAATGTAAAATTTGAATGCATTTTAATCGCACTTTGCACCGTGGAACATTTCTCAGTGCACGAATTCCAGGCATACAGATTATATCGATGCACGATGTCAAAAATGGGCTGCGGGTCCTTCGCAGCCCACAAAGACTGCAAAGGCCGGAAGTGAGTGGCTAGCCTTCATATCAGCATCACCTCTGCGTAGCTCATGTCACCTAGCAACCAGTGCGAATTACAGCTGTGGAAAAGCAGCTGGTTAAACGGAGAACGAACTTTTTCTCCTTTTTGTGGTTTAATTTTAAGTCTTTAATTCAAAATAAGCTGTTAAAACAAGCATGACACATTTCAACATCAAGGAATACAGCTGAGCGAATGATTAATTTCCAACTAGATTAAGTGAGACATTAATGTTGAATAAAACTATCCAGTTATGATGCTTAACTTTAATTTCAGGAGTTTGCTTATCACAGGAGCACTTGTAGTGTTGTAGTCAAGACCACCTAACCCGAGACCGAGCCAAGACCAAGACCAGAATGTATCGAGACCGAGACAAGACGAAGACTTTTAGGGTCCAAGACCAGTCGAGACCAAGACCGAGGGAGGGCGAGACCGAGACAAGACCAAGACCAGTGCCTGACGCTACATGACCCAATAAAATGTGAAACATGATCAAAATCACTTCTCAAATTGATCTGAAAGATCCACATTCCCATAAAATCATCCTGATATTAAACACTCACAGCTCAAATAAATATAACCATCTTTATTTAATACTCCTGGGTGACTTCCATCATTTATCACAGAATGTAAAACAATTATTCATAGTTCATCACAATAGTCTTAACTTTTCTCTGCCTTTCATAAACAATACATAAAGTTATGTTGTTTTTAAACCAACAACCTTTGTAAAAATGGGTGCTTTTTCAAAACCACATAGCTAAATGTGTAAAACTGAAAAAATGGCAAACACTCATCGACAGTAAGAACTAAAGCCTTTAATCTTATACAGATTAGAGCTGCAGGATGTAACTTTTATAAAAAATTTGGTTTTTACATATTTGTTAAAACTGTCACCATGTCACGACAGTATGAGACTGATAATCTGAGAAAAAAATGGAGCTCCTCCACCTCCTCCCTGAACCTCTCCCAGTCAAAAACAACCATTCAGAGCCAGGAGGAGGGTCTTAGCACTCTCAATCACTCCTCATGTATGCTGCTCAATGTAGTTGTGTGCGATACTTCAAGATTTGGTATCGATCCTATGCCAAGTAAACACAGGGCCATAATCACCGATACCGATACCAATACTTTTTAATAATTATGAAGAATTTCCATCAAGTTTAACTGGTTTGAGATTTTTTTCCTTTGGGGCAAAGTTTATATGTAAGTAGAAAATACTTTATCAAAATAAAAGTTACTGTTCTGAAACAATAGAACATTAACAAAACAATTTTCCCCATACATTGATGTCTGGAATTTTTTTTTTCATAAATTAAGTGTACAAAATCATCACTCAAGAACAAATGCAAACTTTTTTTCCAGGTAGATTGTTCAGAAAGTTTAATAAAAAAAATTAATAAAAAATGTCCCTTCATTCACTAATTTTCTACAAATTTAAATTTAAATTTAAATTTTTAAATTTTAATTTTAAATGTTTCATAGCAAAATCCTTTTTTTTTCCCCAAATAAAATATGTTATACATCACATGACAGTATAACAAAACACTGTGGGGAGGAGAGGAGCAAAGTGTGCCTGCTCTGTGCTGTGACAGGAGTGACACTTAGACAGTCAGCTCACATCTTTGATGAAACCGCAGCACTGCATACAGGAGAGAAACTGAAGCCAAAGTATCGATCTCATTACACTGATATTGATCAATACCAATACCAACGTTGGCATCCATATTATCGATATTAGGATCGATCTGCCCACCACTAGCTCAATGTACTAATGGTGGAGAAACAACTTACTTCTCTGCCGTTACCATTGGTAGTGGCCATGGTAACTTCAGGGTTCTAGCAAGAAATATTTCTCACCCCAGCGCTAACGCTAATGCTAATTAGTAAGCTAATGCTAACCCCTAAATGCCGCTCCCACTTGTTAATTGAGTAATGGGGCCTAAGATGTAACTGGAAAGCAGTAATCAGTTTTTTTGGACGTGTACTTACATTTCTCGAGGTGCATATCAGGTTTGGTTCAGAGAGGATTTTCAGTTATACACAAAGGATGAATGCAGAACTCTAAATCAGGCCTTATTAGATTGATAGTGTACTGTTATCACTACGTGTTGGATACACTGTGTATGTTAACGCAGATCAACAGCAAGCCAAACTCGATATTCATGAGCCAGGAACCGAGCGTCTTGCTCCTTTATTACAGTCTTCTTGACAGCTTACAATTCTTTACAATTGTGGCTTGAAAGCTCAATGAACAAGGTCGAGTGAAACTAGAAAATAAACAGAAAATAAAATATGCATCAGCTCTTGCTATGTGAAATAAATGCACAAAATAAAATTGCTAGTGCCAGAAAGCATGCATAAGAATTAACTTTGGCCATTACTAAAGATCAACAGCATTTTAGCAATCTTTTCATATGCTAATTAAATCATTAGCGTTGTTGCTATGCTAATATACAGAGCACAAAGCAAAATGAGCCCCTGGGATAAGGCTAATTCCACATTCACAAAACGATCTCTAAATTGGCTCTTATAACAATATAATATTAACCAGAACATAGATTAGACTTACAGCCATTGCTTTCGAAGGTGCAAATAAAGATTTAGGACACAGGAGGTGAAGTTTAAGCATGGATTGGCAGGTTTTTCGCTACAAAAGTTTTTCCTCCACTAAGCTCTGCTTCCGCTACCCACAATGCATTGCTACCTCAGAATTCACCTTCAAGATAAAATACAGATAACCAACACTGACTATGTAAGTTTTTTTTTTTTTAACTAAATGACCATCTTTTTTAACATGAATTACTGCAGATGAATTATGACATTTTTTATCACTGAATTATTATGAACTATTTTTTAACCTTTGCGTTTGGCAGAACAGATAGAGTGATAATTTTTGCATATAATCCAGAAAAGTTACATTTATATATCAAGCATTTAATGTGTCCCAGAGTGCCTTTTCCTTCCACTGTGTTTGCAGAAATCACATAAAAAAACATAAAAAAAAACAAATTCCAGATTCCTCAGCTGCTAAAAGCATTTCCTACATTTGAATATCAGCCACCATGTTGTGAGCATAAACTATCACATTTTTAATGCAACAATAGGACGTGACATCATCTTGCTGGTAACTGTAGTTATTTTATTCTTGAAGGCCTCTCATCGCAGCACTGGTGCTGAAAACTAATGTTTGACTATGGATTTCTGAATACAAGTAGGGCTGCAACTATCAATTATTTTAGTAATCAAGTATTCCATTGATTACTCCGTCAATTAATCAAGTAATTGGATAAGAAATAATTTTTCATTTTAACAATTCATCAGCATATTTTAACTTCCGTACTGCAGATGTTTCTCTGTGTGAAACAAACAGGGTGGATGGAGCAGCTACTGAAGGAATTGAAATAATAAGAGTGTGTGCTGCTGCTTAAGGCTTTAGGTTTCTGCGTGTTCGTTTATCGAACAGGAATTACACAAAACAACAGAATAAGGAGTCCAATTATTAAATTTAATAAAGCCATTTCACACAGTTTACAGATTAATCTGGTTCAGAATTGTTGGAGCTGCCTAATGTAGCCAGTTGGTGCAGCTTCACACAAGTCTATCTTAGTTCAACTTTTATACACAGACCTGACACAGATACACAGTTATTGAAATATGCAAGCATGTAGCATGCTTATCGGTTCCTTCTTCTGTGCCCTTCACTGTCGCCTGTTAACGGCCTCATCTGGGTCCTGTAGACCAGAGGTCCCCAACCCCCGGGCCCCGGACCGGTACCGGGCTGTGGGTCATTTGGTACCGGGCCGCGCAAGACTAAATAACTTACAATATTTCCATTTTACTTATCTGAGGCTGAACTATGTTTTATTTAGAAAAATTGGCGGATCCTCTCCTCTACATCCATCTATGACTCTCTTGACGTGTGTCAAGACGCTTGTGTCGGTCACGTGATTGTCACCGCTAAAATTAAACCCACAGCTTCGCTGGTTCCGTACCTGCGTAATGAAATAGGTCAGTTGACCTACGTTATGCTCATTTTAATATTTGAGTGCTCAACAAGAGTAGAAGAAACCATACAAGAACTAGTCCATTTACATTTTTATTTAGCAGCATGGGGACAGCAGTGAGGCGGACTCAGCCATCAAGCTGACTCTCCTGCACACAGCACAGCGGCTCTGCAGCCTTTCCTGTGAAATCAAAGCTTGTATTGGTGTGCCGGCCAAACCCAGCCAACCCACAGGCTAGCAAAAATGAAAAGCAGAGAAGCTCAGGGCTCACACTGATCCAGCGTTATGGTGAGTTGTATTTTTTATATGATTTATACAGTAAAAATTGCCTCAGTCGAAGTCGCAGAAATCGGATTTTTGCTCTAGTCGGGTGGCTTCTGCAGGTCCTGATTTTTCCTGACATTAATTACAATAAAATCATCACCTGAATCAGTCAGATATTTACCTACCTTGGATAAAAAAAATCTGCTCCCATTGTAATGCTTTTCCAATTAAACGTGATCCATAAGTCGGATGAGTTTAGCGCTAACACCCTCCTCAGCTCCCATCCCTCCACTTCCTTGCATCGGCTCGTTCTTGCACAACTACACTAACAACGCCTGGAGATCGTTCGCACCGAACGATTGCTAGTGCTAATGGCAGCCCCCCCTTTCCCGAGTACACTGTGGTTATAGGTCTGTTCTAGTGGCTACAGTTGACATAAAGAAAAAAATAACAGCTGACATCTTCTGCACAACAGGCGCGCACATTCAAACATGCGCACTCACAGCACAGAGAAGTGGGGGCCTGGAAAAACATCTCAGAGATCCACTCGTGATAAGGGGTCGTTTTTGTTTTGTTTTTTTCCAAATGACAGAAATCCGTTACAGCGATGGAGAACTAATGTGGAGGAAGTGCTCCCCTTTTACACGGAGACACCTGAGCTGCAGAGTTGAAACGAAACATCAAAGCAACAAATTTGTGTCGAGGATTTTTAATAATCGAATTGCGTTACTCCAAGAACTGTTGCAGCCCTAAAACTTGCATTAAATTTTTAGTTTGTGTATCAAAATACATGAAGGTTGGTATTTACCTTTCATGTTGGGATTTTTTTGTTGAATTGGAAGCCTGAAATTTTCCTTTGATCTTCATTTTCCCTCTTACTTCTCCTCGTGTTCATGCCAGTTGTTATTTCAATTTATGTAGCACACGCATGACCATAGTGAGATTATACGCACACATTGTGAATGAAACTGTCTGTGCTCTGTGGTAGATTGCAAACTGCGGTGAAATGATACAGGCGTAAGCAGCGATAATAACAGCGACCTATCCGGGGCGGAGTCTGCGAGGTGAGCTCCTTTGAGAGGCAGAGGAGCGCAATCTTTGTTGGATTTGAATCAGTACGTTTTGTATCCAATAAAAGCAAAGATGTTAACAAATAAATTGCACAGTATTCTGGCAATTTAGTGATATTTCCAGAGCTGTGGTCTTGACTGGTCTTGAAATAAAATCCAGACTCCGCAATGTCCGAGTCCATGACAAGACCGAGACCAAATGAGTCCATGACAAGACCGAGACCATCAAAAAGCGGTCTCGAGACCAAGACTGATCTTGAGTACTACAACACTAGTAGACTGGTGGGAAAATAAACAAAATTTTGAAGTTTAAGCTTATGTATATTGATTCATTAATCAACCAAACTTAAATTAATATTTATCATGTTAAATATTTAAATGTGATTAATTTCGATTAATTACAAAGCTCCTAATTAATTAGATTAATTTTTTTAATTGAGTCCCACCCCTATTAATTACATTATAATCAATCCAGTGCTTTTTGGCCACTTAAAATATCTTTATAGAACTGTGATGTTATATTTGTTGCAATTCTGCAGCCCTCTTAGCCAGATTTCTGTTTAAAAAGACATTTTTAATGTCAATGAGAGTTTTTACTTTAAAAAAAAAAGGAATATATAAAAGTCACTTTGCCAAAAAACTGATTGCAGCTTCTACATTGTGACAGAAATGTTGTTTTTCAGTCAAAATGATTTGATATAATTCATGAGAGATATGTTTGACATATGTTTCACAGATTATAGGTCAAGATGTCATTTCCAGCCATTTAAATACAGGCAATCATTTTCTGGCAAATACCGGAAATCAATTTTTGGCAATCACTTTTTGGCACAACACCAATGGCACAGGATTATTCCTGTAGTTGTAAGAGCCAAGTCTTTGGGTCTCTCCTCTAAATCAGTTTTTCCCCGAGTCTTCACGCTAAATGTTTTGAACAGAGCTTCACATATTTCTGCCATATTTCTTTAGAGCAAATTATACACGCACATACAGCACAGTTGCTCAATTCCACTCCTCTGTGTCATATAAATCCACCATTCGCTGACAGAACCCAGCAATAATCAATTTATGTTTACATTTCAAATTTACTTTTTTGTTTACAAACATTAGAAATGCAATTAAATAATCATTTTATGCTTTCATGTTCATTAGTCAGCTTGTTCGGTGTGTACAACCCCTACTTTACTGGCTGCAAGCAAATATTTACTACCTAACCCTTTTACAGAAAGGTTCAACATTATGATTATGTTAGAATCATAGAACCCCAGAGCAAATATAAATCGTATGAATATACAGCGTAGTGGGCTGCAATTATCAATGCTTCTCCTGGTGGATACACAATACTTGACCAAAGATTTGGCCCTTACAAAAATGAGAATAATCTCGTGCCACTGACACGCTGTCTTTCCAAATAAATTAACAGTCACAGTGGTAACAATCACAGTCATGCTGCTTACTTTCAGCCGAAATTATGCAGGTCTTTTACTCGATGCACTGAGGTTCCTGTCACTAAACTTAGTTTATCTCCTCTGTGATTCATTTGAATACTCTACTCCGCTGTGAAAGTGATTAAATGCAACACCAGACACATCTTCTGCAAAAGTGCTTATGTATTTTAGAGGTGCAAAAACTGAGTATGCTGACAGGTTGGAGAGAATTAGCATGGCATTAGTGTTCAATCTGTTCTTTGCAGTTAATGAGAATGGAAACAACCAGAAAATCCCTCTGGTGTATCTGGTGCATTTATAACAAAATACAAAACACACAAAAAAAAAAATCCACAACAAACAGCACCAGAAAGAGAAGAATACAACAGCACTGAATACCCAAGACCACACATCCCAATGATAACTACGTACCCAACCCTGGAGAAGGAGTAGGGAGGTTCCAGCTGGGGTTCCCACAACCAAAGAGCAAGAGCTCCAGAGAAACAGCGACGACAGGCAATCGACCCCACCAGAGTTAGTTCATCCCAGTGCCTGAGAACTGCACAACACCGAGCAGACCCCACCACCACCACCACCTGGTGGTGAGTTGGATCAGTTGGCAGGAGAATATGCTGGACAGACCTAGCACACCTAAACGTATAGTGAGGGTGCGCGGGGAACACCTGACAGAGGCCCCAGCCTCCGGCAGAACTTCCACAACGTACACCAATTACATCACCCCAAATATATTGAGTGGGAGGAGGGGATGGTCTTCCCACACCCCAGTTTCTTGCACCCCATCTGTAGTGGGGACTGGGTAGTGGTTTGGGGCAGGGTTGGCTCTGCTTTCCCAGGTTGCTGTTAGCTCTGTGCTGGTACCTGCTTGCCCACACTTCATGTCCATATAAGGTCTGTGCATGTGTGTGTGCGCGTGTGTAGATGCAGGAAGCTCCTGATGCATATCCCAGCTTTCTAAAGACTGATGATGAATAAATAAATAAGCACACTAATTACATGATTTATAAAGTTACATAGATGTTTTATGTAGTAAACGGCATGCCACAAACCACTTTGTCTTTTTCTGTAAATTAAAATTGCATGCTCTGAAAGTAGCACTCAAAAAAACAAGTGTCTGTACCTAAAATCAGTTAATACTTTGTGTCTCTGGTAAATCGCTACAGTAATTTTAAGGGCAAAAACTACATTTGCAAACAAGTAAGAGAGCCCAGACCATCATTCGCTTTAGAGAGGATTCTTCTGTGGAAGGAATTCTCCTTCTCTCCCACTCACCGTGGCCCTCTGCAGCTGGTGAGTGGCAATTTTAAGGGGCTGCATCTGTACGTTTTAATACGCATACATTTTAAAGTATGCCGATTAAGACAGCAGAAAGTGTTTATAGCAAGTTAGTAAAAACAGTAAAAACAGTCCAGTTTGTATTTTCTTAGAACCACGTTAAAATTAGATATTTTTGTTTTTCTTGTTTTAGTGCTTGTTGTTCAGCTGTCTCACATCATTTGCATCACAGTGAAACTTTTTTACCTCTCAATGATCAGATGTGAAATAAAACACTTCCTGCAGACAAGAAGCTCCCCGCCATCCCCCCATCTCTAATTCACTTTAATTTGGTGGTTCAGTACTGTGCAGCAATTTATTGAAACATACATGAATGCAGTTTATAAGGTTAAAAACTGAGCTTGAAACTCAGTATTTGGTGTGACCACTCTTATTCTTCAGCACAGTCGGATCTCTATGAGGCAGCTTTCTGTAATTTCTGAAGTAGTCTTCAGGAACAGTTTCACAGGCTTCTTGAAGGTCGTTCAAAGCTCTTCTTTGGATGTCGGCTGCCTTTGGTTCCATTCACTGTCAGGATGATCCCACACTGTTTCAGTTATATTGAAGTCTGGGCTCTGGGGAGACTGATCCATGACTGAGAGTGTTCCACTGTGTGTTTTTCAGGCATGCTTTTACAGCATTGTAGGGCTGGGCAATATATTGAGTTTTTAAAAAATATTGATATATTTTCATACGTGATATAAGTTGAGACAATATCGTTTATATCAATATAGTCTATGTCGCATTACATTCATACTTGAAGATCCCCCAGTTCACCTTTCTCTCTCTGCACACCTTCACACTGCTCCGCCTCTGTCCCTCACGCTTCATCTGCAAATCATGCAGGAACTCACAGCATGGCAGTGTTGCCAACTTATCAACTTTGTCGCTAGATTTAGAGGCTTTTCAGACCCAAAAAAGTGACTAGCTACAAATTTAAAGACTTTGTCCTCTGACTTTGGCGACTTTTGGAGTTTTGGGATCCTGAAATCCTCTGTTGTCACCGTGTTTTGCGTTACTGTGATACGTCAGCACATATGTTTGTGGATTACTGAGCTTATGGCAGGTTGTTTTAACATAAAATCCGTTACACCACACGTACATTCCAGATATCTGAAATTGATTTATGACTAAACATATTAGTAAATTAAGATTCAAGATACAAGAAGTTTATTGTCATGTACACCTCAAAACACACTGGTTATGCTGAGCAATGAAATTCTTACTTGCGACTGCCTTACAAACAATTGAAATAATTAATTAAGTTAAAATAAAATGAAAGAACAAGTATATAGAAAAATTTAAAAAGTAAAAATAAATAAATAATGAAGCAAGTGCAATATATACAGATGTACAGATATATATAATATATACAGATGAAAAAAAAAAAGGAAGGTAATCACAGTTTGATAATCAGTCAGTGTGTCAGTAGCCTGATGGCCTGTGGATAGAAACTGTTTTTTAGTCTGGTTGTTCTTGCTTTTAGACTCCTGTAACATCTTCCAGATGGCAGGAGTGTGAACAGTGTGTGATGTGAGTTGTGTGCTCTCTTTATTACCCGGGTATTATAAGCAGGGGCGCAGCTATATACTTTCTGAGGTGTATGCGGACACATTTTTATTTTTCTGTAACCAGAAAGCACATCTAAAGCGTAATCACAGTCTTTGTGAACCTGTAGTTACATTTCTCGAGGTGCAGGTCATTTTTCTTGAAGGCCTTTCACAGCTCCACTGGTGCTGAAAACTAATGTTTGACTATGGCTTTCTGAATACAGCTATCGATTATTTTCAGAATCGAGTATTGTATCGATTATTCCATCAATTAATCAAGTAATCGGATAAGAAATAATTTTTCGTACTAACAATTCATCTGCCCATTTTAACTTCCATACTGCAGTTTTTCTCTGTCACATGTGTCAGACTCAAGGTCTGCGGGCCACTTCCGGCCCACGATCTAATTTTATACGGCCAGCAAGATGATTTCATATAGTTATTATTAATAGCCCGCGGGTAAATGTGCTCCTACCATTTATACTACAAATTCCACGCACTGCAGCAGCTCCCGGTAGGCCAAGAACTGCGCGTTTCCCTATTGCCGATTGATCAGTGATCAGCGGATAAAACATCGGTCAGCACTCCCCAAAAAATGACCAAACGAAAAGTGGAAAACAGGGATTTTCCAAACAGGTGGGAGGCAAAAGACCTGAACGCTGACATCGGAGGTAAACCTTCTGTCTCTTTTCCTCACTTGCACTCCGGGGGAAAGAGCGGAGTGGTGGGACAAATAAAGATGAAGAGGAGACCTGCACAAGTGAGCTGACAGTGCATCACTGCGTCACACAGCAAAGTCCTGAAGACAGAATGTGTCATAAACACTGTAACACAGACAGGGAACTTTGTAAGAGGCAGTTTCAGTCTTTTCTGGAGTAAATATTTTCTGAATTTGGTGACGCGCCTTATTACACAGGTGCGATGAGCTGCCTGAGGAAATCTGTCAGTTCATAGAAAGTGAAGGAAAAGCCTCAGCAGGGCTCCGGGATTAAAGGTGGCTGTGAGAGTCGACTTTTCTCATGAAGCATCATAATGCGTCCCTGCAGCTTTGGGGACTGGACCGTGTGATAACTTGTCTCCACCGCTGTGTTTGCAGCTGCGCTATTTGCTGATAAACTGGACACACTGCGCAGTTTATGCAGCGTTTTTCCGACTGTGAAGCGCAGAAATTCACATTACAGTTTTTACCTGAAAAATTTGCAACTTTTCATCAGTTTGAAATATATTCATGTGATTTTTGAAGAATAATATAATTTTATATTTTATTTAATGTGTTGAGAAAAAAAGCTGCTGTATTCTGGCCATTATTATTATTTTACTGATTTTACTGATTTAAATAATTCTTTTTAATCCTGTAATCAATTTTGGCCCGTCCTGTGATTGACACCCCTACTCTACGTGAAACAAACAGCGGTGGATGGAGCAGCTACAAAGTTCTCTGTTCTTCATGTTGCTGATCAGGTGGTTGAAGAAGGACCTCCAGCTGTTTCCCAATAAAAGTTTTAAGGTGGTTACAGGAGTAAGCGCTGCTGCTTTGGTCTGAGCGCACTGTCTCAGTAACGGCTCCGACAGACTGCACTAAAAGAGCTGCTGAAGTGTTTTTGTTGAAAAACTGGGGGCTGCATGAGCTGCATGAGTAGAAAATTACATTTCTACTGTGGGTCTATTTTTAATTGCTAAAGCATAAAAATATTCTGACGGAGACACTTCATACTGTAACGTTGTAAACACACTTCCACAGTCGGCGATGTTCACAACAAAGGTCGTCTTTATTACCAGGAAAACGGCTGCTGTAGGCCACAGCCACGCCAACCACGACTACAACAACGGAACAGCAACACACACACACAGGCAAGCTCTCGGTCTTTTCTCTCTCTCCATGCTGCCTTCACGAACCTCCCGAACAGTCCGAAATCCCACAACATCAACACGCTCTCTAACTAAGAGAATCGCTACATTGCCCCCCCTCACTAAATCCCTCGCCCCGAGGGATCCCGTACAAAGTCTCTGAGGTGACCTGGGGGTCTTCTCTGCCTCTGCAGCCCCCTTGTAGACGACACTTGGGGCTGTGTCTGCTGTCCTGCAGCACCCTGCTTTTGATCTGGGATGGGGTGCAAAAGTGGAGGAAGCTGTGGGGCAGTAGAAGGGGGCACAGTCAGTGAGTCTGGGGCTGTGGCTGTTTCATTTCTCAGGGGGGTCGACTGGACCGGGCGCACATCACCCTTATATGGAGCCAGCCTGTCTCTATGAAGGGCCACTCGTCTCCCCCTAGTCGGCAGCTGAACCCTGTACACCACTTCCCCCAGCTTCTCTACCACTACACAAGGCCCCACCCAGTGGCAGTCCAGCTTAGGGCACCGGCCTTTCTTCCTCCTCGGGCTGTACACCCACACAAGGTCACCGGCCCTGAAGTCTTTCCCTTTTACCCTCAAGTCATAATTCCTTTTCTGTCTCATTCCCGCTTTCTCCAGCTGATCACGGGCAAAAGCATGGGCCGACTCCAGCCGGTCCTGCAGTCTCCTGGCGTATTCCGGACCCGGTACGACTACCGGAGCGTCCGGAGGCCTCCCCAGTGCCATCTCCGCTGGCGTCCGTAGCTCTCGCCCCAGCATGAGCAGGGCAGGCGTACACAAGGTGGAATCCTGCACAGCGGACCTATACGCCAACAAAACAAGGGGGAGATGCATGTCCCAATCACGCTGGTGCTCTGCAGTGAGGATGGCCAGCTGTTTCGCCAGGGTCCTGTTGAAGCGCTCGACGAGCCCATCACTCTGCGGGTGTAACGGTGTCGTCCGGGTCTTTCGCATCCCTAAGCGCTCACACATGACAGAGAAAACAGCCGACTCAAAGTTCCTTCCCTGGTCACTGTGAATGGTTTCTGCCATCCCGAACCTGGCAAACATGCCCTCCACCAGCCTGTCGACCACCGTCTCCGCCTCCTGGTCGGGTATGGCATATGCCTCCGGCCATTTTGTGAAGTAGTCCATGGCAACTAAGACATAACGATTTCCTCTGTCTGTGCGTGGAAAAGGCCCCATCACGTCCACTGCTACTCTCTCCATCGGGGCTCCCACTGCTAACTGCTGTAGCTGGGCCCGGGACTGGTCTGAGGGACCCTTGTGCGCTGCACAGAGGTCACACCGGCGGCAAAAGTCCTCAACATCCCTCCTGAGCTGCCCCAGTAGAAACTCTGCCGGAGCCGCCGAAGGGTTTTGGAAACTCCAAAATGCCCCACCCCGGCGGTTCCGTGGGAGGCCTTCAAAACTGCCTCCCTCAGGGCCCTGGGGACCACCACCTGCCACCTCTCCTCCCCCGTAGCTGGCTCCTTCCAGGCTCTCTGCAGCACTCCGTCCTTTACTCGGAGAGCTGAAAATTTCACAAACAGTCCTTTAGTTGCAGGTGAGTATCCAGCCACTCCGCTCCACTGCGGTCTTTGACCAGACTCCACCCATTGTAGCACTGGCCGGAGGTCAACATCCTGCTCCTGTTGCGCTCTCCACTCGAGCGGGTCAATCACCTGTGCCACTCTGCAGGCCAGCTCACCTCCGCTACACCCGGAATCATGCTCTCCCCCAGCCCGGAGCTCCTCCTCCCGGGCTTCCCGCTTTTCGCAGTACCGGCAACCAGCTGGAGCACAGGGGCGGCGGGACATGGCATCTGCGTTGGCGTGGTGAGCCCCCGCTCGGTACTTCACTTCGAAGACGTATGGCGCTAATTCCTCCAGCCAGCGTGCAATCTGCCCCTCTGGCTCCTTAAACGCCATTAGCCACTGCAAGGCTGAATGGTCTGACCGGACAGTGAAGGGCAGGCCACAAAGGTAGTACCTGAAGTGACTTATTGCCCGTACTATGGCCAGGAGCTCCCTTCGCGTCACACAGTAGCGTCGTTCAGCCTTATTAAAGGTTCTGCTGAAGTACGCCACCACTCTCTCCCCCGCTGGCCCCACCTGGCTCAACACTGCCCCCATTCCGACATCGCTGGCATCTGTGTCTAGAATAAACGGCAGACTGGGGTCCGGGGTGGCGAGGGTGGGAGATTCTGTTAGGGCGTTTTTCAGCCGCTCAAAAGCCTGTTCACATCCTGCTGACCAGTCAAAGTCACTATCCTTTTTCTGCAGGCGGAACAGGGGCGCAGCAATACAGGAGAACCCCCTTACAAACCGCCTGTAGTAGGACGCCAGACCAAGGAAGCTCTTTAAGTCCTTCAAGTTTGTGGGGGTTGGCCAGTCCTTCACCGCCTGCCCTTTCTCCTCCAGCGTACTGATACCCTCACCCCCGATTTTGTGTCCCAGGAACTCCAGCTCTTTCCTCATAAAGCAGCACTTATCAGGGTGGAGTTTCAGGCCCGCTGCCGCTATCCGCTGTAGAATCTGCCGCAGGGATGCCAGAGCTGCCTCGAAGGAACTTCCGTGGACCAGGATGTCGTCCAAGTAGACCAAACATTCCTGTCGGGGAATATCGGCCAGCACCTTTTCCATCAACCTTTCAAACGTGGCCGGCGCATTGCATAGGCCGAAGCAGAGAACACGGAATTGCCACAGCCCCCTGCCTGTGCTGAAAGCAGTCTTTGGTCTGGCTGCGGGGCTGAGGGGCACTTGCCAATACCCGCTACGCAGGTCCAGCGAGGAGAACCAGGAAGAGCCGGAAACCAAATCCAGGCACTCAT
Organism: Archocentrus centrarchus; assembly: GCF_007364275.1. Lineage (NCBI taxonomy): Eukaryota > Metazoa > Chordata > Actinopteri > Cichliformes > Cichlidae > Archocentrus > Archocentrus centrarchus. The sequence goes on along the minus strand of NC_044350.1, from coordinate 266,782 downwards.
CGATGCGGGGCAGCGGGTATGAGTCTTTCTTAGTCACACTGTTCAACGGCCTAAAATCGACACAGAATCTCATTTTGGGGCTCTTCTTCTTTTTAACCATCACAACCCCCGAGGCCCAGGGGCTGTCGGAGGGTTCAATGACGCCAGCCCTGAGCATCTCCCCGATCGCACTATCAGCCGCAGCCTGATGCGCCAGGGGGAGGCGGCGAGGGCGTGACTTCACAGGCCGTGCATCTCCCGTGTCAATGTCGTGCTGCAGGAGGTGAGTTAAGCCTACCTCGTCTTCTGACAGAGCAAAAATGTCCTTGAACTCCAGCAGCACCTGCCACAGCTCCTCCCGCTGTGGATGATCTAAATCTTGGCAGCTACGTGTCCATATGTCCCTCACTACTGCCAGTCTATCCCCCTCCCCCATTACAGTGTGCTGGTCTGAGGCAGGAGAACCCACCACGGTGGCTAAATCAGGGTCAGGGGACAGGGGTGCAGGGGGGTAGATCGGGGGCGGAAGATGTGCCTCATGGTGCACCCCCGCTGCTCTCGACTTTGGCGGGTGTAGGTTCGGGGCCTGTGCGGGGCGCACCAGGTCAACCATGGGGCCCCCTGGAAAGGTCAGCGTGTTATTCCCCAGGTCTAAGACACTCTGTGAGGCCCGCAGAAAGTCCAGGCCTAATATGCAAACGTCCTGCACCGCTGCCACCCACACCTCCAAGTTCACTCCCAGGCCCCCCACCTGAATAGGGACCAGTCCTTTTCCCAACATCGGGGCTAACTCACCAGTCACTGTACGCAGTTTTACTGTAGTTGGTTCCAACTGGGTTCCCACCGGCACCACGTCAGGTCTCATCAAGGTCGCAGTGGAGCCAGTGTCGACCAGAGCTGTGCCCCATCACCCTGCCAGGGTGATGGGGATGTGACAAAAATCCCCTGCACGCGTCCAGCCCACCACCCTCGCGGACTCTGTGCTGTCGTCTGCTTCTGGGGGGAGCTGAGCCCCGCACCCCCAGCTGTACCGTTGGGCTCTGTCCACCGGCGCCCCGGCGGATTGGGACACAGAAGAAGGGGCCTGCGCCGTCCCGCCTACGCAGGCCCTGAGGCGTTTCCCTGAACACCGGCACGGTCTGGGCATCGCACGCTGATGTGGCCCAGCTGTCCGCACGTCCAGCAAACAGGAGGGTCTCGGCGAGGACGAGCACTGCGGCGTGAAGATTGTAGAGACACGCCTCGAACCAGTTCGGTCAATTCGGCCGCCCAAGCTGGCACCCCCTGGCCCGGGGCCTCCGGCACCGCAGCCCTCACCACCGGGTCATACTCGCTATGGTCGCACCCCGCAGAAGCCACCACGGCCTCCCTCTCCAAGGCCATCTCCAGGGCCTCGTGCAGATTGCGGGGGTGGGAAAGCTGAGTCTGGATGCGCAGCTCACCAGGGATAATGGCGCGGATGAACTGGTCTCTGGCCAGCTCGTTCTGCACGTCGATGGGCATGTGGGCATATGCTTTCTTCGCTAGCATCTCAATGTCGTTAGCCAAAGCGCGAAGCGGCTCACCCGGTTGTCTCCGTCTACTCGTCAGTTCGGACTGCAGGACAGCAGGCTGGCCACACTGCCCAAACCGCCGCTGCAGAGCACCAACCAGAGCCCTGTAGTCACCCCTCTCCGCTGGGCTAAGCAGCAGCAGGCATGCCAAAGCGTCGTCAGTGAGGCACAAGGCTAGCTGGAGTGCTTTAGTGTCTGTGGACCAGGCCGCAGCATGCGCTAACAGTTCAAATTGAGCATGGAAGGCCTCCCAGTCAGCCTTACCGGAGTACTTGGGGGTTTTCACATTTGCCTGGCAGGGCCGGGCGCCACTATCGCCAAGCACGGGCCCCGCGCTGTTCGGGGCGGGCGTCTCCGCGCCCGCGTATATTCCTGCAGTCGATGGGCTAAAGCCAGCGGCGGCCACCAGGCCTCCGGCAGTCCGTCTGAGGCGGGCCAAACGCTCTCCGGCACTGTCCGCTCCCTCAGGACCCAGCGTGCCCCCAAAGTCACTGTCCATAGCCTCTCTCTTGATCTTCGGGCGGGCCCCGGCCACATCTCGCTGCGCTGCCATAGTTAGCGCAGGCTGTCAACTGAGGTAGCCGAAGCAGGGCTAGCCGACGGTTAGCAGTTTGACTTCTGACACCAATGTAACGTTGTAAACACACTTCCACAGTCGGCGATGTTCACAACAAAGGTCGTCTTTATTACCAGGAAAACGGCTGCTGTAGGCCACAGCCACGCCAACCACGACTACAACAACTGCAACACACACACACAGGCAAGCTCTCGGTCTTTTCTCTCTCTCCATGCTGCCTTCACGAACCTCCCGAACAGTCCGAAATCCCACAACATCAACACGCTCTCTAACTAAGAGAATCGCTACAATACTAAAGGGGGGGTCTGGCACCAAACAATCGCACAAACCAAACCACCAGATTGTGGTTATAGTGATCGTTCTGGTGGCTACAGCTGATGTAAGGAAAAAATAGCAGCTGACTATTCTGCACAGCCAGTAAAACCACACAGACAGTGTAGGCGTGGAAAAAACTTGTCAGCGATGATCCACTCCTGTTAATTCATTCCTGAAATTTTCATTTGATCTTCGTTTTTCTTCTTACTTCTCATTCATGCTGGTTGTCATTTAAATTTCTGCAGCCGTGAAATCAAGTGTGCATGACCTTAAGGACACCAAACGTTGCACATTGTGAACTTTCCCTGCGCTATGGTAGATTGTAAATTGCAGTGAAATAATAGAGGCGCAAGCAGCAATAAAAGCGGCGATCTAGCCGGTGCGGAGTCCGCGGGGCTCCTGTTTGCTAAATGCAGAGACAGCAGAGCTCCGAAAGTGAAGCGTCTCAGCCTGGCACGGCGCCTTGCATTCAACCGCTAGCTAGAACACTACACACACACACACACACACAAACACACACACACACACACACACACACACACACACACACATACACACACACACACACCATCCGCATCCTCTCAACGTCATGTGTGCAGATCACTTATTCATGGACTTATAAAATACAAGACTTCTATGACATAACTTACCAACTGTCTTTAAATGGGACAGGAGGAGGGGAGGTGAAGGAGCGCAGGGGCGCCTAATCAGCGCAGCGCCTCTGTTATTGATCATGTCATATGCACAGCTGTTAAATACAGAAAATGCAACTAGAAAAATATTTTCCCACATCGTTTTGGCGCCCCCCTCTTGTGTGGCGCCCCTATGCATTGCATATACTTAGTGCATACCCCCTTTTTGCGCCACTGGTTATAAGTGTCCTGTAGTGATGGGAAGGCAGCTTAAGATATTTTTAATTACATTTTGATTAGACAAAATACATTTGAGATATGTCTAATTACATTATGACTGGTAGAAATTACGTTCAGTTGAATGGAGGCTTCAATTTAATTTATCTACAGTGAATTACTGACTATCTGAAACACATTTCACACATCTATATTTAAATTATGAGTAGTCATAAAGTAAATTCGAGATATCTCGCTTTTTGTTCATAATTCTAAGTAAAGATATCTTGAATGACACCATAATTCAAGATATCTTAAATGTATTTTTAGATAGGAGATATATAGTTCTAATAGTGGAAAATAAATTCTAGATATCTTGAAAGCAAATAATGACTAGGAAAAATTCCCTTTAAGATATCTCCAAATGAATTAGAGATATCTTGAATTAGATGGCTTTTATATTTAAGATATCTTAAATTACCATTCTGACTAGTCAGAATGACATTACTTTTTTTTTTTTTTTTTAAACTTTATTATTTATTTTGATTTAGAAAAATAACATACAACCAAACAAACAAGAGGGCTAGGGCAGGTACCAGGCGATCACATTATTCATCATATTTTACAGGCACATTACTATTCTATATATACACTAGGAACAGGTTACAAATCAACCAGAGGGGCAAAATACTCCCAATTCACACCAGTTAACTATTCCAAGCCTTTGCACCTGTAACAGTGCCATTTTTCCCAGAGTCTCTCTCCTTTCTCCCTTTGAAGACGTATTGAAAAAGTCAGCATCTCCATGTTATGAATCAGGTTTACAATATTCATGAAGAGGTTCAGGGTAGGAGGGCTTAGCTGGAGCCAACATTTAGTAATTGCCTTCTTGCTTGCAATCATAAATATCCTCAGCAAGTATATATCGCTTACACTAAGACCTTCAGGAGATTCTCCAAGGTACATAGTAGTAAAAGAAAAAGCTAAAGTTATACCCAGAGTTTCATAGATTACTTGCTTTATGGCGTTCCAGAACATCTTCAACTTTGGACAGGCCCAAAAGACATGAAAGCAGTCCGCACAGACCTCCCCACACTCCCTCCAGCACACAGCTTGTGAGCCACCTATTCTTGATTTCTGTTTTGGTGTAATAAAAAATCTGATTAAATTCTTCCAGCAAAAATCACGCCATGTTAAAGAGTTTGTGGTGGATAGTGCATTCTTCCAGATTTGTCCCCAGACTTCCTGTAAAATTGTTATGTTTGCTTCTTTTTCCCACCGTTGCCTAATATAATCTATTGAGTTCCTATTCATAGATGAGAAATTTCTGTAAAGTTTACCAATGATGCCTTTTGTACTCTTGGCAGCATATGCATCCATGAATAATTGTATTATTCCTGGATTTACAACCAAATCATGGGACTTGATTTCCCTCTCAAATAAACTCCGGATCTGTAAGTAGCGATAGAAGTCTTCTCTGCCCACTTCGTAAGTCCGGCACAGATCCTCAAAATTTAGTAGCTCCCCGTTTTCTATTATTTTACAGAATGAGGTGATTCCCTGTTTTACCCAAGTTCTAAACTTGTGATCTATCAATGCTGGAAGGAAGCAAGGGTGGTATGCAGGCCAACTTAACACCCTTATCTGCTTGCTGAGATGAAATTTTTTAACCACCTCTGCCCACTTTTTCAAGGAGGAACTTACACACAGATTTTGTAACTGATATACTTGGGGTAGCCTGTCCAAGCAGCCCAAAACAGACTGTATAGGGAAGTCCAGCAAGGAAAGCTCAATGTCCTTCCATTTTACCTCATACACTGGGTTACACCAGTACACTAGTGGTCTGAGTTGGGCAGACAAATAGTAATCCAATAAGCAAGGGAGGGCCATCCCTCCCCTCTCCCCAGGCAGCTGCAGAGTTGAATATCTTACTCTTGGCCTTTTATTACTCCATATAAACCTTGAAAAATGCTTATCCCACTCCCTGAATTGTTTTGCCGGGACCTCTACCGGGAGTGCTGCAAACATATATAGCAGTCTTGGTAGAACATTTATCTTTATTGTTCGAATTCTGCTGCCGAGGTCGAGGGGAAGCAGGCTCCACCTATCCAGGTCCTCATATATTTTCTTATTTATCCATTTGTAATTAACTTCGTATAATTGAGCGAGATTTTTTGTTAATAAAACACCCAAATACTCTATTTGTGGTTGGTGCCAATTGAATCGATAGCTAGCTGTTAATTGTTTTGAGGGGACAAAAGAAAATGTCATGACTTGAGTCTTTTGTATGTTGAGTCTATAACCGGAAAGTCTACCATAAGATTCCAGGATGTTCATAAGCAGTGGGATACCAGATTCAGGGTTTTTAATTGTCACCAAGACATCTGCGTAAAGACATATTTTGTTTTCCACAGCCCCTATTGTCACCCCCTCCAGCCCTGTCTCCTCTCTGATAGCCTGAGCCAATGGCTCAATAAAGAGGTTAAACAGTAGTGGGCTTAATGGACAGCCCTGCCTACATCCTCGTTGTAGTGCTATTCGATTTGAAAGGCTTCCATTAATTTTAATTCTTGCTGTTGGGGAAGAGTAAATCATTTTTATACATTGAACAAATCTCTCGCTTAACCCAAATCTCCTCATTACCTGAAACAGGAACTCCCATCCAACCGTATCATACGCCTTCTCGGCATCTAGGCTGAGAAGGACTGCACTTGTTTTTCCTTTAGTTATATGGTCAATAATATGAATGGCCCTTCTTACACTGTCATGTGTTTGTCTATTACCAATGAAACCCGTCTGATCCTCATCCTCGTATATTTGAGTTTTTTTTCAATTTCTTCATTTAGAATTTTGTGAATCTCCTGTTTAACAGGCCTCATTTGTTCCAACAGTGAGGGATTTCTATTAATCGAATGCATCTGTTCCAATCTTTTCAAATTTTCCTGCAGATCTGATAGTTTTTTTGCTCTGATCTTCTTCAGATTGGCACATTTTGCAATAATTTTGCCCCTAATATATGCTTTAGCTGTATCCCATAGGATTGTAGGGCTAACTGCTCCATTATCATTAAGTTCCAAGTAGACTTTCAGTTCCTCTGCCATTTCCGCTTTAAATGAGGTACTATTTAATAAACTTGTGTTAAGCCTCCATAAAGTGTTTTTAGGGCTTTTGATTAAACTAATTTTCATAGTTAAACCCGAATGATCAGAGATGTCTCTTTGTCCAATCATGCAGTCCTTTACTATATGGAGATCCTTACTGAACATAAAAAAATAATCAATTCTCGTATGTATTTTATGTCTAGTTGAATAGAAGGTAAATTCCCGATCATGTTTATGAGTATATCTCCATATATCAACGAGTGCCAGTTCTTGCAGAATTTTTTTAAAATGCTTTTCCAAGTGAGTTTTCCTTCGTTCATGGCTGGTTGTATCAAGTTTTGGGTTTAAAAGCAAATTAAAATCGCCTGCACCAGGGTTATTATAGTTAACGAAAACGAACGAAATAACGAAAACTGAAATTGAAAAAACATTGTCGTTAACTGAAATAAATAAAAACTATAATTAAAAGGAAAAAACGATAACTAATTAAAACTGAATTGTGAGTTTACAAAACTAACTAAAACTAACTGAAATAATCGATAAACTTACTTTCATTTACTTGTTTTTTTGGGGGGTTTTTTAAGCCTTGTGGATTGATATGAAATCATTGTTTCCGCTCTCCGAGTTTAAGCTGGGAGCGCCACAGGACAACTGTGTGAGTGCGCATGTGCGTGCGCTCACCGCGCTGGTCCGCAAAGTAATGGCTGCGGTCTGCCGAGTCCCGTATGGAGGTTCTTTGAGTACAAACACCTGCACACGACCACAAGGTAATTAACACACACAATCCAGCTACACAAGCATAAATGCGGACATGAGGTCGGCAACTTCTGTAGGTTGTGTACAGAGGCCGCAAAGACCCTGCAGGTTTAATTAGCGAGCATCTAACCAAGCTAGCTCCAAAACAGAAGCAGCTTCAGGTGGTGAGAACATCAGGATGCAGCTGGATTTGAGCTTTGACTCCTTCAAAGAGTTTGTTTTTGTTTAACACCACATGTAGGCGTTATTAATCTGCTGCACTGATGCTGAAGTTTATTGTGGAGTTTATTGTAGAATTTATTGAGTTTGGGAGTTCATGTTTTTCTTTGTTTCTCCCTGATTATGCTCATGTGTGTCCTTAATATTACACAAATTTAGCATGTCTTGTGAACAGTTGGTTGTTGACTATATTTCTTTAAACTGTATCTTTTGTCAAGTTTTCATTACACAGTAGTCACTTTTGCGCCTTGAATCTTGCACCTGATTAGGTATGAAAATACTAAAACTAATACTGAAACTAACTGAAACTAACTAAAACTAAGCATGAAACCAAAAATAAAAACTAATAAAAACGAGCAAAACCACTCTGAAAACTAATTAAAACTAACTGAATTAGAGAAAAAAAAGTAAAAACTAACTAAAACTAAACTATAATGTAAAATCCAAAACTATTATAACCCTGGCCTGCACATATACATACCCCGCTTGCCTTTTCAGCAATAAGGCTAAATACTTCCTTGAAGAAATATATACTGCTACCAGGGGGTGCATAAACATTACATAAAGTTACCTCTTCTTGTTCTAATTTCCCCTTTAACAACACAAATCTGCCTTCTTTATCCTTATGTTCAGCCGTAAGATCAAACCTGCTCTTATTTGATATAAGAATGGCTACCCCTCTCTTTTTACCAGATCTATGGGATGCAAAATATGTGTTTTTATAACCCATTTTCTTTAGTTTCTCATGTTCTTCATTTGACAAATGTGTTTCTTGCAAGAAACCAATGTCAACCCGCTCTCGTTTTAACTTTGAGATGACCCTGCTTCTCTTGATAGGGTTTTTTAAACCATTCACATTTAGAGACTGAATATTATAATACTGCATACCTTCTACACACTATTAGCACGGTTCCTTGTACCTGCGTAACAACACTCCCAGCCCTCAAAACAAACCAAATACAATAATACACAATGACTGAACTTGTCATGACGATGAACAGGTCTTCCAATTAAGAGGATCTCTTACTTCCTCTTAATGTAGGGGAGCTGCCACTATGTGGGGCCCCTACTTAGTCGCCTACTTAAAGAAAAGGAAACTAAAGTAATTAATTTCCGAGTCACCTGCATCGCTCCATCAACACTCTTGTTTTGAAGGGGTCACAGTCCTCTCGATCCTCCTGTGTGGAGAAAAAAACACCCAGCAGTGCTCTAGACAGTAATAATCAACTAGTCCTAAGCTCTCCCATAACGTGATCAAATGCTTCTTTGACGGGAGGACACAGGGAACAAATCATTCATCCGTAGTGACGCCCTCTCCTCCTGGTCGCTGAAACACCTTTAGCCTCTCCCGTGCGTTCTCTCGTATGCTGGGTCGCCCCCCCACCATCGCGTCGCCCCCCCACCATATTCATTGGCAGAAGATTGTTGATCATCTCCGCTGTAATGACTTTGGATTTGCTTGCAGACACCGGGCCCACCGCGAGTCCACGTCGTCTTAAATCCATCGCAGCCTCCTCCGCGCTGTTATAAATAGCCATACCTGAATCAAAGTGCACGCGCATTTTGGTCAGCGGGGTTTGGAACCGGATGGCCTTCTCTTTAAGCGCTTTCTTCACAGGAGCATATTCTCTCCTCTTCATCTGAACGTTTTCGGCATAATCGTGATCGAAGAATATGCGTCTCTCTTGTATGTACACAGGCTTCTTCCATGCCGCGCGGAGGATTTGTTCCTTGATATTATATTTCAGGAAGCGTACCACTGTAGAGCGAGGTGGGGCACCCGCCGGAGGCCGCGGACCCGGCGCTCTGTGGGCTCTCTCTATCCCCAGGCTTTTCTCACCATCCAGGTTCACGCTGTCCCCCAACTCAGTTTTAATCAGGTTTTCCACGTATCTCTGCATGGAAGTGCCTTCTGCATTTTCAGGGATGCCATAAATCCGGAGGTTATTACGGCGCGAGCGTCCCTCCAAGTCTGTGATCTTCTCCTGAAGCAACTTCTGGTTGTTTAGCAGTTGAACGATAACATCACGCACTCCGACGTCCCATTTCTCTCTCTCCGCCATGTTCTTCTCCATTTCTCCGAGGCGCTCAGCCACCTCCCCAATCTTGTTGGTGGCAGCGCTAACCTGTTGGTTTATTTCGTTAGTAAGCTCATTCAGTTGAACTTTGATGTCCTCCTTTAAGCTCGTTCTCACTAAGGATAACTCCTTCTTCATCTCCGATTTAAGGTCCCGCATGCCCTCCGCCACTACCTCGGCCACCACCTGTCTCAGTGAGCTAACCGTAGCAGGCAAGGCCTCAGTCTCCATCTTCTCTCCTTCGTCTGAGCGTGTTCCACACACTTTGCTTTCGAGTCGCAATTCTGAGCTCCGACCTGGGACTCGCCCCTTCCTATTTTTATCCCCACTCATTTTAAAGTAACTTTTGGCGTGTTAATAACTTGAATTAGGGGGCTTTAATCATTGTCGATGCAGGGTCACCTTCTTATGCTGCCACTCTGGCCGCCATGACACCCGGAAGTCCCAGAATGACATTACTGATAACTTGAAATAGTATACTGTCTAGTCAAAATGTCACAGATTTACGGAGCATTTTGGCAGACAGTTTATAGGGCAGTTTGTTATAATGGCCTGCCATATAATCAGCAGTGTTATTACAATTAATGAAAAAAAAACGAAATAACGAAAACTGAAATTGAAAAAACATTATCGTTAACTGAAATAAATAAAAACTTAAATTAAAAGAAAAAAATGAAAACTAACTAAAACTGTATTGTGAGTTTAAAAAAACTGACTAAAACTAACTAAAATTATAGATAAAATGACCTTTCTTTTCTTGTTTGTCATTTTATTTAAAAGCCTTGTGGATTGATCATTTTTCGCTCTCCGAGTTTAAGCTAGGAGCGCCGTCAGGCAGCTGTGTGCGTGTGTGCTGCGCACGCCGAGCTGGTCTGCAAAGTAATGGCAGCGGTCTGCCGAGAAAGCGAGTTTCTTTGAGTCCGATAATACAGATGGAAGAGTGTCTTGCTGTGAATGATGAAAAATGTATGGAACACATCTCAGTGAGGAAAAAACACCAACATCAAAGTCCACCTGAGAAGCACACACAAGGCAGCTAGGAAAACTGCTCTGAACTGATGTAATCTGGCGTTCACCTCCAGAGAAATGTGACTCCTTGCTGCTACACAGCCGCAACGTTGTGATGAACCTGTTGCGTCCTTGTGCATTTCCGGCCACTTTATCAGTGAGAGACTAACAATCAGGAACAATCAATATAAGGACTTACAAATGTCAGCAAATTGCTAAAACTGTCAGAATGGATGCGAGGGAATGAAGAAAGTGAAAAAACAGGGGCAAATATGTTTGCAGCCAAAAAACTGAGCACAAAGAGTGAGGACCAAAAGAAGTCTCAGCCGGCACCGCATATAAAACACCAGCACACGACCGTAAGGTAATTAACACACACAATCCAGCTACACAAGCAGAAATGCGACATGAGGTCAGCCACATATCGAGCATCTAACCAAGCTAGCTCCAAAACAGAAGCTGTTGTTAATCTGCTGCACTGATGCTGAACTTTATTGGGAGTTTATTGTAGAATTTATTGCATTTGGGAGTTCATGTTTTTCTTTCTTTCTCCCTGTTGATGTTCATGTGTGTCCTTAATATTACACACATTTAGCACGCAATGCTGCTGTCTTGTGAACAGTTGATTGTTGAATAAATTTCTTAAAAGGGTGTCTTTTGTTGAGTTTTTATTACACAAGAGTTACTCTTGTACCTTGAATCTTGCACCTGACAAAGTATGAAAAACTAAAACTAATACTGAATCTAAATGAAACTGAACGAAAACTAAGCATTTTGACTCGTCAAAATTTAATTGAAGATATCAGTTCAATTCAATTCAATTTTATTTATATAGCGCCAAATCACAACAGTGGCCTTAAGCTGCTTTGTATTGTGGGTAAAGACCCTACAATAATACAGAGAAAACCCAACAGTCAAAACGACCCCCTATGAGCAAGCACTTGGCGACAGTGGAAAGGAAAATCTCCCTTTTAACAGGAAGAAACCTCCAGCAGAACCAGACTCAGGGAGGGGCAGTCATCTGCCGTGACCGGTTGGGCTGAGGGGAAAGAAAAGACATGCTGTGGAAGAGAGCCAGAGATTAATAGCGATTAATGATTAAATGCAGAGTGGAGTATAAACAAAGTAAATAAGGTGAATGAAAAGAAACAGTGCATTATGGGAACCCCCCAGCAGCCTAGGCCTATAGCAGAATAACTAAGGTGTGGTTCAGGGTCACCTGATCCAGCCCTAACTATAAGCTTTATCATAAAGGAAAGTTTTAAGCCTAATCTTAAAAATAGAGAGGGTGTCTGTTAGGGTTTAATATTTTTCCCGAAAATGGCATGAATCAAATCCCGGGAAAAGACGAGCAATTTCCCGGGAATCCCGGGAAAAAGTGGGTTTTATTTATTTTTATTTTAATTAGGCCTTCTGTAGCCTGTGTCTGGCTTAACCTATTTTGATATTGTAGATATTTTACTCAACTCCATTTTAAAAGCGAAATATGTTTAAGTAATCTATTTCATGAGACCTTCTTCACACATTAGGCCCGTATTCTAATTCATGATTGTTAGTAAGTGGCTGCAAACGAGGAAAAGAAACACTCGAAGTTAAACAGATATTTCTTTATTGTTCAGGCATATATTATAGGCTATATAATGCAAGATAACAATATATAATAATATAAAATTAACAACAAATTAAAGAGGAAAAAAGTACAACTGTGTATTAAAACGCTTGAAACGGAGGCTGAACGTGCCTGAAATGAAAAGTAATGCTTTCGCATTAAACGAACCCTTCTGTCAATATTTCCTTAACTTTAACATACGGAAGCTTTCTTTTTTTTCTGAAAGTGTGCTTTTAAGAAGCAGAGAGCATCGAGAGATTCTGCGCTTAAGCGATTTCGGAGTTTAGTGACAAATTGGCCGCAGATAGAAAATGCTCTCTCCGCCTCCACGGATGTAGCCTGAACAGAATGCAGGGCATCAAACAACTGCTGCAGGTGGGGCGGTCTCCTGTTTGTAGCTTCGAACAGAGAAAACTCTTTGGTCAGAACTTTCATGAGGTCACCCTCTTTGATTTCATCTGACGCCGGCGTAGTGGTCATTGAAATGGCCTGCTGCAGATCCAATGCTAGGTTGAGGTTCCCTTCAGTTGAGACGTCTTCAGTCGGTGATGTAGGTCTGGCATCTGCATCACCCTCGCTCGCGCTCTCTTCGGAGAAACGGCCGAGGAAAGACGCTCCACAAGTCCCTTAGCCGTCCGTATCAGCATCTGTCTTGATGGCATGGTGAAAATCTCAGTGGGCCTTGGTGCTGGTGCGACTAGAACACCGGGATCCAGAAGGTACCTGCCAAAAAATATAGTAATGAAAATGAGCGGATTGACCAAGGCCTCATTCTCCGATCACAAAATTAATAGGCTACGTTACTACTACTACTACTACTACTACTACTATAATAATAATAATAATAATAATAATGCTCACCTATACAAAGATACCAAGTTCTTCTGTCTCCGTTCCATGAATCTCCTCTCAATCGCATCCCTCATTTCAAGGCTCAGGGGGGTGTCCTGCTTTGTCAACTGGTCAATCATGAAGATGAAAATCCCATCAGCTTTAACGAGGGTGGTGTCACGGTTACAAAGCGATTCGACTCCCATCTTCACCGGCTTTAAGCAGGAGCTGAGTTGCTGAATGAGTGCAAGCTCTTCGTTGGTGATGATTAGTGCATTGTTGATATCAACGAGGGTCTTCGTCACTGGTCTGTGTAGTGCAATGTAGCGGTCCAGCATGTCAGCCAAACTGTTCCATCTGGTGCGACAATCCAAGATGAGTGCCAACTCTTTCCCCTGGTCTTGTTTGACACATTCCCTCAGCTTGTCGTTGCTGACTGGGGATTTGTGGAAGTGCCTCGCAATTTTACGCACTCACTCCACGCTCCTGTACATGTCCTCTCTCACTGACCGATACCCATCCTCGCACACAGCTAACTCGTCATCAGAGTCTTCACTGCTCTCCTCCTCTTCTTCACTTGCTTTGCTCTCTCCATCAGAGGTGGCACGGTGGTAGAGCACATCTGTGACAGCCAGGTGAACTGCGTGGGCATAGCACAGCTGTAATTCCGGCAGCACCAGTCTCCCAAACTTCACCATCACTGATGCTCCATCCGTAGTGCAGCACACAATGTGTTGGTTCATGTCAAGCTTGAAACATTGAAGCTGATCGTCAACCAATGCTTTCACTTTTTCTGCTGGCATTGTTCCACGGACATGTATGACACCTAAATTCCAGTAAGTTTGCGCACCGTGCACATTTATGCTCATGTACCGCTTATGTTGGGAAGAAGTGTATTCGTCAATGGTCAACGAAAAACGCAACCCTTTCTTCACCATGTCTTGGAACATTTCGGCCAGTTTAATTTTCTCCTCGTTCGCAAACACTCTAACCTGCTTGGAGATTTCTGTGGGATTCTTTGGGAGAGTGTAGCCATCCCTCTTGAGTGCTGATCTCAGATACTCACATTTCGCCATACTATTAAAGGAGAATCCATCAAAAGCTGCCATCTCCGCTAGTATTTCTTCAAGAGACTTGCTGCTAACTCGGCTAAAGTAGCCATCCAGCATTTTAGCACGTTTTGAACATGATGGCCTTTCTTCGTGTTTGTCATGTTTGGACTCTAAATGTCTGCGTAGTCCGCTTGTTGATCCACCAGAACATTTGACGACTCGGTCACACAACATACATTTGGCGCTGTCATTATCTATTTTTGTAAAATGCCCCCACACAAAACTGTTCGTAGACATCATTGCCTGTATGCGCCTCGCTTCTGCTGAGTTACCGCAATACCGTAAGTACTGTTGACTCATCACCCCATCAATGTTACCGTATGACAACAAATCGACGTGTGCGACTTTTTTCCCGGTTTCCCGTCTTACGTTTCCCGGGAAACGGGAAATGGTTCTGATCGCATTTCCCGGGAATCCCGGGCTTAAACCCTAGTGTCTGTCTCTCGAATCCAAGCTGGAAGCTGGTTCCACAGAAGAGGGGCCTGAAAGCTGAAGGCTCTGCCTCCCATTCTATTCTTAAGTATCCTAGGAACCACAAGTAAGCCAGCAGTCTGAGAGAGAAGTGCTCTATTGGGGTGATATGGTACTATGAGGTCTTTGAGATAAGATGGGGCCTGAATATTCAAGAAATGTGAGGAGAAGAATTTTAAATTCTATTCTAGATTTAACAGGAAGAAAATGAAGAGAAGCCAATATGGGAGAAATCTGCTCTCTCTTTCTAGTCCCTGTCAGTACTCTAGTTGCATCATTTTGAATCAGCTAAACGCTTTTCAGGGAGCTTTTAGGACAGCCTGATAATAACAAATGACAATAGTCCACCCTAGAGGCAATAAATGCATGAATTAGCTTTTCAGCATCAGTCTGAGAAAGGATGTTTCTAATTTTAGAAATATTGTGCAAATGCAAAAAAGCGGACCTACATATTTTTTTTTAACATTGAAGGACATATCCTGGCCAAAAATGACTCCAAGATTTCTCACAGTGTTACTGGAGGCCAAAGTAATGCCATCCAGAGTAAGTATCTGGTTAGACACCATGTTTCTAAGATTTGTGGGGCCGAGTACAAGAATTTCAGTTTTATCTGAATTTAGAAGCAGGAAATTAGAAGTCATCCAGGCCTTAATGTCTTTAAGACATTCCTGCAGTTTAACTAATTGATGTGTGTCATCTGGCTTCATTGATAGGTAAAGCTGAGTATCATCTGCATAACAATGAAAATTGATGCAGTGCTTTCTAATAATACTGCCTAAGGGAAGCATGTATAATGTAAATAAAATTGGTCCTAGCACAGAACCCTGTGGAACTCCATAATTAACCTTACTGTCTGAAGAAGACTCCCCATTTACATGAACAAATTGGAGTCTGTAAGATAAGTATGATTCAAACCAATGCAGTGCAGTACCTTTAATACCTATAGTATGCTCTAATCTCTGTAATAAAATGTTATGTCAACAGTATCAAAAACTGCACTGAGGTCCAACAGAACAAGAACAGAGATGAGTCCACTGTCAGAGGCTCTAAGAAGATCATTTGTAACCTTCACTAATGCTGTTTCTGTACTGTGATGAATTCTGAAACCTGACTGAAACTCTTCAAATAAACCGTTCCTCTGCAGGTTATCAGTTAGCTGTTTTACAACTACTCTTTCAAGAATCTTTGGGAGAAAAGGAAGGTTGGAGATTGGCCTATAATTAGCTAAGACAGCTGGGTCAAGTGATGGCTTTTTAAGCAGAGGTTTAATTACAGCCACCTTGAAGGTCTGTGGTACATAGCCAACTAATAAAGACTGATTGATCATTTTTAAGATAGAAGCATCAATAATTGGAAAGACTAATTTGAACAGTCTAGTAGGAATGGGATCTAATAAACATGTTGCTGGTTTGCAGGAAGTATCTATTGAAGTTAACTCTGAAAGATCAATTGGAGCAAAAGAGTCTAAACAAATACCAGCAGTGCTGAAAGCAGCCGAACATGAAGAATAATCTTTGAGATGGTTATGAATAATTTTTTCTCTAATGTCTAAAATTTTATTTATAAAGAAATCCATGAAGTCACTACTAGTTAAAGTGAAAGGAATACTCGGCTCTACAGAGCTCTGACTCTTTGTCAGCCTGGCTACAGTGCTGAAAAGAAACCTGGGGTTGTTCTAATTTTTTTCAATTAATGATGAGTAGTAAGATGTCCTAGCTTTACAGAGGGCTTTTTTATAGAGCAACAAACTCTTTTTCCAGGCTAAATGAGAATCTTCTAATTTAGTGAGACGCCATTCCCTCTCCAGCTTACGGGTCATCTGCTTTAAGCTGTGCGTTTGTGAATTATACCACGGAGTCAGGCACTTCTGATTTGAAGCTTTCCTTTTCAGAGGAGTCACACACACTGACTCAGATACACACACAGACAGATAGTAACAGAGACATGTTTCCTTTTCCTATTTGATTCAGCTCTAGAGTTTTTCCCAGATTTTGTTTTCTTTTGTTTTCAGGTGCATAATTTAAAAAACAGAATTTAACCTCTTAACTGGCAGCAAAATAATCACCTTAAAAAACTACATAACGCCTTCTGGTTATTATTGGCTCTGAAAAACCCATTTCATAGCCTATTAACTGGCCGCGTCTGATCCGCCCGCCGAATGAAGTGCATTTTATATGGCAGGCTAGACCCTCCCATTTTTATTGACACTTCATTCGGCCAATCATGTTAAGAAATGGGTTTGCTAGAGCCAGTGGTACTCAGAGGGCGTCACGTAGCTTTATCAGGTGATTTGGTGCAGCCAGTTACATGATTGGCCGAATGAGGCGTCAATAAAAATGGGAGGGTCTAGCCTGCCATATAAAAGGGACTACAAACGGCCTGTCCCCGGGCCCTGGCCAGTTAAGGGGCTACACAAGCTTTTATTTTATCTAATAACTGCCCGAGGGACATCTCCCTCATAAACTGACATCACTCAGTACTTTTTACAGCAAAATTATCAATATTTTAAATGTCTCTCATGGTATAAAGCCAATTGTCACACTACTGTTCTTCATGCTGTGGATATTAGGATTTAGATTAGATTAGATTAGATTCAACTCATTGTCATTGTGAGCACAAGGCACACAACGAGTATTTAATAGAAAACTTTCCAGCCACACACACTTCTTGGTTTTAATAAATAAATTTGATCAATAGCCTAATGCTATAGGGCAGTTTTACATTTCTAGTATCTCTCACAATCCTTTTTTTCACTCACCTCAACTTTTATCACTTCACTTATTTTGTTTCTTTTACCCATTATTTATTTATTTTTTAATGTCAACCCCTTTTTGTTTTTCTGACACTTTAATATTTTCAAGCTTTGAACAGTTTAACAGATCCTCTAAAATTTGTTCTCTTGAGACCTTACCTTCTCCTAACTCACAAAAAATTTTAAAGTCCAATTCTGCAGAATTCGGTTATTTAAAAACAACAGGTTTCTGCTTACCCTTTTATGAGGTGCCCCCTGTGAGTGTTTTGAGGAGTTAAAGTCCCAAGGTGAGTCCTGGAGAAAATATTCCCCTTTGTCCTCTTTTGCCAATCATCCTCCTTCACAAATCACCTGTCATTACCTGTTAGCAGTCCTTGATCACGGCAGGGTCACCATCTGACAGGTAACCAGGTTTTTTCTGAAGGAAGACACCTGAAACACTTTAATTAAAAAAGTAAGACATTTAATGTATTAAAGAATCAGAAAAAATACACACATGGCTATGGGATTAAATTTGTCTCAATATTATTCAAACAAAAAAAACCTAATCTCAATTAATAAAAAAATTGTGGTCAGAACTTTCAGAATTGTAATGAAATTTGTTTTTTGTAAAACTATTTTTTTTTATTCGAATTACAAAAGTTTTGTCTTAAAACTATTTTTTTAATTTAAATGACTCATTTTTTTCTCATGAAAAAAAACATTTATTTGCAAAACCTAAACTTTTATTTGCCCATGTCAGAAATCTTTGGTTGCAATTCTCTAACATTTGGTTTTGATGCTCCCTTTTTTTTTTTTGAGGTGAGTGTTTTTTGAACTCTCCGAACGTGAACATCCTGGGGCGGGGCCTAAAGATAAACAATGTAACACGTGTCCCTAATGGTTAGCGCTGACTAAAGCGGCAGACTCTGATCCTTCCCACCTGCCGAGAACTACAGGGCTTGCTTTGTTTCAGTTACAGGACATCAACACTAGAAAAGAAAGGACGTAACAGAAACTGAATGGTAAGTAATCTTCACAAATTTACACTGTTTAACAGCTACTAAAGTGTCCATCCTCTTTTCAAAGAAGAAAGTCTTACACAACTTATGAGGACAGTCGATATTATCTTGTGTGCCGTGGCATAGGATAGCATGCTAGCATCAGGTAAAGTGCATAAATTAGGCTGTGTAATGTTCGCCTGTCTTTATGTTGAACACTGCACGAAAAGAGGCATATCCGTCCCCGTATACTGACGCGGGCGCCACTAGTAAATGGCAGCTTTCGTCAGCATACGGGGATGCGCATATTCGTTCGCCTGAGACGGATATGGTCGTTTACGTACCACTAGAATCAGCGGGGGGTAGAGGTACGGGGGGAGCCGGCAGGCGCGAGGTGTTAACGACTCCACTTTACATATGAATAGCAGCGCTGCAAGCCGAAGCAGCGGCAAGAGACCCACGTGGCTTCTCTGTCATTGGATGAAAAAAATGACATCACAATTCAGTATTCACATGTGATTGGTTGGTAGATCTGTCCCCCCATTGGCCTTTATAAAGACAGGCCTGGGTAAGCCCCTCCCTAATAAATAATAACCCAGTAATAAAAATTATTTTTAATTATTATTTCTGTGATATACCTTGTATGTTATGTTGTATTCATGCCATGCTAATAACCTCAACTAAAAGGAATTAAGAGAAACAAATTGTGAGGCACAAGTTTGAATATTTTTTTTTCTTTTATTTATAAAGCAATATGCACACACACACACACACACACACACACATCATATAATCTATATATATATAAAGAAAACAAAAACATTATGACATATAATGCTTTGCTACTTCTGGGCCATGTGGTGGTGGCTTTCTCTCAGAGCATGGTCCAGCATACAAACACTTATGGTGCACAGCGTTGTATTTAGGGTGAGCTTCTAGTCTGTCTTGCAGTTTGGCTCAGAGGTCACTGAGCTCCTGGCTGGGGAAGCTTGGGGGTCTTAATCCAGCCCGACACGCCCTCTGAGACGCCATCCTCCTCATCCAACATGAGGTCAGTGGTGGCACCTGTCCCAGAAGAAGAAGAAGAAGAAGAAACAGCCTTTATTGTCCCACAGAGGGGAAATTTGGGTGTAACAGCAGCCGCAGTTATTATAAATATAAATAAAGATATAATAATTTACACTATTAAGAAAAGAATATATATAAAATCAACAAACAAGATTAACCTTAATACTACTAATAATAACACTATATACAATGTACGTGATGTGCCTGTGTGTTGAACCTTAACAGGCCGGACTATTTACAGTATATTATATATTATCCTACATTGTGTAGGCTATTGTGGTTTTTGTTGGGAGCAGTGATGGTTATAAAGTCTTACAGCTGCTGGGAGGAAGGATCTGCGGTAACGCTCCTTTGTGCATTTAGGATGCACAAAGATGGCAACCTCCTTCACTGCCAGGTCACTCGTCCTCGCCTCCAGCAGCTGTTGACACAGAGCACACATTAAGTCATTATGAAACTATATGAAATATTGCGAAAAATCAGGAAACTACACTGAAAGTTTGAGTCTCTTGACTTTGAATGTACACATAGCAGATAAGACCCTGAATGCAAAAAAAAAAATTAATCAGCCCATCTTTGTCATCAGAAACAATGGTTATCTGACAAAGTACCAACTCCTGCATCCTGTGAATAAAAGACAAATGAACAAGTACTTTGAAAAAATTTAACACTGATAAAAGTACTTCAGTGATTTTGGTCATTAACCCTTGAGGCACCTTTAAACTGATTATACACTTTTTATCTTTTAGGTCCCAAAATGTTACAGCTGCTGAAACTATAAACATTCAATGTTAATTATTTTCACCTGCACTGCATCACCTTTTTATTAAAAAGGTGATGCAGTGCAGTGGTGGGCCGTCAGGGCCTGCAAGGCCTTCTCTGCTGGCCTAAAAAATATCTGAATCACAGACTGATGTTAATTATATCCTGTCCATCAATACTTGTTAAATTATTCGAAATGGTTTGTACGGTTCCTTTCACAGCTTTTCCTGTGGTCGCGCTGTTTCCAGACGTGTATTTTCATATTAAAACATTTAACCAATCACATTTCAGCCATCATTTGTTGCCAGGGTCAAAGAAATCTGCCTGGAGGCCTTCATAATCAGTTCTGCGGGCCCCGTAGTACAAAAATAAGTGTCGATCAAACAGTTTGATCAACCAATCAGATTATGAGTTGGCAACACCGAGGCCCTCTAGCAGGCGTACGGTAACGTCAGCATATTCATACACTTTGATTGGATAGTCAGTGTACTAGCCAGAGCTAGCAAACTGCATCTGTAGCCAGCTGCACAAGCAAAAATATGGTTGTGTTGATTTTATAGCTGTTTTGTCAACCCACAATGGCTGAAGGAGGAGAAGAAATGGATTTGGTTGCAGATTTATTGCCAAAGCCAAGACGGACTTTTCAAGAAAAGCTGGACATCATTAAGAAAGGTCGGGCAACTCCGAAGCTAGCAAGCCTGTCACAACCGGGAAAAGGATGTGTCCACCACTTTCAGTCCACTAATTACGAGCGGTACCACTGGCTCACAGGCCCCGAGGAACACTGCAAATTGTATTGCTGGGAGTGCTTGTTGTTTGCCACTGATCGGCATGGTGTTTGGAGCCACACTGGGTTTGTAAATTTGACTTGCCTAACCGAGGCAGCAACGAGACACCAAAGCACTGCCGGACACTTACAAGCAAAACATTCGGGGACACCAGAGCGGATCAGCTGAGCGAGCAAGTGCGCAGGGAAGCGGAGCTCCACAACGTAAAGGTGAAGAATAATAGGGAAATCTTAAAGAGACTGTTAGATTGGCTTTTTGGGGGGGGGGGGGGGGGGGGCAAGCAGGAACTTTCATTTCGGGGTCACGATGACTAAAATGTTTCTCTTAATAATAATTTTATGAGGTTGTTATCAATGCATTTTTATATGTGTCGCAGCTGTAGCGGCAGTAAAAGGAGACTTGTGCACCTTGGGTTTGTTTCTTCGGTAAATGCTTTTATTCTGGCTACATGAGCTCTCAATCTGCGATGCAACAGCTCTTTCTACTGCATTTCTGCATAAAAAGATGTTTTTATTGCCATAAAATAGTTATTGAGGGTGGAGTGATTCAGGCGGATCACTACTGAAGGCCTAGGTGTGAAATGCACGGCCGCCACTGCTTTTTATATACATTTTGGGTTGTTCAGAAGAAGCCAGATTTTATATAAAGTTAAAAAAAACAATAAGTAATATTTTCCAAAAATAAAACTGCATTTCCAAGCTAACTACACAAATACAGCAGACCAACAAAACAATCCAATACGTCTTACCGGCTTCCTTCTTGCACGACATCGGGCAGAGTTTTTAATGGCTGCCGCCCTTTCCGGACCGTGAGGCTGACTGTAGCGGAAGCTGCGGCGAACTGTCTGTAGGTTTTTCAAGAAGCTGAAAAACATTTTTGTACATTGTAAATAAACACAGTGTACACACAGTGCATACATAAACAATATTCAGGCAAAAAAAGATACTTACACACAATTATATCACTGTCCACGCATTAGAAACCCACTCGCGTTGCGAGGCGAACAGTCTGTGGAAAAAAACGTGAAAATAAATAAGAGTAAAAACATTTTAAGTTCTTCTCTCCTCCACACATTGAATACTGCTGCTTTGTTTCTGATTCTTACCTCTGCAGAGGATCATACCGGCTTTTATTGGATTCAGAGTTGTGCAGGCTGCGAACTGCTTCCTGTAAGATGAAATAAAAATAAGAAACCAAATCACAATACGTCTGTCAACTTACTGTGACCATTCCTCCACTCTTAGTATTTTTGTTTTAGAAACGACCAAGTCTTACCGCAGTTTTCGGATCGTACTTCCGTCTTTTCCTCGAGTCCTTCTGTAGGTGAGGCTTTGTTTAGAGCATGGAGTCTCTACACAATAGACGCCATGTTGTCTTTCAGTTGCACTCGTACAAACTTGAGTAACTGAGTCGATAACCCACTCACTGCAGCCAGCAGCGTCTTCTCGTCTGCAGCGGGGCTGGTTGAGACTGGCCGGTAGAGAGGCCCGCTTTCACCGGGAGCTTCTGGGGTGTTGAAATATAGACGACGTTCTCCATTGTCGTACCGGGACAGCAGCGTAGACAAAAACCGCCATTCAGTTTGAATGGAAGAGAAGGAAGGCACTGATTGGTCCTACAGACCTTCAGCATGATCCTGCACGTGATCTGTATTGTCCAATCACAGGCGAGGAAGTTGCCACACGGAAATTAAATTCATTTCATTTCAAGTGAATTCAATTTTATTTATATAGCAGCAAATCACAACAAACAGTCGCCTCAAGGCGCTTTGTATTGTGAGTAAAGACCCTACAATAATACAGAGAAAACCCAACAGTCAAAATGACCCCCTATGAGCTTGAAGATGTGTTGTTCACACATCCACTGTCTGTTTAAGCAGGAAAACTGAGAAGGTGACTGTTGCATTAAAATTTTCCTTATTTTTTTTTTTATTTACCTTTTTACATTTACATTTTTCTCATGAAGGTTTTGCTGATATCTCTTATGTACATCCATGTATAGCAAAATAAAAGTTTATACATTTTCATATTCCATCTGCCTTGGTAGTCTTTAATGTCATTAATGCATGTGAACATTCACTGAACGTTTATAGCAGCGTTCATGGGATGTTGTCTGAATGTTCAATGCTAGCTGGGAAGCCACTGCACAGGAGAGGATGATGGTGTGACAGACTTTTTGTTACAGTGAATTAGACTGAAAACTGAGTATGCTTTTCAATGAAAATAATGCTTGTGGTGTCACCAAAATCAAGATATAGCCTTTGTTTATCTCCCTCAGTCCACTAAAGTTCAGGGTTCACAAAAAACTCCAT
Source organism: Archocentrus centrarchus (assembly GCF_007364275.1). Lineage (NCBI taxonomy): Eukaryota > Metazoa > Chordata > Actinopteri > Cichliformes > Cichlidae > Archocentrus > Archocentrus centrarchus. The sequence continues at coordinate 243,664 of NC_044350.1, read as the reverse complement.
GACAAAGGCTCACAGACAGAAGCTCACAGACAGAAGCTCACAGCCTTATTGGAAAAAGGGACAAAAGCTGAAAACTTCCAAAAATATATTTCCAACTAGATAATTCAAATTTATAAATTAGAATGATTTCTTGTGAGATTAGTCTTGTTTGAATGTTTCACTGTAGAAATAAAAATATGTTGGTTACAACTTGGGAGGGGTAGACCACTGGTGAGTATTGGTGACCACTGGTGAGTATTGGTGACCACTGGTGAGTACTTGATTTGCATTTGTATGACTCACAGAAACCTCCTTTACATATGAGAGCCTGCCCAAGACCTGAGGAGAGGGGGGAGCTGAGGGAGCACTGACACAGAGAGTTCACGGCAGTTTCCCTACAGTTTACTGTTCTGGCCAAAGCCTCCTGCTGAGAGCCCTAAAACTCAAGGCGCGCGTCAGTATTACATACAAGAAACTGTCAAAAAACCCACTTTTCATGCAGTGGAATCTGTTAACTAGCGCACCTTTGTCGAGTTGCATTAAGCGTGGCAAAATACCAAATGTACCTGGAGGAAATATGTGTTCTAGCTAGTGGTTGATAGCTGCGCCGGGCTGAGATGCCCTTGAATCGGGGTGAGGATTTCTTTCTTTTTTTTTTTTTTTAAGCCTGTCATGTCTGGATGTTTTCACAATTGGAATATGATCCGAATGCTCTGGTGTACCAAACATATTTGCTTTTCCAAGAATAGCTTTGTAAGTTTTCCAATAGGCTACTCTTGTTAATGTTTGTATTTTAATTTAATTTTATTTATTTACACCAGGCCTGACAGGTAGAAAGGAAAGGGTAGGAAAAAGAGTGAGAAAAAGAAGAAAAGAGAAAAAAAACAAAAAAAACCCCAAAATCAAAACAAAGTTGAGAAAAGAATAATCAAAGAATGATATACATACATACATATATACATAAACATCATCATATCTGTACACATGCACATACATATACACACAAACACACACAATCCTGCTGTTGCTTGCAAATAATGTATGTATGTGCCACTGTCATGGAACGTACTCACCAATGGGGCAAGAAACTGCAACCACGCCCCCCGTGATCTAGAGGCGAACAGGGAAGGATCCAGGGGACATGGCCTATCCACAGCCCACTAGGAGCTCAGAAGACGGGAGGCCACACATCCTGATGGCAACTGCGCACACACCCCAGAGGAGGAAGGAAGGAGACCCCAGATGGAGCCCCCACGTCCAAAGGGCAAGAGTCCAGAGAACCAGAGGCAATGAACAACCTGCCCCCCCCCCGGTAGGCCGGCACCCCTGCACGAGCCGCAAAAGCGGCGCTAAGGCCCCAGGGGCACGAGAACCGCCCGACACCCAGCAGAGCCACCCCCCCCCCCCTCCATGCCAAAGAGGCCCGAGCCACCCCCAGGCCACAACCGCCAAGGGAGCGGGCCAAGAGCCACACCAAGACATCCGGCCATGAACCCCGGGACCCGCGGGCACCCGACACCCCAGGGGCAGCTGTGGCAGCGGGAAGCAGCATGAAGCGGTAGGGCGTGATAAGGAGGGTTGACTCCCACCTTCCGCAAACATGTCCCACAGGTGCCAAGGCTCAGCAAGCCAAGGACCCATGCCCTGCTGTCCACACACATACACACACACACACACACACACGCACACACACACGCACACACACACACACACACACACACACACACACACACACACACACACACACACACACACACACACACACACACACACACACGTCATATACTCATACTCATACATATGACCATCACACATTCATGCGCACACACACAGAACTCACATGGACACCAAGTGTGGGCGAGCGGGTACCAGCTCAGAGCCAGCGGCACCCCAGGGAAGTAGTCAACCTGGCCCCAAACCACTAGCTAGTCCCTACCCCAAGCAGGGTGCATGAAAGTGGGGTGTGGAAGACCCACCCTCCCCCTCCTTCCACTCAATGTGTTTGGAGTGATATGTTGGGTGTATGTGAGTGTATGTAGTGGGGAGAATATGTATGGGTGTGTGAAAGCTACAGTGAAATTAAAATTGTAGGGATAGATGTAATGAGCGCTGAGCAACAGCGCCCATCCACACCACCCCCCAAGGCCTTCAATGTCTAAGATATAAATAAAATTGAGGGGCAGGCAGCAGTGAACAGAAGTGGGGCCACCTCAGCAGCTCCACACACTAACCACTGTGTGACACACCTGCCCGTGTTGTGAGCTGTATGATGTAATTAAAAAGGCAGAGTGGGACATCAAGCAACATAGCCACGTGTGTGTGATATAATGTTTGACTGAGTGAGAGAAGGGGAAGGGCCAGGATAAGTATGACCGAGAGGTAGAGAACTACCCCCGGAAGAAGAGAGCCAGCAAACTACTGGCTCACTAAACACCCCAGTTCCCTACACCCAACCACAGTGCAGGGAAGGCATGTCGAGAGCCTGAAGTGGCCACACCCCCAGGGCACCACCATGCCCAAGACCAGCACCCACAGTCCACACCACAGACAAGCACAACACAACCCCCCCTACACAACCCCCCTACACACACACAGACACACACACACATACAAAAGACAACAAATATCACACACATATACACACACGCCCACCCACCAAGCACATACAAATATTTCTCACACACACACACACACACACACACACGCCCACCACACACATACAAATATCTCTCTCTCTCTCTCTCACACACACACACACACACACACACACACACACACACACACACACACACACACACACACACACACAGGTCCTGAGTCCAGGACCAACCGGCCCTCTGTGGGAAACTACTGCTCCTTCACCTCAGTGCCCCATCACCCCAAAGGATGCACGGGCACCCCAGAATGACGGCCAGACATCTCGATGTGGGCCAACCCTCCCCACTCGGCGGTGCGCTCAAGGGGGCACAGACCCCCCCAACGCAGGGAGGGGCCCAACCGGGAAACGGGCGAACCCGTGCACCAGGGCCCCAGACCCCACACCCCGATCCCCGCGGAGAAAGCCGGCCACTCGGCCCGGGGCCAGCACCCACTACCACGGGCACCCCAGCCCCACACCCCAAGACATACGAGCACCCGTCCAAGCTCCCACCACCAACATCAGCAGCAGAGCTCCGAAAGTGAGTCAGCCCGGAGCGAGGGCGTCTCAGCCCGGCGGAGCGCCTGGCGATCAACCACTACCTAGAACACTGATTACATAACAGTTTAACACATATGTCCTCCAGGTAGATTTGGTATTTTGCCACACTTAATGCAACTCAAAAAAGGTGCGCTAGTTAACGGATTCAACATAAAGACAGGCGAACATTACACAAGCCTAGTTTAATCACTCGCTGTTAAAAAGTGTAAATTTGTGAAGATTACTTACCATTCAGTTTCTGTGTTACCTCCTTTCTTTTCTAGTATTGATGTCCTGTAACTGAAAAAAAGCAAGCCCTGCAGTTCTCGGCAGGTGGGAGGGATCAGCGTCTGCCGCTTTAGTCAGCGCTAACCAATAGGGACACGTGTTACATCCTTCATCTTTAGGCCCCGCCCCAGGATGTTCACATTCGGAGAGTTCAAAAAACACTCACCTCAAAAAAAAAAGGGAGCGTCAAAACCAAAAGTTAGAGAATCGTAACCAAAGATTTCTGACATGGGCAAATAAAAGTTTAGGCTTTGCAAATAAATGTTTTTTTCATGAGAAAAAAATGAGTCATTTAAATTTAAAAAGTGGTTTTAAGACAAAACTTTTGTAATTCGAATAAAAAAAATAGTTTTACAAAAAAAACATTTCATTACAATTCTGAAAGTTTTGACCACAATTTTTTTTTTGATTGAGATCATTTTTTTTTGTTTGAATAATATTGAGACAAATTTAATCCCATACATGGCCATTTGGGTACCCAGAGTAAGAGTGTGCACGCTCTCTTTCTCTGAGCCCGTGTTCCTGTCTAACCATAACATTTTCATACTGCCTGTTATCTAAACTTAAAAAATCTCTGGGCGCTATGAGTTGTCCTTCGTCATTCATTCTTGTTCAAGCTGGTTTTTCATGACCCAGATTCCTCTCAGTCATAAGCACATTTTCTTCCTGATGTTCTAATTTAATCAATACAGTGAAATCTTGTCCAGATTAATGACAGAACATGGTGACGCTGGTGATGTTTTAATTGTACGTTCTGTGCATCTTCTCAAGATAAGATGCACTGAAACAGAGAAGTTAGTCTACTACTTTCTGATCAGTTGCTCTCTGCCTAATGTATTATTTAATTGTTTATTATTTGGTTGATCCACTGTTTATTAATTAATTTACTGGGGTTTACCTTTAAACAACATACAACAACAACAAACATTTGTCCTTTATTCACTGAGTAAAAAATAATCCCTAACAGTCACTTCAGTGTTTCCTTCTCAGAGGAGAAATCAATGGGCCCAGCCTTGTGTAGAGTTTCTCCTGAACAAATAAATGCAATGCATCTTTCTTTGTATCTCCCTCATTAAAATCAGCTGTGTCCCTGGCTTAGCTATCTGAATCTCATACATGTCACACCTCAAAGCCAGTCTTGTTCTCTGGACTATATCTCTGGAGATCTAGCCTCTTCAAGCTTCTACACAAGCTGCTCTTTTTCCCATCCTACTCTCCATCCACCTCTCCTGCTCTCAGTTAGAAATATATTCATTTGCTTTTGCATTCTGCATATGTAGTGAGAATTGGAAGTGCAAATACCCCATATTCCCTATATTGCATGACAGATATAGCTGCTGTCTTCCTGAACACAATGCCATAATGCTTTTCATTTTTCAAGAGATCCTAATGCAAGATGAATAAATAAATCCTGTATCTCTAATGATGGGAAAAATGTTTTGGGAAATCAGGTGGACAAATTCTAATTTTTCCTCTTTTGCTAGGGATTAGTCGCCTGGGAAAAGACATAAAAAAGGAGTCTGAACCTCTAACGGCAGGATAAATTATTCAGCAAATAAATTAGCATTAGTCTTTTGTGCTTATCTGTGGCATGGATGATCTGTTGGGCAAAGTCTTTTAGCTCTGTGATGATTTCCAATTGCTCCTTGGTTGGAATCTATGAGTCTATGAGGTCCATGGTTTGGTCATGTTGTTCTGTCATAGCGGGTGATGTGATTGGCAGAGATGGACGCTGAGAGGACGTGCTCGCTTCGGCTCTACTACCCTTCTGTAAAATCCTGGAAATACTCGTTATATGAGACATTGAACAACGTCTAAATACAGCTGTGATGCCTTTTTCGCGAAGGAAGTCCAGTAAAAATACTAATAAGTCGACTTAGTCGAAGTTATCCAACTTCACTTCTAAGGTGAGCTTTGAAGCTAGCGGCGACAATAGCGAAGCTACTGTAACACAAGCACAGACCAGGCAATGGAGGAGGAAAATTGAGAGTCGAATGAGAAGGAAAAGAGCAGGGGAGTGACTGTGAGGAAAGCAGCAGCTTAGCCGAAGCTGGTTCAGATGCAATACTGGCTGCAATTGCAAATTTGCAGTCCGATTTCTCCTCCAAACTAGATGGTATTCAGTCAGCAATAGAAAATGTGAAAAAAGATGTTAATGAGTGTGCCAAGCGGGTTGGTGAGGCGGAGGTCCGGATATCTGCAGCAGAGGATAGCATCACCAGTCTGCAAGCCAGGGTTCAGCCCTGGAAAATAAAAACAAAGATCTTCAGGGGAAAGTGCTGGACTTGGAGGCCAGATCGAGACGATCTAACCTGAGACTGGACTTCCTTATTCTGTGAGCATTGTACATCCGAGTTTGTATTTTTTGAATCATACACAATAGTGAACTCCCACCTCCGGCAGAACTTCAACAGCATTCCGAGGGAGGCTGAGGATATTGAATCCGAATGGACCATGTTCTGCACCTCCATTGTTGAGGCTGCTGCTCAGAGCTGTGGCTGCAAGGTGGTTGGTGCCTGTCGTGGTGGTAACCCCTGAACCACATGGTGGTCACCGGAGGTGACGGGAGCCATCAAGGTGAAGAAAGAGTCCTATCTGGCTTGGTTAGCCTGTGGGACTCCAGAGGCAGCTGACAGGTATCGGCAGGCCAAGCGGAATGCAGCTCAGGCAGTGGCTGAAACAAAAACGCGGGTGTGGGAGGAGTTCGGTAAGGCTATGGAAAAAGACTTTTGGACAGCATCAAAGCGATTCTGGCAAACCGTCAGGTGACTCAGGAGGGGAAAGCAGTGCTCCATTCACACGGTTTATATTGCGGGTGGGGTGCTGCTGACTTCAACTGAGGCTATAGTCGCACGGTGGAAGGAATACTTCAAGGACCTCCTGAATCCCACTGACATGCCTTCTGTAGTGGAAGCAGAGTCTGGGGACGAGGGAGATGACTTGACCATCACTGGGGGTGAGGTCACTGAGGCAGTAAAACAACTCTTTGGTGGCAGGGCCCCTGGGGTGGACGAGATTTGCCCTGAGTTGCTGAAGCCTCTGGATGTTGTAGGGCTGTCTTGGTTGACACGCCTCTGCAACTTCACATGGAGATCTGGGGCAGTGCCATTGGATTGGCAGACCGGGGTGGTGGTCCCCATCTTTAAGAAGGGAGACCGGAGGGTGTGCTCCAACTTTCGGGGGATCACACTCCTCAGCCTCCCTGGTAAGGTCTATGCCAGGGTGCTGAAAAGGAGGGTCCATCCATTAGTTGAACCTTGGATCCAGGAGGAACAATGCGGTTTTCGTCCTGGCCGCGGAACACTGGACCAGCTCTTTATCCTCTCAAGGATATTTGAGTTTGCATGGGAGTTTGCCCAACCAGTCTACATGTGCTTTGTGGACTTGGAGAAGGCATTCGACCGTGTCCCTCGGGTTATCCTGTGGGAGGTCCTGCGGGAGTATGGGGTGTCTGGCCTATTGTTGTGGGCCATTCAGTCTCTGTACAACTCTAGTGAGACCTTGGTCCGTATAGCCGGTAATAAGTCGGATTTGTTTCCTGTGGGTGTTGGACTCTGTCAGGGCTGCCCTTTGTCACCGATTCTGTTCATAATTTTTATGGACAGAATTTCTAGGCATAGCCAGGTGGCAGAAGGCTTCTTCCTTGGTGGCCTCAGAGTCTCATCTCTGCTCTTCGCAGATGATGTGGTCCTGTTGGCTTCATCAGGGGGTGGCCTCCAGCTCGCAGTGGAACGGTTCGCAGCCGAGTGTGAAGCGGCCAGCATGAGAATCAGCACCTCTAAGTCTGAGGCCATGGTCCTCAGCCCGAAAAGGGTGGAGTGTCCTCTCTGGCTCAGGAACGATTTCTTGCCCCAAGTGGAGGAGTTCAAGTATCTCGGGGTCTTGTTCACGAGTGACGGGAGAAGGGAGCGGGAGATCAACAGACGGATCGGGGCTGCTTCTGCAGTGATGCGAGCGCTGCACCGGTCTGTCCTGGTGAAGAGGGAGCTTAGTGTAAAAGTGAAGCTCTCAATTTACTGGTTGATCTACGTTCCTACCCTCACCTATGGTCACGAGCTTTGGGTAGTGACTGAAAGAATAAGATCATGAATACAAGTGGCAGAAATGAGTTTCCTTCGAAGGGTGCTGGCCTCACCCTTAGAGATAAGGTGAGGAGTGCAGCCATCCGGGAGGGGCTCAGAGTAGAGCCGCTGCTCCTCCACATCGAAAGGAGCCAGTTGAGGTGGTTCGTGCATCTGATTAGGATGCCTCCTGGCCACCTCTTGGGTGAGGTGTTCCGGGCATGTCCCACCGGGACGAGGCCCCGTGGTAGACCCAGGACATGCTGGGGAGATTATATCTCTCGACTGGCCTGGGAACACCTTGGGGTCCGTCCGGATGAGCTGGAGGAGGTGGCTGGGGAGAGGGAAGCCTGAGCTTCTCTGCTTAGGCTCCTGCCCCCGCGACCTGGCCCCGGATAAGCGGAAGAGAATGGATGGATGGATGGATGGACACAATAGTGAAATAATTTGGACTAACCCTTGATAATATAGAGAAACCTTTGTTGTTGTGGTTGTTGGGTTTGTGTCTTTGTGTCTTTTTTTTGTTTTGTTTTGGGGTTTACCCACCTGTTATTTGTTTGTTTGTTTTGTTGTTGTTTTTATTTATTTTTATTTTATTCTCCTTTCTCATACATTCTGTACTTTCATTTAAATACTGCTCTAAGATATCTTATAAGTACCTGACCTGCAAGGAAAGGCAAGTTGAAAACTGAATAATTTAGTTGTCCTCTATGTTTTCTTTGATGAGAGAGCATGCTTATTTCTGTATATTATTGGAAGCATTTTTGAAAACCCAATAAAGATAATGTTGGAAAAAAAAGTGTTTATTGAGTAACAAAAACCAAAATACAATACAATACGAGAAGAAAACACCACCATGACACAACCAACAACTTGACAATGAACTGACTAAAATGCAGACAATAAATACACACTAGGTAATGAGGCAATGAGGAACACCTGAGAGGAAGACACAGGAAGGGTACATCCCAGGACCATGACATATAGTTTGTAAAGTTTATAATCTCTTTGTACTATTCAGTGTTCAAATTTCAAAAACCAAAAAACTAACTAACAAGATACTGTTTCAGCAGCTACGCAGTGCGACTTTCTCTTGTCCACAAATGGACTGGTGGTCAGTGGCAGCCTAGTCTTCACACATAAGGTTCAGTTTTATCATCAACCTTAACACAGACTCTCTCTCTCTTCTTACTCCTGACCTCTGTAAACTCTCAGCCTTATTGTAGGCTGTCTGAATTCGCTCCATGCCTTTGACAGCCCTTGAGCCCTAATGCAGGCACTCTCTCCTCTCCCCTGACTTCTGTGAACTTTCAGTTTTATTGCAAGCATTCTCTTCTCTTGCCTGGCCTCTGACAGCCTTCAAGACTTATTGCACATTATCTTTTCTCTCTCCTTACTTTTACCAATCCTCAAGGTTTATCTCAGGTTCACTGCTTTCTCTGCTGGCCTTCAATGGCCTTCCAGCCTGTCTTGCAGGCTCATTCACTGTTCTGCTTTTTCCTCTTTGCTATCTGGACCCTTCCCTCAGTTTCCTCTTTTCAACATTTTTTATTTCTGTTTAGCACTTCGACGTGACTATTGTGATTTGGAGCTAGATGTTATACTTATATTTTGTGCTTTTGGTATTCTGTATCTCAATAAATCATGTTCAGTTCTTCCAAATAATCTCTCCTTATTAAAATTTGAGCTGGAGGCAGGTTGGCTAGGAGTGAGGCTGGCTGAATTTTGAGCAGGTGGAATGACATAGAGTTGGACTGATAAGGACTGGTTGAGATGGGTTGTTGTCCTAAGACACAACAAAGTTACTAAGGAAACAGATCAATTTAAAAGACCACTGTCTGGGTTAACTCTCTAACATTGGGCGGGCCATTCAATTCAATTCAATTCAATTCAATTCAATTCAATTCAATTCAATTCAATTCAATTCAATTCATATAGCGCCAAATTACAACAAAGAGTCGCCTCAAGGTGCTTTGTATTGCGGGTAAAGACCCTCATTCACACCTATGGGCAATTTAGAGTAGCCAATTAACCTAACCCCAGTAAGTGCATGGGTTTGGAATGTGGGAGGAAACCAGAGTACCTGGAGGAAACCCACGCAAGCACGGGGAGAACATACAAACTCCACACAGAGAGAGGGAGAGGCCTGGGCCAAGGTAGAATCAAACCCAGACTTTCTAGATGTTATTCTGAAAGGTGTATATATATATATATATATATATAATATATTAGGGGTGGGACTTTAACGCGTTAATTTCGATTAATTAATTACGGGGAAATTAACGAATTAAAATTTTTAATCAAACTTTGCACCATGGAACCTTTCTCAGTGCACGAGTTCCAGGCATACAGATATCAACGCACGATGTCAAAGATTCAGTGGCTGCATCGTTCGAAGGACCCGGCCCACGTCCTTCACAGCCCACGAAGACCGCAAAGGCCAGAAGTGAGCGGCTAGCCTTCATATCAGCGTCACCTGCCCTCACCTCTGTAGCTCATGTCGCCTAGCAACTGTGAGTGCGAAGCACAGCTGTGTAAATCAGCTGGTTAAACTGAGAATGAACTTTTGCTCCTTTTTGTGGTTTAATTTTAAGTCTTTAATTCAAAATAAGCTGTTAAAACAAGCATAACACATTTCAACATCAAGGAATACAGCTGAGCTAATGATTAATTTCCAGCTATATTAAGTGAGACATTAATGTTGAATAAAACTATCCAGTTATGATGCTTTACTTTAATTTCAGGTGTTTGCTTATCACAGGAGCACTTCCACCCTTCGCTGGTCTGTGTAGTAGACTGGTGGGAAAATAAACAAAATTTTGAAGTTTAAGCTTACGTATGTTGATTCATTCATCAACCAAACTTAAATTAATATTTCTCATGTCAAATATTGAAATGCGATTAAAATTAATTTCGATTAATTAATTACAAAGCTTGTAATTAAGTCGATTAATTTTTTTAATCGAGTCCCACCCCTAATATATATATATACACCTTTCAGAATAACATCTGAAAGGTCTGGGTTCCATTCCACCTTGGCCCAGGCCTCTCCCTCTCTCTGTGTGGAGTTTGCATGTTCTCCCCGTGAACATGCAAACTCAAACATGCAAACTTAACTGACAGCCAACCCAGCCCCAAACAACTAGCCAGTCCTCACCCCAGGCAGGGTGCAAGAAACTGGGTTGTGAGAAGACCCGCCCACCCCCTCCTCCCACCCAACATGTTGGGGGTGATGTGAGTGTATGTAATGATAGGAATGTTAATGACTGTGTTAAAGCTATGGTGCTATTAAAATTGGAGGGACAGATGTAATATGAGCACTGAATAACAGTGCCCATTCACACTGCCCCCCCAAGGCCCTCAATGTCTAAAATGTAAATAAAATTGAGGAGCAGGCAGCAGTAAGCAGACAAGTGGCGCCACTTCAGCAGTGCCACCCACTAACCATTGTGTGACACACCTGCCCCCCAAGGCCCTATATGTACTGTGATGTGTTATAAACTGACTGATGCAATTAAAAGGGAGGAGTGGGACATCAAGCAACACAGTGAGCAGAGCCGAGGAGGTGGCCATACTCACTGGAGCACGAGCCCCCCTCCCCCAAAAACCTACGTGTGTGTAATGTGATGTTTAACTGAGTGGGAGGAGGGGAAGGGTCAGGATAAATATGACCGGGAGGTAGAGGACTAGCCCCCGGAGTAAGAGAGCCAGCTAACTGCTGGCTCACTGGACAGCCCAGTTCCCTACATCCAACCGCAGCGCAACCCAGAGTGGCCACACCCCCAGGATACTGCCGTGCTCCAGGCCGGCACCCACCACCCACACTGCAAACACACGCCCCACAGGCATACAAAAGACAACAAATATCACACCCACACACACCATTACAATAAATGTCACCCACTCACTCTCATCTCCACACACATACACACATACATGCACACACAAACACATACATACAGTGGTCCTGGGTCCAGGACCAACCTGCCCCATGTGGGAAACTGCTGCTCCCTCACCTGAGCATCCCACACCCCACAGGGAGGGGCACCCAGAATCCCGGAATGCCAGCCAGACATCCCAACGTGGGCCAACCCACCCCGTACGGCGGCGTGCCCAAGGGGGCACAGACCCCCCCAGCGCAGGGAAAGGCCCAACCGGGAAATGGGCAACCCCGAGCACCAGGGCCCCAGACCCGGCACCCCGGCCCCGCAGAGGAAGCCGGCCACCTGGACGGGGCCACCACCCACCACCACAGGCCCCCCAGCCCCACACCCCAAGACCATAAGAGCATCCGTCCAAGCCCCACCACCAACCACCAGGGCTGGCACAGAAACCACAGAATGGCAGCCACGGTCTCCAGTCCAAGAGCCATCAGACACCCGAATCCCTCGGCTCACCCCCAGCCGCCTGCCGGGTACATCGCGAGACAAGACCACAGCTGGTCACCCCCATCATGTGATGGAGCTGATCAGTGGGGACCAGAGAGATTCAAATTTGGCTTTTGGAGGTGGCAGACATTCTTTCCAGACTAATGTGCTCTAAAAGTAGATTCTTATAATGAGCAATGCATAAATCAGTTTTTGATTTCCAGTTCATGAGGATAGTTTTCTTAGCGATGCATAAGGCAGTAATAACTATGTGTGATACATTTTTTTCCATGTGTAATTCACTTACATCACCTAAAATGCACAGTTTTGGTGAAGCAGGGATATCGCAATTAAACCATGTGGATAAGTCCGTACATATCGTCTGCCAGAATCTCTGAACAGGCATACAAGACCAAATAGTAGGATAAATTCTATGTAACAGTTTAAAGGAGACATCTCTCATTTTGTTGTTTATCAAAAGTTTCTGATGAAATGTCCATACTTTTTTCCACAGTGAATCAGGGACAAAGTTTTTCCAGTAGCAAACAGCTGAGGGTACAGAGGCAACATCTTGTTGAAATAGAGCACGAATAATTTTGTTATTCTTACAAGGAGAAGAAAAACAGACTTTACCAACGGTGGTGTCAGTTACATTTAACAAGGACTTATCTTCATCAACAACATTATTTCTAAATAGCTCACATATATCATTAGTTACAGTATCAAACACAGTATCATACTCTTTAGAAGTTACATCAAAGTTATACTTGAGGTTGAACTCACTGTAACTGAGTAAACACCCATTTTTGTTAAATAGCTGACCCACCAGAAGGATTTTATTGTTAAACCAATGAGGGTAAAAAAGTAATTTATTTTTGTAAAGGATATATTGTTTATTCCCGATAAAGAAATTATGAGGAGAAAAATTATGTTTATATATAAGTGCCCATGAAAGAAGTGCTTGTTTGTGAAATGCAGAGAGTTTTATTGGTATTTTCTGTACATTATAATTACAGAGAAGGAGGAAATTGAGCCCCCCTAAGCTAGAGAACATGTAATTTGGGAAAATATTCCAGATGGGCAATGGGTTTTTTAGATACGACTTCAACCAATTCACTTTGAACGTATTATTTAAAGTTGTGAAATCCAGAAAATTTAATCCTCCTTTTTCATAAGAGTTCATTACCACAGATTTTCTTAAGTAATGTAATCGATTTTTCCATAAAAATTTGAACAACATTTGGTCAATATGACAATATCATGAATACAAAGTGTCCCTGAGTATCACACTTATAGAAAAGGATGTCACTTTGAAATTTGTTTTCTAGAGTAAGAGTGCCATCTGAATGCTGGCTACCATGTGATGGATATATATTATTGAAGAAATTTATGTCATCACTAGTAGAATGTGATTCTTGAAAGAAAAAAATATCTGTATTTAGTTGTTTAGAAAAAATAAATAAACCTTTCCGTTTTGTGGCATTTTTTAACCCCCTGGCATTCAATGAACCTATAGATAAAGACAGTTTTATGAAAGAAAGATGTAAGCTTTGTGCGTGTGTGTGCTGTGTTACTTTCAAACTATGTGCCAATTAACAAATAAGGTGTAAAAGAATATATAGTTATTTTGAATTAATGCTACATATAGAGAACACTTACTAACAGTGTTTTAAAAGTGTAAATAAATTGCAGCATATTTAGATTTAACTTGGAGCTGCCAAACGAGTATGAACATATATTTTAATGTTTCTGAACAAAATTACCTGAATAGAATGTGGGTTTAAAGTTTCTGCATATTCTTATGTCACTAGAAATTCTTATTTTGTGTCCTTCTGGATGTTGGTAGCAGAGTTGTCTAATTAGCTTAAGATAAACTAACTGCTCCAGCTGCATTAGTCTCTTTTGTCCATATCAGTCAACAGAGAGACCGACTTCTATACCATTCACGTAGGCTCGCACACCGACGTAATAGGCTAACTTCCCTTCTTTCCTCACCGCCTCGATCACCGGACAAAGTGCCGCTCTGGCTTTCCGATCTATTGGACACAGATCCTCTGTAAAGTGAAGATGGCGCTCCTTCAAGAAGGTGTTGTTTTTCGCGGCTTTCCACACAGCATCTCCGTAGGTTCGGGATGAGAACTGGAGGAAGTTTCCTCTTGGTCTGTTGTCATTCTCTCTCAATTTTCCTAAGCGGTGAACAGTATCAATCACATCAGGTAGCTTTTGTTTCCCTTCTGGAAGAATAGCTTGACAGATCCTGATGGTTTCTTTCTTCACATCTTCTTTGGAGACAGTCTCTGATATTCCATAAAATTTCAGGTTCCAACGTCTGGAGTACCGCTCCGCATCAATGATCCTTTTCTCTAACTCGAGGAGGGTAGCCCCATCTTTTTTTGCCTCGTGTCGACCCTTTTCTTCACATCTTTAATTTCCTCAAACGCGAAGTCAACAGATTTTTTAAGCCCCTCGATTTTTAGCGCATTGTCGCTGACCATCTACGGCAGGGATACTCAACTTGATCTAGCCGAGGGCCACATTTGGAAAATGAGAAGTGGCCGAGGGCCAGCCATTAAACTACATTCATATAAAATGAGCAAACTTTAAAAAAGACTGATAGCTTGTGCTCATATTTTGATGCATTTTATTAGCTCCACTGCAATTCAGCAAGATATATTTTGAACCATCTTGAACAGCATAGCTGGAACGTTTCCTATTATGCAGGCAAATATTGGGCAAATTCAAAAATGAAAATGATTATTAACAGTTCTTAGGCATAGAATGAACATATTTCAGCTCTTTTGGTGTGAAAGCTGTTTATAAAATATATTAAACACATAACTGCACAGTGCAAGCCACCAAATGTTGGAATAGTTCAGAAATACAATTAAAAAAAAAAAAAACTGCTTTACTATATTTCAGTTATTTTAAAGTTTGGAACAGACAGCACAGGTATGTAATCAGATGTTTATGTTTTAACCTCTTCATGCATCACATACTATTAGTTACTGACTACATGCTTAATGTGAGGTAACACATCTCATTTCCTTTGAGAGCTTACTGAAGTTTGGTTTCTGAGAGGTCAAGGCAATATGCAAGCACTGGTTGAGATGTGAGTCGGTGAGTCTATTGCGCTTTTTGTCCTTAATTAGATTCATCACTGAAAACCCCGACTCGCATATGTAAGTGGATCCGAACATTGTCAAAATGTATATAGCGAGTCTTTTAGAGTTCGGATACTGATGAACAGAGTGTGCCCAAAATTCACACAGTCTCTCCTCTCTGAACTTGGCTTTTAGGACATTATTAGCCTGCATCTGGACCAGTTCCAGCTGGAAAGCGCCCTCACTGATAGCAGGCACAGCGTTTTTTGCCTCTGCTGGGCAGCTCCCGGTGACAGCAACGGCGAACGGGTTGCGCACAAACAGTAGCAGTTGCTGTGGGATTTTGAAGTTGTGAAACCGCGATCTGAAGTTCTCTGACAGATTTTTTAACAGTGCTACCATTCGTGACAGCACAATCCCATTTGTAGGAACATCACGCAGGGTAGGGAAGTGAAGTTTTTTCCCCTCTATGTCCGTCACGAATACGCCCAAGGTTGTCCGAAAAGCGCTCACTTTTTCAAAGAGATTTCCCACATTCGAATCCCCACCTTGGAGCTGCAGGTTAAGATGGTTCAAGTGATTAGTGATATCACACAGAAATGCAACCAGAGCCACAGATTCCTGATCTTGCATAAACTGAGAGAACTCATCTGCTTTCTTTGTTTTTTGACCGGAAAGAAATTCTGTGATTTCTTTGCGCAGTGCAAAGAAGCGCTGTAGGACTCGCCCCCTGCTCAGCCATCTGACATCATTGTGCTGTAGTAGGTCTGAATATTGAGCTTCTTGCTCCTGTAGTAGCATTTTGAAAAGCCGGTGCTGTAAACTTGAAGTTGAGCGAATGTGATTTACAATTTTGATCACTGTGTCCATCACTCCTTTCATTTCACCAGACAGTTTGGCACACAACACCGTCTGGTGAATGATGCAGTGTAGTGAACTAACTGTGGGGTGGTCCGCTATGAGACGTGATGCTAAGCCCCTCTCTCGTCCTATCATAGATGGCCCACCGTCAGTTACAAGGAGGTTGATTTTATCCAGCTCCAGAGAATTCTTATCAAAGAAACTTTTCATAGAATTGTACATGGCCTCACCTGTTGCATTGCTCTTGATGGGCAAAAGGCACAGCAGCTCCTCTTTGAAAAGCTCCCCGTTAAAATATCTCACAAACACGGACAGCTGTGCAGTGTCTGTTGCATCTGTAGACTCGTCCATAGCTATTGACATGTAATCCACACACTTCAGTTCAGCAAGTAAAGTAGAAAAACTGTCCTCATACAAAGTTTCTAGTCTCCGTGCCGCCGTTGAATCCGAAAGCTGAACCTGCTTCACGCGGTTAACGATGTCATCTTTGTGTTTGTCACCGGCAAACAACTCCTCCACGATTCCCAAAGTGCACACTTTCACAAGCTCAGCGTCCACAAATGGCTTGCCCTTTTTAGCCAGCTCCCAGGTTACACGCAGTGAAGCAGCGGTGGCTTTTTCAGCAGCAGTAGTGGAAGTCGTCAAGGTTGTTGATGTGGTAGCATAAGACAACTTTAAGGCCTCAGTCTTGTCTTTTCGTGCAATGCTACCAACCGGGAAAGCTGCACTGAAGCTAGCATGTTTTGACTCGTAATGCCGCTTAATGTTAGCAACTTTGCATACAGCAACTGTCTTTTGGCAAATTAAACACAACGGTTTTGCGTTGGCATGAGGTGGCAAAATGAATGCAAAATCATCTGTCCATTTGTTATTAAACTGTCTGTTTTCAACGTCAACTTTTCTCCGCTTACTAACCTCACTCATTTTTTGCCAAGATATTCATTTAAGGACACGTCTTTTCCTCGCAGATCAGCAGTGATTCTTGACCTGCGCAAACTGTTCACTACCTTAAAGGCCCAAATCATTAGGACCTAAAGGGCCGTGTACAAACTAATGATTCTGTCTTACAGACAGTTCACTTTGTGAACACAAGGGGGAATTATTCAGCATTTGTTACACAATAAAAGGGAAAATTATTTTAATTTTGAGCAATTACAAGAAATGGCCGCGGGCCGGTTACCAGCCAATCACGGGCCGGATTTGGCCCGCGGGCCGTGAGATGAGTATGACTGATCTACGGTGTCAAAACGGGTGTTGATCAGCTTGGACAGAGTTTTAATTATGTCGGAATTGGTGCTGCTTTTCTCCTCACCTTGTACAACAAGGGCTTTTTTGTTGGCTGGTTCTTTACAAGGGGTCCCTTCTGGCAAGATAGGCAGCGGAGGGAACTCTTCTTCGTTCGGGAATGTCAGAGCTGCAGCATCAGCCATCATGGAGTAGTCGTGTCCCGCAGAGGTCAGGATGTTGCTGGAGGTAGCCGGCGGATTTTTGCTCACCTTAGAGCAGTCATACTCATCTCACGGCCCGCGGGCCAAATCCGGCCCGTGATTGGCTGGTGACCGGCCCGCGGCCATTTCTTGTAATTGCTCAAAATTAAAATAATTTTCCCTTTTATTGTGTAACAAATGCTGAATAATTCCCCCTTGTGTTCACAAAGTGAACTGTCTGTAAGACAGAATCATTAGTTTGTACACGGCCCTTTAGGTCCTAATGATTTGGGCCTTTAAGGTAGTGAACAGTTTGCGCAGGTCAAGAATCACTGCTGATCTGCGAGGAAAAGACGTGTCCTTAAATGAATATCTTGGCAAAAAATGAGTGAGGTTAGTAAGCGGAGAAAAGTTGACGTTGAAAACAGACAGTTTAATAACAAATGGACAGATGATTTTGCATTCATTTTGCCACCTCATGCCAACGCAAAACCGTTGTGTTTAATTTGCCAAAAGACAGTTGCTGTATGCAAAGTTGCTAACATTAAGCGGCATTACGAGTCAAAACATGCTAGCTTCAGTGCAGCTTTCCCGGTTGGTAGCATTGCACGAAAAGACAAGACTGAGGCCTTAAAGTTGTCTTATGCTACCACATCAACAACCTTGACGACTTCCACTACTGCTGCTGAAAAAGCCACCGCTGCTTCACTGCGTGTAACCTGGGAGCTGGCTAAAAAGGGCAAGCCATTTGTGGACGCTGAGCTTGTGAAAGTGTGCACTTTGGGAATCGTGGAGGAGTTGTTTGCCGGTGACAAACACAAAGATGACATCGTTAACCGCGTGAAGCAGGTTCAGCTTTCGGATTCAACGGCGGCACGGAGACTAGAAACTTTGTATGAGGACAGTTTTTCTACTTTACTTGCTGAACTGAAGTGTGTGGATTACATGTCAATAGCTATGGACGAGTCTACAGATGCAACAGACACTGCACAGCTGTCCGTGTTTGTGAGATATTTTAACGGGGAGCTTTTCAAAGAGGAGCTGCTGTGCCTTTTGCCCATCAAGAGCAATGCAACAGGTGAGGCCATGTACAATTCTATGAAAAGTTTCTTTGATAAGAATTCTCTGGAGCTGGATAAAATCAACCTCCTTGTAACTGACGGTGGGCCATCTATGATAGGACGAGAGAGGGGCTTAGCATCACGTCTCATAGCGGACCACCCCACAGTTAGTTCACTACACTGCATCATTCACCAGACGGTGTTGTGTGCCAAACTGTCTGGTGAAATGAAAGGAGTGATGGACACAGTGATCAAAATTGTAAATCACATTCGCTCAACTTCAAGTTTACAGCACCGGCTTTTCAAAATGCTACTACAGGAGCAAGAAGCTCAATATTCAGACCTACTACAGCACAATGATGTCAGATGGCTGAGCAGGGGGCGAGTCCTACAGCGCTTCTTTGCACTGCGCAAAGAAATCACAGAATTTCTTTCCGGTCAAAAAACAAAGAAAGCAGATGAGTTCTCTCAGTTTATGCAAGATCAGGAATCTGTGGCTCTGGTTGCATTTCTGTGTGATATCACTAATCACTTGAACCATCTTAACCTGCAGCTCCAAGGTGGGGATTCGAATGTGGGAAATCTCTTTGAAAAAGTGAGCGCTTTTCAGACAACCTTGGGCGTATTCGTGACGGACATAGAGGGGAAAAAACTTCACTTCCCTACCCTGCGTGATGTTCCTACAAATGGGATTGTGCTGTCACGAATGGTAGCACTGTTAAAAAATCTGTCAGAGAACTTCAGATCGCGGTTTCACAACTTCAAAATCCCACAGCAACTGCTACTGTTTGTGCGCAACCCGTTCGCCGTTGCTGTCACCGGGAGCTGCCCAGCAGAGGCAAAAAACGCTGTGCCTGCTATCAGTGAGGGCGCTTTCCAGCTGGAACTGGTCCAGATGCAGGCTAATGATGTCCTAAAAGCCAAGTTCAGAGAGGAGAGACTGTGTGAATTTTGGGCACACTCTGTTCATCAGTATCCGAACTCTAAAAGACTCGCTATATACATTTTGACAATGTTCGGATCCACTTACATATACGAGTCGGGGTTTTCAGTGATGAATCTAATTAAGGACAAAAAGCGCAATAGACTCACCGACTCACATCTCAACCAGTGCTTGCATATTGCCTTGACCTCTCAGAAACCAAACTTCAGTAAGCTCTCAAAGGAAATGAGATGTGTTACCTCACATTAAGCATGTAGTCAGTAACTAATAGTATGTGATGCATGAAGAGGTTAAAACATAAACATCTGATTACATACCTGTGCTGTCTGTTCCAAACTTTAAAATAACTGAAATATAGTAAAGCAGTTTTTTTTTTTTTTAATTGTATTTCTGAACTATTCCAACATTTGGTGGCTTGCACTGTGCAGTTATGTGTTTAATATATTTTATAAACAGCTTTCACACCAAAAGAGCTGAAATATGTTCATTCTATGCCTAAGAACTGTTAATAATCATTTTCATTTTTGAATTTGCCCAATATTTGCCTGCATAATAGGAAACGTTCCAGCTATGCTGTTCAAGATGGTTCAAAATATATCTTGCTGAATTGCAGTGGAGCTAATAAAATGCATCAAAATATGAGCACAAGCTATCAGTCTTTTTTAAAGTTTGCTCATTTTATATGAATGTAGTTTAATGGCTGGCCCTCGGCCACTTCTCATTTTCCAAATGTGGCCCTCGGCTAGATCAAGTTGAGTATCCCTGCCTTAGAGGATCTTTTCCTGTCTGGAGAGAACATCGGTGCCATCAAAAAGGGTTGGGATTCTGTTACGAACAATATTAATAAGTGTGTAGCGTTTAGTTGAGGATTTTCCAGTGAATCTAACAAGTTTGGCGCAACAGGTTGAAAAGGAGCGTCTGCTCAAGCCGCCATCTTGGTTGGCTCCCCCCTGCCCTCACCTCTGCGTAGCTCATTTCGCCTAGCAACAGTGAGTGCGAAGCACAGCTGTGTAAAAGCAGCTGGTTAAATGGAGAATGAACCTTTGCACCTTTTTGTGGTGCACGAGTTCCCGGCATACAGATTATATCGACGCACAATATCCAAATTCAGGGGCCGCATCCTGCGAAGGACCCGGCCCACGTCCTTCAGAGCCCACGAAGCCTAGCTTTCATATCAGCGTCACCTGTCCTCACCTGTAGCTCATGTCGCCTAGCAACCGTGAGTGTGAAGCCCAGCTGTGTAAAAGCAGCTGGTTAAACGGAGAATGAACTTTTTCTCCTTTTTGTGGTTTAAGTTTAATTATTTTATTCAAAATAAGCTGTTAAAACAAGCATGACACATTTCAACATCAAGGAATACAGCTGAGCGAACGATTAATTTCCAACTATATTAAGTGAGACAATGTTGAATAAAACTATCCAGTTATGATGCTTAACTTTAATTTCAGGAGTTTGCTTATCACAGGAGCACTTCCACCCTTCGCTGGTCTGTGCAGTAGACTGGTGGGAAAATAAACAAAATTTGGAAGTTTAAACTTATGTATATTCATTCATTCATCAACCAAACTTAAATTAATATTGATCATGTTAAATATTTAAATGTGATTAAAATGCGATTAATTTCGATTAATTGCAAAGCTCCTAATTAATTAGATTAATTTTTTTAATCGAGTCCCACCCCTAATATATATATAAACACCATAACACCAAAACATCATACTGAATGTGTGATGTGTGTTCTCTACAGGCCAGCAGTGGACTGAAGCAGTGGAACAAGAGGTGGTTTGTCCTCGCTGACAGGTGTCTCTTCTATTACAAAGGTTTGTGCCTAATGTTCTTCAGCCTGACAAACAGCATCAAAGATTTTAGTATGAAAATGTAATTGCAGGCACGTGTGTGTGTGTGTGCCTCTTAAAAACACATTACATTGCCCCCTCCTCCCTTTTTGTGGGGGCTTTGTGCTTGGTTATACTACATATATGATGAAACCTTTTTTCCAAACAGTTCAGCATTTGACTAATCACTCCCTTATTTGTCTAGTGTCAGAGAGGAGATCCATGAACACTAACCTTCATAAAGAGGGTATTCAGTCCATTTGTGTCATGCTGAGTTAGTTTTTGCCATGCTCCCATAGGAATTTCTGAAGGTTTGCCACTTCTGAGAAGGTTTTAAATCATTCCCTTGTACAAGCAAGTCTTGCCACTTTATCGCAATCTTGGTAATACTGTACCTGCCAGCAGTTGTGTGAGCTGTTATTTTGAAGCACCCATATAGATTAATGGGGAGAGAGTCTGTCTAGTCTTCCTTTTTCTTAACTGCTCATCCATTAGGGCTGGAACCTAGGGCTGGGTAATATGGACCAAAAGTAATATCTTAATATGAGTGGTGATATATGATATATATCTCAATGTTTTTTCTTCTCAAAAGGTATAAACAAAAAGTCAGTTCTGAGTCAAAGCTACATGTCCCAAATGTCGCACAGGCACTTTTATTAACATTCATCTGTAGATGTACATGAGAAATTGCTAAAAAATCAACTATTGGCATATTTAAATAATAATGCTCCTCAAATAAATTAATATTTTTTTTACTCTATAAAAAAAGACTCACAGTTGTGCTATTAAAATGTAAACAGAAAAAATACAGAGCAAAAATAGCAAAAGGCTGACTTATTTTTAAAAAGTCAGTCTGGTGAAGTCCACTTCACTGGAAAGTGCTTCCTCCTGTGTGTACTCCTGTACATCCAGTACTGTGACAGACTGAATGAACAAAATTCCATCTGCAGGATTCTAGCCACCTCAGTAAATCCATAGACATATGTGCTTATGTATCACAGCAAAGGGCCCACCTGCTCAATGCAGTGTCTGCAAGCACATGGAAAATACCCACTTCCTCTATTAAGGTCACCTGACTTATGGTGCAACCAACTTCTGCTATAAAGTTGATGTATGGCGGGGCCCTCTTACCTACTGTCAGGGACTCTTGGGGGTCCGGGCGATGTCAAAGCATACGAACGGACGCAGTGTGAAGGCTGTACGTACACAAAACATGGTGACAGCAGAGGATTTCAGGATTCTGAAACTCTCCAAATGTTGCGGACCTCACTGGAAAAAAGTCGCTTACTCCATATTTATAAGGGAAGCAGTGAGGGAGAGAAGTGGGGCAGTGTGAAGTTGTGCAGAGATGAACTGGTGGATCTACAAGTATGATTGTAACGTGACATAGACTGTATCGATATAAACGATATTGTCTCATCTTATATTGTGTATAAAAATATATTGATATTTTTTAAAAACTTGATATATCGCCCAGCCCTCCTGGAGCCTGTCTGAGCTGTCATTGGGTGAGATGCAGTGTACACCCTGGACAACAGGGCTAGACAACAGGGAGAAACTCAGAACTTTAAATTGTCACCAGAACATAAAAAGAACACGAATAGTATCACCAGTAAAATGTGATAAAAAGTTGCAGCTTAATTTATTTTCCAGAATGCTGACATGATCAACTGTGTCTTGCTAATTCCTTGAACAAGTGCCATGGTAATTATTGAATAGAGCTAGCAGAAAGAACTATATAGGTGGATCTCATAAAGGTTGTTTTCCTGGCGTGTCGGTCAGCATACACAGCAGCCCATCACATGCAGTCACATGCTGGTATGTGCAGCAAGGATGTCCACGACACACAAGGTTCTCTTCTACAGTCCATCTCAACATCCACTTGACCTCAGCATTCGACCTTACTACTATGCTGCTATGGCCTGCCTGAGCAAAGTCAGAAGGTCGGTCTTTCCAACATTGCCGCCCCCAATTTGGAGTCCAAATTTGCTCCCTGGAAAGGACGACTTACTGTCCATTTTGCTCGTCAGGGTTGTCCTCTTGGTCTGTTATCTCTGGGAGCACTGTTAAATGGGTGATAGGACTAGTGTACACGTGGTTCTTTATCTGCACCTCAGTTGTTCTCACTCACCCTTCTGGTCCTGGAAATACCTTGATCACGCTCCTAATCTGCCATGATGTGCAAGGTAAGTGGGGGTCAACCAGCATCACTGCCATTCTTACCCTGATGTCTGGTGCAGGATTTTGCCTCTTCCCTTGCAGTCCAAGCAAGTAGGTTTTTACAAAGGCTACCCAGAATCTGTCACCCAGCATTTGTGAGTGTTTTCCATCTTCTCTTGCTCAGGAGCTCAGACTTGGGGTACTCAACCAGGGGTAGTGAGCCATCAGGTTGCCCCATCAACAAGCAATTGAGGGGTCACAGGATCAAGGTCTGCAATGTCTGCTGAGACATATTTAAGGGGCTTAGAATTGAGGATGGCCTCAGTTTCAATGAGGACTGTCCTTAGGACTTCTTCAGTGACTGCCTCTGAACCAAGATGGTATAAAGTGTGGAATGACAGGGCTCATTCTTGATGCATATCTAGCTGCAGGAGGCTCAGGATGCAGGAGGCTCTTGGGAACACATGCAACCCATACTGGCTTACTTGCTCCTGAGGTGACTGTTGAGGCTCTGTGTCTCATTGCCGATGGTAGGGGGATGACTGTGGTGGATGACCAGGCTGTGGGAATGGACTATAATGGTAGAAAATTTGAGGTTGTGTGTCTTCTTCTTCTTGCCCCTCTTCAAGGGATGGAATGAATGAGTCCAAAATTTCCCATTAACTTTGGCTCATAGGGCTTGAGGTCCTAGAGGCCAAATGGGGCTGTTCCATCTGCTTGGCTCCTAGTGCTTGATCTGCTGTGTGAAGGTTGCTCAACATTTCTGTAGTCTCCCATCAGAGGTATAGTAGATGTATTTGACTGCTTCTGTCTGGGATGCAAATGGCTGAAAGTTGGAAGGCTACTTGTCCATCCAGGAAAAGATACCACATCCGGCTTGAATAGAGCTAGCAGAAAGGACTATATAGGTGGATCTCATAAAGAGTGTCTTCCTGGTGTGTTGGTCAGAACACACAGCAGCCTGTCACATGCAGTCATGTACTTTATTTATGCTCCAGAATTTGAACAGCACAGTAACATCGGCATGCATGGAAGTATGATAGTATGGTATCTGCAGCAATGACAACCAATACAGACAGAAGGTTTCTTCGCAACAGTCCATTTCAGCATCCACTCCGCCACTTGACGTCGGCATCCGACCCTACTCTGCTGCTGCCTGCCAGGAGCATGCTTCAAAGGTCGGTCTTACCAACAGTAAACTATATTACCTACATATATGTTTACTATGATAACAAATAAAAATGCTTACCCCAATGAAGCTGAAACTGTCATCAACCTAAGTTGTGGATTTGTGTTCATCACACAGGTTCATGTTTCCCAGTTCTGCTGTCAGTAGGTGCAGGGATAAAATAACCATCATCTTTGCTAATATGTAATTCTGTGAGTAGTCTCTCTCTCTTATAATTTCTCTGATTTTACCAGGTCTGTTCCCAAGATGGACACTGTCTTTTGGTTTGGATGTCTGCCTGTGTGCTTAAATTTTATTTCTGTTATTCTGTTTTTGTGTTTCTGCTACTGATAACATTTTTCATATTAATGAAGAAGACACATTTGGTTTTTACTGCTACTCAAAAGGGAGATAATTTTATTGTTGCTTTGATGGTGCATGTTATTAGAGCAAGTACTAGAATACATTGCACAGTGACTCTCCTCAGTTTCTTCCAACAGTCAAAAAAAAAAAGAGTCAAAGTATGGGGCTATTGTAGTAGCAAAATATTTGTGTGTGCATATTGCAATCCATGTGTGTATAGTGGTTTGTAAATAAATCTGCAAGCGTGTGTAGATATTAATGGTTGAAAAGTCTTGAAGTTTTGCTGAAAATACACACAAGCCATCAGTTATGATGTCACCCAACATTTTTTCAGCTGGCTCTCTTTTCATTTGTGACTTTTGCAACGCTTCTACCGCAACAGATCCGTGCAGCAATTTGTCTGTAATTGAGAGTTCATTATCCCTGACAATGAAGCTCAGTTTCACAGGCTCTGGATTTCTCACATGCTCAGTACTTACCACCAGGTGGCGTACTAATCAGTCTTCCAGCGTCATATTAGTCTATTGATAGTGGTGACTGTGCTGATGCAAAGCTGGCTCAGATTGACAGATCACAGTGATAATGTGCAATATAGTGAAGGTTTCCATGAGACTGTGTCTGACCGGATCATGCTGACCTCTGCACCTTCTTTTGGAGTCACAGTAGCAGGAATAGGGAGATCAAGTTGCAGCTGGAATATCTGCATGACAGATGCTTTGCAAAACTACTTTTTCACCAAGAAAGAACTTGAAGTGTAGCAACAATCACCGTGTAAAAAGAGAGCCAGCTGAAAAAAAAGCTGGGGATTTTCAACTGATGACTGGATGACTTTGAGTGATTCAAGCAAGACTTTTTACACACACAGATCTGAATACACACACACTGATCGCAAAACATGCGCATCTGAACATGCACACACAGATCTCAGTACACACACCATCCCTCCACAGATTGCAATACACATATGCGGATTCAGTTACGCACACAAAAATGTAGTTACCACTAATTCATCCAAAGTCCTTAGACTGATCTGGTAACTTAGCTAGCCATTTACCAGTTACTTTTTCAGCCACTGTTACAGTGTTATGCAAAAGTTTGGGCACCCCTGATAATGCTCATGATTTTCCTTTATAAATCATTGGTTGATCAGCAATTTCAGTTAACTATATCATATAGCAAACGAACACTGATATTTGAGAAGTGAAATGAAGTTTTTAGGATTTACAGAAAGTGTGCAATAATTATTTAAACAACATTAGGCAGGTGCATAAGTTCTGGCACCCCAACAGAAAAATTACATCAATATTTAGTAGATCATCCTTTTGCAGAAATATCAGCCTCTAAATGCTTCCTGTAGCTTCCAATGAGAGTCTGGATTCTGGTTGAAGGTATTTTGGACCATTCTTCTTTACAAAACATCTCCAGTTCAGTCAGGTGTGATGGTTTCTGAGCATGGACAGCCCGCTTTAAATCACACCACAGATTTTCAATAATATTCAGGTCTGGGGACTGAGATGGCCATTCCAGTAGTTTTACTTGTTCCTCTGCATGAATGCCTTAGTAGATTTTGAGCAGTGTTTAGGGTCGTTGTCTTGTTGAAGTATCCAGCCCCAGCACAACTTCAACTTTGTCACTGATTTTTGGACATTTTGATTTTGAAAATCTGCTGAATAGTTGAATGATGCACAGTGACACCATCTGCAGCAAGATGATGTTGTAGTTCTTTAGAACTGGTCTGTGGGTTACCTATGACTGTTCTCACCATCCTTTGCCTCTGCCTATCTGAGATTTTTCTTGGCCTGCCACTTCAGGCCTTAACTAGAACTGTGTCTGTGGTCTTCCATTTCCTCACTATGTTCCTCACAGTGGAAACTAACAGCTGAAATCTCTGAGATAGCTTTTTGTATCCTTCCCCTAAACCATGATGTTGAACAACCTTTGTTTTCAGGTCATATGAGAGTTGTTTTGAGGTTCCCATTTACCACAGAGAAGATGCAAAGAGGAGAAACACTTGCAATTGGCCACCTTAACCCTCAATCAACTTCCTGCTGCCTCTTACTGAGGGGAACTCCAGAGTAGAACAGAGTACAGCCCTTGTCAGGAGCAGTGTTAATTTTGACAGCAAATTTTGATTTAGTTTTAGCCAGAGTCTTTTGACAAAAATGTACTTTAGTTTTAGTCATAATTTAGTCATCTGAATAGTTTTAGTCTAGTTTTAGTCGACAAATTATCGTAAGAATATAGTCAACTAAATCTACAGTCAAATTAGTTGACTAAAATATAAAGAGTGTAAAATGTAAATGCTTTTTCTTCAGTTCCCTTGAATTATTCACACACACACAAAATTAAACATTTATTAAAAGTTATGGAATATTATTAATAATATATATATATATATATATATATATATATATATATATATATATATATATATATATATATATATATATATATATATTAACCTTGGCATTTCACCTGCTTCCCACACACCTGATCAACACCACCCTACTAAGATGATAAGAGCATTTTACAGCAGGACACGCTCTGAAAGGTACAGGGCAGTGTTTAGGACTAAGATTAGGAAAAGCTAATCCAATGCAGTGTGGTGATTTTCTCTAAACACAAACTCTAAACTGGGAAAAACACTTTACCCTGCATGACATTAAAATGCTTACCTTCGCATGGAGATCTGGGTGTCTGGTTTGGAGATGTCGTTTAAGATTTGTCGTGTTTTTATCCGAGATAGTCACCCCACATGGTTTACACATCGATTTGTTTGTCACAACGTCAAAGGAGAAATATGTCCATACTTCGGCTCTTCTCTTTCTCCCTGCTGAAATTGTTTACATAACTTAAAATCACAGGCTAGTTTGGTCTTCCAGGGTTTAGAGCAAATTTGTGCAACTTTGCATTTGCTTGCATGTGTTCCTAACTTGTCCCACCCTGTCACAAAATTAAATCAGTTCTGATTGGATGTCCTCCCCACCAAGCATTTTCATCTCGTTTTCATTCATTGACGAAAGTGTTGATTAATTTTGTCATCGTTTTTATCCTTTTAGGTAGTTTTTATTTAGTTATTGTCTCATTTTCTTCATGAAAAAAGGGTCATTGACAAAAACTGACGAAAATATTTCATCAACGAAATTAACACTGGTCAGGAGACTAGTTCTAGAAATCAGGTTTTTACAACCACGGGGTCACCGGTGACACCGCGGCGCATATGTATTTCAAATTACCATAACTCCTCGCTACTTCGTGCAACTTTAATCATTCAAACTGCCCCTGAAAGCTGTGAAATGGGGCTTTCTGATGCTATTACATGCATTACAGTAATGACTGAGTGCCGTGTCGGGGTGGGGGGGGGCACCTGCAGGCGGCGGTTGTGAGACAGCGGAGAAGTGTCCAGTCAAAGTTTTGGTGTGATTTCTTGGAGTTCAGCTAAGTTTTAGAGGTATATTCTGTGTAAATAAATCTGAATCTTGTAAATAATAGTTTTAGTATTTTTTCCTGAAGTGATTTTTTTTCATGCTTTTGCAATTCTTGCTAGTTTTTCCATTGTGCTTTTGCCGTGTTTTGGCTAGTTTTCTTGCTGTGTATTTTGCGTGTTTTTGTAGTTTTTGCTACTGTGCTTTTTCAACATTTTTTGGACATTTCCTTCTTGGGCGGTTTGTCAATATAAGAGGAAATGTCAAGGAAGAGCACACGAGGAGAGGAGAGTCCCCAGGAGACTTGATGAGGAAGATAAACAGGAGTCAGCCATGCCTACTCTGTCACCTTCTCAACCACAGTAAGTAAAACGGTTTACATTGGATATTTACATTATAACATTGTTTATTATATTTTTTTGTTATTGGGCTTATCTCAAATGGACTTTTATTACTTCTACTGTGTAAGACTTACTAGTAACTTACTCCTATTACTTACTCCTATTTGTATGAATTTGGAAAAAAAAATTCTTGAAATAAAAAGTATTTGTGTTGTATAAAGAGTGCATGTATTATGACATTTAAAAAAAAAATCTTTTTAGAAATCCTCCTGATGAAGGGCCAGTCAGCTGTGGAAGGAGTCACATCCGGAGCCAATGCCATGGAGTTCATGCTGCTGGAGGTTTTGCATGTAGCCGGTCACCGTTGAGGCCTCAACAGTCTGCTGGAAAACGGAGGCAGACCCCGACACTCACCACATTCACCCACCTCGATTCGCCCCCAAACGTTGCCCTGTTGTACAGCCTGCACTTACAACAACTGCAAACCAAGCACCAGGTGACATCTTTGCTCTGTTTTTTGACAAAGAGGTTCTCAAAGTTATATGTGCCAACACCAATAAATATGTTTGGGAGAAACAGGCTATGG
This sequence comes from Archocentrus centrarchus, assembly GCF_007364275.1. Taxonomy (NCBI): domain Eukaryota; kingdom Metazoa; phylum Chordata; class Actinopteri; order Cichliformes; family Cichlidae; genus Archocentrus; species Archocentrus centrarchus. The sequence continues at coordinate 214,520 of NC_044350.1, read as the reverse complement.
GAAGGAGGATAGACAGATGGACTGACCTCATGCCTGAAGAACTAAAAAAATACCTGGGCTTGTTGCTGTATATGTCAGTCTGCAACTTCCCCCAAATGCCAGACTTTTGGCGAAAAAAACTATATTTCACGTGGCCTTCCCAGCGACAGTGATTCCAGAAATAGGTTTACTGTTATCACCAGCAACCTTCATGTGAGTGATCCAGAGGAGGATACAACAAATGAGGGGAAAAGGGGAACAGAGGAATATGTCCCACTCCAAAAACTAAAACCTCTCCTGGAGAAAAGTGCAAAAGTGTTTATCATCAAAAACAGCATATTTCTGTTGATAAAAGGATGGTTGCCACTAAAGCCTGGATAAAAGTCAAACAGTATATGAAAGACAAGCCGACAAAGTGGGGGCTGAAGTTCTTTGTATTGGCTGATGTAAATGGATATACTGTAGATTACAAGCTGTACACTGGCAGGAACAATGCAGGTTCAGGCAAGGGGCTTTCTTTCGATGTGGTCACAGAGCCTGTGAAGAAAGACTACCTGGGCAGTGGTTACATAGTGTACTGTGACAATTTTTACACCAGCCCTCTCCCTTGTTGGCTCATCTGAGCCAAAAAGGGTTTGGAGCATGTGGCACTTTCCGCCAGGCTAGGGTTGGTGTCCCCACAACCCAAGAAAATGCTCTAAACAAAAAATCAAAAAGAGGCTCCATCTGGTGGATATGTGACGGTGAGCTGCTCTTCGTCAAATGGATGGACACCAGGGAAGTGTCCATGTGCACCACTGTCCATCCTGTTTACACTGGGGAGACTGTCCTGCGGTGGCAGAAGGACAATGATGGGCAGAGTCAGAGGATCCTCGTGCCCGGGCCTACAGCAGTGGCCGAATACAACAAATACACAGGGGGTGTGGATACCTCTGACCAGATGTTGGGAACAAACTCAGTGCACAAGAAAACCAAAAGATGGACAATGACTGTTTTTCAGCACCTGCTGGACATTGCTGTCACAAATAGATTCATTGTGCACAAGGAGCTCAGCAAGGCACAGCAGCAGAAGGCCATGACACGCCAGGCTTTCTAGGAGGAGTTGAGTGCACACCTAATCGGTGTGCCACTGACTGGCCCACCTCGTCATCCCACTCAAGGCCACTTCCCTATCCCAACCCGCAAAAATGAGTGCACAAGAGTCTGTGTAGATTCTCAGTCATCCAGGTCATAGTAGTCTCTGGAGCTTGAAAAAGGCGACTGGACTTCTTTTTGTTTCTTGAAGACGTTTCACCTCTCATCCGAAAGGCTTCTTCAGTTCTCAAACAAATGGTGGAGAGACCCAGGTATTTAAACCCCTGTGGGCGTAGTCCCCTGGAGGTGGTTATGACCCTCTATTGATCATGTGCGTGAACACATGTGCCCAGGTGTGAAGGGGGCGTGGGTCATATTTAATCAGTGGTTTCAGTTGAAACCAATTTAGGACTCCGCTCCATTGTTTCCTGTGGCCTATTGAGGTCACTGGAACAAAGGTGTGAATGGGGGTTGAGACGTCTGGGAAGGGAGCTCAGGACAGCACTGTAAGCGGGGGAAAGTTGGTGACGTAATCCACCTCCTCTGTTCAATGATGGTTGTTCACAGTGGACATAGATGGCTTCTTTCACTCCTCTTTCAAACCATCTGTTTTCCCTGTCCAAAATGTGAACATTGGCATCCTCAAAAGAGTGCCCTTTTTCCTTCAGATGCAGATGTACTGCTGAATCTTGTCCTGTCGAGGTGGCTCTTCTATGTTGTGCCATTCGTTTGTGAAGAGGCTGTTTGGTTTCACCAATGTAGAGGTCCGAGCACTCTTCACTGCACTGAACAGCATACACTACATCGCTGATCTTGTGTTTGGCGGGTTTGTCCTTGGGATGAACCAGTTTTTGTCTTAGGGTGTGACTTGGTTTGAAGTATACTGAGATGTCATGCTTGGAGAAAATTCTTCTGAGTTTCTCTGACAAGCCTGCCACATATGGGATGACAATGTTGTTCCTCTTGTCCTTCCCATTCTCTGTAGTTTGTGTTTGGCCTTCATTCCTGTGCATCTTAGCTGATTTGATGAAGGCCCAGTTGGGGTAACCACATGTTTTGAGGGCTTTCTTAATGTGTGTGTGTTCCTTATGCTTCCCTTCTGCCTTAGAGGGAACACTTTCCGCACGGTGTTGTAGGGTCCTGATCACCCCAAGTTTGTGTTCCAGAGGGTGGTGGGAGTCAAAGAGGAGATACTGGTCTGTGTGTGTGGGCTTCCGGTAACCTTCAATGTTGAGGCTTCCATCTTCCTCGATAAGCACCGCACAGTCCAGGAATGGTAACTTGTTATCTCTGGTGTCCTCCCTGGTAAAACGTATGTATTTATCCACTGAGTTAATGTGACGAGTGAAGGCTTCTACTTCTTGGGTTTTGATTTTGACCCAGGTGTCATCTACATATCTGTACCAGTGGCTAGGTGCCATCCCTTTGAAAGAACCAAGAGCTTTACTTTCCACTTCCTCCATGTAAAGGTTGGCTACAATGGGAGACACTGGGGAGCCCATGGCACATCCATGCTTCTGTCTGTAGAATCCATCATTGTATTTAAAATATGTTGTGGTAAGGCAGAGATCTAAAAGTGCACAAATCTGATCTGGGGTGAAGCTGGTTCTGTTCAGTAAGGAATCGTCTTCCTGTAGTCGTCTTCTGACGGTCTCCACTGCCTCAGTTGTAGGTATGCAAGTGAAAAGTGAAACCACATCAAAGGACACCATGGTTTCATCTGGATCCAGTACAAGATTCTGGACCTTGTTAGTAAAATCTGTAGAGTTTTCAATGTGGTGGGGTGTGATGCCAACAAGCGGTGATAAGATGGTGGCGAGGTGTTTGGAAATGTTGTAGGTGACCGAGTTTATACTGCTGATAATGGGTCGAAGTGGGACTCCTTCTTTGTGGATCTTTGGGAGTCCATAAATGCATGGAGTGGCTTCTCCAGGGTACAGGCGGTAGTAAGTGGGGCGGTCAATGGCTTTTTCCTTTTCAAGTTGTTGCAGGCAGCAAACAACTTTTTTCTTGTAGTTGCTTGTGGGATCACGTCTCAAGACCTCATAAGTATTGTTGTCACTGAGGAGTGTAGTAATTTTGTTGTGGTAATCCGATGAATTCAGCACAACCGTGCACCTCCCCTTGTCGGCTGGCAGTATGGTGATGTTTTGATCCTTGCTTAGGGCTGTGATGGCCTTCTTCTCCTGAATGGTGAGGTTGGATGGAGGAAGTCTTGCACTGGAAAGAGTGGCTGAAACTTTCATCCTGATCTGTTCTGCTACAGGATGAGAAAGTTTGTTATTTCTTATAGCGGTTTCTGTTGCTGTGATGAGGTCTACTATAGGAAGCTGTTGTGGGGCTATGGCAAAGTTGAGTCCTTTGGCTAGCACATTTTCTTCTGGTTTGGTGAGGACCCTGTCTGATAGGTTCTTCACCCACTTTCCTTGGTTTCCATTGCTTATCGTGTCGTCCTGTTTGTTAACAGATGAATGGTATGCCTTGGTTTGCAGAGTTTGAAATTTACGTAGTTGTCTTTCCTTGCCTTTGATGTGTTGTGCGAGCTGGGCTTTGTCCACAAATGTAGAAACTTCTTCTGCGATGATGTGAGGTAAGAGTGATGAGAGTTTCTGCTGCGTCTGGTGGATTTTGTTCTGGAGTGCATCTATGGTGAAATGGACCTGTCTTATCCTTTCACTTAAAAGGTGGTTCTGTGCTCTCCATAGAAGAAGCCTTTCGGATGAGAGGTGAAACGTCTTCAAGAAACAAAAAGAAGTCCAGTCGCCTTTTTCAAGCTCCAGAGACTACTATGACCTGGATGACTGAGAATCTACACAGACATATTGCCTTGCACTTTGGGAGGAACACCCTTCAATTGGTGCGGGAGTATGAAAGGGACTCAAGAAAGCTAGCGGACTACAGGAACCACCTTCGTTTCAACTTGAGATGCAGACAGTCCAGACTGGTTCCCAAGAGTTTGCACCTTGGGTCCACAGTAAAAGGACATAGAGCTGACCAAATTCTATGGAGAGCACAGAAGAAGATGGAAGCCTCAACATTGAAGTTTACCGGAAGCCCACACACACAGACCAGTATCTCCTCTTTGACTCCCACCACCCTCTGGAACACAAACTTGGGGTGATCAGGACCCTACAACACCGTGCGGAAAGTGTTCCCTCTAAGGCAGAAGGGAAGCATAAGGAACACACACACATTAAGAAAGCCCTCAAAACATGTGGTTACCCCAACTGGGCCTTCATCAAATCAGCTAAGATGCACAGGAATGAAGGCCAAACACAAACTACAGAGAATGGGAAGGACAAGAGGAACAACATTGTCATCCCATATGTGGCAGGCTTGTCAGAGAAACTCAGAAGAATTTTCTCCAAGCATGACATCTCAGTATACTTCAAACCAAGTCACACCCTAAGACAAAAACTGGTTCATCCCAAGGACAAACCTGCCAAACACAAGATCAGCGATGTAGTGTATGCTGTTCAGTGCAGTGAAGAGTGCTCGGACCTCTACATTGGTGAAACCAAACAGCCTCTTCACAAACGAATGGCACAACATAGAAGAGCCACCTCGACAGGACAAGATTCAGCAGTACATCTGCATCTGAAGGAAAAAGGGCACTCTTTTGAGGATGCCAATGTTCACATTTTGGACAGGGAAAACAGATGGTTTGAAAGAGGAGTGAAAGAAGCCATCTATGTCCACTGTGAACAACCATCATTGAACAGAGGAGGTGGATTACGTCACCAACTTTCCCCCGCTTACAGTGCTGTCCTGAGCTCCCTTCCCAGACGTCTCAACCCCCATTCACACCTTTGTTCCAGTGACCTCAATAGGCCACAGGAAACAATGGAGCGGAGTCCTAAATTGGTTTCAACTGAAACCACTGATTAAATATGACCCACGCCCCCTTCACACCTGGGCACATGTGTTCACGCACATGATCAATAGAGGGTCATAACCACCTCCAGGGGACTACGCCCACAGGGGTTTAAATACCTGGGTCTCTCCACCATTTGTTTGAGAACTGAAGAAGCCTTTCGGATGAGAGGTGAAACGTCTTCAAGAAACAAAAAGAAGTCCAGTCGCCTTTTTCAAGCTCCAGAGACGAGTGCACAAGAGAAAAGACAGCATTGGGAAGGAGAAAGTGCACTCTGTGCCACAGAAGCACACCTTGGATGTGTGATGTGTGTAATGTGGGCCTCTGTCTTCAGGTGGACAGGAACTGTTTCAGAAGCTACCACTGCTAAAAAACACCTGGCTATTCACAAATATAACAGCCTGTAACATGGATTCAGAAAGCTCCAGAAATGTAAAACTGACTGAGTTGTTGTAAAATAGTTTGAATTAGATTTTTGCAATCTCAGAAATGTTCAAGCTGCACTTTTCAAGAATCCATAAAAAGAAAGTTGAAGAAAATTAAATTCAATTTTTTTTTCCTTTCTTAATTTAATTACATAAGAATGGTAAATACTTGACAGATTTTGAAAGTTCTACTTCTTCTGGAAAAAGGGTGTAAATTATTTACACATAAGGCATTTTTTTACACAAATAGACGAGAAAGACCAGGCGTTTTAATAAATATATCTATTATTATGGTAGTAAAAGGGTTGTGCATTGAGGTGAGCCTGACTACCTTGTACCTCTCAACCTCACGCATAAGCTCTGGCTCCTTTCTTAACTAACATAAATGTTAATTATTGTAAATGTGATTCAAAAAATACTATAACATAAGCAGTACCACAGAAATTTCAGGGTACTTTTGAGCTCAATATTTTCTCCTCTTGTTTTATTGTGTACACTGCCTTTTTTTTTGCTTTGTGCTTTCTGTTCAAATTGACTAAGGGGTTTTCTAGTCTTATTGACCATTATAACCATATACATTTTCATGGTTCCAGTCTGTAAATATAATAACTCAATAAATCATTCAAATGTATATAGGAGTCATGAACAGAAATGCAGAAGCATTCAAACATGCAATCACATGTGTTGCTAGAGTCTCACTGGTGCATGCATGCAGCAGGTTCAGCTGGCTGGGGCCCAAGATTCCTGCAACACAGTCACATGGGCTGATGATTATCTCACACAAACAGCCACACATAGAGCAGGGATCTGTGTATGTGTCTATGATTGCACAAGCCCTTCCCCCTCCCTTTAGAGCTCTCTCCTTCTCTCTGCTTCCCTGCCCTTTTTTGCTGTCTCCATTTCTCTCTATAGTACACACCCACACATAAAGCCACACACTCAACCAAAGCAAGGGTGTTGGTGCACAGCTACATTCGGGAATTAATAGGTAGGAAGACAGTCATTTTTTTTTCAAACTGCGTAAATTTTCATGCCTTCTTTTATTATTTAGTCAGTGCGGGTACTCCTCTTCCACAGTACTTCTATTTATCACCACTCGATCCCTTTGTTTGTGTATGGATGTGAAGGAACATGTGTGCCTTTATCACTACATATCACAGACTCATTCAACCATTATGGACCTTTACTGTGGGAAGCTTTAAGTGTGGAAGCTGAAGGTGTGGTGGGAGGAGAGCAGTTCTGATTCCAGTCATGTTTGCACTGGACATTCTTCCTTTCTTTTCTGGTTTTTCATCCTGCAAGTTGTACTAACCCAGGCTGTAATTGCTCTTTCTCTCACACATTTATAGCACGGCTCGAGATCATTATTCTGTATTTCTAATTCTTCCCAAAATATTTTTTACATTTTCAATTTTCTCCTTCACAGATGACAAAGAGGATACAGTGTTGGGGAGTTTGCCTCTGCTCAGTTACCAGATCAGAGGAGTAGAGCCTTCAGAAAACATCACCCGCCAGTTTGCCTTTAAGGTCAGTAACATCCTGGTGGAGGAGTTGAGGGTGCTGAAAGGTTCATATATAATTGCTTGATATGCAGGGAATGCATTGTGTATTGAACAGCACAAAAGAGTTCATATGACTTACATTGTGCAGTTGTTGCAGTCTGTACCTTACTGGGGAACAAATATAACATAGTGGTGTATTAACTTGTACAAGTGACTTATTGAGGTCTACAGAAACATTATCTTCAACACAAGATGAAAATATTTAATAAATGAAAAGACCATGAAATAAGTAGGCAGAGATTATAATGTTCCAAAGTAATGGGTTGGTTGTCACCTGATTTCCTGAGTGACAGCAGTTCCTCACAGAACAATTGTTTTAACCCTTAAAAAAAATCCTCCTTGTGCAATAAAACTGAACATTGCAAAAGCTGGTTTTGCTATTGTTGGAACTTGTTTATCGGCCATGCCTTAGTGAAGGGTGTTGGTTTTTTACTGGCTGACAGAAGTTGAATAGCTTCAAGGCTGAGTCACTGCGGCCTATAGGGCTGGAATCTCTTGGTTTCATCAGAGCATTAAGGTTGATGCTTTTTTCATTTAAATATAAGACCAGGGATTAGGACCATTGATACTGACACCCCCATGTTTCACATTTGGTACTGTGTTCTCATCCTTCTTCTTCCTCCAAACACGGCGAGTGGAGTTGATACCAAAAAGCTCTATTTTGGTCATATCTGACTACATCTGACTGATCATTGGTGATCTTCAAATGGGCCTGGACATTTGCTGGTGTAAACAGTGGGACCTTGCCTGCCCTGCAGGATTTTAATCCATGATGGCACAGTATGTTACTAATGGTCATCTTTGAGACTGTGGTCCTAGCTCTCTTCAGATCATTGACCAGGTCCCCCCGTGTAGTTCTGAGCTGATTCCTGACCTTTCTCAGAATCATCCTTATCCCATGAGGTGAGGTCTTGCATGGAGCCTCTGGGACTCCATGCAAGACCTCATCAAGGAAGACTGACAGTCATATTGTGTTTTCTCCATTTTTGAATAATAAAAGTTGCTGCCATCTCACCAAGCTGCTTGTCTATTGTCCTATAGCCGATCCGAGCCATGTGCAGGTCTACAATTTGGTCCCTGGTGTCCTTAACAGCTCTTTGGTCTTGGGGATGGTGAAGATGTTGGAGTATGATTGATTGAGTGTCTGGACAGGTGTCTTTTATACAGATAACAAGTTCAAATAGGTGCAATTAATACAGGTAATTAGTGCAGAATAGGAGGGCTTCTTAAAAAAAACTAACAAGTCTTTTTTTTTTTGAGAAATTAAAACTCTTTTTTTCTAATGTTATATTTTTAACAGACTATTTATACTTATTTTTTTGCACTCATGTACAGCTCATTCTTTTGATAATAAAAAAGTGACATAGCCACTTAACCACAAGTCATAATGATTAAGTACCTTTGGCAACATATACAGTGGCTTGCAAAAGTATTCATACCCCTTGAACTTATATATTGTCACATTACAACCACTTACATAAATATATTTCACTGGAATTTAATGTGAAAAACCAACACCACAACACAAAGTGGTATACAGTTGTGAAGTGTATTATCCAATTAGTGATCGAGTGATGGCCACATGATTCAAAGGACAGGGTCGCAATATCACCATCATCCAAATCTATGCTCCGATCTGTGGCTCAGAGGAAGAGGAGATAGAACGTTTTTACGCAGAGATTCGGTAGGCAATAGATCTGACACCAAAAAGGGACATAGTATACATCATTGGAGACTTTAATTCCAAGGTGGGTACAGCAATAAAGACAGATATTGTTGGTAGCTATGGTTTGGGAGAGAGAAATGAAGCAGGAGATCGCTTAGTCCAATTCTGCCAAGAACAAAGGCTAAGAGTTACAAACACTTGGTTCAAGTAGCCCAAACGGCAACTGTATACATCGGTGATGCCTTTTGATCGACATCGCAAACAGATTGATAACATCCTATGCCAGCAAAAATGGAGAACCTCCATCCTAGCAGTGAAGACATACCCAGGGGCAGACTGTGGGACCGACCATAAGCTTCTCATAGCCAAAGCAAAGCTGAAATTCTGTAACATCCAAAGACTACTTGCTGCCCTAAAGTTTGACGTCGACCAGATCCTGCCAGAATACGCTGTAGAAGTGAAGAACCAATTTGAGCTCCTTGTGGTAGATGAACTACCACCTGAAGAATTGTGGGCAAGCGTGAAAACAGCCATCAACAAGATAGCCCAGGAGAATATTCCATACAAGAAGCCAACAAGATCGGCTAAATGGATATTGGACCAGACTGTCGGAATCGCTGAGAGACGCAGGAAGGCAAAAGCAGCAGGTAACCAAGAAGAGATCAACAGACTGACTGCAGAGTTCCAACGTGAAGCTAGGAGAGACAAAGAGAAATTCTGGAATGGCCAATGTGATAGAAAAGAAGAAGCTCAAAAGGGCCACAAGAGGGAGCTTTATGAACATGTGAGGAAGGCGAGGACACCATTTATGGCACGACAAGCAATGATATGAGGATCCAGCGGACAAGTGCTGCATGACCAACAAGAAATATGTGAGCGCTGGAGAGAATACACAGAAGTTCTATACGCAGCTGAGCATCATATGGATCAAATCAAAGCCAGTGAGCTAGTAGAGTTGGAGCCAGACATCCTAGAGCAGGGGTCTCAAACTCATGGTCCGCGGGCCGCATCTGGCCACGCCCCCTACTTCTGGTCTGCGATTTGATGTCAAAAATATGACAATACTGAAGCCAATACCAACAACGCCGCTCACGTCTTTGTGCCAAAGTATATGGAAGTCCAGGCAGTGGCCAACTGAATGGAAGCAGTCTGTGTTCATACCAATACCAAGCCGGCTGGGTGACGGTGAGGAGGAAGCGTAGTCCTAAGCAGAAGCCCCGGGTACACCACCAACCTGTTCACGTCTCTAACCGTTTTTCTCCACTCGGCGACACACCCGCCGAGGAACAAACTCTGGTTATTGGCGACTCTGTTTTGAGAAACGTGAAGCTAGAGACACCGGCGACCATAGTCAAATGTCTTCCAGGGGCCAGAGCAGGCGACATTCATGGAAATTTGAAACTGCTGGCTAAGGCTAATCGTAGATTTGGTAAGATCGTTATTCACGTCGGCAGTAATGACACCCGGTTACGCCAATCGGAGGTCACTAAAATTAATATTGACTCGGTGTGTAACTTTGCAAAAACGATGTCGGACTCTGTAGTTTTCTCTGGGCCCCTGCAATCTTCAATTCCAGCTTATTAATTAATCAAAGACCCAGACAAAGTTTTCATTCTTTTGAAAGCCTGACTCTTAGTCTTGTCCATCCTAATTGAGAAAATCAAAAACCTGTTTTATTTGTTATTATCTATCGTCCACCTGGTCCTTACTCAGAGTTTCTGTATGATTTCTCAGACTTTTTATCTGATTTAGTGCTCAGTTCAGATAAAATAATTATAGTGGGTGATTTTAACATCCACGTAGATGCTGAGAATGACAGCCTCAACACTGCATTTAATCTATTGTTAGATTCAATTGGCTTCTCTCAAAATGTAAAGGAGCCCACCCACTACTTTAATCATACTCTGGATCTTGTCCTAACATATGGCATAGAAACTGAAGACCTAACAGTATTCCCAGAAAGCCCCCTCCTGTCTGATCATTTCTTAGTAACATTTACATTTACTTTAATGGATTACACAGCAGTGGGGAATAAGTTTTATTACAGTAGAAGTCTTTCTGAAAGTGCTGTAACTAAGTTTAAGGATCTAATTCCTTCATTGTTATGCTCTTCAGTGCCATGTGCCAACACAGTGCAGAGCAGCTACCTAAACTCTGCTCCCAGTGAGGTCGATTATCTCGTCAATAGTTTTACATCCTCACTGCGTATAACTTTGGATACTGTGGCTCCTCTGAAAAGGAAAGCTTCAAATCAGAAGTGCCTGACTCCGTGGTATAATTCACAAACGCACAGCTTAAAGCAGATAACCCGAAAGCTGGAGAGGGAATGGCGTCTCACTAAATTAGAAGATGCTCATTTAGCCTGGAAAAAGAGTTTGTTGCTCTATAAAAAAGCCCTCCGTAAAGCTAGGACATCTTACTATTCATCATTAATTGAAGAAAATAAGAACAACCCCAGGTTTCTTTTCAGCACTGTAGCCAGGCTGACAAAGAGTCAGAGCTCTGTAGAGCCGAGTATTCCTTTCACGTTAACTAGTAGTGACTTCATGGATTTCTTTACAAATAAAATTTTAGACATTAGAGAAAAAATTATTCATAACCATCTCAAAGATTATTCTTCATGTTCGGCTGCTTTCAGCACTGCTGGTATTTGTTTAGACCCTTTTGCTCCAGTTGATCTTTCAGAGTTAACTTCAATAGTTACTTCCTCCAAACCAGCAACATGTTTGTTAGATCCCATTCCTACTAGACTGTTCAAAGAAGTCTTTCCAATTATTGATGCTTCAATCTTAAAAATGATCAATCAGTCTTTATTAGTTGGCTATGTACCACAGACCTTCAAGGTGGCTGTAATTAAACCTCTACTTAAAAAGCCATCACTTGACCCAGCTGTCTTAGCTAATTATAGGCCAATCTCCAACCTTCCTTTTCTCTCAAAGATTCTTGAAAGAGTAGTTGTAAAACAGCTAACTGATCATCTGCAGAGGAACGGTTTATTTGAAGAGTTTCAGTCATGTTTCAGAATTCATCACAGTACAGAAACAGCATTAGTGAAGGTTACAAATGATCTTCTTAGAGCCTCTGACAGTGGACTCATCTCTGTTATTGTCCTGTTGGACCTCAGTGCAGCTTTTGATACTGTTGACCATAACATTTTATTACAGAGATTAGAGCTTGCTATAGGTATTAAAGGTACTGCACTGCAGTGGTTTGAATCATATTTATCTCATAGACTCCAATTTGTTCATGTAAATGGGGAGTCTTCTTCACACACTAAGGTTAATTATGGAGTTCCACAGGGTTCTGTGCTAGGACCAATTTTATTTACATTATACATGCTTCCCTTAGGCAGTATTATTAGAAAGCACTGCATCAATTTTCATTGTTATGCAGATGATACTCAGCTTTACCTATCAATGAAGCCAGATGACACACATCAATTAGTTAAACTGCAGGAATGTCTTAAAGATATTAAGGCCTGGATGACCTCTAATTTCCTGCTTCTAAATTCAGATAAAACTGAAATTCTTGTTCTCGGCCCCACAAATCTTAGAAACATGGTGTCTAACCAGATACTTACTCTGGATGGCATTACTTTGGCCTCCAGTAACACTGTGAGAAATCTTGGAGTCATTTTTGACCAGGATATGTCCTTCAATGCACATATTAAACAAATATGTAGGACCGCTTTTTTGCATTTGCGCAATATTTCTAAAATTAGAAACATCCTTTTTAGAGTGATGCTGAAAAGCCCATTCATGCATTTATTACTTCTAGGCTGGATTATTGTAATTCATTATTATCAGGCTGTCCTAAAAGCTCCCTGAAAAGCCTTCAGCTGATCCAAAATGCTGCAGCTAGAGTACTGACTGGGACTAGAAAGAGCGAGCATATTTCTCCCATATTGGCTTCTCTTCATTGGCTCCCTGTTAAATCTAGAATAGAATTTAAAATTCTTCTCCTCACATACAAGGTCTTGAATAATCAGGCCCCATCTTATCTCAAAGACCTCATAGTACCATATCACCCCAACAGAGCACTTCGCTCTCAGACTGCTGGCTTACTTGTGGTTCCTAGGATACTTAAGAATAGAATGGGAGGCAGAGCCTTCAGCTTTCAGGCGCCTCTTCTGTGGAACCAGCTTCCAGCTTGGATTCGGGAGACAGACACCCTCTCTATTTTTAAGATTAGGCTTAAAACTTTCCTTTATGATAAAGCTTATAGTTAGGGCTGGATCAGGTGACCCTGAACCATCCCTTAGTTATGCTGCTATAGGCCTAGGCTGCTGGGGGGTTCACATAATGCACTATTTCTCATTCACCTTATTTACTTTGTTTATACTCCACTCTGCATTTAATCATTAATTGATATTAATCTCTGGCTCTCTTCCACAGCATGTCTTTCTCTCCCCTCAGCCCAACCGGTCGCGGCAGATGACTGCCCCTCCCTGAGCCTGGTTCTGCTGGAGGTTTCTTCCTGTTAAAAGGGAGTTTTTCCTTTCCACTGTCGCCAAGTGCTTGCTCATAGGGGGTCGTTTTGACTGTTGGGTTTTCTCTGTATTATTGTAGGGTCTTTACCCACAATACAAAGCGCCTTGAGGCGACAGTTTGTTGTGATTTGGCGCTATATAAATAAAATTGAATTGAATTGAATTGAATTGAATTGAATTGAATACCAAAGAAAGGGGACACGAAGGACTGTGCGAATTATAGAATGATTGCCTTGATCCCACATGCCAGCAAAATTCTTCTTAAGATCATCCAAAATCATCTAACCCAAATCATAAAAAGGGAACTGCCTGAGGTGCAGGAAGAAAAGGAAGACGCATCCGAGATCACATAGCAAACCTAAGGTGGATTATGGAAAGCATGTGAATATCAAAAGAAGCTTTACATCTGCTTCATCGATTACCCGAAGGCCTTTGACGTCATTCAGCATGACAAATTATGGAAATGCTTTCACAAAATTGGTGTACCACCACATCTGACTGACCTAATTAAGTCATATCACAACCAAGAAGCCACAGTAAGAACAACATATGGTGACACCGATTGGATCAAGATCAACAAAGGGACTCAACAAGGATGCATTCTGTCACCCCTAAGCTTCAAACTCTATGCCAAAATGGTCATATGCAGGGCTGCACTGTATGAGGTAAACATCGGCGTGAAAATTGGAAAAAGAAATATCAATAACCTCAGATATGCAGACGATACCACTCTAATCACAGAAATTAAGAAAGGCCTGGAGAAATTGCTCAAGACAGTAAATGACTAAAGCGAGAAAGATGGCCTGCATCTAAACATCGAAAAGATGAAGATCATGACCACAGATGTAAATAATAACATTAGCGTTAAGATGAACGGTGAAGAGATCAAAGTGGTGGATAAGTTTATATTCCTCAGCTCCAACATAGACTGTGATGGCAACTGCACCCCTGAAATCAAGCGTCGTTTAGCATTCGGACGTAATGCGATGGTGTCCATGAATAAAATTTGGAAGAGCAGAGACATCAGCCTCCAGACCAAATGCAGACTAGTCAATGCCATTGTGTTCCCAATTGCGATATGTGAAACATGGACCAAGAAGTCAGACAGGAGGAAAATTGATGCTTTTGAGTTGTGGTGTTGGAGGAGACTCCTATGAATTCTGTGGACAGCATGTATCACCAATCTTGAAGTCCTGGAGCGAATCAAACCATACCTCTTGCTAGGAGCCAGAATCACAAACAGCGATTAGCTTACTTCGGCCACGTGATGAGAAGCCGCTCCTTGGAGAAAGACATCATGCTCGGAATGGTCAGTGGACGTAGAGGACAAGGCCGACCTAGAACTCACTGGCTTGACACCATCAAACAGGATACAAATATGACAATCGCTGAAATAAAAGAAGCTGTACACGATCGACAAGAATGGAGAACACTTATCCGAGTGACTGAGAATCGATTGTGATTGAACGGATAAGGAAAAAGCTCCACCAGCTTTGCACATTTAGTGACTGAAATTTTTGCCCATTCTTCTTTGCAAACCAGCTCAAGCTCAGTCAGATTAGATGGAGAGCGTTTGACTTTGACTGAGCCATAGGGTGGCAGTGGCGCATTGGGCAGGTGCTCACCTGGTTCGAGTCCCCGTCTGAGCGCATGCTGTCGTTGTGTCCCTGGGCAAGACACTTACAGGTTTACAGTTGTGCCGTACTCTTTCCATTTCCAGTGATGTTCAAAGCTTGGGAAATCTTTTTATAGCCTAAGCCTGCTTTAAACTTCTCCACAACCTTATTCCTGACCTGTCTGGTGTGTTCTTTGGATTTCATGATGCTGTTTACTCCCCAATATTCTCTTAATCAACCTCTGAGGCCTTCACGGAGCAGCTGTATTTGTACTGAGATCAGATTACACACAGGTGGACTCTTTTAAGTCATTAGCCGTCATCAGGCAACTTCTGAATGCAATTGGTTGCACTCAGAGAAAAGAGGGCTGAAAACTTTTGCACACTGCATTTTTCAGTTTTTTATTTGTAAAAAATGTTTTAAATCATGTATAATTTTCTTTCCACTTCACAACTGTATACCACTTTGTGTTGGTCTTTCACATTAAATTCCAGTGAAATATATTTATGTCTGTGGTTGTAATGTGACAAAATATGGAAAAGTTCAAGGGGTATGAATACTTTTGCAAGCCACTGTAATTACACAATACCACGACTGTCAGTGGCTAAGATACTTGACCAGTTCAATCAAAGTATTTTTCATAGGTGTCTGTTGAATCCTGTTCAGAAAAATCTGATTATGACAAATGTCAGTTAAAAAGGATGATAGATAACACAAAGAAAAATATTATAATTGTTGTTTTTACGGGGAGGAGGCCCCGTGGTAGACCCAGGACACGCTGGGGAGATCATATCTCTCGGCTGGCCTGGGAACACTTTGGGGTCCCTGCAAATGAGCTGGAGGAGGTGGCTGGGGAGAGGGAAACCTGGGTTTCTCTGCTTAGGCTCCTGCCCCCGTGACCCGGCCCCCGGATAAGCGGAAGAGGATGGATGGATGGATGGATGGATGGATGGATGGATGGATGGATGGATGGATGGATGGATGGATGGATGTTTTTACCCCTCAGCCTAAAAAGGCTGATGTCCAGGCGGGTGGCCAGTTTTCAACATTTTAAACTGGTAACTTGAGAATGATGTGACCTAGGATGTTCAATTTCACACCGCAGATGCATCTAATAAAAAACCTTGGATGACTTATATTTATTTAGATTTTTGCATTTCTTATTCTTGGTTTGTACTTAGCCATTTGCTTTTGAATTGATAAGGTGTTTATAGTCAATAAGTCTCATATGCACCCAATTAAGATCTACTGAGACCTGGTAATTATGTGTTCCAGAACTTCCAGTGGATCTAAAAATCCTGCTGCCAAGAGGCTGAGGGCTAGCAGTCAGATTGTTGGGGTTTTTGCTGTGTTATTGTAAAGACCGTTCTTGAGGCAACTGTTGTGATTTATAAATAAATATAAATATATACTATACTATATATACTATATAAATAAAGTTGAATTGAATTGAATTCTGCAAACAAATACTGTTTTTTGTGCATTGAGAGGTTATTGCTGATCACTTTCAGTGTAGTGGGAGGATATTGTCGCATGCTGTAAGTCCATCTGTCTGTCCGTGCATAACGGTGTCTGTCCGTGAGGTTTGATTTTTCTGGTCTATAGGCTCCATAACCATAAGGAGGTGAGCCATGAAATTTGGCATATGTGTTTTGTATTCTTCTAAGATGTGCAGCGGGATATTCATATGTCTGTCTGTCCGTCCAGGGCTCTGTCCATAAGGTTTTAACTTTTCAGTCTATAGACTCCAAAACCACTAGGAGTTGAGTGTTGAAATTTGCCATATGTGTTCTTTACACTTCAAAAATGTGCAACGTGATAGTCATAAGGCTGTCTGGGTGTCTGTCCATGCAGGTGTCTGCCCACAAGGTTTTACCTTTCCAATCTATAGACTCCAAAACCACAAGTAGTTGAGCCATGAATTTAGGCAAATGTGTGCTTTACTCACAGTGGTGGTGGTGGTGGTTAGCACTGCTGCCTCACAGCTGGAAAAACATCTAGAAGGCATGGGTTTGATTCCACCTTGGCCCAGGTCTCTGGCTGTGTGGAGTTTGCATGTTTTCCCTGTGTCTGCGTGGGTTTCCTCCCGGTACTCCAGCTTCCTCCCACATTCCAAAGACATGCAGTTAGTGGGGTTAGGTTAATTGGTCACTCTAAATTGCCTATAGGTATGAATGTGAGTGTGAGTGGTTGTCTGTGTTAGCCCTGCGACAGGCTGGTGACCTATACAGGGTGTACCCTGCCTCTTACCCTATGTCAGCTGGGATGGCTCCAGCCCCTCCCCCCCGCAATCCTGAACAGGATAAGTGGAAGAGCAGTTATTTTTTTGTTCTTTACTCTTCAATGATGTTCAATGCAATGTTCATATAATATTTAGGACCCTTTGTACACTTTGGCTGTATTTATCTGGAAAGTAGACAACATGGATGATTTCAGGCTGCTAATGCTATGCTAATGATATGCTGCCTTTTTCTCATACCTTATTGGCTAAGACTATTCATGTTATCATATTAGCTATACCTACTTGACCATTATTGGCTCAAATGGAGATAGTGGGTATTCCCCATATCTAGTAATTGATCTAGGTCACTGAACAGCTGGCAGGAGTTAGATAGTGAAAAGCTGGGGAATCACAAATTTCTAGGTAAAGAACCAGACTGTCTATAGTAACATTAGTTCTAGGCTGCAGCTTTATGGCTTAGCCTGTGATGCCAACTTCCGATTGGGGAAGCATTGTCTAATATGTTGGTCAGGGATGACTTGTGGCCAAAAATTGTATAGACTATGACGCATCGTTGATCAATATTAAGGCCACACCTACTGCTCAGCAATATTGTTCAAATGTAAACACCATGGTTGCATTATGTTTTGGACATGTTGCCTTTTTCTTGTATTGATTTGCATTGATATCAGATTATGTAATATGGGTTCATTATGTAGTAATTTTCCTGTAGACATGAGTACAATATGATGTAAGCATGTATTACATCTGGCTTGTTGTTTTAGATTATATAAATAAGAGGACATTATATAGTATACACCCTTGTACAAGAGTGCAATATATACTTCCTCTAATTTTGTTTACCATCTGAATTTTTTTGTCTGTTCTAGGATGTGGGTACCAAAAAGTATTTGTAGAAATGTTAAAGATAATCACAGATTATCGACCTCTTACAGTATGCTTCAACTTTTTAATTTAATGAGTATTGTTAATATGGAAAACATATTTTTGCTGGAATATGTATTGTATCATTACTAATCCAGGGGTGACTTAAAGTATATGGAAAAAAGTTAGGCCAAATTAGGGCAAAATTGTTTTGCAGAATGTAATAAGATGTCTGCTGAAGGGTTTTCTATTATGAAATGGGTCTATAATGTTATCTGACTTCTATACTTATTTTATACTTTAAGTAATCACAGGATATTTCCTTCTGTGATGGGTCTTGTTTTTCCTTGATAACAAGGAAAAGAGATTGCTGAACATTAACCTACATCTAAAACCTGCGGGACAGGGGCTCTTGAGGCCTGGAGTTGAAGAGCCCTGACCTACACTATATTGCCAAAAATATTTGCTCATCTGTCTTCACACTTAAATGAACTTGAGTGACATTCCATTCTTTCCATAGTGTTTAACATGAAGTTGGCCCACCTTTTGCAGGTATAACAACTTCAACTCTCTTGGGAAGGATTTCCACAAGATTTAGGTGTGTGTTTATGGGATTTTTTGACCATTTTTCCAAAACCGCATTTGTGAGGTCAGACACTGATGTTGGCCTGACTCGTAGTCTTTGCTCTAACTCATTTCATTTGGATTGAGATCAGCTCTCTGTGCAGGCTTAACTCCAATTTGATTATTAAAAAAATCCTCGACACAAATTTGTTGCTTCGATGTTTTGTTTTAACTCTGCAGCTTAGGTTTCTCTGTGTAAGCGGAGCATTTCATCCACATTAGCGGCATTAAAGTTCTCTGTTGGTGCGATGGATTTCCATCATTTGGGAAAAAAACTGGATCATCGCTGACAAGTTTTTCCACACCCCCATTGCTCTGTGCTGTGAGTGTGTGTGTGTGCACGTGTGTTGTGCAGAGAATGTCAGCTGTTATTTTTTTCTTTACTTCAGCTTTACTTCAGCTGTAGCCACCAGATTTCTATAACCACAGTTTGCAAACGGGGGCTGCCATTAGCACTAGTGATCGTTCAGTATTTTTGTTGTGTATGCTTTTTACATGATTTCTGCAAAACCATTAGCGGAAGGAAATGGCACACTGGGGCACATTAAATGCACGATATATAAGTGTAACTCTTCTGGATTATGTGCAAAAATTATCGCTATCAATCTAATAAGGCCTGATTTAAAGTTCTGCATCAGTCCTTTGTACATAAACAAAAAACCTCTTTGAACTTAACATGACATGCAACCCAAGAAATGAAACTACACATCCACAAAGACTGTGGTTACTGCCTAGGCTTGAGAGGTGCTTTCTGGTTACATACTGGTTACATTCACACCTATGGGTAATTGACAAATTAACCTAACCCCACTAACTGCATGTCTTTGCACCCTGGGAGGAAACCGGAGTACCCAGAGGAAACTCACGCAGACATGGGGAGAACATGCAAACTCCACACAGCAAGAGGCCTAGATGTTATTCCAGCCGTGAGGCAGCAGTGCTAACGACCATGCCACCATCCTGCCCATTAAAGATGGTTAAGTAAAGATGGTTAATTTTATTTCAGCTCTAAGTGTTTAATATCTAGGTGTTTTATGGGAATGTGGATCTTTCAGATCAATTTGAGAAGTGATTTTGAAATTGTTTGACATTTTATTGTGTCATTTGGCGTGGGGCGCTTGTCTTGGTCTTGACTTGGTCTCGCCCTCCCTCGGTCTTGGTTTCAACTCAGTCTCAGACACTAAAAGTCTTGGTCTTGTCTCGTCTTGATACACACTGGTCTTGGTCTTGTCTTAGTCTTGGGTTAGGTGGTCTTGACTACAACACTGGACAGGTGACATCCTATCACACTACCATGCTGGAATTCATTGAGCTCCTCAGAGCAACCCATCCTCACTGCAGGAAGGAGCGCTTTCGCAGGTCATTCATCCCAACAGTAGTTAGACTGTATAAGACATCATAATGTCTTGAGTCACTTGGACACTTTACCTCCACTGCCATCACTTTATCCATATAGTCAGATACATTTTATTTATTACACTCACCCATATAATGCATACCGTGTATGCTGTGTACCTTACCGGCTACAAATGTATATAATATTTTGATATCTGTATATAGTGTTTTGAGGTGTGAGTATATGTGTGTATATGTAAATGTGGGTATTGACACTGATATATATATTTATGTATATAGTGCTTATGTATATGTGTATAGATTTTTGCTATTTTATTTTATTCTATTCTATTTTAGTTTTTAGTTTAGTTATTTGTTCTTACTCATCCTTTTCATTTTTTCTCTGTATTGAGCTGCTGTAATGCACAAATTTCCCCGTCGTGGGATCATTAAAGTTTTATCTTATCTTATCTTATCTTATCTTATCTTATCTTATCTTATCTTATCTTATCTTATCTTATCTTATCTTATCTTATCTCTTTCACAAATGTTTGTAGAAGCATTCTGTATGGCTGGGTGCTTGGTTTTATACACCTGTGGCCGTGGAAGTGGTTGGAACACCTGAATTTAATGATTTGGATGGGTGAATGAATACTTTCAGCAATATAGTAGTTTATCTTCTGGGAATTTTGATTTTATTTATCAGTCTAAGTGAGACCTTCATCAGGTAATCACCAAAGTCAGATTCATTGTCTTGAAATTATAACAATGCACACAAAAATTTGAGGGAAGTCCATCTTGCAGTTGTTGTCACATTAGCTAAATCTAGTTTGGTATCCCTTTCCAATTTCACTGGCTATGAACATAGAGTACATTTAAATTGCTGTTTCACTAAACAGAATATCCAGGTAATTCATTTATTTATCTACAATGAAGAGTGTTTTTAATCAGCAGTTCAGTTAGAGAGCTGCTGAGACCTGCTTTACTGGCAGGTTTACTGCCTTTCTATACTGAGGTGTGGGCCCAGCCAGGGTGCATTCAACAGTTCCAGTCAAGCTGAAAAATGTTCAACTGAAAGTTTGACAGCTCTCTGGTCTGTAGTTGTATTCCCAGTTCTGAATTTTTCCATTACAAATCCTAATTTTCATCTTTTTAGTATTTTATGTCTTCCAGGAGTATAAATGCACGTGAAAAAATGAGTTTTAGGTATTTGTGTACATAATTGACTCCATGGGCAGCGTCATTGTTTACATATGTGGGTGTGCTGGTTAGGCGAGGAGCTGTATAGGTACACATCTGACAACTTCTAAGCTGTTGCTAAGAAGAGAGAGAGCCAGGAAGTATAAGGTATCTAAGTATATTGTATATTTCCCATTTCTGTGGTTTTGGGATAGTTATCTTGCCCACTGATAGTGAAGGGAGGTTATGTTTTCAATAATTTGTTTGGTTGTTTGTTATAATTCAAAACATTTTGAACCAAATTTGATAAAACGTAGAGCCCCGATTATAAAATACCTAACTCTTTGAATCTATTAACTGTGTTGTGGCATGAGCATACATGGCTACCAATGGAACTTGGCCTCTACTATTTATTGATGATGTGACTGACTGCTGATAAAAGTACAAAGATTAATTCTGAAGTGTACAGGACTTTACCATCTGTTCAGATTTGGCCAGTTGAATTACATGATCAGCATTAGTTGCAGTAGTTAAAGTGATGTTATTTGCCCAGCTACTTTTGAGCTTCTCAAAATGGGTGAATTTAAAATAAAACTGGGGTAATTTCTAAAAAATTCTGCTCTTCAGTAACATCGTAATTGATCTATAATCCACACACATTGGGGTGGTGTACAGCACCAAAATGTCAAAAATTATGCCACTGATCAAATACTATAAGTGTGTATAACAGTGTGTGTATAATGGCAATTTCTTCTTCAATCATTCACTTCAATAAATCGTAAATAGACTAGTTCTTATAAAGCACTTTTCTACTCTATTTGAGCATTCAAAGTGCTTTATACGTATGCATTATTTATTCATACACATTGATGCAACTTGGGGTTCAGTATCTTGCCCAAGAATACTTTGGCATGCAGCCCGGAGCAGTCAGGAATCAAACCTCCAACATTCTGATTAGTAGGTGATCTGCCCTACCTCCTGATCCACAGCCACCCTAGAAATGTGGCACCATTTAAGGGGAAGGTATAAGATTGCCAAGAAGCATTGTTACAACAAAAGAAGTAATTGACCAAACACAAATTTCTTTACTTTTTGCAGGTTTATATGGAGTAATGACATAGTAAATTCACACTAAATGAGCTTCCTACTTTTCACTGCTTAATGCATTCAAAGGTTAGATGGTTCATTTTTAATAGCGTGGCCATACAAAAACGATTTTAGGCATACATCTCACGTATGTAACCAAACAATCATGTAGCATGGACTACAACGGAATTAGCTTTCAAAGCAACTGTCTCCATGGAAAACACAAAAATTATTGGCATGTGGTGACAAAGATTTGTTCTTGTCGTGTTCTTTGACCAATCTCATCAGTGTTAGATTGATCCAGATATTTGCTGTTGAAGCTTGCAGTGTTTAATTGTTTTCTCTACTTTTTAATAGCTTTACGTGGTTTGGTATTGTCTATTTACTTAATCTGCAGTTCACTGTAGCATACAAATTATTGCCACTATAGTGATTCTTTATCGGGTTTCTTTTTTCTTTTCTTTGTTTGTTCTTTCTTTCTCTATTTTGAATGTATTTCTTATCTGTTTAGCTTTTCCTTCATCCTTTCTGCCTCCTTAATGCCTAAATCTCTTTATTTCTGAAAGGGATATAAAGTACAGTAAATGTAAGTAATATGTTAACGAATATGTTCATTAAGAAAGCACTTAAGAGAAGATGTGACTAATCCATTCAGTTTTTGCTCTGTCACGTCATGCTCTTTATAAAGAAAGGAAGGACAATGAAAGGACAAAGAATGGATACTGCATATATACATGCACGCACACTCAACCCCCAACCTCTGTTGCTAAGTTACTGCTGCCTGTTACTATTCAGCTGTTTCACCCGGTTGCATCACCCTTTGTTGGTGTTGGAGGTGGAGCCTCATAATGTTCCAGCGTGGAAGGAAGTGACTAATGTTTATCAGTGACTTCATTCCCTTCTCTGTCTACATCTTATGACATTACATTCTCTGCACCTCTGTGCGTCTGTGTGTGCGCGCGCACACACACACACACACACACACACACACACACACGCACGCACACACACACACACACACACACACACACACACACACACACACACACACACACACACACACACACATCTTTGTTCAAGGCTGAATACATTTCATTTGCCATTGCACTGGCACTATTTTTTCCTTTCAACACTTAAATAGATACACACAAATGCCAAACCATTTGAGTCTTCTCATTAAACAATGATTGCATTTTAATAGAAAGTATGTTTTAAAATTTTAGAGACTCAGTTGAAATAATGTGGCCAATACAGAATCTGTAACCCAGAATTTCAATTAGATTCATTAGATAAAGAATTGACTCTTTCTGCATTTGAATACATGGTTAATGAGTTTGACTGATGCCATTTACATCATGTTAAACATTAAAAGTATCACATAAAGCAAGCATTTATATTGTGACTGATTAAAAAAACATTGTGATGCGTAATAGACATGGGTTGAAACTTGTGTGCACTCAGTATTAAAGGTCATTACTTTTGAGCTACTCATTTTATTTTCATTTAATTTTAGAGAGGCTTTTGAGAGGTGGTGACCAGTGAATCAGAGAAATGTCAGCAAATAATTTCACTGTGTAGAACTTCTGTTCATATTGCCTTCATCTGGTACAGATGAAATTGTTTACACTTTTTTCTTTAATTCTCATCAGTCGTTATCACTGTTCTGTAATGCAGTACACATACAACCAAAAATATTTCTTTAACAAATGTTTTAATCAGCCGTAGACATTTTATAACATTTCAACTCTTAGTTGCATATTATGGGGATGATTGTTTATTCCTCCAGTGGGTGGATTTTGAGACTATGGCATATTGCACTCTTGTCCTTTCTTGTGTCCAGATTAGTCTTAAGATGCAAACTCTATGCAAAAAAGCCCTGCACAGGTTTCAACCCTATGGCCTTTTGCTGAGGGGTCCTAACCATTAATTTACTGCTGCAACTGTTTAGCCCATTGGCTAAACTCTATCCAGCAGTGATCAGTGACCTTTGCCACAACTACAGTTAATCTTGCTCATTGTTTTTTCCCTCCAACTTTCATTCACACACATGAGGTCATCTGGTCCTTGTTTCTTCTGTTATGGTTGAATATACAGTAGGTACAGTGTTATATTTTGTATCATACTGTAATTTATAATTTCCCTGCCTGCAAGGAATGCTTCATTATATCTGTTGCAATGAACTGCATGTCTGCATGTCAACTGGATACCCAAGGACTCATTATAACAACTTAGTCTTGTTTTGTTTCACTTTTTCATTTATTACCTGCATGTCAACCCTTTTCCTCATCTTGGATTTGTATTTGAAATTTATACCACCTCTGTAAAGCTTTTGTATTTGATGCTCACTTTATTATGTGCCTACCATTTTTTATGCAATGAAGGATTTAGCAACAGGCACTAGATGTTGAATATCGTGATAACAAACTGATTTGAGACTGAGTGCGGCATCTCTTTGTTTCACCTTGCAGGTGTGGTTGAAGGAGGAAGAGGAGGAAGGTGAAGATACCAATTTGAAGGGTTCCTTTGTATTTTGCATGCAGGTGGAGCATGCTGGTACCAGGACATACTATTTCAGCACAGACAGCCATGCAGAACAGGAAGAGTGGATCAGAGCCATGAGCGAGGCTGCTTTGGTCAATAATCAGCCAGTAAACAGGTGTTTTTCACACACATGCATGGAGCCATAATGCACTTAAAATATGTACTGGTACAACCATATTCTATTGGGTATTTTTATTCGAACATGACTAAATGTCCAGGCATTTCAGTGTTTTACTAGTGAAGTGATAAATAGCATAGGCTATTTATCACTTCAAGTCAAGCTTTACAATACTGAATTCATTTCAAAGTCAAGTCAAAGTCAGCTTTATTGTCAAATCTGCAATATGTACGGGACATACACAGGATCGAAATTTCGTTACTCTCAGACCCATGGTGCAACAACAAACAATAAACCTTTAACTAAACATCAATACATGGTTCTAAACATGGCGCCCTCCGTGGCAGACGTGTTTGCGACGCGCTCCCTACACCAATTGTATTTGTTGTTTATTCTAGTGCTAGTTTGTGTGGCTAATATTCAGTGCTTGTACTCAAGGATCACGTACAGCAGAGAAACACTATTGGACATTGGAAAAGTTTCCCATGGGCTTAGCTTAGACCTTTTGGACCATAGCCTTCTTCTGTGTTTGGATCATGCCAGCTCCAGCCAGCAGGCCGTAACACCACGATCACGCTCAGGCAGGCAGAGCAGCCGACAACGAGCGCATCCAAGACGGAAGCGTGGCAAGAGAGGAGGGCTACATGCTAAACTAAAGGCTAGAGCCACACGACCACCATTGCCTAGCCTTTTGGTAGCTAATGTCCGCTCTCTCGAAAACAAGATGGACGAGCTGAGAGCTAGGACAATAGCTCAGCGGGAGATCAGGGAGTGCTGTGCTCTGATCTTCACGGAAACCTGGATCACTGCAACTACTCCGGACTCGGCCATTCAACTGCAGACCCACTCAGTGCACCGCGGAGACCGCACATCTGCCTCGGGTAAAAACAAAGGTGGCGGTGTATGTGTTTATGTCAACAAGCGATGGTGTGTGGACGTTCAGGTGGTGGAGAAACACTGTTGTACTGACATCGAAGTGTTGATGGTGAAGTGCAGACCCTTTTATTTACCGAGGGAGTTCAGCTGTGTTAATGCTGGCTGTTTATATCCCGCCGCGAGCCGATCGGACCACAGCGCTAGGAGTACTGCACGACATCATCAGCAAACATGAGACCGCCCACCCAAATGCTGTGTTTGTTGTTGCCGGGGATTTTAACAATTGCAGCCTCAGGACTGTTCTCCCTAAGTTCCATCAACATGTGAGCTTTCCCACAAGGAATAACAACATTCTGGATCACGTGTACAGCAATGTGAGGGATGCATACAAGGCTGTGCCCCGCCCACATTTTGGACAGTCCGACCATATTTCTGTGTTCCTCTATCCAAAGTACAGGCAGCTCCTCAAACAAGCCCCCCCAGCAATTAAAAGCATTAAAGTTTGGAGTGAAGAGACTGATCTGGTGCTTCAGAACTGCTTTAATGCCACAAACTGGGATGTGTTTAAGAATGCTGCTCTGAGAGAGGACAGTTCTGTGGATTTAGAGGAATATGCATCAGTGGTTACCAGTTATATCAGCACATGCGTTGATGATATTGTCCCCACCAAATGCTGCAAGATATATCCCAACCAGAAACCATGGATGAACTGTGAGGTATGCTCCATGCTGCATGCACGCTCAACTGCATTTGCCTCTGGTGACACGGAGGGCTACAGAAAGACCAGATATGACCTACGTAGATCCATCAGGGAAGCCAAGAGGCAGTACAGTCTGAAGCTGGAGGGATATTACAAACACTCTGATTCCCGACGCATGTGGCAGGGCTTGCAACACATCACTGACTTTCAGCAGAGGAACAGCAGGATCACAGCCTGCAACAACGCCCTACCAGATGAGTTGAACCAGTTCTATGCTCGCTTTGACACCCTCAACTCCATCCAACGTAGAGAGATTCTACTACCGGAGGCAACACAGAGCTCTTCACCCACTGTAACATCGACTGAGGTGTGCAAGGCCCTGAGGAGGACCAACCCCCGAAAAGCACCTGGCCCCGACAACATCCCTGGCCGTGCTCTGAGGGTCTGCTCTTCAGAGCTGGCCGAGGTTTTTACAGATATTTTTAATTTGTCCCTCTCCCAATCATCTGTGCCCACATGCTTCAAGTCCACCACTATAGTGCCCCTCCCCAAGAAAACCAACACACAACCTCTTTGAATGACTATCGTCCCATTGCACTCACTTCACTTGTAATGAAGTGCTTTGAGAGGATGGTCATGTCCCATATTAAAGGATCCATTCCGGACACATTAGATCCCCTGCAATTTGCATACCGTCAGAACCGTTCAACTGATGATGCTGTTAATGCAGCCATCCATACAGCCCTCTCACACCTTGAAAATAAGGACACTTATGTTCGAATGCTGTTTATAGACTACAGTTCAGCTTTCAACACTGTCATCCCAAGCAGGCTGGTTGAAAAGCTGTTCACCCTCGGAATACCACCCTCCCTCTGCCGCTGGGTCTTGGACTTCCTTACAGACAGACCTCAGGCAGTCAGAGTTGGTACCAGGACATCAGAAACAAAGACAGTGAGCACTGGGACCCCACAAGGCTGTGTGCTTAGTCCTCTCCTGTACACCCTCTTCACCTACGACTGCATCCCCTCCCAAAGCAACACCTCCATCGTCAAGTTTGCTGACGACACCACCGTCATTGGGCTGATTACTGGGGGAGAGGAAGCAGCTTACAGGGAAGAGGTGGCCCAGCTGGTGTCCTGGTGCCAGGAAAATAATCTCTCCTTAAATACAGAGAAGACTAAGGAGATGATTATTGACCCGAGGAAGAGAAGAGACCAGCATGCTCCATTATTCATCAACGGGACTCAGGTGGAGAGAGTGAAGACTTTCAAATTCCTTGGCACCCACATCAGTGAAGACCTCACCTGGACCTACAACACAACACAGACTGTCAAGAAAGCTCAGCAGAGACTCTTCTTCTTAAGGAAACTGAGGAAATTCGGATTATCCCCTAAGCTCCTCAGCAACTTTTACAGATGCACTGTGGAGAGCATCCTGACAAACTCCATCACGGTGTGGTATGGAAACTGCACCAGTCAGGACAGGAAGGCTCTCCAGCGTGTCATCAAAACAGCACAATTCATCTGTGGAGCTGCCTTCCCATCACTACAGGACACTTATAATACCCGGGTAATAAAGAGGGCACACAACATCATCAAGGACCGTACCCACCCACAGCACACACTGTTCACACTCCTGCCGTCTGGCAGACGTTACAGGAGTGTAAAAGCAAGAACAACCAGACTAAAAAACAGTTTCTATCCACAGGCCATCAGGCTACTGAACCACTGACTGATTACCAAACTGTGATTACCTGCCTTTCTTTCATCTGTATATATCTGTATATATTGCACTTGCTTTATTATTTATTTATTTTTATTTTCTACTTTTACTTTCCTAATATACTAGTTCTTAAATTTTATTTTAACTTAGTTGCTTATTTCAATTGTTTGTAAAGCAGTCGCAAGTAAGAATTTCATTGCTCAGCATAACCACAGTGTTTTGCGGTGTACATGACAATAAACTTCTTGAATCTTGAATCTTGAATAAACATTATCATAATAAATAAGAAAAATATGATAGTATCATAAGTGTAAAATGTAGCAGTATAAAAGATATAAAGCATAAAAGTATATATATAAGTATAGAGGTCCTGGCATTGACATTTGAGTAAAGTGACATATGCAACGTATAAAGTGAATGTACACAGTATATGTATGAGACCCTGATATTGATATACAGTAAAGTGACATATGGTAAATGGTAAATGGACTAGCTCTTATATAGCGCTTTTCTACTCAGTATGAGCACTCAAAGCGCTATTACAACATGTTTACATTCACCCATGCACTCCCATTCATACAAGCACTTCCATGTTTGCTAAGTGCTTTTTTTTTTTTTAATTAACTATCATTCACACACATTCATACTCCGACGGGATGGTCGGAGAGCAACATGGGGTTAAGTATCTTGCCCAAGGATACATTGGCATGTAGCCTGGAGTAGCCAGGAATCGAACCGCTGACCTTCTGATCAGTAGGTGACCTGCTCTACCTACTGAGCTACATATGCAGTGTATTAAGGCTGATGCTAATATAAACGGTACTGTGAATATAAACGATAGTGTAAATCTAAACAGTAGTACAATTGTAAACAGTAGTGCAAATTGAATGAGCACATGAACTTGAATTGAGTGAATAACTAGTCTCAATGAGTTCAGTGTGAAATTTTGTTATGTGAAAATGGGTGAAAGTTTTGTGTTAAGGCAGTGGGAGGGCAGAGCAGGCAGAGAGTTAAGCATCCTGACTGCCTGATGAACGGAGCTGTCCCTCAGTCCACTGGTTCGAGCCCGGAGACTCCGCAGTCTCTTCCCTGATGGCAGCAGGCTAAAGAAGCTGTGTAGTTGATGTGTAAGATCGCTTGCCATGCAGAGGGCTTTCTGAGTGAGGTGGGTACAATTTTCTCAGCTGCTCTCACGATGCGCTGGGGGGTCTTACGGCAGGTCTTAGGGTAGCTAGTCAGGATGGTCTTGAAGGCTCCCGTGTAGAAGGTGCACATGATGGGGGTTGGAGCTCCAGCTCTTCTCAGCTTGCGGAGAAAGTAAAGGAGCTGGTGAGCCTTTTTGGCCAGTGATGTTATGTTCTTGCTCCAGAACAGGTCCTCTGAGATGTGCACTGCCAGGGACTTGGTGCTGCTCACTCTCTCCACAGTAGTGCCTTTAATGGTCAGAGGAGCATGCTGGGTGTCCATCTTCCTGAAGTCCACAACAATCTCTTTTGTCTTATCCATGTTCAGAGAGAGATTGTTGTGTCCGCACCACAGGGCCAGGCGGCTCACCTCAATCCTGTATTCTGTCTCATCGTTGTTGCTGATGAGACCCACCACAGTCATATTGTCCGCAAACTTGAAGAAGTAGTTGGAGCTGTATGATGGAGTGCAGTCATGTGTCAGCAAGGTGAACAGAATTTGAATTTGGTACCATCTTTTGGTTATTTAGAGTTACATTATAGTGTATTTACACTGTTTTTCTTTCAGATTTTATGCTTGAGATAAAACAAAAAAAAAGATTCTGACAAGAGACAAGGGGAAGACTAAAAAAAATAAATACATAGGATGGTGATTAGGGAAGTGGAGATTGCTGGGGCAGAACAAGTGCACAGAATGACACCAACAAAACTAAGGGAAATAAAAGCAAGACTCAGCACGCAGGGAACAGGAGAATCTCAAAATAAAACAGATCAAGCATGATGTTTCATGTTTATTTAATTATCATTTTATTACATCTGCCAAGGCAGTTATGTTTTTGGTAGGTTTTGCACTTTTGCACTCTTTCTCTCTGTAAGCACAATAGCATGAAAGGTTTTGGATGAATTCTAATAAAGCTTTGTAGAGGTGAAGAGTGGGTTGATGTTAACAGTCTATTAAATTTCACCTTACATCCCCTAAGGCAGGGAACGTCAACTGGCGGCCCGCGGGGCACATCCAGCCCGCCAGAGCTTTCTATCCGCCCCCCATAGAGTACTGCCACAGGTACTGTGCATCAATAAATCGTTATAACCCATTAAATACCTGTCTGACAATCTGATTCATCAAACGTCTCCAACTGCAATTTCCCATTGCCCTTGAATGCCTCATGTCTCTAGAAACAATCAGAATGCAAGATCAGACTTAAAGCATTTTCTGGCTACTTGTCTAACTAAAAGAAGTACAAGTCTTAGCGAGATTTCTGGCAGTCACCCTCAGAAGGACCGTTACTGGGCTGCCGAGCATACTGTGTGGGTCTCTCACTGTCTGCAAGGTCTTTAAAGTGGACACATCATGCTTTTAAAACCTTTCTTTTCATATGTAAAAAATGGTGAATTCACGAAATTGTTTAGCCAGAGGTCCATGACCATGTTTAGCAGTTTGACAGCAAATACTGTGATGCAATAGACAAGAAAACATAATAGGGAATAGAGAAAACTGAACAGACTGAAAAATATGACCCAAAAAGAATACAAAGATATCTACACAGCACTGGGAGAGAATAAATTTTAATTTTCTGGACTCCTCGGCACTCAAAGTACACAAAAACTTATTTAAGGGCTAAAAAAGTGGATTTTACATGATATGTCCCCTTTAAGGTCAATTTAATGGCATATTGGTTGAAAATGGGAAAAAAGCTATATAACTTAGAAATTATAATTCTAACAAGTGTGGTGTTTATTGTCAACATATAGAAAGTACCATATAAAGATTTAAAATATTGTGTAACATTTAACCTCTGACCTCTTCTACAAGAGATTGATCTGAAGGTCAAAGTGATAATAATGTGATATAGAGCTCGGTTATATTGACAACATATAGACATACAATACCAGTTAAAAATTTGGACAAACATTTGGCCCAGTGACAGTGAGATCTGGAGGGGCGTGACTGGGAGAAATGGCCTGCCTAATCTGAATCCAAATGGTTAACTATGTTCGGACATACAGTGGTATGAAAAAGTTTGGGCATACCTGATAATTTTCACGATTTTTCTTTATAAATCATTGGTTGTTCGGATCAGTAATTTCAGTTAAATATATCATATAGCAGATGAACACAGTGATTAGATGTTTGAGAAGTGAAATGAAGTTTATAGGATATAAAAAGAAAGTGTGCAATAATTATTTAAACAAAATTAAGTATGTGCATAATTTGGGGCACCCTTGTCTTTTATTGATTTGAATACCTTTAGCACTAATTACTGGAACACAAAATTTGTTTTGCAAGCTCATTGACCCTTGACCTACATCCTCCTTAAATAACTCCCCATTGGTAAACAGCTTCTTGTTTTTAGTCAAAAAGTTACATGAAGCAATGCTTCTGTTGCAGTTTTATGTCGTACAGTTGGTATAACAAAGAGTGACTGCTGGGTTTTTCAACTCCAATTTCAGCTCCAAAACTTTCCTAACATGGATAGCAGTCTTTGGTGGAAAGAGTTCCTTGAATTTTGGGTGGTTTGTGTTGTGGTGCTGCTCCAGATTTCCTCTTTTACTCAGTGCTTGAGTTTGGTGGCATAACATACATATACACTTGTCTTTGACTAACATAAAATGGCCACAGGGCCTACAGTATGCCATTTTGGAAGCCTGATACCTTGCAAAAAAGCACAATATCGTGCTTTTTCATTGGTCACTATGGCTACAGGAGGGGAGGGTGTGTTTTCAGGGCTGTACCGTTACCACACTTGAGAAGTCTGAGTAGAATGAGAGCTAATAAAAATGTCATGGCGAATGATCTAAGTTCAACATGGCCATCCCCACCAAGGTTTTTTGATGTTTTTGAACAATGTACAGTTCAAAGGAAGTTAATAAACTGTGTATTAGATAAATATCAGTTTTTCCCATTGGAATACAATGGGAAATTTAGGGTGTCGCCATGGCAATGCGTGACGTGTATCACTGGGTATCACTGACTTTTTTGATCAGGGTGATTTACAGAATGTTTGTACCAAATTCCATATATTTCTGAGAAACATTTATGAAAATGAAATATTTGTTTCATTATGTACGGGGCGCTGTTGCGGCAATTGCCATTGTTTTGCCATATATGGATTGATGATTAGATTGATCAATTACTTTATTTTTATTTACTTTTCTGCAAAAAAGAGAACAAACAAACATGAGGACTAGGGCAGGCAACAGAAAAATCACATTGCTCATCATAATTTACAGGCATATTTTTGTTTAGAGATATATACACATACACATGTATTAGGTAAATGTTACAGGTCAACCAGGGTACCAAAATGTTCCCAGATCGCAACGGTTAAGCGTTACAAGTCTTTGGGTGTATAACAATGCCATTTTTCCCAGAGCCTCTCTCCTTTCTCCTCCTGGAGACTATTGAAAAAGTCAATATCTCGATGTTATGAATCAGGTTTATAATATTTATGAAGAGCTTAAGGGTGTGAGGGCTTGGCTGGAGCCAACATTTAGTAATCGCCTTCCTGCTTGCAATCATGAGTATCTTCAACAAATACGTATCACTTGATCTCCAAGGTACATAGCTGTAAAGAAAAGGACTAGAGTTATGCCCAGGATTTCGTATATTACTTGCTTAACATCATTCCAGAAAGTCTTTAACTTTGGAAAGGCCCAAAGACATGAAAGCAGTCTATACCCCACACTCCCTCCAGCAAGAGAATTGTGGGCCACCTAGTCTTGATTTCTGTTTCGGTGTAATAAAAAAAATTTATTAGGTTCTTCCAGCAGAAATCACGCCATGTTAAAAAAATTTGCAGTGGACAGAGTATTCTTCCAGATTTGTAGCCAAACTTCCTGTAAAATTATTGTTCTTTCTCCCACTGTTGTCTGATATAATCTGTTGAGTACTTATTCATAGATGAGAAATTTCTGTAAAGTTTACCAATGATGCCTTTTGTATTTTTGGAAGCATATGCATCCATGAATAATTGTATTATCCCTGGATTTACATCTAAGTCAGGGGTCTTGATTTCCCTCCTATAGAAGCTTCGGACCTGCAAGTAACGATAAAAATCTTCTCTACCCACCCCGCAAGTCCGGCACAAATCTTCAAAGTTTAATAACTCCCCATTTTTTTATTATATTACAGAATGAGGTGATTCTCTGTCTTGCCCACATTCTATATTTGTGGTCTATCAGTGCTCGAAGGAAGCAAGGGTGTTACGCAGGCCAACTTAAGACTTCTATTTGCTTGCGGAGATGAAATTTTTTAACCATCTCTGCTCTTTTTCAAAGAGAAACTTCCACACAGATTTTGTAACTGTTATACTTGGGGCGCCTGTCCGGGCAGCCCAGAACTGACTGTATGGGGAAGTCCAACAAGGAAAGCTCAGTGTCCTTCCATTTAGCCTCATAGACTGGGTTACACACTAGAGGTCTAAGTTAGGCAGACAAGTAATAATCCAACAAGCGAGGCAGACCCATACCTCCCTGCTCCCCAGGCAGCTGCAGGGTTGAATATCGTACTCTTGGCCTTTTATTACTCCATATAAACCTTGAAAAATGCTCATCCCACTCCCTAAATTGTTTTACTGGCACCTCTACCGGGAGTGCTGCAAAAACATATAGCAGTCTTGGGAGAACATTTCTCTTTATTGTTCGGATTCTGCTGCAGAGGTCGAGGGGAAGCAGGCTCCACCTATCCAGGTCCTCATATATTTTCTTATTTATCTGTTTATAGTTAACCTTGTACAGTTGAGCAAGATTTTTTTGTTAATAAAACACCCAAATACTCTATTTGTGATTGATGCCAATTGGATTTATAACTAGCCATCAGTTGTTTTGAGGGAATGAAAAGGAAGGTCATAATTTGAGTTTTTTGTATGTTGAGTCTATAACCATAAAGTCTACCATAGGTTTCTAGGATGTTCATAAGCGGTGGAATACCAGATTCAGGATTTTTAATTGTTACCAAAACATCATCCGCATATAGGCATATTTTTTTTCCCACATTCTAGTCTCTGATAACCTGAGCCATAAAGAGCTTAAAGAGTAGTGGGCTTAGTGAGCAGCCCTGCCTACATCCTCATTGTAATGCTATTCGATATGATTCAATTAATTTTAATTCTTGCTGTTGGAGAAGAGCAGCATGATGGGCAGCATGGTGGAGCAGTGTTAGCACTGCTGCCTCACAGTTAGAATAACATCTGAAAGGTCTGGGTTTGATTCTACCTTGGCCCAGGCCTCTCCCTCTCTCTGTGTGGAGTTTGCATGTTCTCCCCATACTTGCGTGGGTTTCCTCTGGGTACTCCGGTTTCCTCCCACATTCCAAAGACACTTACTGGGGTTAGGTTAATTGGCTACACTAAATTGCCCATAGGTGTGAATGAGAGCGTGAATGTGAGCGTGAAAGGTTGTTTGTCTCTCTGTGTTGGCCCTGGGACAAGCTGGCGACCTGTTCAGGGTGTACCCTGCCTAACCATTATCATTAAGTTCTAAGTAGGTTTTCAGTTCCTCTGGCATTTCTGTTTTAAATTAAGTACTATTTAATAAACTTGTCTTAAGCCTCCATAAAGTGTTTTTAGGGCTTTTAATTAAATTGATTTTAATAGTTAAGCCCGAATGATCATTGAGGTCTCTCTCTGTCCTATTATGCAGTCTTTCACTCTATGGAGATCCTTACAGAACATAAAGAAATAGTCAATTCTAGTATGTATGTTATGCCTAGATGAGTAAAAAGTAAATTCACAATCATGTTTATGGAGATATCTCCATATAACAGTGAGTCCCTGTTCTTTCAAAAAATTTTTAAATTGTTTTTCTAGGTGCATAGACGTTACATAAAGCGACCTCTTCCTGTTCCAGTTTCCCCTTTAACAACACAAATCTGCCTTTATCTTTATGTTCAGCAATAAGGTCAAACCTGATGGTGTTTGATACAAGAATGGCTACCCCTTTTTTTTTTTTTTTTTAACCAGATCTGTGAGATGCAAAACATGTGTTTTTATAACCCATTTTCTTTAGTTACTCGTGTTCTTTGTTTGACAAGTGACAAAGAAAGGAAACTAAAAAGGTTAATATAAGAATCACTTGCATTGGATCATCAATACTCCTGTTTTGAAGGGGGTCAGAGTCCTCGCCATCCTCCTGGGTGGGAAAAGGCCACCCAGCAATGTTCTGAACATTACTAATCAGCTAGTCCTACGCTCTTAGCGTGATGTGCTCAAATGTTTCTTCAGAGGAGATAAGAAGGAGATTATTCATCTGTAATGGCATCCTGACCTGGCCGCTGGAACACCTTTAGCTTCTCCCATGCGCTCTCTTGTATATGCCAGGCGTGCTGCCAGCACGTCGTGCACCCACCATATTCATTGGCAGAAGATTGTTGATCGTCTCAGCTGTGGTGACTTTGGATTTGCTTGCACACACTGGGCCCACTGCAAATCCACGTCTCCTTAAATCCACTGCAGCCTCCTCTGCACTGTTGTAGATGACCATGCCTGAATCAAAGTGCACGCGCATTTTGGTCAGTGGGGTTTGGAACCGGATGGCGTTTTCTTTAAGCTTTTTCTTCACAGGAACATATTCTCTCCTCTTCATCTGTACATTTTCAGCTTAGTCGTGATCAAAGAATATGCACGTCTCTTGTATGTACACAGGCTTCTTCCATGCAGCGTGGAGGATTTGCTCTTTGACTTTAAATTTCAGGAAGCGTAACACTGCCAAGCGAGGTGGAGCACCCGACAGCGGCAGCGCACCCAGCACTCTGTGGGCTCTCTGTATCCCCAGACTGCTAGCTGCACAGGTCCAGACTATCCCCAAGCTCAATTTTAATCATGTTTTCCACATATTTCTGTGTGGAGGTGCCTTCTGCCTTTTCAGGGATGCCATATATCTGTAGATTATTCCAGCGTGAAGGACCCTCCAAATCTGTAATCTTCTCCTGAAGCAACTTCTGGTTATTTAGCAGCTGAACAATGGCATCCTGCACTCCAATGTCCCATTTCTCTTTCTCCGCCATGTTCTTCTCCATGTCTCCGAGGCACTTTGCCACCTCCTCAATCTTGTTGGTGGCGGCGCTAACCTGTTGATTTATTTCATTTGTAAGCTCGCTCAGTGCAAGTGCGTTCCACAAGCTTTGCTTTCATGTCGGATTTCTGAGCTCTGAGATGGGACTCACCCCTTCTTGTTTTTATCCCCACTCATTCTAAAGTAACTTTTAGCATGTTAGCAACTTGGATTAGAGGCTTTTATATCTATCGATGCAGAATCACGTTTCTATGCCAATATACTGGTTGCTATGACACCAGAAGTCCGATCAATTAAAATTTGAGGCCAACTGGACAAAGTATGCTCAAATGATTACACGTATTGTTTTGCGGGGAGCCACAAAAATGAAGGCCAAATATGACACATTGCTACGGCAACACCATTCAATATCCTATAAAACCTTCAACAACTTTTAATGTCTCACATGTCTAAATTTATGTTTAATTTAAGGTTAAACAAAACCTCCCACTGAATCATCATCAAGGTCTGATGTTTATGCAGACCACTTTTTAGGTGGATGGGATAAACCACCATGCATAAAATTCACCATGCCATTAAACAATTCTCAAGATAATGGTTCTGCTCAACCACCTTGAAGCTCTACCCCAAAGTGTAAAACATGACATTTCTTGTCGCCCATTAGAGGGACCTGCAACTCAAATTAACTAAGCCATACTATTACATTCAGGGTCAGACCCTTGTCGTACTGGAGAAGTTTGGTCCAGATTTTATATTTACACGTGTGTACCACCGCTCTGGAGCCAGACCTGCCCTGTGTATCTGTGTGCCCTTCACATTAGTGCAGTAGTTTACCTGTTACCCTGTTATCAGCAGTATTTAACAATTTCTGTATGGTATAAATTTCAGCTTGATTTTCAGAGAGCTTTTATGCTCTACATTTGGTTACTTAATGTTGGTTTGCTGCATTGAAATGAAAGGATTCAATAACAATATCTATATGCCTCTTTTATTCTTTAATATAATGCCATCAGGAACTGTTGGCACTTGGGCAATTTCACAATGTCAAATCTGGTCTGCCTTGAAAAAAGTTTGGACACCCTGCCCTAGGACAAATTTGTTCAAATACAAGGCCTGAAAATGTAGAAAAATGCTGCAAAAGTCCCGCTTTCTTTCAAAATGGCTGACTTCCTCATGGCTTTTAGGTATGGCTCCAAGAGTCTTTTTTGCACATCTCCAGCTGTTACATGAGCCTGCAAAATTTCAAATACACAGATAAAACATAGCTCTGGTGCTGATTTTTTTTTTTCTAGATGGCATATTCAGTAATTAGAGCAATGCAACCTGAAAGCTTATATCATAACAGAGGTGTGTGCCAAAAATGTACAAAGTATAAAACATGGTATTTCATATTTACAGTTCCCACCTGAAATATGGATGGATGGATGGATGGATGGATGGATGGATGGATGGATGGATGGATGGATGGATGGATGGATGGATATTAAAATGGTTAAAATTGTGATTAACACTGATGGCTCAAGGGTCTGGAGGCAGCAGTAAGAAGGGTCTGGGTTCCAACCTTGAATTAGATAAGTGGAAGAAGATGTGTATATGGATAATTATTAAAATGGGTTTCAACCAGACAAAAAACAAAAGCCTTTGCACTTGTTTTTACTGCACCATTAACTTCTTAAAGTACATTAAAAAAAAGACAAAACAACAAAATTATTATATACTGAACATAATGCTATTTCCTTAATAGTAAATACTGTCCAGAGAGTGGACTGCCATGGCTGAGGTTTGTGTTTCTTTGCCAAACTCATTTTTATAATTAGTTATTATTAGTTTTAGTTTTATTAATTAGTTTTTATTAATTTTACCATTCTTATTTATTTAATTTTACTGATCTTAATAATCTTAATAATAATCTTAATTATTATTCATCTTTATTGCTACTTCTTTTATTTACTTCATGGGTCTTCTCATGTGTACTGTCTTTTGCTTGTGCGGCCAAGTTTCAACTTTGTGAACACCAGAGCTCGAGAACGATGTTACCTAGGATGTTTAAATATATACCACTGATCTACTAAAAAGCTCAAGATTTTGTCTGATCTTGTCTTTTTTTATTTGTGATTCCTGTCCTTAATTATTTTATTCATTCACTTGCTTATATCTCACTCTTGAGTTAGTTTTGCATTTTCTCTATATTGTCTGTATAGTCCTATGTGGCAGCAGCATGCATATTAGCTCACACTTTGTATAGCAATATTCTCTGGAGCTTGAAAAAGGCGACTGGACTTCTTTTTGTTTCTTGAAGACGTTTCACCTCTCATCCGAAAGGCTTCTTCAGTTCTCAACCAAAAGGTGGAGAGACCCAGGTATTTAAACCCCTGTGGGCGTAGTCCCCTGGAGGTGGTTATGACCAGGGGACTACGCCCACAGGGGTTTAAATACCTGGGTCTCTCCACCTTTTGGTTGAGAGACCCAGGGTTTAAATACCTGGGTCTCTTCACCTTTTGGTTGAGAGACCCAGGGTTTAAATACCTGGGTCTCTCCACCTTTTGGTTGAGAGACCCAGGGTTTAAATACCTGGGTCTCTTCACCTTTTGGTTGAGAACTGAAGAAGCCTTTCGGATGAGAGGTGAAACGTCTTCAAGGAACAAAAAGAAGTCCAGTCGCCTTTTTCAAGCTCCAGAGACTACTATGACCTGGATGACTGAGAATCTACACAGACGTATAGCAATATTGTACTTCCAACTGGGATAAAATGTGTAATCTAAATAAGATTTTGCTTTCTTAATAGACACGTACTTTCTGCTGGTAGGTTCTTGTTGTCATTATCCTTCCATTCAGCGCATTTGAGATTTTATCACTGAGAAATAATTAAGTAATAAGTAAGTAATAACTGGCTGAAATAACTCATCTTTAGCAGATCAATACAGTCATAAGGCATTATGACTTTAGAAATTTATCTTTCAGGGATTTATTACACATAACGTGTATGTTACACAACCATACATTTTACCCTTTTGTGTTTTTGTAAAGTTTAATATCAAAGCATTAAGTCCAGCTTGAGGTGGTGAAACTTGTTATTTGTGGTCACAAACAAATTAATGCAATTCACCCAATTATTATCAAGAATTAGGGTAATAATGGCCCTTGTCACTTTGGTGCCAAAGTCCAGTATTGCCTAAACATTGCCTGTAATATTTTTTACTGAATGCCTAAAAAATGCTTAAACATTACTTATTTTTGTTCATACATTTTGATGAATAGGTTTTAGACTATTTCACTAAAAAGTGAACTTATCACCAGATAAATTATTTCACTATGAAACTTTCATGTTTAGTTTATATTAGTGATACTTTAATTACTGTTTATTATTTTTCCAGGAACATCGATATTGATGCCCCGTTCATATTATTGCAAATATACTTTAAAACATTAATCACTGGGCCATTTAGCTCAGTGATTCTTGTGTTACTAGACAGATATTGTCTTCAGACAGATTTAGTAAAATGAAAATTTAGAAATGTACTTTCATTAACAGTATCTGTTTATTCTCATTCATTATATTTTTTTCCAAATACCCAGAGCAAATGCGGACAACACAGCTGTTCTCAACAACACCATGGTGACGAAGACATCTTATTCACAAACACAACAGACAACAAACAAAGAACAACAAACACAGAATGAAACTGATGCTAACCTGCCCCTCAACTCATATATCAATATCAATGGGACTGACAACCTTGGAATACCTCCATCCTCAAACCCTTGCTCTGATCAGGAAGAAAAAATGAATGATGGAATGCAAAGAAAAAGTTCAGAAGATGAAGGTGGTAGAACAAGCCCTCTCAGTACCATACCCCTCAACAGCAGTAGCAAACTTCCTCTATCCAGGAATCACAGTGGATATCACCACACTGAAGGAAACCAAGAGTCAGGTGTTGGCATCTCATATGACCCTAAGAAACAGCAGGAGAATGTGGTGCTGAGGAGGGGTTTTGTGCCAAGGACAGCTCCAGAGAGGGTGGCCCAAAGAAAGAGCTCCATGGCTCAGTTGCAACAGTGGGTCAACCAGCGGCGGGGCATGGCCTCGCAAGAGGACATCAACAGGTAGTTCACTGGAGAGGAGCTCAACTGCTCTGCTTTTTCCTGTGTTCAGGTCTTCAAGTTATTCACAATGACTTTACAACTGGGACGATAATAGGTTCAGTACATGCATAACATTAATGTATATTGATATATACTTATATATATATATATATATATATATTAGGTTCATGGCATGGAGTATCATAAAACATCTTAAAACAAATAATGAAGCAGTACACCACCCTCACAGTCACACACTATTGTGAGCTTTAAAAGCTTTAAAGCAGTGTTGGTCACATTTATTATCAAATAAAAAAGTGTTATCTGGCTAATTTCAAAGATGCCATAATTTTAAAAGTAAATTCTTTAAACTTTTTTGATTTTCATCTTCAAAATATATTGGTTTACAGCTTTGTGGACAAATTAATTGCACATGGTTACAGTAGTATGAAAAAGTTTGGACACCTCTGATAATTTTCATGATTTTCCTTTATAAATAATTAGTTGTTTGGATCAGCATTTTCAGTTTAATATATCATATAGCAGATGAACACAGTGATATTTGGGAATTGAAATGAAGTTTATACAATTTACAGAAAGTATGCAATAATTATTTAAACAAAATTGGCCAGGTGCTTAAGTTTGGGCACCCCAACAGAAAAATCACATTGATATATAGTAGATCCTCCTTTTGCAGAAATAACAGCCTCTAAATGCTTCCTATAGCTTCCAATGAGAATCTGGATTATGGTTGAAGGTATTTTGGACCATTCTTCTTTACAAAACATCTCCAGTTCAATCAGGTTTGATGGTTTCCGAGCTTGGACAGCCTGCTTTAAATCACACCACAGATTTTCAATAATATTCAGGTCTGGGGACTGAGATGGCCATTCCAGAACATTGTACTTGTTCCTCTGCATGAATGCCTCAGTAGATTTTGAGCAGTGTTTAGGGTCTTTGTCTTGTTGAAGTATCCAGCCCCGGTGCAACTTCAACTTTGTCACTGATTCTTGAATATTGTTCTCAAAAATCTGCTGATATTGACTGGAATCCATGAGACCCTCAACTTTAACAAGATTCCCAGTACCTGCACTGGCCACACAGCAGTGTTAATTTTGTTGATGAAATATTTTCGTCATAGTTTTTGTCGACGACTATTGACTATCTCGGGTAAAACCACGACAAATCTTAACATCTGCAAACCAGTCACCCAGATCTCCATGCAAAGGTGAGCATTTTAATGTCATGCAGGGTAAAGTGTTTTTTCCCAGTTTAGCGTTTGTGTTTAGAGAAAATCTCCACACCGCGGTGGATTAGCCTTGTACCTTTCAGAGCGTGTCCTGCTGTAAAACGCTCGTATTATCTCAGTAAGGTCGTGTTAATGATCAAGTGCGTGGAAAGCTGGTGAAACGCTAATGTTAATATTAATATTGTATAACTTTTAACAAAAGTCCAAATAACTCAATTTTAGTTTCATCAGTCCACACAGCATCTTATTCCAAAATGAAGCTGGCTTGTCCAAATGTGCTTTAGCTTACCTCAAGCGACTCTGTTTGTGGCGTGTGCATAGAAAAGACTTCTGCATTACTCTCTCATACAGCCTCTGATGGTGCAAAGTGCGCTGAATAGTTGAATGATGCACAGTGACACCATCTGCAGCAAGATGAAGTTGCAGGTCGATTGTAGATTTTTCTTTGCCTGCCACTTTGGGCCTTAACTAGAACTGTGCCTGTGGTCTTCCATTTTTTCACTATGTTCCTCACAGTGGAAACTGACAGCTGAAATCTCTGAGAGAGCTTTTTGTATCCTTCCCCTAAAAGATGATGTTGACCAATCTTTGTTTTCAGGTCATTTGAGAGTTATTTTGAGGCTCCCATGCTGCCATTCTTCAGAGAAGATGCAAAGAAGAGAAACACTTTCAACACCTCAACCCTTTCTCTCAATTGGATTCACCTGTGTATGTAGGTCAAGGGTCAATGAGCTTGCAAAACAAATTTACTGCTAAAGGTATTCAAATCAATAAAACAACAAGGGTGCCCAAACTTGTGCACCTGCCTAATTTTGTTTAAATAATTATTGCACACTTTCTGTAAATCCTATAAATTTCACTTCTCAAATATCACTGTGTTTGTCTGCTCTATGATATATTTAACTGAAATTGCTGATCCGAACAACCAATAATTTATAAAGGAAAATCCTGAAAATTATCAGGGGTATTGTCAGAGTATTGGACTTAAATCTTATAAAATAAGGATTCTGATCACTAAGATTCCGATCACACTTACACAAAGAATCCTGCAGAGGCTGTGGAGGGCTGCGGAGGACTGTGGATGAGTGACTGCAAGCAATCCATGGAAAGTTATGGTGAATGGGAAATTTAAACAATTAGTAGCATGCTCTTGCGTGCACTGCACATGCACTGCATGTACTGCGCAACATGGACATATGCAGATCATGAAACATTCTGCATACAGGTGGCGCACAAGCATACATTGCAGACATTGTTGATGTGCTTAACATATGCATTGCGGATCCGGCCAGTCACTGTATTGGTAGGATGTACTGATGGTGGATGTGGCGGAGTGATCACAGCATCCTCTGGTTGTCCGCACCAAAAGTCATCAAGAATGTTCGTGGAAGGTGCTATATTAGGGGCCACACCCCAGGTATTTTCATAATTTTCCTGAAGCCTTATTCACCACCGTCAGTCTGACTGAGGACTGATAGGGACTTGTTAGTGTACTCAACATATGCATTGCGGAGCCATCACGTGCAATGGCATACTCATCAACTCTCTCCCGTGTCTGCAGCCAAAAATAAGGCAACACCTAATTTTTGAATACTCATTCTACAGACACTTAACAGATGTCTACAGAGCACTGTGGGCAATTTCTGCATTCTCTCTAAGTATGGTCCTGGACAGTCTTCC
This sequence comes from Archocentrus centrarchus, assembly GCF_007364275.1. Lineage (NCBI taxonomy): Eukaryota > Metazoa > Chordata > Actinopteri > Cichliformes > Cichlidae > Archocentrus > Archocentrus centrarchus. The sequence continues at coordinate 171,341 of NC_044350.1, read as the reverse complement.
GCAGCCCTCCACAGACGATTTTGCATCTGTGCGACAGGGCTTTAAATGGTATTTCATGATTAAATTTCTTTCCTGTACTTTCTTTCATCATTTTATTCATTCTATGGAAATAAATGTAAATTTTCAAAAGGGAAAATTAAAAAACAAAAAAAACAGGTTTCAAACATTCAAATATATTTTCATGGCTGAAATATTCTCTGTCTTTTCCTGTCTTCCCAGACCATCCTCTTATTATCCAGTGAACCAAGAGGTCTCAGCTGACTACAATAGCTATTCTGGTGGCCACCACTTTGTGAACGAATACCCTCTGTACCTACCAGGGATCCGACCAGACAGCATCTGCTCTATGTCTGCTGTGGGTGCACATGACAGACACTGGACTATTGAGCAAAAGCGACATTCTCTAAGGGATGGACCCCATCAGCTGTATGGACAACAGATGCCCCAAGACCAACGAGGCTCACCGTACTATGGTGGAATGGAAACATCAATGAGACGCCTCTCCATTCAACCACGTTCCAGGTCTGTGCCCAGATCACCGTCCTTGTCATCAGGGCGGCCCTACTCACCAGCACCATGCAACTATGCCTCACCTGGTCGATCACCATCCAGTTGCTTTGACCAGTTTTCTGGGAAGCTGAGGGAAGATGCAATCTATCCACCAGTTTACAGCCTAAGAAGATCTTTTAGCTCCCCAAAGGTGAAACAATGAGTGTGTATGTTTGTGTCTATAAAAGGTAACTACTCCAACATGGCAGTTTAAAAAAAAAAAAAATAACAACTTGGATAACTGTCCTAATAGAACAGCTACTTAGATACCCTAGTTTCTTGGAGCAGTAATTGTATCAAATGTGGCTTCTTTTTTTTTAAATTTTCATTCAAAATATTAAGATTTGATTAGTCATTGAAAAAGCTTTAGTGGAACAAAATGTCAACAGGGATAAAAGCAAGAAGAATAGTCTATTTTGATATGCTGAAACCATACTTATCTTACTCCACTCTGACACTTTCATTCATCTTGCTTCCAATTTGTCATTTCTTCTTTCTGTGTTATCTTCCCTTCTACCTTCAGTACCACTACCCTGGTGATAGGAAGTCATTAAGCCAAGGATTATACTACAACAGCTACCCTGAATCCCCTTCTGTCTACAGTAAGATGGTATGTGCTGTGAAAGTGTGTCAACAGTACTTAATACACATTCTCACATACATAGCACATCTGGCAAGAGAAGTGACAATAGCATTTTTTGGCTTTGTTGGATAGTACAACAGTGAAGACTAGACAGGCAAGTAGGGGGAAAGAACAAGGGGAAGACATGTAGCAAAGGGCCACGGGTCAGGGTGGGTAGGGGTGTCACTCAAGTGTCAAGATCAAGGTAACTGGGTAATGTAATAGATATATTTTGCCCTTCTAGGTGGTGCTCTTATTCATTACTGTGATAGCTTTCCAAAAGTCTTAAAACAAAGATAACATAATAAAAGAAACAAAAAGTGTGAAACCAGCAAAAAAAGCAATGTTCTTCCATTGTTTTCAGCTGTCATCAGTGATTGCAGTAAAGTCACAAACTTTAGAAAATGGTGCACTGTGAAGAATATCACAAGAAATTTAATTGATATAGCCAGCTATTTGGTCTTATATCAGATTGTACTATACAAATGTTAATTTGATGCCACTGTTGCCAACTCCTCAGTAAGGAAAGTAGCTATTGGCTGTCCTAAAAGTTGCTAGAATGCACTATATGACATCATCACCTAATTTGCATAATTGCTCATTTGCATGTAGTTGTAATCGATGCTGTAGGAAAGAGGAATAACATCTTTGGAGAGACAAAAAGTGAAGACAAAAAAAACCAACTAAATATGTGAACTTTATGAAATAACTTCATGACTTTAATGCGTTGCCTAGACTCACATAACACAAATCAATTTTGTCCCATGTTGTTTAACCCCTTAACTGGCAGCAAAAAAATCACCTGACAAAAACTACATAACGCCTTCTGGTCACTATTGGCTCTGAACAACCCATTTCATAGCCTATTAATCGGCTGCGTCTGGTCCGCGGGCCGAATGAAGTGCATTTATATGGCAGGCTAGACCCGCCCATTTTGACTGACACCTCATTCGGCCAATCATGTTAAGAAATGGGTTTCCCAGAGCCAATAATACTCAGAGGGCGTCACGTAGCTTTGTCAGGTGATTTGGTGCAGCCAGTTACATGATTGGCCGAATGACGTGTCAATAAAAATGGGAGGGTCTAGCCTGCCATATAAAAGGGACTACAAACGGCCCGTCACCGGGCCCTTGCCAGTTAAGGGGCTACTGTTAGAATATCAAATTTAATGAAAATACTGTTACGAGGGATGCTATTGCTAGCTCTACATTCAACCATCCTCCTTTATCTGGGCCATTGTTGCCAGCCTTTCTGTAAGAAAACTTGCTGTCTCAAAAGGCAAGCTCTGGAGTGGTGGGCTTGATGTCAAAGCGAGGTTCGAGGATTTCAGGTTTCCAGCCTTTCTCCCAAACTCTCTGAATGTCACTGGAAAAAGTTGCTAAATTTGTCGCTAGTTGTTTTTTGGAAACAAAAAGTCACTAGGGGGTTCTGAAAAGTTGCTACATCTAGCGAGAAATTTGCAAAGTTGACAACACTGTTGCATTTCTGTCATGGTTGCTGTGGCAGGCCGGAAAGGCAAACCCCAAAATCAGGACTCAAAAAAGGTGCGAAAATGAACATAGCCCCTTAACTGGCCAGGGCCCGGGGACAGGCCGTTTGTAGTCCCTTTTATATGGCAGGCTAGACCCTCCCATTTTTATTGACACCTCATTCGGCCAATCATGTAACTGGCTGCACCAAATCACCTGATAAAGCTACGTGACGCACTCTGAGTATCACTGGCTCTAGCAAACCCATTTCTTAACATGATTGGCCGAATGAAGTGTCAATAAAAATGGGAGTGTCTAGCCTGCCATATAAAATGCACTTCATTCTCTGCGGACCAGACGTGGCCAGTTAATAGGCTATGAAATGGGTTTTTCAGAGCCAGTAATAACCAGAAGGCGTTATATAGTTTTTTCAGGTGATTTTTTTGCTGCCAGTTAAGAGTTTAAAGGACTTTATTGAAAATGAGGGCAGTATAAACAAATAAACTGGGCTGGTCTGTGGCCAGAACTAAAACTAGGGGGGAACAAGGAACAGAGACACACACACCTGAACATAGATGACAACATGACAAAGAACAGAAGAAAACTGAGGGCTTGAATACACATCATGTAATCAGGGCAAGAGGAAACAGCAGGGCACAACAGGTGAAGCAAGTGAAACTAATAACAGGGGAAGCAAACTAAACTCAAAGCACGGGGAACACAAGACTTGTCAAAATAAAACAGGAAGTGACTAAGGAAGGAACATGGCACAGGGAAACAGAGACACAGACATGGGACAGAAACGCAGACTAGTCACAACACTGGGAATAAAACTCAATACGGAAACAAAGAAGGTCAGGGGTAAGACAAAAGGACAAACAGACACCAGAACACAGATGCCGGGGAGACAGGGATGAAGGAACAAGAAAACCACAAATGATAAAGCCAGCACTTAGAATGATGAAAACCAAAACAAACTGGGAAAACACAGGGAAAATAAAATTAAACACAAAACGCTGGGCAGACGGCCCAGGACCATGACACATTTCTATTTCTGACCCAAATCAATCTCAGTCTATGAAGAATTTTTTTACTAATTTGTCTTTCAGATACTTCCCTTTTCCACCAACAAATCACACAGACCACAAGTGCATGGAAATGTGCATGTATAGGGTAATTTACCCTGAGAAATATTAAGTATTTACATGTAATTACATACACAGTTGTGTGAAAAAATATTAATAATAAAAAGTGGGTCAGGGTCAGGAGTGGATCAGGGTTTTGCTAATTTTTAGAACAGTAATTCCTGAAGAAAATGCAGTGTGAATGCTGTCAGTTGAATGGATTCAACTGAATTGTTGTAATTGCTAGCTCTCTGCTCAGCACCAACATAGAACCAACATCATGTGATTATTTTAACTGGTGTAATTGCTAGCTCGCTGCTCAGCACCAACGTAGAACCAACATCATGTGATTATAACATCAGAATGCAGCTGTATTTGAGCTTTGATTCCTTCAAAGAGATCAGAGATCAGTTTTTTTTTTTTGTCAAACATTCATTGCGTTCTGATGTTATACACCACATGCTCGATTGGTTGTTAAATACAAATATTTAAAATGGTAACTTTTGTCGAGTTCTTATTACACAATAGTTACTCTTGCACCTTTAAATCCTGCACCTGACAAATAAAGTATTAAAAAACTAATACTAAAACTAATGAAACTAAATGAAAACTAAGCATTAAACAAAAAAATAAAAATGATAAAAATGGGCAAAACCACTCTAAAAACTAATTAGAACTAACTGAATTACAAAAAAAAGTTAAAACAAAATAAAGCTAAAAATATTATAGCCCTAGTCTGTTTTGTGTCCTTGTGTGTCTCTTTTTGTGCACGCTTGTCTCTTTTTGTGCACGTGTGTCTGTGTATGTGTGTGCATGTATCACTTTGTGTGTGCCGCTTTTTATGTCTGTGTGTCTCTTTGTCTGTGTGCCTGTGTATTTGTCTGTGTGACTGTATCTGTGTGTCTCTGTGTGTTTCTGTGTGTCCCTGTGAGTTGCATGACTTCATCTGTGTGTGTGTGTGTGTGTGTGTGTGTGTGTGTGTGTGTGTGTGTGTGTGTGTGTGTGTGTGTGTGCCACCAATCAGATTAAAGTGTAATCTGTCAACCAGAATGCTCCTATCTATTTAAATCCACCAGCTGAAAACAACTGTCCAAAGCTGTCATGTACACTGCATAACTGCTGAAACACAGTCACTGGCAAATCCTTGTTAAATTTGCCTCAGTGCACCTATCAAACAACTGCTTCTAAATCAAAGACCATAGCTCCTATCAAAATACTTTTTGAACTGTGAGCGTCACAAGGACCTGCTCTAAACAACAGGGTGTATTTTTTATTCACACTAGCTAGAAAATGCATTTCTTGATGAAAATGCAGCGTGAATGCTGTCAGCTGAATAGTTTGAGGTGAATTGATGTAATTGCTGAAATATTTTGGAAACCTGCTGAAACTGCCAAAATTCACTGAATGATTTTCCTAAAACGAAGGAGAATGACACTGCAGAACATTTTAGGAGCAATGAATATAATACAATGAAATAATAAAAGCTTCAAAAATAAATATATTCATAAAAATAAATAAAGAAGAGAATAACAATACTGTGAATGCTTTACAGCACTGCACTAATAACTAAAGCAACAGAAGTTCCACCAGCATCCCATAAGTGTGTGTTTACAGGAAGTTGTTCATATTAATGTTTGTAGAAGGTGATTCATTAATGAAGTAAATACTATTCATTCATATTATTTATTCAGAACCTGTATGGCTCTTCAAAAAAATTTATATCCATCTGCACTAGTGGAGCAGCTATACAAGGTGTTCTCTTATAATACTATTTAAGGGACACACCCGACAGTTGACAGGTAAACTGCTGTCAAGATCATCAGATCTGACGTGAAATGATATGCCACCTATGCCCCATACAACAAACTTTCTGTTGTGTTTTCAGTAAGCTTTAGGAAAAGATCATGTTTAGATTAAAATACACAACAGATTAACATACAAGGATTCTCTAAAGAGATATAATGTATACTATAAAAAAGTGACAGTATCTTCATATATTGTGATACCTTTCACATAAATGTAATCTGAGTGAAAATGGATTTACCTTAAGATGCTCCTGAGAATGCAGTCAAGTTGGATGGGAACATACACATTTGTAGGCTGAACATGGCCAAAAGTTTGATTAGAGGACAGAGGTCATGTTCTCTTTCACTGCTATCTTACCTGAGCTGCTGTCTGTACAATATTTGTCTTTTTCATTTCCATGCTTGCCACCAATGCTGCTCCTTGCTTCAGGAGGATATATTAGATTTTCAGCTCCAGTGCAACCTGGATTACCTAGATCAACAGGTAGGAGGACACATAGGGCAGTGTTTGCCAATACATACTGTGATATATAATTTCTTCAAATCCTTTACTGTGCTTACCTAATTTAATGCCTTTAAAGTCTCCTTTTCTATGGTTTTTCTTTGCTTCTTTTTGTAGGTATGTTTGCCTGTCAGTTAACTTTCTCTTCTAAAGGTTAAAGTATTCCAATCATCCTGTCACACAAGCTTCTTGTCTGGTTTGTAATCTAAGCTTGAGGTACTGTCAGTCAGTAGTTACAAATACGCCACTACCCCAGGTGCGACCAAATAGTATTATTTAAGTCTTTTGCCGATTACAATGCCACCGGCTAGGCTTGACAAAAACATAAGCTTGTTATTGTCAGTCTGTGGTGGACACATATACGCACATTTCACACCAGAATGCCCTGAGCTCTTATTGTGAAGGAGAAGACCGGAAAGTGTCAGGAGTTGGGCGGATGTAGGCGGCCTGAGCCAAAAAGGCTTTACACTTCCATTATTCAGTCAGTCATCTTATGAGTCCTTTTATTGTTGTGAAGTTTACCACCAATAAAGCTGAGACTCTACATACCTGTTCGTGTCTTCTTTTACTGGCTCCTACATTGGTGACCCCGACGAAAGAACATCTCTTCTGATGACAGCTCAACGGCCGCGGCCGCTGTTTCCTCACCGGCTGCCGCCATTTCTCCCGCTATTTTTGCGGCCACGGTCAAGCTCCCGGAGTTTTGGCAGCACAATCCAGAGCCTTGGTTCCAGCATGTGGAGGCCCAGTTTCATCTCCGCGGGATCACCTCAGACGACACCAAGTATTTCCATGTCGTCGCGGCGCTGGAGTCTGCTTCTACCCGCCGGCTGATGGGACTGCTCTGGAACCCGCCGCCTGCTAAAAAGTATGGAGCGCTGAAGGAGAACTTGCTTCAAATTTATCAGCTTTCAGACGAAGAGCGGGCTGATCGCCTGTTGTCCCTGAATGGCTTGGGAGATGGTAAACCCTCTGAACTGATGGAGAACATGCCCGGGTGACGCTTCGTTTCTCTTTACACATCTGTTCCTGAGCCAGCTCCCTCCTCCCGTACACACCGCGCTGGCCAGCTCTGCTCTGGTACGGGCCAAGGATTACTGCGGGCTGGCCGAAGAGGCAGACAAGATTTTGCTGGCATCCAGGCATTCCAGAGTGCATGCATTTTTACTGTAGAGGACAGTCTCCGGTCCTCTACAAGGACCGGAGACTGGAGAAGCTGGTGCTGTGGCCACCGTCGCGGAGCGTCGGAGGAAGGAGAGCGTGCTCTGCTTCTATCATCGCCGGTTTGGAGTGAAGGCGAAGCGCTGCATCCCGCCGTGTACCTTCCAGCACCAGGGAAACGAGAGGGCCAGCGCTCACTAGCAGCTGTGTGCGCTGGCAGCTCGGACAAGCTGCTCTTCATCGAGGACACTGCTTCAGGACGCCTTCTGCTTGTGGATTCGGGTGCTCAGCGTAGCATCATGCCGGCTTCAGCTGCGGACGCCTTGGAACAATGTCACGGACCCCTGATGGACGGGGTGAACGGTACCCCCATTCGCACATATGGAACGAGGTTGGTGACTGTGTGTTTCAAGGGACGTCAGTTTGACTGGGACTTTGTGATAGCGTCTGTGTCAGTACCTATACTGGGCGCTGATTTCTTGTGTGCTTTCAGGTTGTTGGTTGATGTAGCTAATAGGTGCTTGATAGATGCTGTGTCTTCTGATACCTACCCCTGTACACTTGGTAGTCCTTGCCCTCTGCCCCTCGCTAACATGCTTGCCACAGGTGATGAGTACCAGCTTTTGCTTGCTGAGTTTCCCGCCCTCACGGTTCCCACCTTCTCTGCAGCCGTAGCCAAACATGGTGTGGAGCATTACATTACCACTGTTGGTCCACCGGTTTTTGCGCGTCCACGCCGTCTCAATGCCGCTAAGTTAGTGATAACCAGGGAGGAGTTTACGAACATGGAGCGCCTTGGTATTGTGCGCCGCTCCAACAGCCCGTGGGCATCTCCGTTGCACATGGTCCCTAAAGCTGACGGTGGGTGGCGCCCTTGTGGAGATTTTTGGCACCTTAATCCAGCGGGGAAGGGGGGGGGGGGGGCGGGGGGGGGGGGGGGTGCAGCCGGAGAGGGTCAGGGCATTGTGGAGCCAGAGAGGGCTGAGGGGAAGAGTATCCATCACACAATGTCCCAGAGAGGTGTGATTACCAGTCTCAAGGCCGGCTAGGGAGCTGAATTCCTGATAATGCAGATGTTGTTTTGGAACGGGCAGCTTGTTATTTTCAGTAAAAATCCAATAATCCAAATTAATTTAGTTACCTTCGTCACCGTGCAGGAACTGAACTTTATCTCCAGATCTAATCACTTTTCGCCTGCGAGCATGTTCTCAACTGGACTACGCATCCAGCTTGCGGCTCAGGTCCAACAGGCTTCGAGTCTGAGTCTGAGTCTGTACGGCTCTGCACAGCCCATCCATCTGTTTGTGCAGCCTCGGCAAATGTCGAACTGCTGCCCAGGTTTTTCTTATTATTAACTTATACAAACTGTTTTCTGCACTTCAGGTAACTTCTAACCCACTCATGTGCTACTCCTCTGATTCCATATTTGTACAATTTAGCCAATAATGTTGTATGCATATCAAAGGCTTTTTGAAGCTCTACAAATATACTTAGTAAATATTGCTTTTTATCTGTTACTGTTTAAATTTCTTCTACCAATTCAATTATTGCAGTTGTAGTTGAGTGATTGGAATGAAACCCAACAATTTCTCTAGAATCTTTGAAAACTGTGGAAGCAGTGATATTGATCTATAGTTACAGTTTCTTTCTCTATGCATCCCTATTCTCTCACAGACTCTTGTTCTATTTCCCCATTATATTCGCTTGAGCTCCACTTGGTCCCCTGACCCAAAGGCCCTCCTTTTAGCATTGATGAGACCTTCCAGGTTGCTAGTTACCCAGGGCTTGTTGATAGGGTTCAGTGTCAGGGTCGTAGACCCACTCCTTAACAGAGATATGTCCTGGGTTGTTCCACCTTGTGTTAACAAACACAGCTACTCCCCAACATTTTTCCTTATCGCTCATGCTGTTTCTTTGTAATCCATGAATAGAGACAGTTTAGTCCGATATCTGCTCGTGTAGCCATGTTTCTGTGGAACACATGATACTGCACTCTCTGTACTCCCTTTGCATGCTAGAAAAGTGTTTCTAGTTTGTGCATTTTGTTTGTAAGATATTGAACATTGCCAGTAATCACTGCAGTGATGTAGGGTTTAGACTTCCTTATTTTTAGTCTTTGTTTGAAACCCGCCTTGCCATCTTTTCCTCCTCCTGCTCGAGTATTAAAATCTTCTCTCCAGCTCAGATGGTAGTTTGCCTTAGGGCAAGCAGTTGGTTGTGTGTGTAAACAATGCCGGCAGTGGTGTTACAGGCATCCCTTATAGTTGGACAAAAAGTCAAACTAGAATAAAAAGGAATAGTTTGTCCAATACACTTCTCCATCGTGCTATTGTTAGAAGTATTAAGGTATTATCACAGAAAAAAAGAACACAAAAAACTTATAACACACAATAAAAAAGTTTCGAACACACTACGCAGGAGCTACTATGACAGGCAGCCACTAGCACAGCACCATGGTAAACCTTTGTTACCGTCAAAAACTTAACTGAAGGCCTCCAGGTTTAAAAATTACAGCCATTTTTTTAACATAATCCCACATTTTGGGGCTCACAATTAGACAGACATCATTTTAAGTATAAGGATTGTTACAGTCAATGATTGCCTGAAGTCATGAACCCATGGACATCACTAAATGGAATTTCCCTCCTTTGAGAGGCCTTTACTGTAGCCACTATCATTTACTGCTTGTTTGAGGTTCTCTCCGCCTACAGTTTGTCTTTAGTAATGTAAACGCATGCTCTACTGGCTGAAATCAGGTGACTGACTTGGCCATTGATGAATCTCCAATGTTTTTTTTGTTTTTTTTTGCAGCATTTGGCTGAATTTAAGCAGAAACCATAATCTTCTACCATTCAGAATACATCCTGGTACTTCTTTGAGCAGTGACATCGTCACCCTGCTTTCATTGGCAGCCATATACGCCCATGCCATAACATTACCTTTGCCATTTTTGACAGATGATCTGGTATGCTTTTTTTTATGAGCTGTTCCTTTTCTTCTGCATATTTTTCTCTTCCCATCATTGTGGTAGAAGTTATTCTTGGTTTTTATCTGTAGTTTACACCTTGTTGAAAACCCTTTTTATTTTTATTCATGAAGGTGTCTTTGGTTGTAGACTTTGACAATGATGTGCCTACCTCTTCAAGAGTGTTTTTGACTTTGCTAGATTTTATGAAGGTTTGTTTTTTTTTTTCAGTCAAGGTCCCAGTGCATTCCTTCTTTATAAGAATGTTTCAGAATGATGATTTGTCCACTCCAGAAAATTTCTCTCTGATAGGTTTATTTATTTTTTCAGCCTATTAATGATTTACTTCACTTCTGGCATCTCTTTTAGTCATAACAGGGACATTGAGCATTCCAGTGAAAAGATATCAGATTTCAAGTTCTAGACCTTGGATCAACTTCAGGTCTTTATCTGTTTGATTGGTCAGGAAATAATGAGGGGAACAGGCCTCACCTGGCCATAAAATGTTTTTTAGTAAATTGTACACCTTTGAGCCACTAAAAATGGGAGAGAATTTATTTAAAAGGATGTAATTCCTAAGTGGTTATGCCAAACCTGAAGCCTGTTAAATTAAAGTTAAATGTCTGCACTTCAATCACATCTTGATTGTTGGTACTATAAAAATTGTGCTATTGTATGACTACTTATAGACTTGACTGTACGTCCTGTTAATATTGTTATGGTTTCTGTTAAAAACCAGACCATTCAAGAATAAATAATAGAATCAGTGGGAAACTCAAAGGACAAGAAGGACCTAAAAAAGATACTTTATTGTCCAGCTGCTAAATGTTACACATGAAAACACGTCTTCATAACGTCATGATCTGCTCAAATGTTGCATAGTTTTGTTCTGATAATTTGTAATGAAATGTCAGAAATGATCAGTAGTAGAAAGAAACTTTATTAAATATCTCTGGAGTTTTGGGAGCCTTAAAGCTGTACACCAAAGCTTAATTATTTTTCTCTTACTATGATATTATAGTTCCTGTATCTAAACTATGGCTCCTTAATCTAAGGATTACATTACATTTATTAGATAAGCGATATAAGATATGCTTTAAGTTGGTCAACCACATGTATCACTTACATGTCCACAAATGTTCACAATCTGTAATCTGTCCTGTCTTGAGACCTATAAATGATGTGTGAGAATGTAGGAGGGAAATTTACATTTGTCTACATATTGACTTATTAATATTTGTTTACTTGAATCATTACATTTATGAGGAATTCTATTTTGAATCTATGTTTAATAAATAATTGCCGTTAAAATTAAATGTACAAAAATATCCAGAGGACCTAGAAAGCTAATTCAACATAGCGTTCCCTTAGAATTATAAGGTTCTATCTACATTGTGACCAGTTTTGAGATATTAAGCTTTAAAGATTTTGCACTCTGTATAGCAAAAATTACACATGGTCTTTGTTCACACATGATTATGAAACTCACCCTATATGTATTCTAAATCAGTAATATCAAATCCTGTTAAAAGTGGAAATGGTTTTTTTGAATAAGTAAAATTGCAGATAGAACCTTATAATTCTAAAAACTTGTTTTTTGTTTGGAATTATAAGGTTTCTATTTGCAAAATGTGGCAACTACTACTGATTTTCAAGAAATAAAAATAGCTAACTTATAAGTAAGTTTTAAACCTAAAATTATAGATATAATAGCAGGGTAGGAGTAGTAAAAGGTAGTAAATTAAATAAGCTCAATTAAGGCTATTAAAAGGTAGTAAAAGATAACAAACAGAATTTGACTTGGTAGTACATTTTTCATCACCCCTTCAATATATTTTGACTTTTCATTGATGCAGACTTTTTGTTTTAGTTCGCTTAACTATAAATCTGTATAAAAATATAATGACTCAGCAGGACCTGAGACAGACTCGATTGGTTCTGCTGTCTGATCTGCTGTGCGCATGTGCGGTATTGCAACCACCGTTGAGACTAGCGAGTCATTTTGTGCCTTGTCAAGTTTTCACAACTTTGGTACGATGATCCGGCATTCAAAGACTGGCTTAACCCTCTGGAGTCCACAGACGCGCTGGAGTGTCAAAATGACATCGCCGATTTGAGATGACATAGCATCGGGACGCTGCTGCCATGAATCGAAAGTCCAGAATTCTAAGAAAAGTATCCTCATGAATTGGAAGTCAAAAAATAACTATGTATTACTCAATACAGAAATTTATTAGTAGATCATGTTAGTTTAGAGAGAATGTCTGCTTCATCTAAAGACCAACTGGAGGAATTTGACTCTCTTTGGTTCCCACTGATCAGCTCCATTACTTAGTGGGGGTGGTTGGCTGTGGGTTCTGCTCCTGATGTGCTTGTAGGCGGTCGGGTGAGGACTCTGGGGGCCTGTGTAGCTGGTAGCCTCCTGAGACTGGAGTCCTGGGGCGACCTTCTGGTGATGTCTGTGTGCCTGTTCTAGTTGATCGTGGTGGGGGCTTGGATGGTGCTGCCTTACGGTCCTGGGGTGTGGGCCGGGTTGCTTGGGGTGGTGGGTGCAGGCTCTCGGTCGGTTGGCTGGTCTTCCCTGTGTGGCTCGGGGCTGGGGTCTGGGGTCTGGGGCCCGGGCCCTGTGGCCGTGCCGGCTCCCGGTGGGTCCCCCTGGCGCTGGGGAGGGTCTCTGCTGTCCCGGGCGCGCCACCAGGTGGGGTGGGTTGACCTGACCTGCGTCGGGATGTCCGGTCTGCGCTTTTGGGGCCCTGGGGTGCCTGCATTGTGGGGGGTGGGGGGGGTGGGGGCGCGGTGGGGTGGTTGGTGGAGACAGGGCACCGTATTTCCAACTCGTAGTATGTCCTGTCGCTTGTTTGTGTCTATTGTTGAGTGAATGGGCGTCTAGTGTGAGTGGGCTACCCTCTGCAATGGGGGCGGTGGCGCCAGTCTCAGGTGCTGCCCCGGGCTCACACACACAGACACGCACACACACACGACACACGTAGGGTGTAGGGTGGAGAGGCTACGTGCAGAGCCGCGCGGCCACTTGCCTCTCCTTTTTAATTGCACTATAGTCATTATAATTCACAACACCATACACACCAGTGCGGCGGATGCTGGTCTTTCAAGGAGGGGAAGCTCAATTTCGGCCTACATCATAAATGTGTCAGTTTATTTGTACAAGCAGCACCCGCTGGACAGAAACTGCGATAGAAGTCAGAAAGAGTGATAGAAGTCAGTCTCCAAACACAAGCAGCTACAAGAAAACCCCACCAGAAATAGAAGCTCGATTTGTTGCTAGTCGTTTTTAACAAAGAAAATGCCACTAAGAGGATTAGGAAAGTCTCCGATTCAACTCAGAACAGAATGAAAATTTAAAAATGCTCCCACGGATGTTTACACCAAAAGATCGCTGATTTGCTCATTTCTCTGTCAATCAAAAAAGGGATTCAGCCTCAGACAGATCATCCAATCATCATGCAGAAGCTGAGCGTCCGGGCCAGCCGAGGCCAGCCCACTGCCCCATAAACCCCCAGAGACGCTGAGCGTCCGATGGACGGGACAAAGCCCAGCATTTATCCAAGACTCGTCTTGTTTCGCTGCACTCTTTGCTTTGCTATTGAACTCTGTAGACGCTCAGCGTCCACACTGTTTAAAGCACAGTGAAGCTGCGGGAATGAGTGAGAGGAAAGCCGCGTCGTTACCAGTGATAAGAAGCTGATTCTGAACAAAGTTGAGCGCGTTGTAGCGCATATTTAGTCAATGACATGTACACACAACAGTATATATTTGATCACTTATTTTTTGACATTTTAGGGGAAGCTGAGCTTCCCTTGCAGTCTTAGAGCAATCGCCTCTGCTTGAAGTCAGCTACATCAACATTATCAATTACCTTGTTTTTTCCAAAGGTGTTGATGGCGAGGAATCACGTAATTATAAGAGCACCAGATTACCTTCAAAGCAATAAAATCAATAAAGTAATGCTGACAAACAGGCAACACTGTTTTCCCTTAAAGCAGCTGTAAGCCGAGCCAGAGCATCAGCCAAGCTAAGCACTAAGCATGGGTCATGCTAAGGGAAAGTGGAGTGGCGGAGACAGTTGGGCAGTTTCTGTATCGCCTGATTAGGAAATCATGTAGTGATGCTGCAGCTATTCTGTGGAAGGTATATCACTTATCTGGATATCAGAATGTTCAAGTCACTGCAACAGAAACACTGGACTGACCGAAGCTGTGATCGAGGAGACACGCAGCTGTCATCTTGCTAACTGCTACGTGTTTACATGTGGAAGCCACGCATTGTTAAGCTTTGTGTAGGCTGTATGCTGTAGTGTCACGCTATAAATAAAATAATATAAAAAATAAGAGGCTGTACATTAAAGAAACTTAAAACATAAGGAAAAATAGGATGTGCAACTGGGTAGTATAATTTTGGGGGAAAAGAACAAATTTACAGAATAAGATCATTTGAAAAAAATGTACAAACTGATTTAGTGACAACCGACAACAGCGCAAGTTGAACCCGAGTTCATGTTCCAACTAATAAAGCCGCCCGTTACAGCACAAAGTAACCGAATTTTGTCATTAACTCTGGCTCTTGACTTTGAGTAACGAAGTATAAAACTGTACAGCTGAAGTAGCAGTCTGTCATAGCAGCCCACGTACCCTCTTAGAGAAACCTGTGATAATAACTTGACATTCCTTGGAATAAAGAACAGAATATAGACTGCAATTTTGTTTTCTCAGTGGAACAGCATATTGTGTAAATTGATACTGACCATTTAATAATCAGTCCAATCATTTTCACAGGTGCCTCCTTTCCATGATGTATACAGCAGAGAGCTGCATCCTACACTGAAACTCAATGAGATCGAAACCAGTGTAAGAGACTTTACATTACATTCACATGCAGATGATTTGCTTTTTATGTTTTTAATACAGTGCATGGTGAAAGTATGTGAACACTCTTTTTTTTAACATTTTACTCTGCAGGTCTAAGCATCTAATCTCAGACTTACATACTTACAATATATTTTCCTAAATTTGTGCACAAGGATGTGCAATACCAGTAAAATAACAAAAACAAAAATTGTAAATGTTTTAAAAAATTTGTAAAATTGGGGCTAGGTATTAAACATTATTAAAGCTTTGAGGCTTCATAGAACCCCAGTGGCATCGATAATTGTATGAATGCAGTTTGGACTCATTGTTAACATAAAGAAATTCAAATGTATCTGATAATATGACTCAAACAAGTGTAGTTGGTTCAATCCCAATTACATTTCTTCCAGTCTCTCTAATAAAATATAAAGGCTAAGGAGAATTGTGTAGCTACCTGATAATAGCTAGGGGTTGGTTTCAACAAAAGCAAACATTTTAACTTTTTTTGCAGCTTATTACCTCATCTGTTCCTGGTAGAGGCTCTGTCACCATGCGAGAGGCTGTATCTACCTTTTATCCCTCAGCCAAAAAAGGCTGATGAGGTATTGGTGTCACTCTGCCGGTGGGACGGACAGCAGCAAACTTTCAGCTTTGTTAACACGATAACTTGAAAACAAGTGACTCGGCTGTTTTATTCAAAATGAAATAAATAAATGCTGCTATTGATAAATTATTAATAAATATCCCCATGAATAAAATATTTTTTAAAATATATTTTTATCTTATTTTAATTGGTCTAATTATTAATTTAATCTATCTATCTATCTATCTATCTATCTATCTATCTATCTATCTATATCTATCTATCTATCTATCTATCTATCTATCTATCTATCTATCTATCTAATATATATATATATAATTATATAGATATATATATATTAATATATATATATATATATTCATTTATTTATTTTATTTTGTGACACTTTTATTCTGTAAAGCTATTTTACGTATTTCACTGACTTTTATTTTTTAGCCCCGTTTTTCATTTGAAACTCTTTTTATTTCATGTTCTTATATTCAAATGAGGGGGCGGAGTTTTATCTGTGGGACGGCACTGGTCAGGAGTGGCGGACTTGGACCAGAGCGGAGGAATAGCGGCCAAAAAGTTTGAAAAATGACTGTTTCTGTGCATAAAATAAACTTTTAAGATGTTTTCAGGTTGAGGATGTAAATGTGTAAACCTCAAATATCAGCTCGTTTTATCAAGATATCACTCAATTGCAAAAAGTGCTCCGCTGTTTTCGGAGCGTCCATTGCCGCTGCTCTACCAGCAGTTCGCCTCGCCAGCTGTCTGCTGACCGGGCTATCGAGGCTCGCTTTAGCTGGAGAGAACGTCTGACTACTGGCACATCCTTTTCCAACCTCCGCTGGCTTTCGCTGCCGAGTGGAAGTTAAGCACAGATATACTCACTCAGATGATCTCTAACGGCTGATGTTAGGTTTATTTCATTGTTTCATTTGTTCCTCACAAATCGGTTTGCCTGAAATTAAAGTTAAGCATCATAACTGGATAGATTTATTCAACATTAATGTCTCACTTAATATAGTTGGAAATTAATCATTAGCTCAGCTGTATTCCTTGATGCTGAAATGTGTTATGCTTGTTTTAATAGCTTATTTTGAATTAAAGATTTAAAATTAAACCACAATAAGGAGCAAAATTTCGTTCTCGTTTAACCAGCTGCTTTTCCACAGCTGTACTTCGCACTGTTGCAGTTGCTAGGAGACATGAGCTACGCTGAGGTGAGGGCAGGTGACGCTGATATGGAGGCTAGACCATCCAGTTTCACAGCCGCTCACCTCCAGCCTTTGCGGTCTTCGTGTGCTGCCGCACTACCATTCTGTCAAGATGGGTTAGCAGCTTCTGTCAATAAGTCTGAGATGTTTCTGTTTTCAGAGATTGTAAATCAGTTGAATGAATTTAGAAAGATCAGACACATTCTGCAAAAGGCCACCCAAATGATTGGCATCCACTCTTTTCTTCTTCTCCTGTTCGATATTTTGCAAGCTAGTTCCTGTTTTACTCCTCTGGGTCGCTGATGTCTGACCAGCGCTGCCCCACAGATAAAACTCCGCCCCCTCATTTGAATATAAGAAATAAAAGAACTTCAAATGAAAAACAGGGTTAAAAAATAAAAGTCAGTGAAATACGTAAATAGCTTTACAAAATAAAAAGGTCACAAAATAAAACTCCATTATGAAATAAAGTAAATAAATTGATAAAAAAATAAACAAAAATAAATAAATAAATCTTGAAATAAATTAAAATACAATAATAATAACAAAATATAATGAAAATTTATTTTAAAAATATTTTGTTTTATTCATGGGGATATTTATTTATTTCATGGAATATTTATTAATAATTATCAATAGCATTATTTATTTATTTATTAATTAATTTATTTATTTCATTTTGAATGAAACGGCTATCCATAGACTCAGAATGTTCAAATTTAAATCATACATGCATTAATAAAAATCTCAGATGAGTTTAAAATCAAGATCAAGGTCACTACTCACGTTTTCTGAAAGTCCTGTGTACATGATAACTAGAGAACGATGGCACCTAGGATGTCAAAATTCATACCATAGGTGCTTCAAAATCTTGGATGAGTTCAATCTTGGTGACCATGATCTCAAGATCAGAGGTCAAGTTTCTGAAAAATCTTGTGAGGGGTAATAGTCTCCAAATACATCAGCTTCCTAAATGGATAGCAAATTGCCAGGTATTATCATAAACCAGTTTCAAATGGAAGTGCAGCATGGGCTCTGCTGTGGGTCCAGAACATTGTTTCTGACACAGATTTGTTACTTCTAGTCTTAATGTTACTGTCCAACACCACTGATAGCATTCAGCCCATCCAAAATGTTTTTTTTTATTATTATTATTTTGGGTTTTTTATGCTTTATTTGATGGTAGACGGTGGAGGGAGACAGGAAGGTGGGAGGAAAGAGACGGGGGATAAATGGTAAATGGCGACGGGTTGGGACACAAACCTGTGCTGTCCGCACCACCATGCAGCATATGTGGCCCCCTACTCAACCACTGAGCCACACCTATGCCCCCCCTAATGTTTTTGATAATCAGTCACACACTCTCTGTTACCCCATTCTGCTTTGATTATCAGAGCTGCTACTACTGATAACCTGGCAGTTAGGGGAGTAGCTTGTCCATATTGGTGTTGGCACAAGGTTGTACTCTTCTTCAGCAGTCTGAAGTGACAATGAGAGATTTTCATCCCTTTCATCACCTCAACAGTTGAGAGAAAACTGTTTTTTATCTGAGGCCCTATCAGGCTACTCCAGATAGTCTCTGGAGTATGAAAAAGGTGACTGGACCTCTTTAAGTTTCTCAGAGACGTTTCAACTCTCATCCGAAAAGCTTCTTGGTTCTAAACCAATTGGTGGCGAGTCCCTGATATTTATACTGCAGTGGGGGTTACTTGGGATTCTCGAGAAATTCAGGATGCTCAGCCATCTCCTACAGTGACTGGGGCTTCTTCTGTACATGGCAACTCAGGATATCCAGAAAACTTTATAAGACTCAGGACACTGAGGATGCTTTGGATTCTAAGTTGAGGATTGCAGGTGACTGTGGTTGCACAGGATGTTCCAAATGCCCAGATGGGGCTGCGCTGGGCTTGCAGCCAACTCCATTGAAGCTGGGGCTACGCAGGGCTTGGAGCAACTCCACTGGTACCAAGCAGAGGCTGAGACCTGGCTAGCCTCACCCTAGGAGCAAGAACAGGTGTGGGGGTTAGCTGAATCTTAGCCTCCCCCACCCAAGGAACAGGTATGGCTGCAAGCGCAGGAACAAAAGAGTCCCAAGAAAAAAAAAGTCTCAGGGGAAGTATACACAGTTGCGTCATAGATGACGCTGGCTTGTGAAAAAAACAAACACATAAAGGATAAAAGAAAGTTGGGTGGCAAATTCTTCCAGTTGCCGTGAAGCTGTGCTCTCCATCCATCATCCACTGCTCCCACACGTTACACAAGTCTGCCTTAACGCTCCGGTTCACGGAGATGTCAAGTGTCTGAGTATTTTGGTTAATGTGTTAATAATTTCACTCCGGCGTATAAGTTG
This sequence comes from Archocentrus centrarchus, assembly GCF_007364275.1. Lineage (NCBI taxonomy): Eukaryota > Metazoa > Chordata > Actinopteri > Cichliformes > Cichlidae > Archocentrus > Archocentrus centrarchus. The sequence continues at coordinate 152,126 of NC_044350.1, read as the reverse complement.
CACCCCTGGCCAAACTATGAAAAAAGTGCGACTTATAATCCGGAAAATAAGGTAGATATTTTGAATGAGAAGCTACTCCATTTAGCTGCAGACATGGATAATGAGGCTGACCCATTAGTTCTCCAGATTTTGGAGGAGGTGGCGTGTCGCTTTGCACAAGTCTGTGTACCACACAGAACTGTTGGGAGACCTGGATAATTGCTGCCTGCTGATGCCTTGGAATTGATTTTGCTTGCGGGTGTGTCAGTTACGGATATTGCCAAACTTTTTGGGGGTCAGCGAAAAGAACAGTTTACCGGCGGATGGCAGACTATGATATTAGGTAAGTACGTGTGGTGTTTCTTTTGCTACTTTGAACTCAGTAGTATTTTCTATTTTCATTATACTTCAAAATTGTAACAGAACATCTGTTATGTGTTCAAATATACACATAGTGACTTACTAAGTATGGTAAGCCTTTAACCCATACTAGTATAGTTAAGTTTTGAATTATGAGCTATGTTCTTAATATTAAAATTTATTAAAATGAATTTTGTATAAGGGTGTAGACAGCGTCAGCAGAATAATTATGAATGGTGTTAATATCCACCATTATACGGCACTACCACATAGCTTTTAAGGTACTAATTCTCTTAAAATGTGTAATACATTAGTGTCCGAAATCTGGTCTGGACAATTTTCCATCATTGTGGTGAACCTCACTTTCGGCAAATAGTGTGACTGTATTTTGGAGCTGTCAAAGTATTTTGCATTTAAATTAACTGTATGTTTAATGACGTAACCTGAATAATAAAAATGTGTTTGCTAAGAAACATCATCAATTGTTTTCTACTGACCAGACATTGTGTGTTATTTATTTTTAGAGTATCCGATTTATTCAGCAACATCGGAAATGATGACCTGTATACGAGACATTTTAAGTTATCATCCCAATACAGAATACAAGATGATGTTGGGCTACTTGAATGCTCAAGGTATTCAGATCCAAAGTAAGTCTAACAGATGTTCTTATGATGGTGCTGATAAGCACTTATTGCAGTTTTAGACATCATGTACTGTATGACAAATAGCTGATTCTTTATCACGTCAATGCAAAGTAAAAAGGACACACACACAAAAAAAACATGATTGAAAGGAAAATAACATTTTCAAATTTTTAGCAATCACACGGTAATAATCTAATGCCCTATTAACTGTCCTGAAGACACCATGGGTTAAATTTTCTTTTTTGATTCTATTCATTACCTCCAAATCAAACATGTTTTAATTATGGTCTAATTCATTTTTCAAGGAAGACGAGTGAAAGAAGCAACCATCTGGACCAACAGGGAATTCTGATGCGCACATTACAGCTTCGAACCAGTGGCGGCCGCCGGGGAGGGGGGGTGGGGGGGTGGGGGGCTATAGCTCCTCTGGAAAAGTCATAGTCCCAAGAAAATAGCTTGTGTTGAGAACTGAAAGAACAAATGATCCTTCATAGCACCCTCAGTAAAATGCTTAGCCCCCCCTTAGCACCTGCAGAAAAATATTTCTGGAGCCGCCACTGCTTCGAACTGTTCAGCATGGAACAAGCACCCTCAAATCCAGGCCTCAAGATCCGGTGTTCTGCAGGTTTTAGATGTGTCCCTGATCAACACACCTGAATCAAATGGCTGAATTACCTCCTCAGTATACAGTCAAGTTCTCCAGAGTCCTGCTAATGACTTCTATATTTGACGCAGGTGTGTTGAAGCAGAGACACATCTAAAACCTGCAGGACACCGGACCTAGGATCCCTGGTGTAGAAGATACTCTGTTCCAGCTCCAAACAGTTGGTGGCACATAGATGGAAACCATAAACTTATAAGGTCAGACTTACTTGTTTGATCAAACAAGAAAATACTTAAGTTACTTCCTGGACAAAAAGAATTATCTTCTGTATTAAAATAAATAGTCTAGAGAAATTCTGGAGTGATTGATTAGTGTCAGTGGGGTAACAAGTTAAATCATCATAAATCAAGCATGAAAAATTTTCCCCTATCCTTTAGCGACCATCTCACATAAACTGTTTTGGTCAAGAAAATGAAGTCACTCTGTTTCTGAAAGGTCAAACCTATTGTTGTATGAAGCATTTAAAATAATTAATAAAAATACATTGTATTCATGTTTGTTCATAAAAATGGATTCATAAAAAGGCTTTGAGTGGTCATGGTCAGAGATTAATGTAATGCTTTAAACAAAAGATAGAAGCAAATTGACATTACAATTACATGCAGTCTTATAAAGTATTAGTCATAGCCTTTCCATTTTTATAGAACAGAAAATCAGGAACTCTAGTGATTATGACTAGACAAATTAGTTGCCCTAAGAAACAGACTAACAAGGAGACCAACAAACTCAATGAGATTAAACATTTGTTTTCTCTAGAGAAAAATGGACTCTTTAGGAAACCAACCTGTGGTTTGGCATGTCCATATTTACCCTGATAATAAGTGATGGACACCGCAGAATAAGAGCACAGAAGTTATGATTTGCATTTGCTTTGGATGCCAGGCCTAAATTCAGCAAACATAAGTGTTATAAATTATGTAATTTATATCATACTTTCCAAAATGTTGTGTAGGTTGACCTCCAATATGGTATTAACTGGGAGAGTCCATATGGTCACCGTCATGTTGGGGTGACAGTGCCAGACACTGCACAAAAAGAGGGATTTTTGACCCCGTATACTGACGCAGGTGCTGCTAGTACACAACAGCTTTCAACAGCTTACGGGGCAGCACATTTGCGTTTGCCTGAGTTGGATATGGTCGTTTACGTACCACCAGTAGCAGCGGGGGGTAAAGGTGTTAACGACTCTACTTTAGTGACCAGCACTGCAAGCCAAAGCTGCTACTGGTGGAACGTAAACGACCATATCCGACTCAGGCAAACGCAAATGTGCTGCCCCATAAGCTGTCAAAAGCTGTTGTGTACTAGCAGCACCTGCGTCAGTATACGGGGTCAAAAATCCCTCTTTTCGTTCAGTGAACGTTCATGGGATGTTGTCTGAATGTTCAATGCTAGCTGGGAAGCCACTGCACAGAAGAGGATGATGTTGTGACAGATTTTTTGTTACAGTGAATTAGACTGAAAATTGAGTATGCTTTTCAATGAAAATAATGCTTGTGTTGTCACCAAAATCAAGTTACAGCCTTTGTTTATCTCCCTCAGTCCACTAAAGTTCAGGGTTCAGAAAAAAACTCCATGACAAAGGCTCACAAGACAGAAGCTCACCTTATTGGAAAAAGGGACAAAAGCTGAAAACTTCCAAAAGTATATTTCCAACTAGATAATACTAATTTATAAATTGGAATTATTTCTTGTGAATTTAGTCTTGTTTGAATGTTTCGCTGTATAATAAGTTATGTGTAGTCACATTGTAATGGAAAAAGGCCCCAAACTTGCGGCCCGTGGGCCGCTTCCGGCCCTGCCCTCTTCTGGTCTGTGAATTAACGGCAAAATAACATACAATTTGGCCCTTTGAGTTGCTTTTTGACATTTTGCCTGACCCTCTTAATTGGAGGGGAAAGCAAAATGTCAAAAAAAAGTAACTTAAAGGGCCAAATTGTATGTTATTTTTGACATCAATTTGTGGACCGGAAGTAGGGGGCAGGGCCGGAAGCGGCCCGTGGCCCGAGTTTGGGCATTCCTGGCTTAAAAGATGATAATGTAAATTTAATTATATATATCTCAAAATAAAAATATGTTGGTTACAACTGTTGGGAGGGGTAGACCACTGGTGAGTACTTGATTTGTATTTGTATGACTCACAGAAACCTTCTTTACATTTGAAAGCCTGCCCTAGACCTGAGGAGGAGGGGGGAGCTGGGGGAGCACTGACACAGAAAGTCCACAGCAGTTTCCTACAGTTTTCTGTTCTGACCAAAGCCTCCTGCTGAGAGCCCTAAATCTCAAGGTGTGCGACAATATTACATGCCAGTAACTGTCGAAAAACCCACTTTTCATGCAGTGAGAGGTTGAGCTTCCATGGCCTTTGACTCAGGTGGAATTTGAAACACTACAAGATCCAGCTGGCTTGTTTTCTAATGTGATAAATGTTTATCATCAGACAACTGATGTACTGACCGTAATATTTGGAAATATTTAGGTTACAGCTACCAACGATATTTGCTTGACAGAGAGTAGGTGCAAGTTTGTTTTTTGAAACGTATACACATGCCTTTTTTTGTGAGGGTAGTTGCTTCTCATCAACATGTGTCTGTGCCTCTTTTGGCATAACAGTTGTGACATTTAGATCTTTGTAATAGAAATGACAGTTTTTCTGTTCAAATTGTCTTTTTTATTCAAACAGCAGACCAATACACAGTGGTATACATGTTGTTATATTTGATATTTGCCATGAACATACAATATATTTAGTCAGACATCTTGTATCTAAACATGTGAACATTGACCTGTTTTGCACAGATATGTATGTATGTAATAAAATCACTGTTATGAAACCATTTCAGTTTTCATTAATAATTCATTGATAATATCAGATTTAACAGTTTGTAATTAAGCGATGTCTATACTTTGTTGGTCTAATCTCCTATTTTTTTAACAATTGTTTTCAGGAACATAGTTGGTGAGTCTGTTATTTGGGAAACCAGATAACAGCTAATACATGAGTACACATCAACAAAAAATGTCCTACAATAATATGGAACTGTTTTTATAGTTGATCAGAACAACAACAATGCTGAGTACTGTCAAAGTCTAATACATAATTAACAAGTGGATTATTCTTACTTTTAGGTTTTAAATTGATCCAGAATATCCATTTCTATCAAGAGACTGAACCATAAGAACAATTTCAAAACATTTAAAAGTAGTAATTCAGATAACCAACAACATTCATTGTTTAAATGGCCCATCTTAAATCTGACCAAAACCACAGTAGGCTGAAGAAATGCTTGCAATAAGGTCTTGGTGGAAGTCTTCATAGTTTTTGTGGTTTATGGATAGCTTCAAAGTCAGGTAGCAAGTGGCCGACTGTTGGAGACTGCAGTCAATAACTTTGACCTCGAGATTGGAGCATACCACACCCCAGCCAGTTAGTAAACTCTTGTCTGATGTTCCTTTTATGACACAAATAAATATATTATGTTAAGAGGGACTCTGATCAATACATTAGCAAGATTAATTTACATGTTCATAATTCAGTTTCCAAAAGCATATATGAAGTGTATTGAAAAATGTATAATTTTTGCGTACCATTTTCTATGAGTCTTCTGAGGAAGCTTATGATCAGACAGTGATCCTCCAACGAGAGTATGTCCTCATCTATATCTTCATCTTTAGGCCAGTTTATGTTATCGATTACCATCTACAAAGAAATTTGCAATGCAAATTAATTGGAATGTAGGTAACTGAAGAAAATTAAAAACTGTGTTAAGTAGAACTTTTGATGTGTACAGATGTTTGTCTTTCAGTCCAAAAGTGAAAAACAAATATAGGAAATACAAGAGTAAATGTTGGCATGCACTGGGATGTACTGGTGAGCCATCTCAAGTGTAAACCACCTCTTGTCCTCAACCACTGGATGTATGCACTATCTCCACCCACTAACCTTAATGGATATGCGGACATACAAGATGGATGGATATTTGCATGCAGTGTTGAATTCTAATCTTTGCAAAGTAAACTTACCTCTGGGGTTATCTCTGCCTCACTGGCTCTTGGAAAAAGTACTGGCACAGCATCAGGCCTGGAACTAAAAATTCCTACACACCTGTGTCTTTCAGCCCTCTTCAGATTTGTTTTACCTGTTGTGCTCTTCTTTCTAAAACCCTACACATGAAAAAAATTAATTAATTAATTTTTGAAAAAATAAAAGGCAAACAAATCTTATACATTTGTTGGGACAAAGACAATGACATTGGGAAATCGAGTAGTTTTTCATTCCAGTTGCAGCACTTTTTACAATTACAAAGCTCAGTATGGTCCTGCGGTCATGTTCAAGAGATAAGTTCAGCATGTTCTCAAGCTCTGGGGTGCGTGTTTCATATGAGGTCCTGATTGCTTGAAATAAATTACCTTTTTTAAAAAAAAATTCAATTCATAAAATGCTCTTGTTTAACAATCTTTGTTTTCAGTGTTATAAAATTAATGAAAAAAGAGCCAGCTCCTGTCATTCACCGAAACGTTCCCAACCGACCATCACTGTCTGCAGCTGTGGCCGCGCAAGCGCTGCTGTGCTTAATTGGGTAAAAAAAAAAAAAATTCTGCACACCGGCCGGTTCGGCCTGGAAACTACTGGCCGTTTGGGAAAACTCCCGAACCTCCCGATGGCCACCACGCCCCTTCTGTATGCTCACACAGGCACATTTGTTTATGTTTCCTTTCTGGTTTCTACAAAATTCAAAAGATAACCTCTCCTTGTCTTATGTTACACAGAAGCTCTTGGGGCGACTATGTGAGCAGAACCAAATTTTGAAAGACCATGAGGCAGTTGTCCACAGATTAAGAATAGAGAAGGTACATAATTTTCCTCATGTTATTTGGTAAGTGCTCAAGTAAAGCTTTGTACTATATAAAGCTGGCCAAATATGGGCTAATGATATAGACTATGAAGTCATTGGTGTTTTTTAAAACTATTAAACAACTGTGTAATAGTTGTTTACACAGTTGTTTAATAGTAAAAGAACATAGCCTATAAAGCCTATAAAGCCTATAAAGCTTATCCTGTCTTAACCATATTTGAACATAATATACTGTATATAGACCAGGAATGTAATTCAACACATTACAACAATGCAGCAATCAATGCAACCTTACCTTTTGTCAGCACTTAACTGTGTGGTGACTTCATAATATTTGTATTTTGTGGTGCTGTTGTTTGGGACTTTTTTATATTGAAAGCTGTTTTGTTTAGTTTTCACTACCCTGCTCTAATGGCAAAATACAAAGTAGTCATCAAAATGCAAAATAAATACAAACTGTACCATTTTTGATTACAGCCAGCATGACTTTGTAACAAATGTATTTCAACTAGAGGAATGTTTCATGGCTATGTGATCTTTAACAGGATGAGTCACTCTGGCAAGCTTTAAAAAAAGTTTTGTAACTCGAAGCATAAGCTTTTTGTAACCTCACCAAGTAGTTTTATTTTCTGCTGTGAGTTATTCTCACATTCCAGTACAACAACTCCATGAAGTACCGCAGAATTTAATGACCATGGTGTTGAATTAACATCTTTTGGCTCAGTAAAAGAGTAAAACTAATTTCTTGCATTGTTGCATTATGGTACTGTACAATGTAGTGAATTTTTTCCTGGTCAGTTAGCATGTATAGTAGCTAATCATTAAACTCTTTGATTTTTGTGAAACCATTATTTCTTGACACCTGAATATTTTGAAATATTTTTATATAATAATGATAATATATAATTTAATAATATAATATATAAATGTTTTTCTGATAAATTAACCAGAGGTATGTTGTTATGTGTTAGGACAGCTACCTTTTTAATATCCAAAGCTTGTCAGCTTGCATAGCAGTTTTTGATGCAAAGTGATGACCTGAATTCTTTACCAGTTGTGCATTTAGTAAACAAGCAGAAAAACAAATCTGCAACAAAACTCATTCTTTGGCATACTTCCTATTACCAGGACAGCCTAGAGGAAGCACTGTTGGCAACTCATCAGGAGATGGAGCTATACCATAACCAGCCGTTAATCATTCAAAAGCTGCAGTTCACAAAGGAAACCCAGCAGAACCAGCTGATTAACATCAGAGGGGAGCTCTCCCAGGCTTCCAGTGTGAGTGCAATAACTTTTGAGGATTCCAGTCCATTTCTGTTCTCAGCTCCTGTCCACTTTTTGATGAAATGACAGGCAAGATACTCAATCACACAAATTCCCCCGGATATATGCATGTTATAGATAAATACCTGTTTAATGGATCATTATGGATTGAGTTTAAAAGTCCATCCATCCATCCATCCATCCATCCATCCATCCATCCATCCATCCATCCATCCATCCATCGATTTTCTTCCGCTTATCTGGGGCCGGGTCATGGGGGCAGCAACCTAAGCAGAGAAGCCCAGACCTCCCTCTCCCCACCTACCTCCTCCAGCTCATCTGGGGGGGACACCAAGATATTCCTAGATCAGCCAAGAGATACCATCTCTCCAGCAATCCTGGGTCTGCCTGGGGCCTCCTTCTGGTGGGACATGCCTAGAACACTTCATTCAGGAGGTGATCAGGAGGCATCCTACTCAGATGCTCGAACCAACTCAACTGGCTCCATTTGATGTGTAGAGCAGAAGCTCTACTCTGAGCCCCTCCTGAATGGCTCAACTCCTCACTCTGTCTCTAAGGGAGTGGCCAGCCACCCTTTGGGGGAAGCTCATTTCTGACACTTGTGTCTGCGATCTCATTCTTTTGGTCACTACCCAAAGCTTGTGACTATAGTTGATTGTAGGGATGTACATTTACCGGCAAATAGACAGCTTTACCTTCATGCTCAGTTCCCTCTTCACCATGACATACCAGTACAGCTAGCTAGCTAGTAACAGTCCTGATAGGACTTGGCCAGTACACCTCACCTAGGAGGCACCCAGGAGGCATCCTAGTCAGATGCCCGAACCACGTCAACTGGCTCTGTTTGATGTGGAGAAGCAGGTCCAAGAGAACTGTTTACTCTGCCCGGCCCCCACTCTGGAGCCAGGCCTGCAGAGGAGGCTCGAGATAGAGTGTGTGGTGGCCGGATATTAGCCCGTGGTGCTTGGCTGAATACAGCCCAAAGAGGAGACATTGGCCCATCCTCCTGTAGGCCCACCACCCACAGGAGGTGTTGTAGGGGTTGAGTGCAATGTGTGTTGGGTGGTGGCCATGGGTGGAGGCACTTGCAGACCAATCCCCAGCTATCGAGACTGGCTATTGGGACTCGAATATCCTTGAGAGGATAAAAAGCTGGTCCGGTGTTCCACAACCAGGACGATAACTGCATTGTTCCTCTTGAATCTGATTTTCAACTAACGGACAGACCATTGTTTCCAACACCCTGATCTGGTCTCCCTTCTTAAAGATGAGGACCACCACGCCAGTCTTCCCCAGATCGCCATGCAACATTGCAGAGGCATGTCAACATCCACCCCAGGACCCTGACATGAAGGAGTTGTTAAACAACCACAGTGACCTCAACCCAGTGACGGTGAACTCGTCCCCAGACTCTGCTTCCACTACAGAAGGCCTGTCAGTGACATCACCCCCAGTAAGGAGGTTTTCAAAGTATTCCTTCCACCACCCAACTATAATCTCAGTTGAAATCAGCAGTACCCCACTGTGTAAGTAAAGCACCCCTTTCCTCTTCTGAGTTGCCTGATGGTTTGCCAGAATTGCTTTGAGGCCTTCTGAAAGTCTTTTTCCATGGCCTCAGTGAACTCCTCCACACCTGAGTTTTTGCTTCATAGCACCACCTGAGCTACACCTGAGCTACATTCTTCTTAGCCTGCTGGTACCTGACAGCTGCCTCCAGAGTCCCACAGGCTAGCCAAGCTCCTTCTTCAGCTTGATGACTCCCTTCATCTCCGGTGACCACCTTTTAGGCACCAACAACCTTGCAGCCACAGCTCTGAGCAGCAGCCTCAACAATGGAGGGGAGGAATATGGTCCATTCGGATTCACTGTCCTCAGCCTCCTTTGGCATGCTATTGAAATAAGGTGAGACTTGAAGATCTCACAGACTGGGGCCTCTTACAGGTGCACCCTGACTATATGGTTAAGTATGCCAGGTCTATCTAGCATCCTCCCCCACCACTTGATCCAACTCACTACCAGGTGGTGATCAGTTGACAGCTCAGAACATTGCTCAGACAGTCCAGAACATTTGGGGCCACATGTTACAATTTATTATTACAAAATTGATCATCGACCTGTGACCTAGGGTGTCCCGGTGCCGCATGCACATCCTCATGTTCAAACATGGTGTTTGTTATGGACAAACTTGGGTTTTCACATCAGTTCAATGACAAAACACCAATCAAGTAGGCTATTCCTCCCAGTCATGACCTTGTAGGTCTCACTGTTATTGCCCATGTGAGCACTGAAGTCTCCCAGTAGGACGATGGAGCCACCGGCTGGAGCTCCCCTTCAAGCATCCCGCCCAGTGACTCCAAGAAGGATGGGTACTCTATACTGTCATTTGGCACATAAACAAAAACAACAGTAAGGACCTGTTCCTTGGCTCAAGGGCACAAGGAAGCAACCCTGTTGTCCATCCATCCATCCATCTATCCATCCATCCATCCATCCATAAATCCATCCATTCTCTTCCGCTTATCCGGGACCGGGTCGCAGGGGCAGGAGCCTAAGCAGAGAAGCCCAGGCTTCCCTCTCCCCAGCCACCTCCTCCAGCTGATCCGGAGGGACCCCAAGGCGTTCCCAGGCCAGCCAAGAGATATAATCTCTCCAGCGTGTCCTGGGTCTACCACAGGGCCTCCTCCCGGTGGGACATGCCCGGAAAACCTCACCCAAGAGGCAGCCTAATCAGATGCCCGAGCCACCTCAACTGGCTCCTTTCGATGTGGAGGAGCAGCGGCTCTACTCTGAGCCCCTCCTGGATGGCCGCATTCCTCACCTTATCTCTAAGGGAGGGAGATCTCTGCTGCTTGTATTCGCGATCTTATTCTTTCGGTCACTACCCAAAGCTCATGACCATAGGTGAGGGTAGGAACGTAGATCAACCGGTAAATCGAGAGCTTCACTTTTACACTAAGCTCCCTCTTCACCACGACAGACCGGTGCAGCGTCCGCATCACTGCAGAGGCAGCCCCGATCCGTCTGTCGATCTCCTGCTCCCTTCTCCCATCACTCGTGAACAAGACCCCGAGATACTTGAACTCCTCCACTTGTGGCAAGAACTCGTTCCGGAGCCTGAGAGGGCACTCCACCCTTTTCCGGCTGAGGACCATGGCCTCAGACTTAGAGGTGCTGATTCTCATGCCGGCTACTTCACACTCGGCTACGAACCGTTCCACTGCGAGCTGGAGGCAACCCCCTGATGAAGCCAGCAGGACCGCATCATCTGCAAAGAGCAGAGATGAGACTCTGAGGCCACCAAGGAAGAAGCCTTCCGCCACCTGGCTACGCCTAGAAATTCTGTCCATAAAAATTATGAACAGAATCGGTGACAAAGGGCAGCCCTGACGGAGTCCAACACTGACAGGAAACGAATCCGACTTATTACCGGCTATACGGACCAAGCTCTCACTGCGGTTGTACAGAGATTGAATGGCCCACAACAACAGGCCAGACACCCCATACTCCTGCAGGACCTCCCAAAGGATACCCCGAGGGACATGGTTGAATGCCTTCTCCAAGTCCACAAAGCACATGTAGACTGGTTGGGCAAACTCCGACGTACACTCGAATATCCTTGAGAGGATAAAGAGCTGGTCCAGCGTTCTGCCACCAGGATGAAAACCGCATTGTTCCTCCTGAATCCGAGGTTCGACTAACGGACGGACCCTCCTTTCCAGCACCCTGGCACAAAACCTTACCAGGGAGGCTGAGGAGTGTGATCCCCCGAAAATTGGAGCACACCCTTCTTAAAGATGGGGACCACCACCCCAGTCTGCCAATCCAATGGCACTGCCCCAGATCTCCACGCGATGTTGCAGAGGCATGTCAACCAAGACAGCCCTACAACATCCAGAGCCTTCAGGAACTCAGGACGAATCTCATCCACCCCAGGGGCCCTGCCACCAAGGAGTTGTTTAACTACCTCAGTGACCTCACCCCCAGTGATGTTCAAGTCATCTCCCTCGTCCCCAGACTCTGCTTCCACTACAGAAGGCGTGTCCGTGGGATTCAGGAGGTCCTCGAAGTATTCCTTTCACCGTCTGACTATAGCCTCAGTTGACGTCAGCAGCACCCCACCCGCACTTTAAACCGTGTGAGTGGAGCACTGCTTTCCCCTCCTGAGTCGCCTGACGGTTTGCCAGAATCGCTTCAATGCCGTCCGAAAGTCTTTTCCATAGCCTCACCAAACTCCTCCCACACCCGAGTTTTTGCTTCGGCCACTGCCCGAGCTGCATTCCGCTTGGCCTGCCGATACCTGTCAGCTGCCTCCGGAGTCCCACAGGCTAACCAAGCCTGATAGGACTCTTTCTTCAGCTTGATGGCTCCCTTCACCTCCGGTGACCACCATCTGGTTCGGGGGTTACCACCACGACAGACACCAACCACCTTGCAGCCACAGCTCTGAGCAGCAGCCTCAACAATGGAGGTGTGGAACATGGTCCATACGGACTCCATGTCCTCAGCCTCCCCTGGAATGTTGCCGAAGTTCTGCCGGAGGTGGGAGTTGAAGATCTCCCGGACTGGGGCTTCTGCCAGACGTTCCCAGCACACCCTCACAATATGTTTAGGTGCACCAGGTCTGTCCAGCATCTTCCCCCGCCACCTGATCCAACTCACCACCAGGTGGTGATCAGTTGACAGCTCAGCTCCTCTCTTCACCTGAGTGTCCAGAACATACGGCCGCAGATCTGATGATACGATTACAAAATTGATCATCGATCTGTGACCTAGGGTGTCCTGGTGCCATGTGCACTTTATGGACATTCTTATGTTCGAACATGGTGTTCGTTATGGACAAACTGTGGTTTGCACAGAAGTCCAACAACAAAACACCATTTGGGTTCAGATCTGGCAGGCCGTTCCTCCCAATCACGCCCTTCCAGGTCTCGCTGTCATTGCCCACATGAGCGTTGAAGTCTCCCAGCAAGACTATGGAGTCACCAGATGGAGCACTCTCCAGCACCCCGCCCAGCGACTCCAAAAAGCGTGGGTACTCTGAACTGTCATTCGGTGCATAAGCGCAAACAACAGTCAGGACCCGTTCCCCAGCCTGAAGACGGGGGGAAACTACCCTCTCGTCCACCGGTGAAAACTCCGACGTACAGGCAGCAAGCCGGGGGGATACAAGAATACCCACTCCAGCTTGCCGCCTCTCACCGTGGGCAACTCCAGACTGGAACAGAGTCCAGCCCTTCTCCAGGAGACTGGTTCCAGAGCCCAGGCCATGCGTTGAGGTGAGCCCAACTATATCTAGCTGTTATCTCTCAACCTCACGCACTAGCTCAGGCTCCTTCCCCACCAGAGAGGTGATATTCCATGTCCCAATAGCCAGTCTCGATAGCCGGGGATCGGTCCGCCAGGGCCTCTGCCCTTGGCCACCCCCCAACACACATTGCACCCGACCCCTGCGACGCCTCCTGCGGGTGGTGGGCCTACAGGAGGGCGGGCCCATGTAACCTCTTCGGGCTGCGCCCGGCCGAGCACCACGGGCTAATGCCTGGCCACCAGACGCTGTCCCTCGAGCTCCCTCCCCAGGCCTGGCTCCAGGGTGGGGCCCCGGTAACCCTATTCCGGGCAGGGTAAACTGTTCCCTTGCTTTTACAATCATAGGGGTCTTCTGAACCGCTCTTTGTCCGGATCCTCACCCAGAACCAGTTTGCCATGGGAGACCCTACCAGGGGGACAAGCCCCTGGGCAACATAGCTCCTGGGATCACTGGGACACACAAACCCCTCCACCACAATAAGGTGGTGATTCACGGAGGAGACCCTTTTGTCCATTGGTGAAAATTCCAAAGTACAGGCAGTAAATGGTAAATGGTAAATGGACTAGTTCTTATATAGCGCTTTTCTACTCAGTATGAGCACTCAAAGCGCTTATACAACCTTATACAAGTAAGGTGAGGGGATGCAAGAATACCCACCCCAGATTGCTGCCTCTCACCAAGGGCAACTCCAAACTGGAACAGCATCCATTCTCTCTCTTTGAGACTGGTTCCAGAGCCCAGGCCATGCTTTGAGATGAGAACCCCACTATATCTAGTCAAAATCTCTCAACCTCGTGCATTAGCTCAGGCTTCTTCCCCATCAGAGAGACAACATTTCATATCCTGATAGCCAGTCTCAATAGATGGGGATTTGTCTGCCAGGGCCTCCCCCCATGGCCACTTTCTGACACACATTCCACCCAACCCTTACAATGTGACCCCTTCAAGGGGTCAGCTCCGGGTGGTGGGCCTTCAGGAGGGTGGGCCCATGTCTCCTCATTGGGCACCATAGGCTAATGTATGGCCACAAGATGCTCTCCCTTGAGCTCCTTCCCCAGGTCTGGCTCCAGAGTGGAGTTCCTGTAACCCAGTCTTGGGCAGGGTTAACTGGTTCCCTTGATATATGCTTTCCATAGGGGTCATTGGAATTGTTCTTTGTCTGGCCCCTCACCCAGGACCATGGGAGACCCTAACAGGGGGCAACGCCCCAGGACAACATAGCTCATGGGATCACTGGAGCCATTTTTAGGCTTTAAAAGTAAGCCTAAAAATGAGAATTCGTGTTTTAGAACCACTGTTAAGTTGACAGCTAACTCTTGACACTTCTGTGTGTTATGTGTTCTGAACACTTTGTGTCAGGAGTATATTTCAGTGTATATATGGTAAAACAGGCTGCATTTTAGCAGTATAAATCATGCGCTCTGAATTTTTTGAAAGGGTATAATTCAAATTTAGACATTTCTTCTTTTTTTCCTCTATTGAGCAACAAACCAGCCCCAAACAACATATCACATAACAAACTGTCAGTTTTTAAGTACTATTAAAACCCTACCAACAAAAGGAATGATTTGTGTACTCTGAAGGTCTCTTTTTCTAATTATGCCAACATTTATTTGTACCTCTTTCAGGCTTTAACCACTGTTTGTATGGAGTTTGAAGCTTTAGAGGATGAGGCCAATGCCATCCATGGAGATCTATGGGAGCAGCTTAATGCAGGAGGGCAGGTAAAAGGTCACAATGTCATCATACCTGTAGGATTATATTACTTGCGATCCAAACTTTTTTCGTTTTTGCTTTGGAAAGGAATAAGAACTCTGTTGATCCCAGAGGGAAATTCATATAGCTCATCTGTATGTATATTTGTATGAGAAATGAAAAACCTGATGGCTGTGGGTACAAATGATTTTCTCTATATCTCTGTTTTACAACAGGGAGAGAGAGAAAATGAAAAGCTTTTTTATAACGAGAGCCTTTCTAGCCCTCCACAGTTAGTCATCCATTTATTGTCTGTTTTCTTGATATGTAATAACTATCATTATTTCTATTATTCTTTTTTTGTGATTTTTTTCATGAGAACAAGAATCAGTCCAAGAGCGCAAACCCCTGCCAAGTACCCCTCTGGCTTGAGATTTCCAAGCTTTTTTTTGTGGGCCAAATATACCTAGAGCCCACTGTCCAGTATGGTCAGTGGGCATAGCACAGCTCTGACAGGCTACCTTGTTTGTTTTTGTTGTTTTTTTTTAATTCCCTAAAGAGGCTCGTGTAACCATAGCCCCAAATGTGTTAGCCTCTTTGTTGCATGCATTCTTCTCCTGGCAGTCTCTTGATTTGTAGATGTTGTCTAGGCATAGGAAGAAAGTGAAAAAAAAGCTGTTCCATTGTACCAGAGCTTAACAAGATTCATGGAATCTTGTTAAGCTCCAAGATCTCAGACAGGTTGTACAGCAAAAGAGAAATGCAATTTATATAAAAATTTAATAAAAGAAAAGAAAGAATACATCAGCTTTCAGACTGATAAAAAATTCAAATTAATTTACTCACAAAATTTTAAATTGTGATCAGAGGTTTACATACACTCATCATGGTATGTGTCATGAATGTCATGGTCATTTTAGACTATTAACATATAGCATGAACCTCATGAAACTTCATAAAAACTAATTTCCTTCAGATAAGATAAAACTTTAATGATCTCACGACTGTGAAATGTGCATATTACAGCAGCTCAAGTACAAAGAAGGATGAAATAAAATAAATGAAATAAAATAGAAAACACTATATACATAAAATATATATCACTACACAGATACATATACACTAGGGGTGGGACTCGATTAAAAAATTAATCTAATTAATTAGGAGCTTTGTATTTAATTGATTGAAATTAATCGCATTTTAATCACATTTCAGTCTGTGTAGATTCTCAGTCATCCACGTCATAGTAGTTTCTGGAGCTTGAAAAAAGGCAACTGGACTTCTTTTGTTTCTTGAAGACGTTTCACCTCTCATCCAAAAGGCTTCTTCAGTTCTCAACCAAATGGTGGAGAGACCCAGGTATTTAAACCTCTGTGGGCGTAGTCCCCTGGAGGTGGTTATGACCCTCTATTGTTCATGTGCGTAAACACATGTGCCCAGGTGTGAAGGGAGGTGTGGGTCATTTCAATCAGTGGTTTCAGTTGAAACCAATTTAGGACTTCCCTCTGTTGTTTCATGTGGCCTATTGAGGTCACTGGAACAAAGGTGTGAATGGGGGTTGAGACGTCTGGGAAGGGAGCTCAGGACAGCACTGTAAGCGGTGGGAAAGTTGACGTAATCCACCTCCTCTGTTCAATGATGGTTGTTCACAGTGGACATAGATGGCTTCTTTCACTCCTCTTTCAAACCATCTGTCTTCCCTGTCCAAAATGTGAACATTGGCATCCTCAAAAGAGTGCCCTTTTTCCTTCAGATGCAGATGTACAGCTGAGTCTTGTCCTGTCGAGGTGGCTCTTCTATGTTGTGCCATTCGTTTGTGAAGAGGCTGTTTGGTTTCTCCAATGTAGAGGTCCGAGCACTCTTCACTGCACTGGACAGCATACATTACATTGCTGATCTTGTGTTTGGGGGGCTTGTCCTTGGGATGAACCAGTTTTTGCCTTAGGGTGTGACTTGGTTTGAAGTATACTGAGTTGTCATGCTTGGAGAAAATTCTTCTGATTTTCTCTGACAAGCCTGACACATAAGGGATGACGATGTTGTTCCTCTTGTCCTTCTTATTCTCTGTAGTTTGTGTTTGGCCTACATTTCTGTGCATCTTAGCTGATTTCATGAAAGCCCAGTTTGGGTAACCGCATGTTTTGAGGGCTTTCTTAATGTGTGTGTGTTCCTTTTGTTTCCCTTCTGCCTTAGAGGGAACACTTTGTGTTGTAGTTGTAGGGTCCTGATAACCCCAAACGTCTTCAAGAAACAAAAGAAGTCCAGTCACCTTTTTTCAAGCTTCAGAGATCACATTTCAGTATTTAACATGAGAAATATTGATTTAAGTTTGGTTGATGAATGAATCAATATACATAAGGTTACACTTCAAAATCTTGTTTATTTTCCCACCGGTCTACTACAGAGACCAAAAAAAGGGTGGAAGTGCTCCTGTGATAAGCAAACTCAGCATTTTTTTTTGTACTTCCACCTGGAAGTTTCTTGTATTTAAATTTCCCATCCACCAGCGTAGTCTCGTAGCTGGTTAACGGAGAGAACGAACTTTTGCTCCTTTTTGTGATTTCATTTTAAATCTTTAATTCAAAATAAGCTGTTAAAACAAGCATAACACATTTCAACATCAAGGAATACAGCTGAGATAATGATTAATTTCCAACCAGGGGCGGGCTGGGGTTAAAATCAGCCCGGGAGCTAGGTTTGGAGAGGCAAACGGACAAACCATAATTTTAAGACAAGAGAACTTTACTTGCAGGTGCTGCTGCACGAGAGCTGCAGCAGCCAGCGCTGCCGTGCTTAATTGGGTAAAAAAAAAAAAATTCTGATCACTGGCCGTTCGGGAAACCTCCCGAACCTCCCGATGGACACCACGCCCCTGTCTCAATGAGTTATATCTGTGTTTAACTTCCACTCAGCGGTGAAAACCAGCGGCTAAAGTGAACCTGGATAGCCTGGTCAGCTGACAGCTAGCGAGGCGAGCTGCTGGTAGAACAGCGGCAACAGACAGCTCCGAAAATGGCGGAGCACTTTTTGCAATTAAGCGATATGAATTTGGACACAGCTCATAACGCTAATCACATTGTGCGTCGATATAATCTGTATGCCTGGACTCCTGCAGTGAGAAACGTTCCATGGTGCAAAGTGCGATTAAAATGCATTAAATTTTTTAATTCGTTATTTTCCACGTAATTAATTAATTGTAATTAACGCGTTAAAGTCCCACCCCTAATATACACATATATACATCAAGTAGCACATCATATATTAAGTTTTTTTTTCAGGGTGGAATGATTGTACAGCATACTTTTTTAATAACTTTAAAAACACAGGATCAAAATTATTCTGTCCTGCTGTTGTGTCCATACAAAGCACTGACAGATAGCTAACGAGAGTAAATGAGGAGCGGGGCTTTCCTTCATAAAAGTTTAATTGCTGTACTGCTACTTCATCCACAATGTACTCAAATCATAAAACTACATCAGACATAAAACACATGTCAGTTAGAAACGTCTTGTCACACTTTGACATGTGTTTAAATATTTCTTATCAAAATAAGCACTCTCACATTAAGCAATTATCAGCCACGGACATTGTTGCCAGGTAACAATGTATAACACAGGCTAGTAGCAAAAGGCTAACACAGAGGTGCTTCATCAAAACTTAACTCAATGATTCAAAGAAAATGATTCACGTGTCGTACTATATGACAAACTGTAACTGACAACACTTACAGACGTATCTATTCCGAGGTTCAGAGCGAGAGAAACCACCGTGCTGTACACCACTCCATTAACAGTCGAGTGAACTGAAGTAAACTCAGACAGAAAAAGGCTTATAACATGCAGTACCCAAAACGAACACTCATTGTAGCGTCATGAAAATATGCAAGTAAACAAAATTCTAAAACTTAACATACCTTTTCTTAAACATAAAATGACTTACACAAGTCGGAACAAAAATGATACATACAGGCTCAAATATTAGATTCAACTCATTGTGCACACAAGGCACACAATGAAATGATCACTCATCCAGAGACGGGCATCTGCAGTCATGCAGCCAGAGACCGGCACTACCGTTAGGCAATGTGGTTTGAGTGTCTTGCCCAAGGACATGATGCAGCACAGGGACAGGGGCTTGAGTGCCTACCCACTGCGCCACTGCCACTGAACTATACACTGAAATATATACATTCACCTCCAATAATATTTTCTTGTCTCTTAGCAAATTGCAGCTGTCCGTTAGGAAATTGCACCGCTTTTGGTAGTCATCAACAAGCTTCTGGCAAAATTCTGGCTGGATATTAGACCACTCTGCTTGGTAGAATTGGTAGAGTTTATTTAAATTGATTGAAGTAACAGTTGCCCCCGCCACCATGTGTAAGTACAAGAGAATGTTAGATTCCACATACACAGTTTTTATTTTCCACACACACATTATCTCACACTGTGCCAAGCTCACTGCCCGGTGAGCCAGAGACTTCACCATCTCTGGCCCCACTTATTATCAGAGTAGAGGTTAATTAGATATGGACGATAGGTGTGCAACCCTCTTCATCAGGGACTGCTCCCAAAAGCACACTGCGCCACCTCTCCCTTCTGTGACTGAGCCCAGAAACCACATCATGCTGCCCAGTTGGCTTCCTGGCATGGACCTAGGTTTTAAGCATACCCCACAAATTTTCAATATTGTTGAGGTTGGGACTACATTTTTGTTTGGCACTATCTCATTTCATAGTGATGTAAAACTTTTTTCACTGTGGACGGTGATGGTGGTGTTCCAGCAGTTTCCAGCTCATGGCAGACTCAATCCTTGGTGGTTCCTGGGTTGTTCCTGAACATTTTACCTTTTTAATAGACCCTGACCTTGCCAAGTTAAAAACATTGTATAACCTTCAGCACCACTCCTGAAATTATTTGAGTATATATAAACTTAAAAAGTAAGGAAATTTGTGTTTGGTCAATTATTTCTTTGTTGTAACAATTCTTCTTGGCACGAAATCTTATACCTTTGAAAAGCCTTTTTATTTCCCCTTAGTTTGCCCTTGACAGGTAAGCTTGTCGAGGGCAGCATCTGTGTTCCATCACTGTTCCACTGCCTGTCCCACTGCCTGTCCCACCACTACTAAGTGGAAAATGTATGTATCAGTGTACACTCTCTCACACTAGTGATAGAAAAGAGGACAAGATCCTACAAGTTAACATATTGTTAACATATTGCGCCACCATCTGCAGCAAGATGATGTTGCAGGTCGATTGTAGATTTTTCTCGGCCTGCCACTTCGGGCCTTAACTACAACTGTGTCTGTAGGCTTCCATTTCCTCACTATGTTCCTCACGTGGCAACTTCCATCCATCCATCCATTCTCTTCCGCTTATCTGGGGCCGGGTCGCTGGGGCAGGAGCCTAAGCAGAGAAGCCCAGGTTTCCCTCTCCCCAGCCACCTCCTCCAGCTCATCCAAAGGGACCCCAAGGGGTTCCCAGGCCAGCCGAGAGATATAATCTCTCCAGCGTGTTCTGGGTCTACCACGGGGCCTCCTCCCGGTGGGACATGCCCGGAACACCTCACCCAAGAGGCGGCCAGGAGGCATCCTAATCAGATGCCCGAGCCACCTCAACTGGCTCCTTTCGATGTGGAGGAGCAGCGGCTCTACTCTGAGCCCCTCCCGGATGGCCACACTCCTCACCTTATCTCTAAGGGAGAGGCCAGCCACCCTTTGTAAGAAAACTCATTTCTGCCGCTTGTATTCGCGATCTTATTCTTTCGGTCACTACCCAAAGCTCATGACCATAGGTGAGGGTAGGAACGTAGATCGACCGGTAAATCAAGAGCTTCGCTTTTACACTAAGCTCCCGCTTCACCACGACAGACTGGTGCAGTGTCCGCATCACTGTAGAAGCAGCCCTGATCCGTCTGTCGACCTCCTGCTCCCTTCTCCCATCACTCGTGAACAAGACCCCGAGATACTTGAACTCCTCCACTTGCTGCAAGAACTCGTTCCGGAGCCTGAGAGGGCACTCCACCCTTTTCCGGCTGAGGACCATGGCCTCAGACTTAGAGGTGCTGATTCTCATGCCGGCCGCTTCACACCCCTGATGAAGCCAACAGAACCGCATCATCTGCAAAAAGCAGAGATGAGACTCTGAGGCCACCAAGGAAGAAGCCTTCCATCACCTGGCTACGCCTAGAAATTCTGTCCATAAAAATTATGAACAGAATCGGTGACAAAGGGCAGCCCTGATGGAGTCCAACACCCACAGGAAACGAATCCGGCTTATTACCGGCTATACGGACCAAGCTCTCACTGCGGTTGTACAGAGATTGAATGGCCCACAACAACAGGCCAGACACCCCATACTCCCGCAGGACCTCCCAAAGGATACCCCGAGGGACACGGTCGAATGCCTTCTCCAAGTCCACAAAGCACATGTAGACTGGTTGGGTAAACTCCCACGCACACTCGAATATCCTTGAGAGGATAAAGAGCTGGTCCAGCGTTCCGCGACCAGGACGAAAAGCACATTGTTCCTCCTGAATCCGAGGTTTGACCAACGGACGGACCCTTCTTTCCAGCACCCTGGCATAGACCTTACCGGGGAGGCTGAGGAGTGTGATCCCCCGAAAATTGGAGCACACCCTCCGGTCTCCCTTCTTAAAGATGGGGACCACCACCCCGGTCTGCCAATCCAATGGCACTGCCCCAGATCTCCAGACACCTTGCAGCCACAGCTCTGAGCAGCAGCCTCAACAATGGAGGTGTGGAACATGGTCCATTCGGACTCAATGTCCTCAGCCTCCCTCGGAATGTTGTCGAAGTTCTGCTGGAGGTGGAAGTTGAAGATCTCCCGGACTGGGGCTTCTGCCAGACGTTCCCAGTGCACCTTCACAATACGTTTAGGTGTGCCAGGTCTGTCCAGCATCTTCCCCAGCCACCTGATCCAACTCACCACCAGGTGGTGATCAGTTGACAGCTCAGCTCCTCTCTTCACCTGAGTGTCCAGAACATACGGCTGCAGATCTGATGATACGATTACAAAATCAACCTGCGACCTAGGGTGTCCTGGTGCCATGTGCACTTATGGACATCCTTATGTTCGAGGGGAAATGACAAGCAGTGCTCAATTTGGACATTTACGGGTGTAGTCTCTTAGGGGTGTATTCACTTTTTTTGCCGCTGGTTTAGACATTAATGGCTGTATATTGAGTTATTTTGAGGGAAGAATAAATTTACACTGTTATATAAGCTGCACACAGACTACTTTTCATTGTGTCAAAGTGTCATTTTGTCAGTGCTGTCCCATGAATAGATATACTTAAATATCTGCAGAAATGTGAGGGGTGTACTCACTTTTGTGATACACTGTATATTACACATGATCATGTGAATAATAATGAAAAATTAAAAATAAGATAAGATAAGATAAGATAAGATAGTGTTTATTTGTCACATGCACAGTTATACACAGTACAATGCACAGTGAAATGTATTTTGTACCTGCAACCTTATATACACACACATATAAATAAGAAGAATAAAAATAAAAAAAGTAATTCACACTATACACTATACTCTATATACTATACCTATACACACTTTTATAAATTATAATATTTACATTGTGCAATAATGGTCCAGTTAGGGCTCAGAGTTGAGCAGACGGATGGCTTGTGGGTAAAAAAATAATTAAATTATTAAATGAAAAAGGCTAACAAGAGGAGCCTATTGAAAGTTTATTATCATAGTCCTGAGCCTTTTTGTCCACTGATTTGTGTTTTGTTCTTTTGAGGTTGTGTCATTGTTATATTTCATCTATGTTTCTGAGTTTGCTCATGGGTTTTGATCCATAGTTTGTTATAGTTATTGAAGTCCATTCGTATTTCCCTTTGTTCTTCTTGTCTTCCCCGCATCTCTATTCCAGTGTCTGTTTTGTCCCTCTCTGTCATTGTCCCTTGTCTCATGTGTTTCATATTCAGTTGTATTCCCAGTGTTGTATAAAGTCTATGTTTGTATCATGTTTGGTCTTTTCCTGTTCCCTGTATGTTGTGTTCTGTTTTGTTTGCCCTGTCTTGTTGTTGTCATTCAGTCCACCTGTCCTTCCCAGGTGTTTCCTCTTGTCTCGTTACCTCATGTATATTGTCTGCGTTTTCCCTTGTCCTTTGTTGTGTCATTGTCTGTGTTTCCCCAATGCTGTGTGTTTCTCTTTTTTTTTTTATATCTCTTTATGATTGTTTCCAAGGCTCATTATAGTAGATTCCAGTCCTGCCTTGGTTTAGGTTTTGTATTTTGCATTTTGTATACTGTATTCTCTAAAAGCCCCCAGCATTAAAGCTGTTCAGAGTTCAGCTCTGTTTCATGCATCTCACATTTGGTCCAAACTTGCCTGCCACACAGCCTTTATATAACATTTACAGAGCTCATATTGAAAAAGCAGACATATTCAGCCCAACAGTGCAGATCATGACTCTGGTTTCAAAATATGCCAAACAAGACAGTGTGTATATAGCTCTATATAGTACTTTTCTACTCTAATTGAGCACTCAAAGTACAAACATAACATGTTTGCATTCATGCATTCACACCCTTATTCATATAAGCAGTTTTTCAATATCTAAGTGCTTTCTTTTTAACATTTGCATATGCATTCACATTCCAATGAATACATTGAGAGTAACTCGGGGTTCAATATTTTGCCCAATAATACTTTGCTTTTTTACTTTATGATTGTTCAAATGTAACAAAGAAGCCATTTACTTTTACATTTACTTTTTAACTTATTTTACCAATATTAGAGAATGTCTGCTAGTTTAAAGTAGTGCTAGCAAGTACTTTTTGTTTTATGTCAATTTTTCAGAGTGAATTAGTTCAGAGGCACATCCAGAAAGAGTTTTGGAGAGTCCAGGACGTATTAGAGGGTCTGCACAAAAACAGCTCATCCAGAGGCATCAACACAGCCAAGCACAAAGGTAACAAGCAAACTGGATTTTGAACATGATCATATTAATGGAAATGCCTGTTTCTGTATTCTATCTAATGACTCTGTTCCTGCCTCCTCACATTTCTTTTTCTCTTTCACAGTGGCCAGTGGTGCATCAGGCTCCTTTAGCACCAATAGTCCAGCCAGTCCCCTCAGCTCAGTAAGCCTAACCAGCCCACTCAGTCCCTACTCCCCAGTGCCTGTTTACCAGGCCTCTCCCACTAAACAGTTGGTCCTGGAGGTAAGCACCAGACATAAAAGCTTGGGGCCATGTTCAGTGAAAAATCTGGCAAGGGCTCATGCTCAGAATCTAGAACTAAATCTGAACTGCATAGAACAAGGCTCTTCAACTCCAGGCCTCAAGAGCCCCTGTCCTGCAGGTTTTAGATGTGTCCCTGATCCAACACACCTGAATCAAATGGCTGAATTACCTCCTCAGTATGCAGTCAAGTTCTCCAGAGTCCTGCTAATGACTTCTATATTTGACTCAGGTATGTTGAAGCAGAGACACATCTAAAACCTGCAGGACAGGTTACAGGGAAGCTGACCAAATATTGTATGTAGAACATATAAATTGTTATGGTTGTTAAACTTGTGAATGTAATTTTTAACAGTCCACCCCAGTTTTCCAGAACCTCACATAGTCCTTGAGAAGATTAGACCCTATAGAGGAGGAAACAGAACAAAACAAGACAAAGAGAAACAGAACTCAAACTATGACCAACCTATAAATTCATACAAAGCCAGAGAACAGATGTTTTCTTGGTGTACAATGTGAATATTCTAAATATACCAATCAGCTATCAGACTTCAAATGATTGAACCACATTCCTTGATTAAAAATGGTAGAGAATGATCTCAGATTTCAGAATACTTTATCCATAACAATCAAAGTGCTTTGTACAACATGTTTTACCCACCCATTCACACGAGCACTTCTTTCTGTGTCTAAGTACTTTCTATCTAACACTCAAGAATACTTTTTAGCAGCCAGGGGACATAATCTTTTAGTGTTGCACCCCTAAATTGTTTTCCAAATGTCTAACTCATTGTTAAAAAATGCTGATTCAATTTCCTTCCCAACTGCAAAATGGGAAGGAACCCAAATCAAAGCTTCTGGACACAATAATGTTTAAACACCTTAAAAGTCTGTTAAAGCCAAAAATGATAACGTATACAATACAAACTGTCCATACAACACACTATGCAGGACAAAGGATGTTCCAATTGGGTCTTTCATACTCAAACATATACACCCACCTCACAGACATCTCTCCTGAGAACTACATATGCTATACAGTCCAACAGGATACCATAATTGCCATAAAAACCTTAATTCAAAGATTGAATCAGAATACTATGCAGTTTGGTACAGGACAAACAGGTTAATTTGGTATACTGTATTTACAGTAAAACTCTGGGTTGGACTGGTGCACAGTGTCTGTCAGAGTTACAGGTTACATCAAGTGTAGCAGAGGTTAAGTTGAATTTAAGCTGATGATGCTGAGATTCATTCACTGAATTCAACATTTATACAACCCGCATACTGTCAGTATAAAAAAGGTATAAACAGAATACTGTCAGTGAAAGTGATGGAAATCAGTTAAGATAGCTTGTGAAATATTGGGTTACAGTTGAATTCAGTTCAACCACCAATAGCAGTAAACCTCAGAGCAGCAGCAGGTCAGCTGATCACACCAAGAAAATTTACTGGCGCTCCCAATAGAAAGTTGTGATTCTTTTCCCTACTAGCCACTACAACTGATCTTAGGGTTCTCCCACCTTCTGGATCACGCTTTAACTTCTGATTATACTCATTTTTGTGATCAGGTGTGGGCACAGAGATACTTTACAATGCAGGCAACAGAAAATAGAGCTATTTTTAAATTCCCTTTCACTGCTTGTGTCCTACATGGCAGATTCAAGCTGAATATGTTCATTATGATTAAAATTTAGATTGGAATAACAGTTGTATTCTCATGTAATATTATGTTAATATATTAATATAGCTGGTTTAATTGGCTTTACACAAAAATAGCTGGTTGAAACGTCCCCCAAAGAGCTAATTTTACTTTTTAACTTTACACTTTTTCACTTTTAATTGAGTAAAGTTTAAGAAGTACTTTCACCAGAGCATTTTTTACACAAGTATTTGTTCTTCTACTTAAGTAAAGACTGTGTACTTTTGCAACCACTGAGTGTAGCTCACTGAACGTTTATGAAATTCTCAGATTTACACTGCTCAAAAAATTATAGGAAAACCTTTTAATGAGTATAACATCAAGTCAATTAGACTTCTGTGATATTGATCGTGTCGGTTAAGAGGTTTTTAATCACTTTTGGATTAATTGGTGTTAATGAACTTTTAAAGACAGACACATTGAGCAGGTGAAGCCACAGGTTGCTTTCATCTTAAGTATACTGAAGTTCTTTTAATTAAAGCAGAAAAAAAATATTAGTCATTATCACAGGTTATCACAAACAACTGTGAATATTTCTGTTTTACAAACAGGTGTAGATGCCATAAACAAAATGTCCCATATTTAACTTTAAAATTTTTAATGAATTTTATTGGTTCAACTGGGCAGCACGGTGGCGTAGTGGTTAGCACTGCTGCCTCACAGTTAGAATACCATCTGGAAGGCCTGGGTTCGATTCCACCTTGGCCCAGGCCTCTCCCTCTCTCTGTGTGGAGTTTGCATGTTCTCCCCGTGCTTGCGTGGGTTTCCTCTGGGTACTCCGGTTTCCTCCCACATTCCAAAGACATGCACTTACTAGGGTTAGGTTAATTGGCTACTCTAAATTGCCCATAGGTGTGAATGAGCACGTGAATGCGACCTGTTCAGGGTGTACCCTGCCTCTCGCCCTGTGACAGCTGGGATAGGCTCCAGCCCCCCCGCGACCCTTAACAGGATGTGCGGAAGCGAATGGATGGATGGATGGAACTTTCCTCTGTGTTGTAGTAAGTTAGCTTTAGTCAAACAAGCCATTGTCAATTCAGTTTGAGTTCAATGGGCTCCAAATAAATTAAGAGTTCAAGTTGTTGAGTGCAGTGCTTCAAGAGTCCTACCACACAGATGAACTAAGTTGAGTTGAGTTGGTGCATATGAATAATCAAGAACAATTAAACCCAAGGACAAACCCTGAGTGTAAAGGGGTTATCACATTCAGTGGTGTAATCTCCTTTTTAGGAAAATTTGTGTATGTATACAAACATTTTTTTATATAGGGCAGGGGGTCTTTGACCAGTTCACTGATTTTTGATCCTTTCCATAAAGGAAAAAACCACACAAAACCCAGTATCTACAAGGGTCTATGAACAAAAAGGAACAATAATGCATTAAATGAAGATGTTACTGGAGATTACCAATGTCATAACACTGAGCAAGCAACACAGAAATGTGAGGGGTGTACTCACTTTGTGATACACTGTAATTCATATGATTTCCAATTAATATGTGGAAGCCATGTTACCTGCCACATTAATATCTGTAAATAATGCTTTATTATTTACCAATGCTTTATAGTTTACCACCTATGGATTTTCACCTAACTCCTTAATATGGACTCTAGACCTCTTCCATGTAATCATTACCATGATTGTATCTGCTTTGGACTTTGCCTGGCTTAATGTCACTTCTCCTGATATGCAGCACTCTCTCCTCCTCTTACCCTCTGTTAATTTCCTCCTTCATTCCCTACCTACTGCTTTTGGTGACCTAGGAAGGCGTTCCCCCTAGGCCTCCTCTTCCCAAGTCCTATTACCCATTGGATCCCTCTAATTCCTTTCCTCCCTCCATCCTTCCTCTGTCTTCTGACACCACCAACTGGTTATACACCTTGGGCATCGATGGTGGTTACCTTGAAGATTCTAACTTCAGAAAGGTATTTAGGTATTTCTGCCAGTATCTTCTGTTTCTTGAAAAAAAATCTTGCTACAAACCTTGGTGCCGCACATTTATAGAATTCATTTGCTTTTGGAGAAGACAGCTGATCAGTAGCAGAATAAAGATATACTACAGTTAAACTGTTGCAAAAAGAGCTGATTTCTACAATTTCTTGAAAATAGGGAGACTGTTTCAGCCATAATGCGATGGCACCATTGTTTTAAGCAATATGTTGTTTCTGCCATTTCAGGTATACCAGCTGTTGCTCTCATTAATATACACAGAAAGACATTAAATAATGTGTTCTTGTTAACCATTAGTTTGGACTATACTAGATTTTTTTCACCATCTTCAGGTTAAGTATTTCTTCAATATTTCTGTATTTGCAGCCCAAGATTGGAGAACTAAACAATATCAGTGATGATCAAGAGTGGGTCCAGAACAGGCAATCTACCATGAATAAAGGTACCACAATCTAATATTAAGTTCCCATTTAATGATGATAGAACAGCATATAAATGGCACACAGAACCTCATGAAGCATGGGAGAGAGATTACACTAAGAGAGATTACATTGAGTTGCTGACATTAGCAACTTAAATATTAAGAATTCAGTATTATGTCTTTTGAGGTGTGATGGTATGATTTAATAAAGTTAGATTTTAAAGACTGCATGCACTGACTCATAGTATATTGTTTGAAAATACATTCTATTTTCTGTCCTGTACTTATGGAATTATTTATGTTTTCACTTGTCAGTTGGCATAATCCCTCCTAGAACCAAATCCCCCACTGATGAATTGCAGAGGAGCTTTGCTGAAGTAAACAGCAGAGTGCCTAATGGAATCTCCAGGGTATGTCAGCCCACTTTTGTTAGGAGACAGAAAATACAAGCCTTGACAACAAATAATAAACAATGAACAGGTTGGTGGGATTGGTAATTGTAGATCAGAAACATATATTTAGATAGAGATACCTCCAGAAAGTTAAAGTAAAACACAAAGTATGTGAGACAAGAAATACAAAGTTATTGACATGCACCAAGTAGCATATAAATAAATGGAGAGAGAAAGACACGCAAGGAGATAACTCATATTCAGGACTAGCCCATATGTTTCATATAAAAGTCTTATAAGAATTTTTATAGAAATTGTAATAAAGTGAAAATGAAAGTGCCCCGTTAAGCAATTTTCTCATACAGTGTAATGTTTTCTTAATTCAAAATTATGTATGGGACACATGCCTAAGTATTAGACATAAATATTATGAATGAATAAATATTTATGTTGAGTTTATTTTTCTTGTCACAGGAACGGCCCAAAAGTGCAGTGTTTCCTGTAGAAATTAAGTTAAAGATGAGTGTGGAGGAGCAGAATGAGCGACTTCGTCGCAACCAGAGCAGCTCTGTGAAGGACAAAAGGCGAAGTCTAAACCTGTCAGGAGGACAGTCTCCAGCCACTTACAAAGTGGTATGATCAAACTAATGATGATGTTTATCAAATATTTAAACACAATATAGTTTAAATATATGTACAGTAAGCCAACAGAGTAAATAATTAGTGAGAGTTAGAATCGTTGCCTCACAGCAAATAACAAAAAGATAGAGAATAGTTTACACTGTTCACCTATTTGCAATTCTGGTACTTCCAGAAAATTGTCATTATTATTTAAATAGGGTATTCACTTTTTAGCTAGCACATCATTAAATTGTATGTGTTGCGTGTGTGTGTGTGTGTGTGTGTGTGTTGGGTGGGGGGGGGGGGGGGGGGGGGGTGCAGGTTCGTAGGCAGCTGACAGCACATGAGATTGACATCAAGGACTTAGAAAAGGCAGTACGAGGGCAGGGACAGGAGTCACCAGAGGAAGAAATTGCTCGTCTGAGACGCCTGCAGATGGAACCAGAACACGACCACATCAGCAAAGAGGTGTGACAAGACAGCCAATACATTGTTTCACTCTTTCACTGATTCTGTTTATAACCAAATATCAAATGCATCATACATCACCTTTGTGGCCATTTTAAGGTGTAACAGAGGTTCAGAATAAGCTTACGTTTGTGTCCAGTGCTGTGGAAAATGGTGGTTGTGTAGCTCCTTTCGGCAGACTGACTGGTGCCTATAGTAGTACTATCAAAAACATAAAAATTATCATGAGAGTTGACTTCAGTACATCTAAAATGTGGGCACCTATTCACCTTAAACCTATTCACCAGTCTCTCATTTTTTAAGACCACTTCCATTAGCTCACATGCCACCCAGCATTTCATTTACATTTTCCTTTAATAAAAAACAGACACATCAGAATTTTCCTGTGAAGAGGTCTGTCTATTTAAACACTATGACACTATGAAAGATAAAGATAGAGAATGGTGCATCAATGTGCACAAGTGTTCACACATTTGTTCTTATTTGTTATAGCTCATGGCTTCTGACAAGGTTCTGATCCCTGAGCGCTACCTGGATATGGAGGATGACACTCCTTTGAGCCCAGAGGAGCAGAAGGAGAAGGAGAAGAAACTGGATCGAATCAAGACCCTCATTGCCAAATCAAAGTTCAGTTTTGACTCACACCTTTATTAATAAGCCAGTTTTAAGCTAAAAAACAAAAAACAAAACAAAAACACTGGCGTCTTAAAACCCCTTAGAACAGAAACAAAAAGCGGGTTGTAAAAGTAAACAACCCCTACCACACAACTACTCCAACATGTCATTCAATAATATGACTCCCTTACTAAGGCTCTTATCCTGCACCACAATAACATTAAACCCCTGTAAAACTTGCAGGGCAAATACAAACAGCCAATATGCAACACATAGTAAATAACACAATGAACCAGCTGTTATATGGCTGCTATACAGCAGACATCAAGCAGCAGTCAAGTCAGAATAACTTGGAATCAGTCAGTTGTAAATGCTAGTGTACTCGGGCCAGTTTGATACGCCCTGACTCATGGTAACTCGCGCTGATCCTCCTCTATGGACTGGACAAAGTTAGTAGCCTCAGAAGCTGATGACAACCACCTTTTCTCGCCACTCTGGAGTATGACGTGCAGCTTCGCTGGGAAAAGAAGAGATGGCTGGAGTCCCTCCTTGTAGAGTTGAGCCATGACGTCCCGATACGTACCGTTTCTTCAGCACCTCCGCACTGTAGTCCTCGTAAAGACGAAGCTTGTGACCCCGGTACTCCACATACGCACATTTCCACGCCTCTCTCATCACTAAACTCTTAACCTGGAAGCGGTGAAAATGGATGACGGGGTGCGGGTGTCCGCCTGGCCCTGGTTTCGGTACGGGGATACGGTGTGCTCTATCCAGCTTGGGTGGAGAGGACAGAACCTGGTCCCCAAATACATCCAGTAGAAGCTGAGAGAAGAAGGCAGTAGGCTGTGGACCTTCGATAGAGTTGAAGGTCCACAGCCTTCGACTCCACATACAATTCGTATGTTTTGGCATCTGCTTCTCCCTTCAAGATCAGAGAATTTCAGCTTCAGAAGCCTGTTTTCCAGCTCTGAATTTGAAGCTTCGAGCTGCTCCAAGCGCTAGCTAGCATCATTAGCATTAGACTCGAGTTCACTAATATGTTGCCCATGTCCTGAGATAGTCGATTGAATTATGTCCAACTTGTTGTTTAGGATAATGAATGAAGACTTGAAGTCAACTGACAGATTTTCCCAAAAGTTCTCAAGCAAACCCACTACCTGCGTTGCGGTCAGTGCTCCACTAGCCTCGTTAGCTGTGTTAGCACTCGCAGAGGACTGATCCTTTCGGCTGCCCTTGGTGGATTTCAACATAATTCACCAAACCTTAGTGCCTTCTCAAGTTTTAGTGCGTTCAGTAAAAAACAGTTATGCGCTATAGAATGGGGTATTAACAGTTAAAGAGCAAGTGTTAGCGGGAGCCTACGCTTTGCTGCCTACTCCATCGCTCACCACAGTCTAAAGCAGTCAAAAACAGCTGTTGACGAAATATTTTCGTTTTCATCAACGACCCTTTTTTTATGACGAAAACGAGATGATAACTAAATTAAAATCCAAGCCAAGCCAAGTTTATTTATAAAGCACTTTAAAAACAGCAACCACTGACCAAAGTGCTGTACATAAAACACAATTGGACAAGAGAAAAGTAAAAAAGATAAAAGATTTAAAAATTTACACACAAATAAACAACTATACAATGCATAATTTATCCTAACAATAAATTAATAAAATAATACACACCAATAAAAACAATAAATCAATAACATAATACACACAAATAAAACCAATAATAAAAAGCATAATTTATCCTAGAAATAAATAAAATACAAATTTCAATAGACAGCCGCTCCTATTAATCAAAGGCCAAACGAAACAAGTGGGTCTTAAGAGCAGACTTAAACGTGGCCAGTGAAGAGGCCTGTTTAATCTCTATTGGCAAAGTGTTCCAGAGTTTTGGACCTGCCACAGCAAAGGCTCTGTCTCCTCTGAGCCTCCGCTGTGTCCTCGGCACATCCAGAAAAAGCCGATCAGCTGATCTGAGTGACCGGGAAGGGGTATGTACGTGCAGCAACTCGGAAAGATAAGGTGGGCCAAGGCCATGAAGTGACTTAAAAACAAATAAAAGGATTTTAAAATGAACTCTAAAATACACGGGCAGCCAGTGCAGTGAGGATAAAACAGGGGTAATATGCTCTCTCTTTCGTGATCCCGTCAATAGGCGTGCAGCAGCATTTTGAACCAGTTGCAGACGGGCTAGAGCAGACTGGCTAACACCAACATATAAAGCATTGCAGTAATCCAGTCTAGTGGTAATAAAAGCATGGATCACAACTTCAAAATGCTTCTTCGATAGTATATTTTTTATTTTTGCCAGCTGCCTCAAATGAAAGAAGCTAGATCTCACCACTGCACTGATCTGATCCTCCAATTTAAAATTCTCGTCCATAATAAAACCCAAATTTGTGACAGATGGCTTTACATATTGTGATAATGACCCCACGTCCACGGGGGAAGATCCACCTGGGACACTAGGGCCAAAAACAACCACCTCTGTCTTTTTCTCATTAAAACTCAAGAAATTTAGAGCCATCCATGCTTTAATATCATCAAGACACTTAAACAGGGTCTGTAAAGAGTGGGTTTCCTTGCGTTTCAAAGGCATATAAATCTGAGTATCATCAGCATAGCAATGGAAAGCAATTTTATGCTTTCTAAGAATGCTTCCGAGGGGGAGCAAATACAATGAAAATAACAGAGGTCCTAAAATTGATCCCTGTGGTAATTCAACTGTTAACGGAACAGAGGATGATTCAAACTCATTTAGATTTATGCAGAAAGACCTTTGGGTCAAGTAAGACTTAAGCCACTTCAAAACAGTGCCATGAAAACCAGCACAGTGCTCTAAACGAGAAATTAAAATATCATGGTCCACTGTGTCAAAAGCAGCCGTTAAATCTAAAAGCATTAAAATCACATGATCTCCTGTATCTGTAGTCAAAAGAATGTCATTAAACACCCTCAACAATACAGATTCTGTACTGTGGAGAGGTTTAAAACCAGATTGAAAGATCTCAAGAATATTATTTTTATCTAAAAAGGCTTTCAACTGGTTATAGACAACTTTCTCAAGTATTTTAGATAAAAAAGGGAGTTTAGAAATAGGCCTAAAATTAGATAACACAGTGGGGTCCAATCCAGGTTTTTTGATCAGTGGATGAATTGAGGCATGTTTAAAAGATTTAGGAACAATGCCTAAGGATAAACTATTGTTGATAAGAGCCAGGACTAGCGGGCCTAAGGCAGCAATAGCCTCTTTAAAAAGTCGGGGTGGAATGGTATCTTTAGGAGATCCTGAGGGCTTCAGATGACTAACAGTCTCATACAGCAAAGACAACGTAATCGGCTCAAACTGGTACAAGGCAGTCGAGCAAGGAACCGAGACTGCAGGGTCAAAAGTTGGAGGTGATATGAGGGCCCTAACATTGTTTACTTTATCCACAAAGAACCTACAGAATTCCTCACATACCTCAGGTGAAGGCTCAATACCTGTATTCTGGGGGGCATTTAAAACTTTATCAATAGTATTAAATAAAATACGAGGCTTGTGGCAATTTGACAAAATTATCCTTGATAGGTGCTCTCGTTTGGCATGTTTCACAACTACCTGGTAGTGATGCCAACAGTCTCTTAACATTTGAAAAGACACCTGTAATCTGTCTTTTTTCCATTTCCGTTCAGCTTTCCGACAATCTCGTCTGGCAGCACGAGTTCTGTCATTTAACCAAGGCTCTAGCTTAATTTTAGGTTTCCTGAGCTTCAATGGGGCCACTTCATCTAATGCAGTCTGGCAGATAGAGAGAAGCCAGGAATTAAGCATCTCTGTGTCTAAACATACAGACTCCGGAATTCCGCAGTTCTGTTCGATAATGGCGGAAAAACGGGCAGCAGTGAGCTGGTTTACAACACGACGACTACGTGCAGAAACACAAGATTTCATACGGCCACAAGGTACAGCAATGTCAAAAAGCACGGGCTTATGATCTGAAAAAAAAGCATCATTTAACGACAAGTTAGAAATAGACAGACCATAGGATAAAACAAGGTCCAGAGTATGCCCACGTTCTTGAGTGGGCCCAGATACCCATTGCATAAAATTAAAAGAAGTAATCAAATTTAAAAAGTCCTTGACCAACGGTTTATCAGGACAACAAACATATATGTTAAAATCACCAATAATAAGGACTTGGTCATATTTGGGCAAAATTTCTGCCAACAGTCCAGAAAATTCATTTAAAAACTCCTTATTATATCCAGGCGGCCTGTAGATAATAACACATATCACAGGATGAGAACGACCCAATTCAATTAAACTTACTTCAAAGCTGGAGACAGGTGATGATGGGAGCAGCGATTTACATTTATACATATTCTGATAAAACGTCGCTATTCCACCTCCACGGCCTGACGTCCGGGGACAATTTATATAGTCACACTCAGGCGGTAAAAGTTCAGATATGACACTGAAATCACCAACATTCACCCAAGTCTCTGTCACACAGAGAAAGTCCAGTCCATTTGAGGTGAAGAAATCCTTAAGAATAAAAGTTTTATTTGAAAGGGATCTAGCGTTCACCAGGCCAAACCTCACGGACACCGGCGGAGTCGGGATGTTAACACTGCAGACATCCTGGCGAAAGGTCCGCAGATTTCCCAGATCCACTCCCCGCCGCTTAGGATGGCAAAACCGCAGGCGGTAAGGGTGTGGCAGCAGGGCCGGTCCTTCAAAGTCAACAACAGGCGTCAACCAGGTGTACGCAGGGTCCCGAGAGCACCAAAGAGAAAACCAGTTATGAGGCACTCCATACACAGGGTACCACGAATATCTGTCAGTTTTCCCAGTATACTGTGCTAAGTAGGCCTTCATCCTCACCAACCTCCCACCACGTCTCCCACGGTAACGGGAACGTTTCCTCCGGCGAGGTGGACCCGAAGCGCACCTAAGAAACTCCGGAACTTCTGACAAAACCGGTGGCATGGTTTCTTGGTTGCCGTAAGTAAACTTTGTTTCGGCCAAAATACGAAGATCCAAGAGAGTTTGGCGATCATAGACCAACAGAGCGCTGACACTGAATTTTTGTAAAAAACCCGTCAAAAAAAGCACCAGTGCAAGCAGGCAAGGCAGAGACAGACGGCAGATAAAAATGAATGATAAAAACAATGACAAAATTAATTGACACTTTCGTCAACTAATGAAAATGAGATGAAAATGACTGTGGGGATGACATCCAATCAGAGCTTACTTAATTTTGTGACAGGGCGGGACAAGTTAGGAAAACATCCAATCAAAGGCACAGTTGCGCAAATATGCTCTAAACCCGGGAAGACCAAACTAGCTTGCGATTTGTCATTACTTCCGATAGAACTAAGTTATGTAAAGCGTTAGCAGGGAGAAAGAGAAGAGCCGATGTATGGACACATTTGTCCTTTGACGTTGTGACAAACAAAACAATGTGTAAACTATGTGGGGCGCCTATCTTGGGTTAAAAAAAAAAAAACACAAATCTTAAATGACATGTGCAAAACAGTCACCCAGATCTCCATGCAAAGGTGAGCATTTTAATGTCATACAGGGTAAAGAGTTTTTCCCAGTTTAGCGTTTGTGTTTAAAGAAAATCACCACACCGTGGTGGATTAGCCTTTCCTAATCTTAGTCCTGAACACTGCCCTGTAACTTTCAGAGCGTGCACTGCTGTAAAGCGCACATATTATCTCAGTAAGGTAGTGTTAATGGTCCGGTGTGTGGGAAGTAAGTGAAACGCTAATGTTAATTAGGCCCGAGCCAACCGAAGGGTCATGTCGAGATGTTTCCGAAAACATATATATGAGGGTGACTGGAAAAGCGGAATATTGGAATTGTTAGCGTTATTCATTAGGCCCGAGCCAACCGAAGGGTCGGCGAGGAGCCTATTGGAATTGTAAGGGGGGGAGGTGCAAAAATGGGGGCGGTCGCATGGGACGCGGTCGCAAGTGACCCCGGACCTCATGGGGACGTGCGTCATGTCGAGACGTTTCCGAAAAGGTATATTTCAGGGTGACTGGAAAAGCGGAATATTGGAATTGTTAGCGTTATTCATTAGGCCCGAGCCAACCGAAGGGTCAGCGAGGAGCCTTTAGTGATTGTTGGGGGGGGGGGGGGGCTATAGTGATTGTTGGGGGGGGAGGTGCAAAAATGGGGGCGGTCGCATGGGACGCGGTCGCAAGTGACCCCGGACCTCATGGGGACGTGCGCCAGGTCGAGATGTTTCCGAAAAGGTATATATGAGGGTGACTGGAAAAGCGCCTAATTGTTTTTGTTAGAGTTCTCCATTGTTTTTCTTTATTTCTTCTTGTTGTTCTTTCTGACTAAACGAACGCAAATTTGACCCCCTGAACATATACGAAAACTCAGTTTTTTTCGCTAGACTGCTCAGGTCTGGCGAAAAATTTATTTTTTTAATGTTGCCAAGAATAAATTCTAAAAGGGGGCTCCACGGCGCCCCCCAGAAATTTCATTTTTCGGCTTCCTATGGGAGAGGCCAAGATCAACTTTGTCGTAGAACCACGAAATTCACGTCACACAGAGAGCATACCAAGACAAGCAAAAAATCCTCTTGGAGCACCCCCCCACAACAAATAGGAAGTCAGCCATCTTGGCCTGAACTTTGACCTTTTCCAGTTCAGTGATTTTCCACACCTCATATTTGAAACATCTCCTAGGGCGTTATACCTACACACACCAAAATTGCTCAGCATAATCTACACAAGTAGGGCCTCAAAAGTTCTTCATGGTTTTATAGAATATTAAACGGTCTTATCACAAGGGGGCGCTGAATTTGGCCTTCGTTTTGGCCTTTTTTTGTCTCACCTTTTCTGTCATCACTCCTACATGCTTTGCCCGATTTGTCCCAAACTTTCATAACTTATGTACAGTACCACCATGAATCCATAAATGGAGAAATAATGGCAATTCCTGCTATAGCGCCCCCTACATACTCAAACTAAATTTTACATGGAGCTCCAAAATTTTAGTTACTCCTACAATTATGACATTTGGTTTACACATTCTCTATATCACCCTGATCAAAAAAGTCAATCAGACCCATGCCTCATTTTGCACCCCGCCCCAGTAACCACGGCCCCAATTCCCCATTCATTTTCAATGGAAAAACGAACATTTCTGCATGACACACTTTATTCACGTCTTTAGAGCTGTACATTGACCAAAAACATTTCCAGTGAAGCCCATGATGATGTTACACTGCAGAGGGGCGTGGTCCTGGCGCCATGGCAAGCTTCGATCCTTCGCCGTGACCTTTTGATTCCCTCTCATTCTCATATACTTTGTCCGATTGCGCTCAAACTTCAC
Organism: Archocentrus centrarchus; assembly: GCF_007364275.1. Lineage (NCBI taxonomy): Eukaryota > Metazoa > Chordata > Actinopteri > Cichliformes > Cichlidae > Archocentrus > Archocentrus centrarchus. The sequence goes on along the minus strand of NC_044350.1, from coordinate 114,593 downwards.
AATGGTGATAAGGACCCACCCCTGAACACATACACATGACATTATTGAATGCAGATATAGCGCCCCTATTGGAAACAGGAAGTTGCTCTAATTCAAACACTCATTGTCCAATCGGCACCAAACTTCAAAAATATGATAAGGACCCACCCCTGCACACATCCAGGTGACATTCAATGACAATCACCGCGCCACCTAGTGGAAACAGGAAGTTGCTCTAATTCAAACACTCACTGTCCAATCTGCACCAAACTTCACAAGTGTGATGAGGACCCACCCCTGCACACATTTATATGACATTGAATGACAATCACAGCACCACCTACTGGAAAGAGGAAGTATCTCCTGAACACATGCACATGACATTATTGAATGCCAGTTGCAGCGCCACCTACTGGGAACACTCTAGCTCTGGTTTTACATTTGGCAGACGAAGCGGTTCGCTGGGGGTTTGCGAGGCTTGCAGGCGGTTCGCTGGGGGTTTGCATGGCTCACAGGTGGCTGGCTGGGGGTTTGCGGAGCTTGTAGGCGGCTTGCTGGGGGTTCGCGGGGGCTCGCAGGCGGCTCGCACGGGGTTTGGCGGGCGCGCAGGCGGCGAGGGCCTTTAACGCCGCTTGCGGCTTTAATTCTTTATTCTTCTTCTTGTTCTTTCTGACTAACCTGTTAACTGGTAAGGGCCCGCCCTCGGGCCCTCTGTAGCAATTTCCGACTTTGAAGCCTCATAGCGTCACAGTAACGCTGCCGTTTGCCCTTACGATGCTTTTATATGACAGACTAGACCCTCAGAATTGAATTGACACCTCATTTGTCCAATCATGTTATGAAATGGGTTCTCCAGAGCCAATAATAACCAGACAGTGTCATGTGACTTTTCTGGACCTGCCCCCAAATCTTGTCCAATCGTTCTGATTGGTCGACTCTGACCCAAAATCCGAAACCACAGATGTATAGCCAATAAAATTCCTGACATGTGGGTATATGGCGCTATGGGGTGGGTTTTCATATGAAACCATAAACTCCCTGCGTAACCAGTGCATCCTCCGTGCATGAAACTGAGCAGGAAGTGAGAGTCTGTGTGCAGTTGTGCGTAAACAGTGTTTACGATGCTTTTTCTCGCCAATGGATTGTCGGAATGGATCAAAAACAGACTATATTTATTCAACGAAGTGATGAAATGACTCACGAGAGTGGATTATTGTTTATTAGAGGATTTAATCGCTGATTCGACCGGTTTTACGGAATCTCGCGAACGAACAGCTGTACTCCAACGGTGAACCACGGTACGTGTTACGTTTTATTCTCAGCTCGTTGTCGTATTATATGCTGTTTAGATGTAATGAGGATGAGGAGGACAAAGGCTCAGAGCTTTTTTTTGACCAGTTAAGTGTCTAAAGTTTTACAGAAAGCTTGATGCTTTGTGGTGGGCTTTGTGTACGTTTTGTTTGTGGGGTGGGGGGGTTGTAAGTTGTGTATCAGAGAAGGACTATTGGGAGGATTGTGGTTTTTTATTTTATGTGTATATGTAGTGTTTACATTTACTGTAACTTTTGATCAATATATAATTTATTTATTTTGTGTGTGTGAAGGAATCACTGAAAATAGACTTGGGGGGGTTGTGAATGAAGGCCTAACATTTTCCTTCTTTTACAAATCAGGGCAACCTCTGATTTATATGTCTATAATTGTAATTAATTTGTACTATCAGTAATTTTGTGTATAGCAGAGGATTCCTCAGGGTAGTATCTTTGAGTAGAGCCCTCATTGATGACTGTATGTTGAAGCATTGAGGAGTTACAGCCATTTGAAGTTTGGATTACAAAGGCTGCTCATATGTGGCACTTGGCCATCTCTAAATGGCACAAGCAAGACCACACCTGAGATCAACAGACAAAAACCTTTACAAAACAGTAGGTTTTTGTGCTATCTTGATAAAATTTGAAATACATGGTAAAAAGACTTCATTCTACAGCTTCATTATATTTTCCAATCCATACCTTCTACACTCAGTGTTTAATTAGATAAAAACTAACAGGAAAAATCCAGGCGAGGTAAAAATTGTCTAATTTTTCTGTGTTCCAAACTTAATAGCTACATACTCATTACAGTTACAGCATTTTTGACTGCAGAAATGAAAAATATAGCTTGTCTTCTTTACAAAGAGATCAAGCTTTTGCATGTACTCCAAAGAGTTCAGGAACAGCAGCTGATTTAATTTGGGTATGCTTTTTCAGGCGTTTTTGGTGATTTTGGAGCCGCCAGTTAAGGGGCTAAACGAACGCAAATTTGACCCCCTGAACATATACGAAAACTCACCATTTTCGCTACAAAGGTCAGGTCTGGTGAAAAATTTATTTTTTTAATGTCGCCAAGAACAACGTCTAAGAGGGGGCTCCACGGCGCCCCCCGGAAATTTCAGTTTTCAGCCCTCTAAGGGAGAAGCCAAAATCAATTTTGTCGTAGAACCACAAAATTCACGTCACACACAGATCATACGAAGACAAGCAAAAAATGCTCTTGGAGCACCCCCCCACAACAAACAGGAAGTCAGCCATCTTGGCCTGAACTTTGCCCTTTTCCACATCGGCGATTGTGCACACCTCGTATTTGAAACATCTCCTCCTAGGGCGTTATACGTACAGACACCAAAATTGCTCAGCATATTCTACACAAGTAGGGCATCAAAAGTTCTTCATGGTTTTGTAGAATATTAAACGGTCTTCTCACAAGGGGGCGCTGAACTTGGCCTTCGTTTTGGCCTTTTTTACCCTCACCTTTTCTGTCATCACTCGTGCATGCTTTGCCCGATTTCTCCCAAAATTTAATAACTTATGTACAGACCCTCCATGAATCCATAAATGGAGAAACAATGGCAATTCCTGCAATAGCGCCCCCTACATAATCAAAATAAAATTTACATGGAGCTCCAAAATTTTAGTTACTCCTAGAATTCTGAAATTTGGTTTACACATTCTGTATATGACCCTGATCAAAAAAGTCAATCAGACCCATGCCTCATTTTGCACCCCGCCCCCATAACCACGCCCCCAATTCCCCATTCATTTTCAATGGAAAAACCAACATTTCTGCATGACACATTTTATTTACGTCTTTTGACCTATATAATGACCACAAACATTTCCAGTAAAGCCCATGATGATGTTACACTGCAGAGGGGCGTGGCCCTGGTGGCCTGGCGCCATGGCGTGCTTCGATCCTTCGCCGTGACATTTCGATTGCCTCTCATTCTCATATACTTTATCCCATTGCCCTCAAACTTCACAACGGTGATAAGGACCCACCCCTGAACACATCCACATGACATTATTGAATGGAGCTATAGCGCCTCTAGTGGAACAAGGAAGTTGCTCTAATTCAAACACTCATTGTCCAATCTGCACCAAACTTCACAACTGTGATAAGGACCCACCCCTGCACACATCCACATGACATTGGATGACAATGATAGCGCCACCTACTGGAAACAGGAAGTTGCTCTATTTCAAACAGTTATTGTCCAATCTGCACCAAACTTCACAAGTGTGATAAGTACCCAGCCCTGAACACATCCACATGACATAATTGAATACAGATATAGTGCCCCTAGTGGAGCAAGGAAGTTGCTCTAATTCAAGCACTCATTGTCCAGTCTCCACCAAACTTCACAAGTGTGACAAGGATCCACTCCTGAACACATGCACGACATTATTGAATGCCATTTACAGTGCCACCTACTGGAAAGGCGTGCAATAACAGCTATAACTCGGGTTTTACATTCGGCAAAAGAAAGGGCTCGCTGGGGGTTTGTGAGACTTGCATGTGTCTCGCTGGGGGTTTGCATGGCTCACAGGCAGCTGGCTGGGGGTTTGCAGAGCTTGTAGGTGGCTTGCTGGGGGTTTGCGGGGGCTCACAGGCAGCTCGCGCAGGGTTTGGCGGCGCACAGGCGGCGAGGGCCTTTAACGCCGCTTGCGGCTTTAATATTATTAATAATATTGCATAACTTTTAATAAATGTTGAATTTTCTGTCAGTGTGTATAATGACTAATTCAAGGGAACTGAAGAAATAGCATTTACATTATACACCCTTTATATTTTAATCGACTAAATCGACTATATTTTTACGATAATTTCGTCGACTAAAACTAGACTAAAACTAGACTAAAACTAAAACTATTCAGATGACTAAATTATGACTAAAACTATATTACATTTTTATCAAGACTATGACTAAAATTAAATCAAAATTTGCTGTCAAAATTAACACTGGTTCTTAGGTATGTCTATAATCTCCACTGACTGGATAACTGAAAAAAATGTAATCCAAAAGTTGCTCCTTTCTTGTTTTCCTTTACAGACATTTAAGTGGTGATCTTACACGTCACAACATAATTCTGCCAGACTGGGATCACGACCCAAGGTGACAAGTACAGACATTCCGTACACATACGCCCGGGTGGCTTAGTGGTGAAGCTGGCGACCACATACATATGCTGGGTTGCGGTGCGGGCGGCGCGGGCGGCGCGGGCTCAAGTCCCGGCATGTCGCCAATTTGCCCACGTGTCTTCCACCGTATCTTTCCCCCATTTCCTGTCTCTCTCCACTGATGATAAAAGCAGCTGTGGCCAAAAAAATGCAAAAAATCTACTAGGTAACAGTTGAAGTACTGATTCAACTTCTTACTCAAGTAAACATAAAAAGTATAGGCTCTGAAAAGGACTCAAAATAAGAAAGTAAAAAGTAGCCCTTAAGACAACTTTATCAGCTATTTTTGTGCAAAGCTAACTGAAAGTTGTGCTATATGTACATAGAAAAAGTATTTTTACATGAGAATACAAACTTTATTTCAATTTAAATTCTAATTTTAATAATGTACTCAGCTTGAACACTGTTAGGTAAAACATATGCAGAGAAAAAAGAAAGAAATTTTAAAAAAAAGCTTTATTTGCTCTCCCCTTCATTGTAGAGGTTGACTCTACCTCAACACGATTAGCGGTTAAAGTGGGATTTTGCAGGTGGGGGAACCCTAAGATGAGTTTCACTGGCTCAGTGTGGGGAAGAAAAAAAGAAAGTCTACTGGAGCTCACAATAGAAATTATTCTATTGTGTGTACCATTAGATTTTCTTTGTGTACAGGCTGAGAGCAGCTGACCTGTGCTGCTGCTCTGGTTTACTGGTCTTTGTGGATTTACACAACTGAATTCAACAAGATGTAATGCAATATCTTACAAGTTGATTTCCAGGCTGATTTCCTTACCTTACTCTGCCAGGGAAGGAAATCAGATGGAACCAGAACACGACAACATCAGCAATATGTATATATATATATATATATATATATATATATATCATAGCAGCTAAGGCACGTAGGCATGGGGCACAATACGTGAGTGAGGCCCAGAAAGGGATCGGCAGAGAGACCACGGGAGGAAAACACCAGCTACTAGTAGATAGAGCAGTCACTCGAGACTGTAAGACCTGACTGACCAACCTGTGCGCTGCCTGGATTGACTACAACAAAGCCTATGACTCGATGCTGCACACATGGATCTTGGAATGCCTAGAATTGTACAAGATCAACAGGACCCTAAGAGCCTTCATCAAGAACTCCATGGTAATGTGGAGAACACTAGAGGCTAACTTGAAGCCCATTGCACAAGTCAACATCAAGTGTGGGATTTACCAAGGAGATGCTATGGATGCTATGGCTATGGATACATACTATGGAATGGAGTGAACATCAGCCACCTCCTCTACATGGATGACATCAAGCTATGAATGCCAGAAATTAATGAGATATCGATTCACTGATCCACACCACCAGAATCTACAGCAATGATATCAGAATGTCGTTCGGACTGGAGAAGTGTAGTCGGATGGTAACCAAGAGAGGAAAAGTAGTCAGAACTGAGGGGATTACACTACCAGAAGGCAATATTACAGATACTGAATACAGCTACAAGTACCTTTGAATCCCACAGGCAAAATGGGAACCATGAAGACGCTGCTAGGAAAGCTGTAACCTTTAAGTACCGCCAGAGAGTAAGGCAAGTCCTGAAGAGTCAGCTGAATGGAAAGAACAAGATCTGGGCTATCAACACCTGTGCCCTGCCATTTGTCAGATACCCTGCTGGGATAATAAGCTGGCCAAAGGAGGAAATAGAAACCACTGATGTCAAGACAAGAAAGCTCCTTACCATGCATGGAGGGTTTCACCCCAAATCCAGCACCCTGAGATTGTACGTTAAGTGGAAGGAAGGTGGCCAAGGACTAGTGAGTGTCAGAATCACTGTCCTAGATGAAACAATGAAAATCCATGAATGCATCAGGAAGATGGCCACAAAGGATTATGTGCTTAGTGAGTACCTCAGGCAGCAGAAACCCAAGAAAGATGATGAGGAGGAAGAAAACGAACCATCATGGAAGGACAGGCCTCTGCATGTCATGTACCACTGACTGATAGAAAAAGCGGCTGACTACCAATAGCTGCCACCAATGGCTGGACAAAGCTGGATAACAGGCAGCACAGAGGCACTAATCATGGCAGCACAAGAACAAGCTCTGAGCACAAGATTAATAGAGGCTGGGGTGTACCACACTTGTCAAGATCCCAGGTGCAGGCTGTGCAGAGATGCCCCTCAGACAATCTAGCACATAACAGCAGAGTGCAAGATGCTAGCAGGTAGGACATACTGTCATGGTCCAGAGTCCTTTTGACCCTGTGTGGTTTATTTTTGCTCTATTTTGATAGTCGTCCGTTCCCTGTCTGTTCTGCTTTGCTGCAGATAAAGGTTCTTTGTTAGGTGGAAGACAGGTTTCCATCAAATAGCCCTCCAGTTCATCTTTATCTGCAGATGCTCCATAGCCATTCCCAAAAAAGGAAATTAAGCAAGTTTTGTGCCGCTTTGCTTGGGTGTAGCTCTCACCCGGGTTGCTGTCTGTAGGCCTGTCACTGGTTTTTCCCTTTCTCAGAAGCATTTATATTATTTGCTCAATTCTGTGCAGTAAGAATTTCTCTTACTGCATGTCCTCCTCTAAAAAACTCTTTTTTTTTTTTTTTTTTTTTTTTTTAAAGCCTGTCATGTCTGGTAGATCTTGCAAGCAGAACTGTGATCTGAATGCGTTGTTGTGCCAAACATATTTGCTATTTCAAGATGAGCTCTATAGGTTCTCAATAGGCTCTTCTTGTGGATGTTTTAACCCTTTATTTTATTTATCTGAGTTATTTTTTCACATACAATGTAACAGCCAGAGCTGACAGGCTGAAGAAGAGGAAAATAAAGAAAAGAAAAAGGGAGAGAGAAAGGGAGCAAAAAAAAGGAGAGAAGAAAAAAAAAAAAAAAAAAAAAAAAAAAAAAAAAAAAAAAAAAGGGGGAAAGAGCACAAGTCTATTAATCAGATAGTTCATCACTTTAACATAAAAAAAATACTATCAATACTTGCAAAAATAAACTTGTGTGTGAAAAACAAAACTAACAAAGCATGTTACGCACACCAACAATTTTGTTGAGTTGTGATTGAGTGGGCGTTTGTGTCTGTGTCATGTTTGTGTCTGTGTCATGGAACGTACTTACCAATGAGGGCAAAACGCTGCAGCTCCACCCATCAGAAGCTAGAGGCAGGTATGGAAAGCCCCCGGAAACCCAGGCCACCAAAAAAAAAAAAAAAAAAAAAAAAAACTCTGGTGCTTGTTTCGGGGTTCAAGAGCAGATGCAAGGAGTGCCACACCTCCAGCTCTCCCTGTGTCTGTTGGACACATCCGTTTTTCTAGGGAAGCTGCCACCGCATTCTTGAAATCAACTACTTTGCTGGAATCTCCTTCTGACTTACCTAGTAGAAATAATTGCATGTACGGAAAGTGCTAATTTCAAAAATACCTTCTGTGGTTTAAAAAAATGTACTCACAATAATATGTGTCTGACTTGTTTTTTTCCATCATAAAAATTTTTTCAGTATTCTTAGTAGGATATTGCTATTAACTGTTCAGCAAACTCATTGTACCGGGGAACACCATCAACACCGATACACGTTTCCCCACTACTTTTGAGGGAATCCAGCACAAGGAGCAGATCATCAATTGTCTGCCAATTTTTATCTGACAGCCCCAAAACTCAGGCATCCATTAGTTTTGTCACTGTTCTGTCCGACAAAACAGCGGTGATGGCCCATCGTTTTTTGTGAATGCGCCGAAACATGTCAGTGACAGAGTCCCAGCGTGTTCTGCAGGACTGGATGAGTTTGTGTGCAGACAGCTCGTGTTGCTCCTGTTTTTTCTTCAGTGCCACAGCAGCCACGGTACTGTGACAAAAATGGCTCACCAGTCTCGTGCATGCGCCGATCAGTCGGCTCATGGCGTCCCTTCTTCAATCCATCGTTTATCATCAATTGCAGAGTATATGTGAAACAGGACACCAATTCCCACTCCAATAGCTCATTGTTCACCACTAGCATGTTTCTTGCATTGTCATGGACACAGGCGATGACCTTGTTTTCCAGTCCCCAATTGCTAACAGCACCTCGCAGGTATGCCGCCAGGTTTTCCGCAGTATACAGTTCCTCAAGGCTACATGTTTGGAGCACCTTGCTAACAAGGTTTCCTTCTATGATAAAATGAGAAATTATTATCATGTATGACTCAGCTGTCATAGAAGTCCAACAGTCTGTTGTTATAGCCACATATTCTACTTTTTCCAGATTTAGTTTCCTCCATCAATTTTTGTTGGTTGTGCTCCAGTCTTGATGTGATCATTTTGCACCCTGGAACCGTGTATTCGGGCTCTATATATTTCATTAACTTTTGTAATCCTCTGCCTTCAACAAAACTGATTGGAAGCATTTCTTCTGCAGACATTGCTGTGATGATTTCTGTTATTTTTTTCAAACCGAGTGGAATTATAGTGCCTACAGGTAAACAATGTCATGTTGGCTTGCCGAGTGTGGCTAATGTTAGCATCAGAAGCATTTGTTCCATGCAAATTAACATCTACATGAATATCTACTGAATATGGCTCCGCATTGCTGATGTTGAGTGCCAGTTTATTCCGACAGAGCCGGCATACAACCCTATTTTCGTTTTCTAGATCAAAAAACTGCCAAACCGTGGTGATTTTACGACAGGACATTGTCTTGTTTCAAACTTGCTCACTCACAATAGTCGGAGATAAACTTTTTTTATTGGGAAGAGGGCTGCTGCTTCCCGGACTGCAGCTCCACCTAGTGGCAGATGGCTGCATAACATTTGGGACACATCAACTTACCGGCATTGGACATACAGGGGGACAATGAAACTGAAAAACCTGTTATTTTAGTGTGGGAGGTTTCATGGCTAAATTGGACCAGCCTGGTGGCCAATCTTCATTAATTGCACATTGCACAAGTAAGAGCAGAGTTTGAAGGTCCAATTAGCAAGGTAAGAGCACAGTTTTGCTCAAAATATTGCAATGCACACAACATTATGGGTGACATACCAGAGTTTAAAAGAGGACAAATTGTTGGTGCACGTCTTGCTGGCGCATCTGTGACCAAGACAGCAAGTCTTTGTGATGTATCAAGAGCCACGGTATCCAGGGTAATGTCAGCATACCACCAAGAACGACGAACCACATCCAACAGGATTAACTGTGGACGCAAGAGGAAGCTGTCTGAAAGGGATGTTGGGGTGCTAACCCGGATTGTATCCAAAAAACATAAAACCACAGCTGCCCAAATCATGGCAGAATTAAATGTGCACCTCAACTCTCCTGTTTCCACCAAAACTGTCCATCGGGAGCTCCACAGGGTCAATACACACGGCCGGGCTGCTATAGCCAAACCTTTGGTCACTCGTGCCAGTGCCAAACATCGGTTTCAATGGTGCAAGGAGCGCAAATCTTGAGCTGTGGACAATGTGAAACATGTATTGTTCTCTGATGAGTCCACCTTTACTGTTTTCCCCACATCTGGGAGAGTTACAGTGTGGAGAAGCCCCAAAGAAGCGTACCACTCAGACTGTTCCATGCCCAGAGTGAAGCATGGGGGTGGATCAGTGATGGTTTGGGCTGCCATATCATGGCATTCCCTTGGCCCAATATCTATCTATCTATCTATCTATCTATCTATCTATCTATCTATCTATCTATCTATCTATCTATCTATCTATCTATCTATCTATCTATCTATCTATCTATCTATCTATCTATCTATCTATCTATCTATCTATCTATCTATCTATCTATCTGTCTATCTATCTGTCTATCTGTCTATCTATAATTTGTTGACTGAATCAAACCATCATCTTGATATAACCTGTGACCACACTAGTCCAACAGAGCTTTACTGTCAATTCAAAGCAGTATGACAAGCTAACCTTGTCCTGCACTAACCTGCCAAACATTTTGATGTAATAGGATTGGCTTTTGTGTTTTACTGTTCCCTCTGTTTAGATTAGTATTGGTTTCAATGTTTGAAGGCACCCAGGTAAATTGTGAAATAAAATCCTCAGATGTAAATTGTTAGTTCATTCTCCAACATATCTGGATATAAAGTTGACTGGTCAAAATCTGAAGCCTAACCCCTGACAGCTTTCTGCCCCAAAACTTTGTTTCAACTTTAGTTGGCCGAGAGCAGGCATTAAATATCTGGGAATTATATTTCCCCATTCCTTGGCTAATATAATTCAGGATAATTTTGAACCTTTACTTACTAAATTTAAATCTGATATAGCCCGATGGTCCTCACTATTTTTTTCCCTATGGGGCAAAGTTAATATAATCAAAATGAATTGTGCCCCGAAATTTAATTACCTATTGCAGGCACTCCCACTTAAAATTCCACCAAAATACTTTCATCAATTTGACAGACTATGCAACCAATTCATTTGAAACAATAGGCACCCCAGAATTAAGCTCAGACAACAGCAACGACCAGAGGGCTTGGGCGGCCTTGCCATCCCAAATTTACTATTCTACTACTATGCATTTAGTTTGAGGCATATGATTCACTGGGCATTGCCGCCAGAATGAGCTCCCCCGTGGCACAGCCTTGAAAGTACTCACTGCTCTCCAGTCCCCCTGAAGTATATACATACCACAAAACTTTCACCAGAGTTACAGACCCACCCAGTCTTTTCAGCGCTGCAGGAGGTGTGGAGAAAAGTGGCATTGCTGCTAAACTTTAACCCATACCTCCATACCGAAGCTTCTATATGGCTTAATCCCAAACTTTGTATTGGTAAATCTCCGATTTTCTGGAAACTATGGATCCAAAGAGGAATTTTGGTCCTTGGAGACCTATATGATGGAGGGATTCTTAAGTCCTTTGATGCACATAAAATACAATTTCAGCTCCCAGAAAGCCAATTCTGGAGGTACCTACAACTTCATCATTTACTACTTGGAATTTATGAATCTCCAGCCCCACCTCCTGCAACTATAGATTGTCTTTCCCACATTAGGAAAATCTCGCAGGGACAGCATGTGGTCTCTAAATATTACTCCATGTTGGTAAAGGATATGGACAAAGGGCTCCCTGCTTTGCGATCAGCCTGGGAAATCGATCTTGGTACGGCCTTCATGGATCAGGAATGGAAAATTACAGTTCAAAATATTGAAAAAAATGTCCAGGGAACTTAAAACAAGATTGGTACAATTCAAACTATTGCATAGAATATACTGGTCGCCACATAGATTGCATAGAGCCACCCTTATACAGTCACCTAAGTGCTGGCGATGTCAGGCTGAGACAGGCACACTGATTCACATGCTATGGAAATGCCCTGATGTCCAAGACTTCCGGTATGCAATTTATAAATATGTCAAATTGATTATGCAAAAAGAAATCCAGTTTTCTCCCAGATTGTTCATTCTGGGGGACCCGTCACTCCTTAAACATCTAACACAGCTGAATGGGTCCAGACTGCATTAATGCTGGGGCGCAAACCGATCATCTCTCAGTGGAAGGCCACCTCTATCCCATCCATTACTTTATGGTATAATCAACTAGGCAAATTGGCTGCATTGGAGCGCCTTTCATACAGATTACTAAATAGAATGGAGCTTTTCCACCTTAAATGGGACCCATACCTACTTAGACTGCAGGGGCCAAATTAAGAACCGCGATGGTGGAGGCACGAAGCCCCAGTGGGGTTCGATTTGATGGCGATGAGTGGGATACGTAGTATACCCCACATAAATAAAAGCTGGCCAAACTGTGCTACAAAATATCTTAATGCGAACAGAGCCCCCCCATTTAGTTATTTAATTTACTTTCTTACCCCCCCCCTTTTTTTTTCTTTATTTCGGTCTACTGTTTAGTGTGTGTTCTCCATTACTCTCACTGTGCTGATGTAATTACTGGTGGATTTTGCCTATACAGAGAATGGACTGTCGTAATGAAAATTCAATAAAATGTTAATCATTAAAAAAAAAAATCTTCCTCAGATGTTCTAAACCTAGAGTAACAAGCCTGTTTTTTAAATGTAAGGAATAGAAAGTATAGATATAATTGTAAAAAAAAAAATTTTTAAAAACTGTAGGTAGTAAAAGTAAAAAGTTCTAAGAAAAATAAATACTCAAGTAAAGTACTGAAAATCCTACTTAAGTACAGTAAAAAAGTATTTGTACTTAATTATATCCCACCTCCGGTGACAGCAAGTATATTGAATATTTGTACTTTAGATACAGACTGTTTTCTTGGATGCAAAGACGTTCAGTTTTCTGTAAGGAGAATATAAAGTAGTCATCATAGGTATGTACTTATGGGAAACAAGGTTTGCAGTGGTTTGAAATCATGTTGAACTTTACCTTTTGTGTTTTGTTGATAAGAAAATTCATAGCTCATTGGTTTAAAAGTGCCAGAAAAGTTTTGAAAACCCATACAGAAGTCCACAAAGGTCAGCAGCAATTTCTCATTTTTCACAGCTGACTGAGTAGTGTGGCATCTTCAGCTTTGCTCCCTTTTTTTGTATGTCTATCTAGTATTTGCAGCATTGGCTGGCATTTAGATATTATATAGTACCTTGTTATGAATGTTAAGGTGAAAAACTCTTTTATAAATATATAAATAGATTTTAATTTATGTTTCCTTTGTGTTTGTGTGTGTTTCTCATCTACTCCCAGTCTGCAGAATATGGTTCCTCTTCTAGATGGTGCAGTGGAGGGTGGAGCTCCAGCTAGCTCCCAACAACAGTTGCAGGAGCAGGAAAAGCGGATTGAGATCTCCTGTGCTCTGGCTGCTGAGGCCTCTCGTCGGAGTCGCCTTCTCTCTGGTGAGGACCCTCACCACACTACATTCTTTTGAAATTAACTCATGATTCAGCATGACCATATCTTAAGTTTATTCAGTGGCATACACTAAGAAGAGGGTTGAAATGTCTTCAAAAAGAAGTCCAGTCTCCTTTTTTGACTGCTATGACCTGGATGATTGATAACCTGCACAGGCATATGGCTTTTATATACATAACCTTTTTGGTTAGCAAAGAAATGTGAAGGAAGGAGAGTGTGGCTGGCATCCTCATTTCGTTTGGTTTGAGGCTTAAAATCCAGTACATTTGAGTGTTATATTTTGCACCATTTTGGGGGTGGCTGTGGCTCAGAAGGTAGAGCAGGTCACCTACTAATCAGAAGGTTGGTGGTTCTATTCGTGGCTGCTCTGGGTGTCATGCCAAAGTATCCTTGGGCAAGATACTGAACCCCAAGTTGCTCTCTGACGCAAGCATTGGAGTATGAATGTGTATGAATGGTAGACAGTAAGCAGTTAGGTTAGATGTAAATGGAAGTGCTTGTATGAATAGATGTGAATGCAAAAATGTTGTATAAGCACCTTGAGTGCTCAGTTTGAGTAGAAAAGCACTATGTAAGAACTAGTCCATTTACCACCTTTAAGTCTAAATTTTAAATGATAACAAGAATGAAAATTTTTTTTCAAGAAGCTTTGGTTTTGCAATCTGGTATTCATTTTTTAACTGCTTGAACTTAAGATTCTTTAGAACAGCTCAACAATAAAGGAAATATAAAAAATAATATAATCCATCCATCCATCCATCCATCCATTTTCTTCCGCTTATCCGGGGCCGGGTCGCGGGGGCAGAAGCCTAAGCAGAGAAGCCCAGGCTTCCCTTTCCCCAGCCACCTCCTCCAGCTCATCCGGAGGGACCCCAAAGCGTTCCCAGGCCAGCCGAGATACATAATCTCTCCAGCGTGTCCTGGGTCTACCACGGGGCCTCTTCCCGGTGGGACATGCCCGGAACACCTCACCCAGGAGGCGGCCAGGAGGCATCCTAATCAGATGCCCGAGCCACCTCAACTGGCTCCTTTCGATGTGGAGGAGCAGCGGCTCTACTCTGAGCCCCTCCCGGATGGCCGCACTCCTCACCTTATCTCTAAGGGAGAGGCCAGCCACCCTTCGAAGGAAACTCATTTCTGCCGCTTGTATTCGCGATCTTATTCTTTCGGTCACTACCCAAAGCTCGTGACCATAGGTGAGGGTAGGAACGTAGATCGACCGGTAAATCGAGAGCTTCGCTTTTACGCTAAGCTCCCTCTTCACCACGACGGACCGGTGCAGCGTCCGCATCACTGCAGAAGCAGCCCCGATCTGCCTGTCGATCTCCCGTTCCCTTCTCCCATCACTCGGGAACAAGACCCCGAGATACTTGAACTCCTCCACTTGAGGCAAGAACTCGTTCCTGAGCCGGAGATGGCACTCCACCCTTTTCCGGCTGAGGACCATGGCCTCAGACTTAGAGGTGCTGATTCTCATGCCAGCCGCTTCACACTCGGCTGCGAACCGTTCCACTGCAAGCTGGAGGCCCCCCCCTGATGAAGCCAACAGAACCGCATCATCTGCAAAAAGCAGAGATGAGACTCTGAGGCCACCAAGGAAGAAGCCTTCCGCCACGCCTAGAAATTCTGTCCATAAAAATTATGAACAGAATCGGTGACAAAGGGCAGCCCTGATGGAGTCCAACACCCACAGGAAACGAATCCGACTTATTACCGGCTATACGGACCAAGCTCTCACTGTGGTTGTACAAGGACTGAATGGCCCGCAACAATGGGCCAGACACCCCATACTCCCGCAGAACCTCCCAAGGGACACCCTGAGGGACACGGTCGAATGCCTTCTCCAAGTCCACAAAGCACATGTAGACTGGTTGGGCAAACTCCCACGCACACTCGAATATCCTTGAGAGGATAAAGAGCTGGTCCAGCGTTCCACGACCAGGACGAAAACCGCATTGTTCCTCCTGAATCCGAGGTTCGACTAACGGACGCACCCTCCTTTCCAGCACCCTGGCATAGACCTTACCGGGGAGGCTGAGGAGTGTGGTTCCCCGAAAGTTGGAGCACACCCTCCGGTCTCCCTTCTTAAAGATGGGGACCACCACCCCGGTCTGCCAATCCAATGGCACTGCCCCAGATATAATAAAATATTAAAATAAATAAAATAACATCTACTCAGCTTTAGCTTTACAAATATATATGGTTCCCAGAGGATGATTCCAATATCTTTGATAATGAAGGACTTTTCATATATCACTCTCCTTACAATAACATAAGGTAACATATTAGGTAACGTAATTTTTTATAATTATGTTGTCTTATGACAAAATAACTAAAACTATTTACAGTCCCATCAGCTTGCATTTTAATTTTAAAAAGTAGCACTATACTTACATTGTAAATATGACATGTACAGGTGACTCAAGTCTGGACAGGTCTTTAATGAATGAAAAAAAAAGTGAAGCTAAATGTCTGGATGTCTGGATGGACAGAAATCTCTGTTCTTAATGTATTTATCTCACTCCGTTTACTCCTTGTTTTGTTTTCTATTTTCTTTTTCTCTCTACCTCACACCACCTGCCATGATCTCATTACAGCTCAGTGCACCTCCAGTTCATTCATGTCCTCAACAAACCTGGTTTCTTCTCCTTCCTCTGCTGATTTTCCCAATTCCACCCACACCATGAAGGTGTGATTCTCAAGGTGAGTTTCTTTAACAGCAATATCTTCATCCCTCTTCAATACACCTTCTTATGTCACTCTCTGATACTTCTTTTTTGTATGATTTTCCTAATGTGTGATTCTCCCAAATGAAATGACACTTTATGTTGATATAGGTATGTAGGTTTTGAAAAGCAGTAGTTAGCAGGGTTATTATAGTTAATGAAATCGAACGAAATAATGAAAAATGAAATTGAAAAAAAAACATTGTCGTTAACTGAAATAAATAAAAACTTAAATTAAAAGGAAAAAATGATAACTAACTAAAACTGTATTGTGAGTTTAAAAAACTAACTAAAACTAACTGAAAGAGAACAGATAAAACTACCTTTCTTTTCTTGTTTGTCATTTTATTTAAAAGAATTGTGGATTGATCATTTTTCCGCTCTCCGAGTTTAAGCTGGGAGTGCCGTCGTGCAGCTGTGTGCGTGCGTGTGCACACAGCTGCACGACGGCACTCCCAGCTTAAACTAGGAGAGCGGAGTGCCGTCGTGCAGCTGTGAGTGCCGTCGTGCAGCTGTGTGCACACGCACGCACACAGCTGCACGACGGCACTCCCAGTCGTGCAGCTGTGTGCGTGCGTGTGCACAAGAAAGCAGAAGAGTCGCTCTGAACCAATGTCACCTGATGTTCACCTCTGGAGAAATGTGACTACTTGCTGGGTCCACGCAGCTGCAACATTGTGATTAACCTGTTCCTTGTCCATTTCCGACTACTTTATCAGTCAGAGAATAACAATCGGGAATAATAATCAAAGCATCAATATAAGGAATGGACGTGAGGGAATGAAGAAAGTGAAAAAACACGGACAAATATGTTTGCAGCCAAAAACCTGAGCACAAAGAGCGAGGACCAAAAAAAGTCCCAGCCGGCACCGCATGTAAAAAACCAGCACACGACCATAAGGTAATTAACATACACAATCCAGCTACTCAAGTCTAATTAGAGCATCTAACCAAGCTAGCTCCAAAACAGAAGCAGCTTCAGGTGGTGAGAACATCAGGATGCAGCTGGATTTGAGCTTTGACTCCTTCAAAGAGTTTGTTTTTGTCAAACACTACATGTAGGTGTTGTTAATCTACTGCACTGACGCTGAACTTTATTGAGAGTTTATTGTAGAGTTTATTGAGTTTAAAAGTTCATGTTTTTCTTTGTTTCTCCCTGTTGATGTTCATGTGTGTCCTTAATATTACACACATTTAGCACGTAGTGCTGCTGTCTTGTGAACCATTGTTGAATATATTTCTTTAAACGGTATCTTTTTTGAGTTTTTATCACACAATAGTCACTCTTGTACCTTGAATCTTGCACCTGACAAAGTATTAAAAACTAAAACTAATACTGAAACTAACGAAACTAAACTCAAACTAAGCATTAAAGCTTAAATAAAAACTAATAAAAATGAAAGAAACCACTCTGAAAAACTAATGAAAACTAACTGAATTAGAGAAAAAAAGTAAAAACTAACTAAAACTAAACAATAATGTAAAATCCAAAACTATTATAACCCTGGTAGTTAGTAGTAGTTCACAATTTAATCTGCTCTTGTCTTTGGATATAAGTGGTTGCTCAAAAATATCATCATCATGTTTGTCTTATATCTAATAATTTCACAAGAAAAACTTATGTCTCTGGATGACTGGACGACCTGTTTCTTGAATACGTTTCACCTCTCATCCAAAAGGCTTTTTCAGTTCTCAAACCAAAAGGTAGCAAGATCCAGCTATTTAATCCCCAGTGGGCATAGTCCCCTGGAGGTAGTTGTGACCCACTACTGTTCATGTGTATAATCACATGTGCCAAGGTGTGAAAGGAGGCATAGATCATTACAATCAGTGTTGTCGGGTCAAACCAATTTGGGACTTAGCTCCATTCTATCAAGTGAACAATAGTGGGTCACAATACCTGGATCTCACCACCTTTTGGTTTGAGAACTGAAGAAGCCTTTTGGATGAGAGGTGAAACGTCTTCAAGAAACAAAAAGAGGTCCATTTTTTTCCCCTTTTTTCAAACTCCAGAGACTAGTATGATCTGGATGGCTGAGGACCTACATAGACATAAAAAATTATATGGTTATACAGAAAAGTGGATCAGATCCCAATACTGTATCTACTGTTTGGTCATCAAAACAGAGTTCTTTACTCAGTGTTGCCAATTTAGCAAATTTGTCACTAAATTTGGTGAGTTTTCAGACCCCTGTAGTGACTGTTTTACCCCAAAAAGTCATTAGCAAAAAATCTAGCAACTTTTTCTGGTTTTATTGGGGACTTTGGGAGACTGCTCATGAAAGCACTAACAGGCAGTTAGTCTCAGAGCAGAGACATTGTTGATGGATGTATTTACCATGATAAATGATCTTTGCATCTCTTCACCTTCTTTGTCTTTTTTATGCCTCTTTCAGTTGGCTGCTGTTAAGTTTGATGGAGCATCTTTCTGAGGATTGACTTGAAAACCTAGAACGCCTTGAGAAAACGGACTAAGGTTTTAGTAGCAAATCCTTTGCAAAAAATGTGTTTAAATTTTTCAAATTACGTTTCTGGGAGGCAAGAGCAACTTAAAAATCCAAATGAATGCTGGCAAGACTTGTGATCTCCTGGGTCCAAACTCTCAATTTATCCTCACCACCTGCTATAAATGCCCTGTATCACAACGAAACACTTCAGATTTCTTACCATAGGTCTTTATAAATTTGCTCAGGACATATTCTACAAAGTAGAGATTACTGATAACGAAACACTGCATATTAGAGGCTCATGCTGAAGATGAACAATGAAAAGAGCTACAGAGAATATCAACAGAAAATATTTGCGACGATGTGACATAAATCTCAATGACTCTAAAGATGGCTCTGGACCCTGAAAGCAACAGGAGGATTTTCAGTCTCTAACAATTTCAGCTGTACAGAAGTAAGGGATGGGGCTTTGAGACAGGTTGTGGATATTTTCTCATACTGACCTATTCTGAAATGAATGGAGCCTCTCATTCTTTGTAAAATTCCGAGTTTCTTTCTGAATTCACTGTGAATGGTATCCCTTACAATACTCTTGTTCTTGTCTGCTATCAGTTATACTTGTATGCAATTATGAGCAATACATGTTTCACTGGTGAAATGTCATCTGCATTGGGTTTCACTTTAGTGCATCAACTCACTTTCAGCATTACACAAGTCTTGTAACCCAATCACATATTCTTAAGGTGGTATGATGTGCTAAATGCAACTTAAAAACAGAATGCAGTTATTTACAAATAATTACATTTAGTGAACATAGTACAAAGAAAACTTAGGAAACAAATTACATGTTTTTCTAATAGATGCACCAAAGTTTGGTGTTTCCTTTGTGGTGTGTCTCATTTCATAATGCACAAAATGTTTACAGTGGACTGTAGACTTACATACCTGGATGGCAGGCATGCCATTTTAGCATCCAGACTACTAAGCCATGCTGTTGAAATCCATGGATTTTTCAGTGTCTTGCAGAAAGAAGATGTATGGTTTAGAGCATGTTGCTTCAAAACCTGTACACATATTGTAGAACATAAGTAAATGGTGCCTTCACAGATGTTCAAGTTACTTATACCATTTGTACACCGTCATATCATTAATGATGCTGGCTTTGAAACTGTGCACCAGTTACAATTTCTTTAAAACATGTTTCTGCTTTATTTCCACATTTGTGTATGTTGTATAAGTGCTTTGAGTGCTCAGACAGAGTAGAAAAGCGCTATATAAGAACTAGTCCATTTACCATTTACATTTGTAATGAAGCAACAGCATGTTGGTGTTTATTGTACTATTGGAGCTTAAATTAACTTTTATTTTTAATTTACATTTTATACAGCCTATCAAGCTTTTTCTGGAAACAGTTGAACACAGATGTGGTCCAGTCAGTCATGTAGCCTGTATGATCTTACATGTTTGATTGCAGTCTGAGCAAAATATCTGAGATATTGTATATTGAAACAGGCATCATTATATCCTCTCTCTACAATCAGTACTGTACTGAAATATTTGAGGGTGGTTAGAAAGTCATGTAGCTGTGCCACACAATCTGGTAGAAACTCAAGACAAGTTGAATTTTTTTTTGTCTCCATGCCCTTGTTCAGTTTGAAATGTCCAATCCAGAGCTACCACACAGGAATACAGGAACTTTCCCTTAGTGACTGTGGGTCACAGCTTGTATTACCTAAAGAGACAAACAATGTGTGTTTAAGTTATCATACCTTAAAGAAAGTGAAGACATTGTGAAGACATTGACACAATCCCTACTGGCATCTTATCTGATGCCAGTAGGGATCTTATCTGAGGCAACAACAAAGCCTTAAAGAGAACAGATAATGTTCAAGGATTAAAGGTGGATACAAGTATGGGAAGCCAGGTCTACTTCTTGAGACAGTTTGATTTTTTCACATTATGGTTAGAATTGGCAAAGACTTTCTCTAACCACCCAGGTGCTGAACAAAAATGCTGGTCATCTGAGGAAGAAAAATTAACACAGTGAATATGAAAATGTTCATGTTAGCCTCTAGTAAGGGAACATGTTACTATTGAACACATTGTTGCTCATTGCTTTACAAATGTCCTTAAAATGTTCTGGCATCAAATGTTGACACTGAACATGAACATAAATTTTAAGGGACATGATTACCTCACCACTGGCACCTATTGAATTTGTTTAAATCCCTTTGCACTTAAATTCAATGGAGTTCCTCATAGAATCTACCAAGAGATTGTCTGGACATTTATAAGGAAATTATGTTGAGTATGCTTTTATGAAAGATATGCTGTTTGTGCAAAGGGAAAGCAGAAGTGACCTTAGAAGAGGAGTTTCTTAAAGATGTTATCTTTTGTGTGGCATTATATACTGGAAAATACTGTAATTTCATGCAATAATACAGTGTCTTTACTTGTATTTAATGAACATTCTGTGTAATATGTTAAAAAAACAAAAAGTAAAGGTAAAGTCATGGTAAAAAAAAAAAGCAAACAAATTGTAAGGTTTTACGTATGTCAACAACAACAACAAATCTGGTCCTTAGCAGGTCTTAAAATTAAATAAATACAATTTCACATGAACTACAAAAACATGACATATTGAACCATGTTGTTATTTATTAAACAGAAAATTAAGCCAAAATGTAGAAGCAGTGTATAAAAAAGTATACCTTTTTTGTTTCCATAGGGATTAAGAAGGTAAGTAGCAGTTAGGTGCTGATAATCAAATTACTTGATTAAGTGATCATCAACAAGTGTGAGCACCTCTATAAAAGCAGAAGTTTTGGCAGTTTGCAGATCTGGAGCATTCAGGAGTGTGTTAACAATGCCATAGAAGAAAGACATCAGCAATGATCTCAGAAAAGTAAATGTCGCTGCCCATCAATTTTCAAACAATTTGAAGTCAATCATTCTACAGTGGGAAACACTTGTGAATAACAACATTACATATAGAAAGAAATCAATAATATTTTTTTATTCTAATGGCAAAGTTGTACAAAGGCTCTTTGATAATTATCAACATTTACAAGCGTGACCTGCAGCTAGGGGTATTATGATGATAAATATTTTTCAGGACAGCGGGAACTACATGTCCCTTTAATATCTAACAAACAAAAGATTATATTCCTTAAAATGAATTAATTTTTTTCAAAGTTAGCAAATCACCAGACTTATTGGCGGTGCAAATTTTCCAAATACTTTGGAGACTTTAGATTGCTTTAGAAAGCAAAATTAACACCAGGCCCTAGAGGACACCTACCTTTTGGAACACAGATTGAAATTTTTAGGATTTGACAAGACTGATAAATGTGCATTTACTTTTTACATGCAAACAATCTGTTATTTATGCGTCTCTGTGCCCAACACATTATGATATTTAAGTATGAACAAATGAACCAACAATTGGGAATTAGCCACTAATTAAACTGAATGAGCATACAGCTTGTTGAAGCATGCAGCTTACAGCGTGCTTTAACACACTAAGTAGATTTTGCTATTGTCTGGATTGCAGGGATCAAAACTTTTTTTTTTTTTTTCTGAACTATTCCATTTTTAAGCACTCATAAGTAAATCATCAGTATTATTAAAAAATGCAGAAAGTATATATATATATATATATATATATATATATATATATATATATATATATATATATATATACACATTTTTTTCTTTTCTTTCTCTCTTTCACAGTCTCTTGAGCAAAAAAGACAACTGGGCGTTTTTAAGTTTCCTGAACATGTTTACTTCTCATCCAAAAGGTGGAGAGACCCAGGTATTTAAACCCCAGTGGGGGTGTCCCCAAAAGGTGGTTGTGACCCACTATTTGTGCATAATCACATGCTCCAAAGTGTGAAAGGAGTCATGGGGTATTACAGCCAGTGTTTCTGGGTGAAACCAATTTGGGGCTTTGCCCCACCCTATCAGGTGCCTGGGAAGGGACCTTGAGACAGCATTGTAGACTGGGGACAGTTGGTGAAGTAATCCAGCTCCTCTGTTCAGCGATGCTTATGCACAGTAGATATAGACAGCTTCTTTAACTCCTCTTTCTGGAGTTCTCTGTCTTCCTGGTCCAAAATGTTAACCTTTCTCCTTTAGATGCACATGTACAGCTCCTGTTGAGGTAGCTCTTCAATGTTGTGCCATTCTTTGTGAAGAGGCTGTTTGGTTTCTCCAGTGTAGAAGATCAAGCACTCTTGACTACACTGGACAACATACACTGTGGTGCTTATCTTGTGTTTGTCTTTGGAATGGACCAGTTTTTGCCTTAGAGTGTGACTAGGTATAGTGGTATGTCATGCTTGGAGAAAATTCTTCAGAGTTTCTCTGACAAGCCTGTCACTTATGGTATGACAATGTTGTAACTCTTGTCATTCTTTTTCTCCGTAGTTTGTGTCTGACTTTCTTTCCTATGCATATTTGCTGATTTGATAAAAACCCTGCTGGGATAATCACATTTTAAGGACTTTCTTTACATTCATGTGTTCCTTTTGTTTCCCTTTTGCCTTAGAAGGAATGGTTTCTTCCCAGTGTTGCAGGGTCCTAATCCCTCCAGGTTTGTGTTCCAATGGGTGGTTAGAGTCAGTCCAATCCAACTTTATTTATAGAACACTTTAAAGAAGAACAAAGTGCTTACCAGATAACAGACAGTAATAAAATACAGCACAGATAATAAACAAAAAGGAAAAGATTTAAAAAAAAAAAAATAAGAATTAAAAAAAGGTCTAAATGTAGGTACTGGTCTTTGTGTGTGTCCAGTTACCTTTTTTCAAGCTCCAGAGACTACATACCCACTACTTTTGAAATCCTAACAGTGACCCTTAACCTAATTTTAAAATTTAAGAGTTTATATTAAGGACATATATGTAGACCTCCCTTCTGTTGTATATTGTATATGTTCTTTGTGCTTTTTGCCCTGTGAATAGATCCTGTGAAAAAATGTAATATAATTTGACACAGAAACAATCACATCAATCACTTCTTCCTTTTTTTTAGAAAGATAAAGAGTTGGTGCATATATATATATATATATATATATATATATATATATATATATATATATATATATATATATATATATATATATATATATAGAGAGAGAGAGAGAGAGAGAGAGAGAGAGACAGATAGACAGATAGATAGATAGATAGATAGATAGATAGATAGATAGATAGATAGATAGATAGATAGATAGATAGATAGATATTTATGCGCAGGAATTGAATTACATACAAAGTTTTTTAATGTTTTCAGAAACAACACTTAATTTGATTCCTCTAGATGATTGTTGAGCATCAAAACAGTTATTTTTTTAATTAATTGGAATCTGATGGTTTAAAATCTCATATTAACATACTGCATAACATATAAAGTTCAAAGTATAAAATATTTTGGATTTTAACAATAGACAAGCTCCTCAAACTATGCAAATAATTACAAAAGAGACCAATAATTTGCTTGCTTTCTGAAAAATTTGCAATAAAGTGAATGTATAAATGTTCTGTGTGATTTTGTATGATAAACTGTCACTGTATAATATAATTAATGCTGTAATTTTAATCCACTTGGTAATGGTGTCCACTGCCATAAAGTCTACCAAGGATAACTGTCTAGCCCACTCATTACTTGTATAAGCTCCCTGATTATATTCTACAGTTTTTGTTATATCAAGCTGTATGTCTGAATGAATAAAGTGCAAAAATAGTCTGGAATTTTTTATTCTTTTTGTGATATTGTGCCAAATTTTCTAATAGTCTGCACAAAACCCTCTTTTGGTGCTAAAAACCTACTGTCAGTATTTGCTAAAGGGTTGTAGAGTGAATTTTGCAACTGTCCATTGGACAGCAAGTGTTTCTTATGCTGGATAGAGGCAAACAGAGCTATGTGTATCATTGTGTGCTGTGTTTAACAACAGACATTCACAGGATTTGGTGAGAATAGTGTTAATCCTTTTGTTTAACCTTCTCTATATTTTTTCAGAAAGAATTTAATGTTATTACATACAAGGCTTTGAATAATCAGGCTCCACCTTATCTTAAAGACCTCATAGGACCATATGATATGATATATATATATATATATATATATATATATATATATATATATATATATATATATATATATATATATATAGCAGTGTACACTCCAATCAGTGAGGTCATTCATTCTGTGAAAGAACAGGTGTCAATCAGGCGGCCCTTATTTAAGGATGAAAACCTGAGAAAAATGGGCAATTCCAGACATTGTTCAAAAGAAAAGCATTCTTTAAAATGTTGATTAAAAGGAGAAAACATATAAAGAAGTGCAGAAAATGATAGGCTGCTCAGCTAAAATGATCTCCAGTGAAAATGATCTCTAAAATGGAAAGCAAAGCTGGAGAGAAATGGACGAAATTGGAAGACTATTCAAATGGATTGAAGAATAGCCAGGTTGGCAAAGACTCAGCCAATAATCATCTCCAGGGTGATCAGAGACAGTCTGATCTTACCTGTGAGTACTGTGAGAATTAGAAGACACCTGTGTGAAGCTAATCTGTCGACAAGAAGCCCCCTTAAAGTTCCACTGTGTTAAAAAAAAAGGAATGTGCTAAGACATTACAGTTTGCCAAAGAACACATTGACTGACCTGTAGAGAATGTAGAAACATTTTGTAGACTGATGAAATTAAGATTCTTCTTTTTTGGTCCAAGGGCCCCAGACAGTTTGTCAGATGA